>NC_053035.3:144216821-144841821 GCF_002575655.3 Aegilops tauschii subsp. strangulata | reverse complement strand
GGTGTTACCTGAGGAAATCACACTTTAATGGCAAGTCTATAAACGAATTTCTGGTGAAGTCTCCTGTGCTAAATTTAGAAGACATTGAATGGAAAAACCTTGTTATGCACTGATCCCATTCCGAGGATGAGGTAATGTCTATGATATCGCATGACAATTTGAACTTCTACTTTTCCGCATGTGCCTTACGGATCTTTTTTGCAGGAAATCTGCTCGAAAAAGAATTCCGGTTTGAAAAGAACGACAGCATATCGCAAATATGCTGCCCGCTGCTTTGCTCTTGTTAGTACCTGTTGTCCTGTATCACTGTACTTGCATACATACCTGGTTCATTATGTGACAGCAGTATGCATGATACCTTGCTTATCAATTGTTCGCTCCAAATTATCTGATCTATATGAATGGTTACATTAGTGTAGAATATATCCAATGCCAATGAAATTTTTTAGCTCTGCATTGTTCTTGTAAGTACCTGCTGTCCTTTATCAGTGTACTTATATTGACAGGTAGTTGTTCATGTACCATCACTCTGCAGCTTATTTTCCTTTGCCCTCCATTTTCTACACATAAGATCTATATTTACTCTTACCATAAGGTTGGATAACACCGATGGTACTGAAGAAGTTTAGCTCTGCATTGCTCTTGGCTGTACCTTTTGCCTGTATCGCTGTACTTACATTTATAGCTACTTGGTTATGTAGCATCACTCTTCATCTTATCTTAAATATTCTCCATTTTTTCTTATATTGTCACATCTATATTTACTCTTAACAAAATGTAGAATAAAGGCAATGCTTATGAAGAAGATTATGTGGTAAACTTCTTGAATTGCCCCCCATCAGCATGGACAAGGGCTTTATAGAGCCTGCCTTCACCAATAATGCAAGTTTGTCCTTCTCAAGCCTTCAAACTTTGTTGTGTATATTTGGTTAGGCATGACTGCAACAGCTGTTTATTTTTGGTGTTTGCATCGAATTGCATGTTTAAAGTTTATTATGTACTCCAGTTCATAAACAAAAGTTTGTCCTTCTCAATTTAAGTTTTTAGTTGTACAACCAAGTTCCATCTTCATACCATGTAAATTAAACTATACAGAGCAAGTGATCTTATTTTGCCAATCTGAAATGGGATAAATTGACAGCACACTGACCATTGATACTTATGAGTTCTTGATCTGTAATACAGTGGTGTCGTGAAGCTGCCAACTCCTGCACAATGTCATTTCCTGCCATGTCTTGACCTGCACAATACCATATTGTGTTAATGCTATTTTAAACTGTGTCACTTTATTCGTCAGTAAGAAATGTGATGAATTGTCAGCACTGATACTTATATGTGCAAAACTTGTCATCTATCTGCTTGTTTATCTTTCAGAGTGAGGAGGATATAAGTGTCAAACAAGTGCAGTCTCACCAGCTTGCTCAGCTGCTTGCGCTGCAGCTCCCGAGCAGGGCTAACCTTTCTTGAACTCTATTGAAGTGCTGTTGGTTTTGTATATTATTTTGTCGGCGTGTTTAGTTGCACTGGTGGCGATCTTTGATGCCTAGTGTATGTAATCTGCTGTCTGCTTGTGCTTTATTATCATAGTGGAGAACTTTGATGCCCAGTGGATGTAATATGCCATAATTTCCTTATTGTATAGTCTAGGTTTTTTTCTTATTCACGATGCTGCAGTTATTTTACTGTATATATATCCTGTCTTCACAGTAAACCGGCCAAACCGTAAAATTACGGTACATAATCGGGCCGTCATGCAAATCACCATGTATAATCCGCATCATGGGCCCTGTCATCTTGGTCCGTTAACAGGCCTAAATGTCAACTGGCCCACTAGTAGATTCGGGCCTTTAATAGGCCGAGTAAACCGCCGGCCCTATTTTCCCAAGAAAACTCAATGGACCTTTCACTACTACGAAAAGGGCTATAGATAATATGGACACTACGCACCAGACATGCGGTGCGCCACTACTATATAGCAGTGGCGCACCATGTGCTGGTGCGCCATTAGTGTGATAGACACTAATGGCGCACCACAACCATGGTGCGCCACTACTAATAATTTTCTTTCTTTTTTCCAAAAATACTAATGGCGCACCGTGTGCTGGTGCGCCATTAGTGTGATAGACACTAATGCCGCACCACAAACATGGTGCGCCACTACTAACAAAATTTGTTTTTTTCAAAAATACTAATGGCGCACCGTGGCACAGTGCGCCATTACTAGTTTTAACTAGTAATGACGCACCAGTCACCCCGTGTGCCACTACTATCATTTTTTTGCAAAACTACTAATGGCGCACCGCCAGCTGGTGCGCCATTAGTAACCAGGGTTACTAATGGCGCCATTAGTAACCAGGGTTACTAATGGCGCCATTAGTAACCAGGGTTACTAATGGCGCATTTGTTGGTGGTGCGCCATTAGTAACCTGGGACCAGCTAGATATTTTGGACAGCCACCTACATACTCACTTTCCCCACTTCATTCTCTCCACCTCCTCCTCCAAGCTTGCCTCGGCTGCCTCCTCCTCCTGACCTCATTTGCACCATAGATTCATCCAAATTAAGTGGTTAAATTACCTTTTTTGATAGGTAAGTAAGGGGAAAGCTTTCTTTATGTTGTAGATCTACTTTTTTCTCCCTCCAACAACGTGCACATGCACTTTTTATGGCCCAGCTAGATCTATGTATGTTTGTGGTGTTGCATATGTTTGTGGTGTTGCATATATGTTGCAGGTACCGGTATTTGAAATGTGATAGTTGCCAATATTTTGCCGGAATGTTGATTCATTTCCGTTTCGGCGAGAATTTTGGCACTATGCATTCTTTTTGGTCCTATTTTTAGGCAAAGTCATGCCAAATTTTTTCTTGGTTCTAAAATATCGTGTTGCTCTACCCCGCAGGCGACCATGGTCCGCACGATGACCAAAGGCATCGTGAATAGGTTTTTGAGCTCCGTGAAGGCCGAGATGCTTCAAAAGAACGAGACGGAGATAAGATGTCCGTGTCGAAGATGCAAGCTGAGGAGCCTTATGGACCCGGATTCCGTACAGGTGCGGGACTACCTGCTCTTGCGTGGTTTCATGGATGGCTATCGGTGGCAAGGTGATGAAGATGATTATGAAGTCGTCCATCGGGGTCGGCCGGCAAGAAATGAGGAAGGGCAGCAAGACAACCACGGCGAGGGCGGGCGAGAAGACGAAGAATATCCAGGACATGATCACGAAGTAGATGCAGTACACAGTCATCATGTAGAAGATGTCGGACATGATGATGAGGAAGATGCCGGAGCAGACGAAGCGCATGATCATCAAGATGAAGATGCCGGAGCGGACGATGATGGACCATCGATGGGCTGGGTGCAGGACCCTCATATTCAAGAGCTGCTTCTCAAGCAGACGGATAACGCAAGAGCTGCCGCCCGAGAGAAAGCCAAGCTGGATCAACTGGAGATAGACGCGGTTACTCCATTGTATGAAGGATGCAGGCCCGAGGATACCCGCCTGAAAGTAACGCTCATGGCTCTGGAGATGAAGGTAAAACACAAAATGAGCGACGCATGCTTCGACGAGAACATGTCATTCTGGCACGAACGTCTTCCCAAGGGGAACAAGTGCCCGACCAGTTTCGAGGAGGCGAAGAAAATCATGAGTCCTCTGGATTTACCGCATGTGAAATACCATGTGTGCATGAACAATTGCATCATTTATCGGGACGAGCACGCGGAGTCTACCATATGTCCGGTGTGCGGCGTCACTCGATACAAGAAGAGGAAGAAAGCTCCTCGAAAAATGGTGTGGTACTTTCCGATCACTCCTCGTCTGCAGCGGTATTTTGCGGACCCTAAGGTAGCAAAGCTCTTGCGTTGACACGCGGATAGGGAGGAGAAGAAGCGAGAAGATGACGAAAATGATCCGGAGATAAATAAAAACGACAAGATGCTGAGTCACCCTAAGGATGGGAGCCAGTGGCAAGCGTTGAACTTCGAACACCCAAAATTTGGGAAGGATCCAAGGAACATCGTGCTGGGCGCGAGCACCGATGGAGTCAATCCGTTTGGCAGCCAGAGAAGCAAACATAGCACCTGGCCTGTGTTTGTGTGGATGTACAACCTTCCCCCCTAGTTGTGCATGAAGAGGAAGTAGATTCACATGAGTATGCTAATTGAAGGGTCAAAACAACCAGGGAACGACATCAATATGTATCTGGGGCTGCTGAAAGAGGAGCTAGACACGCTGTGGAAAACGCCAGCCAATACGTGGGACGTCGCAGAGAAAGAATATTTCCCTATGAGAGCCGCACTACTCACGACGGTGCACGACTATCTCGGTTACGGATATGTCGCAGGGCAGGTGGTCCACGGATTTTCTGGATGCGTCAGGTGCATGGATGACACAACGTATCGCCAGCTAGATAGAGATCCCGGGTCTTCAAAAACCGTGTTCATGGGACATCGAAGGTGGCTTCGCGATGATGACTCATGGAGGAAACGCAAGGATCTGTTCGATGGTGAAACCGAAACCCGAAGACTCCCGCGTACGAGGAGCGGCGAGGAAATAGACGAGCTGTTGAAAAATTGGAAAGATTGCCCACTGCCGGGAAAGAAGCAAAAGGCGCCAGAGTCGGGAAAGTAGCGATAGGCACAAGAGCCGCTGCTGAAGGTATGGAAAACGAGGTCTGTTTTCTGGGACTTGCCGTACTGGAAGATCCACCGTGTGCCTCATAGCCTTGATGTCATGCATATCACGAAGAACGTGTGCGATAGTCTGGTTGGTACCCTGCTCAACATGCCAAAGAGGACCAAAGATGGGCCGAAAGCAAGGGCAGACTTGAAATCAATGGGCATCAGGGAGGAGCTTCACGCTAATGATGATGATGATGAGGCGAAGCAGGACACGGAAAGTCGTCGCAAAGGCAAAAAGGCCAAGAAGACCGGAAATGACTTCCCTCCCGCGTGCTTCACTCTAAGTCAGGAGGAGATCGATCAGTTTTTCACCTGCCTCATAGGAGTAAAACTTCCTTACGGTTACGTGGGGAAGATAAGCAGATACCTAGACTCAGCGAAGCAGAAGTTCAGCGGGATGAAGTCTCACGACTGTCACGTGCTGATGTGTAGATACTTCCAGTTGCAATCCGTGGGATCATGGATGCGCACGTCCGTGAAACGCTATTTGTAGGGATGGCAATGGGTAGGGTATGGGCGGGTACAACCCTTTTCTGCCCAAACCCATACCCACAAAAACTTCCTATACCCACCCATTTCAAGACCCATGGGCACAAATTGACACCCATGCCCATACCCATCGGGTATCCCATACCCAATGGGTATCCGATGGGTACAGTATATAGCATTTACATGTTGAGAAATTATACAAATGAGTCTAAAATTCAAGTGATGATTGGCGATCAGTTTAGCATCGACGTTGCCTCCTATGATGGGCCTATTAGAGGTGGAAAGGGAATACAATAAGTGGTTGGTAGAAGGCTGACACAAAGAGAAGCGGCCATGGGAACTAGGGTATATTGCTCCGAGTGTTGGGCAAGAGTCCGTTGCTGATTAGTCATTTCATTATTTCGATGAGTCACATAGGTTGGAGGAGGAGTGGTGATCTATAAGTTGCGGTCCTATGACTATGGCCGGTTTATGTAATAAGGGATTGAGGTTTTGGCCATAGAAGTTATGTTTTTCTGGGTATCCACTGGGTTACCCATGGGCACAATTTCTTACCCATGCCCTACCCATATATTTTGCGGGTATGGATACCCATACCCATGGGTATCAAATCTTGCCAAGTCTTACCCATGCCCACTATTTTAGGGTCGGGTACCCACGGGTACCCATACCCATGGGCAAAACTGCCATCCCTATTCGACGTCATCTCTCGGAAGACGGTTGGCGTGAGGCAACTCTGAAGACTACAGGAAGAGATCATGGTGATACTATGCGAGCTTGAGATGTACTTCCCGCCCGCATTCTTCGACGTTATGGTGCATCTGCTGGTCCATATCGTGGAGGATATCATCCAACTCGGGCCGACGTTCCTGCACAACATGATGCCGTTCGAAAGGATGAATGGTGTCATCAAAGGATACGTTCGCAACATGTCACGTCCAGAGGGAGGCATAGCCAGGGGCTTTCTGACTGAAGAGTGCATCTCCTACTACACGAATAATCTAGGAATCAAGAACCCCATTGGTCTGCCCGTACCAGGCACCTCGGCAGGCTCGCTGGATGGGGTCACCATGCGGATCGCCGTGAAATGCATGTCGACTTCGAGGGTCGACTCGCCGACTTTGAAAGAGCAAACCTAGTCGTGCTACAACACATAGACGTGGTCGGTCCTTGGGTGGTAGAGCACAAAACCTTTATTGAGAAGACGTACAATGACCGAGGCCAACAGAGGACGGACGGAGATATAATCAAAGAGCACAACTCATGTTTCACACGTTGGTTCAAGCAGAAGCTTTTGTCATACCCTTTACATGAGGATTCTTCCGCGGAAGAACAACTCATATTCGCCTTGTCACAGGGCGCCGAGCACAACCTGATGACGTATGAGGCGTACGATATCAACGGCTACACATTCTACACCGAGGGAAAGGACATGAAGAGCGATGGTTATCAGAACTCCGGGGTAACGATGGAATCCTACACCGGTAACGACAAGGACAGATACTACGGAAGGATCAAGGAGATCTGGGAGCTGAGCTATGCTGGAGAGAAGGTCCCGATGTTCCGTGTCAGATGGGCCAAGAGCGTCCTAAAAGAAGACCGGTATTTCACCACCATGGTTATACCTGAAGCCAAATCCAAGACCGCGGGCGCAAACGTCACCGCGAAAAATGAGCCATGGGTACTGGCTTCCCAAGTGGACCAATACTTCTTCATTACTGACCCGTCAAAGCCCAATCGTGTTGTCGTGAGGAGAGGCAAAAGGAAGATCATCGGAATAGATGGAGTCGCCAATGAGCAAGACTTCGACAAGTACGGCGACCCAAAGATGGAACATGACGACGACGATGAAGTACCAGCATACACCACAAGAAGAAGCAGGACCACCCTACCTAAAGGACGTCCGTTCAAGAGAAGAACTCCATTTACGAAAAATAAGGTCAAGAAGATTGTGAACAGATAGCTAGCTAAGATCGATTGTATTTAAATTGTAGCCTTCATTTCTCGATTGTATTTCGACATATTGAAAGATATTTCTTCCGTTCTAGTGTCCTCATGAATATTTATTTATGTTTATTATGGTATTGAATTTCTAACTCACAAAAAGTATTGAATATTCATGAGGACACTCGATCTCGATCCCCCTCCATCTCGATCGCTATCCGCCCTCGCCAGATCCCCCTCGCCGCCGAGCACCCCCCACCCTCCCCCGCTCCGCCGCCGCCGAGCACCCCCCACCCTCCCCCGCTCCGCCGCCGCCGCCGACCCCCCGCACCCTTCCCCCCTCCACCGCCGCCGAGCACCCACCGCACCTTCCCCCGCTCCACCGCCGCCGCCGACCCCCCGCACCCTCCCCGGCCCGCTCCACCGCCGCCGAGCACCCCCCGCACCATCCCCCGGGCCCGCTCCACCGCCGCCGCCGACCCCCCGCACCCTCCCCTGCTCCACTGGCACCGCCGACCCCCCGCACCCTCCCCGCTCCACCGCCGCCGACGACCCCCCGCACCATCCCCTGTCTCCTCGGTCGGTTCCCCCTCCCTCCCCCCCGAGCGCCATTGCTATACAAAAAAAGCTTACTAATGGCGCACCTCTCTGGGGTGCGCCATTGCTATCCAGAAAAAAAGATTACTAATGGCGCACCTCTCTGGGAAGCGCTATTGCTATACAAAAAAAAGATTACTAATGGCGCACCGCGTGTGGATGCGCCATTGCTATAAAAAAAATATCTAATGGCGCACCGCTCGGGGGTGCGCCATTGCTAACCCTTCCCCCCACTAAAATCACCAGTCCCCTTTCTTCTATCTCTCATCCGCCCACTGCCCCGCCCTGACCCGACCCGTACTGCGCCGCCGCCGCTCCCGCGGCCTGCACCCGACCACCACCGCCCCCAACGCCCTGGCGCCTCGCTACCCGTCGCCCCACCGCCCCCGACGCCCCCCGACCCCCACCAGACCGCCGCCGCCCCCAAATCTCTCTCTCGCTCCCGGCGGCGGCTGCCTCGTCGGAGCTGCCCCTCGACGGACTCCTCGACGGCGGATAGCCTCGTCGGACGCGCTCCTCGACGGCGGATAGCCTCGTCGGACGCGCTCCTCGACGGCGGCGCGAGCCTCCCCGCGCGACCTCTGGTTAGTCTCTCTCCCTCCCTCCCTCTCTCCCCCGCTCATCCCCATGCCCCCACGGGGCGGCGACCTATGGTTAGGTGTAGGAGCTCGCCGCCGCCGCCCCGTCGTGTCGCTACTGCTGCTGTCTCCTGCCTAGTTCTACAGTCTAATGCAAACTACAGACAAATCATTGGTCATGAAGCAACTGTTTTACAAAAATATAATTCAGCACCCAGGTGAACACTTAAGATGATGCTGATTGGTGAATGTGCATGGTCATACCTATAGGGCCAAGCTTGTTCTTGTGGCTAAAATCAATCAAGTCCTTCATGTTATTCACCACCTCTGCTATCTGAGAAGAGCACAGAAGCAATCAACACACTGTAGACAAAATCATATAAGGGAAAGAAGCATCCAATATAACTAAGTAAAAGATCAAAGTAATTTTCAGATAATATCGAGGGAAGACATGGATAAATAAATACTACAAAGGGGACTCTAATTACCTGCAAGCACCGAACATATCTTTTAGAAAGCCCATGTTCATTTAAGCTGTGGTGGTCTAGATTTTTCGCTAGTTGTTGTGATGCTGACGCAAACCTTTGAGAACAACCAAAAAAATTTCTCACATTGATTAGAATATAACAGAAAGCTAGCTCTTATGTCTCTGATTTATAATGCCAAAAGGAACTATAAGAAGCAAATGAATTATAAAGTAGTAATGCATGCTAGGTTTACTAACATGTTGCAAATGGCTTGTGCATCATTGGTCGATACCCTAGCAGGCCCACTTTCATTGGCAGCAGCTTGATACTTCTGGGCAATTTGCAGCAGATGATTAACCTGATAAAATAGAAGCATGTATGTAAGAAAAATACAAAGGTGCCAAAATTAAAAGATTTATAGTTTGCAGACTGGTCTTGCATAATTGCCTGGAAAGCAGAAGCCACACATCAAAAGACCGAGGTGGCTAAACACTCTTGTTTTTACTCTTCGTCTAAGTGAGAGCAAGCTGTTTCAATTGCCAATTGCTGTATGTTCTGACCCTCATCTTGATTTCATTATTGCAGGTTTTAAGCCTGGAAGATTACCAAGACCCAAGGGTATTGCCTGAGCAGAGTAATTGAGTTCTAAATCTGCCATCTGAAAGTTAGGAGTAGATGGATTTTTTATATTAACTTGTGAAAGTTAGGCTAATGTTCTGCTCACTGTCACCCTCTAATCCCCATTGCCTATTGTTCTGACCCTCATCCTAAACAGTTTTGCTGGTTTTTGCAGACTGAGAAGGCTTTCCTGAAGCAGCCTAAGGTGTTCCTCTGGTACGAGGAACTGTTGTTTTTTCATTATATAAGTAAGATGGTAAAATGTGTGTCCTGAATTGGTGATCATGACTTGATTTGCAATTATAGCTCAAAGAAGACCACAAAGGGGAATAATAAGCCTGGCAAGGAGGGCAACATGTTCTGGAAGAGTGTTGGCCTTGGTTTCAAGACTCCCAAGGAAGCCATTGAGGGTATATATGTTTTGTCACTCCTTTTCCCAATTGTAATGTGATAGCATAGATGGTGTGCTGCTTTGACCATTTTGTAGTATCGAATGTTATTAATTGCCTTCATGGACTTGCTGAAGCATGTGACCGCTATTCAGTATTTTCTTCTTCTTAAGTTTGTATGTTGTTTAGCTAGATATACATTTTTTACTTTATCTACACCATGAAGATCAGTATAGCCTGTAACTTGGGGAAGTTTAGTGTTGTTGTTTATCTGTTATGACTTGCGATGTTGATGTGCAGTGAGCATTTATACTTCTTCTGAAATATCATCTTGATTCCGCAGTCTACTGTGCTTTTTTGTTTGGCCTCAATTTGGCCTGGCAGTGTGCGGCGCAATTCCTTCATTGGATAATGATTTTGCAGGTATCCCGAGAGGCCCTTGAGTTTGCCGGAATGTCGATTAACTTCCGTTCTGGCAAATTCGGGTACTCCATATGTCCTATTTTCAGCAAAGGTCATGCTGAAATTTTCCATGAATTTTAGCATGACTTTGCTAAAAATAAGACATATGGGGTACTTACGACTAATGCATGGGCCGGGGTATCTTAGTACTTAATTAAGTAGGATCCTCTTTGTTTATTTGCCTGTGTGTGAGCCATCCACGAGCCGTTGACCTCGCTCCTGTCCTGCCTGCCCACCTCCCTACCTGGCCCTGACCGCCATTAAAGTAACCAATCAAGCTCCTCATCCACTGTGATCACAAAGAAACTATGAAAATGACACAACAGAAGACAATACCCCCCGATCTAGTCTAAACACACTGGCTGGCTAGTAGTTAGTGTAGGTGTATATATACACATGAATCCACCTACATCCTGGAAATCCATTTAATCAGAGGAAGACGACGAAGAAGAAGAGGAGGAGGAGGAGGAGGTGAGATTGGTTAGCCAAGAGTCAAACCTAAATGATAAAACCTTGGCTTTTAGGGTGCCTCGGTGTCGATAAAAACCTAAATGATGAAAGCTTAGCCCTTAGCTTGTTCATTATGTAGATTTCCAAAATTCAGTTTTGTACCGCACACCAAAGCCCCAAGAAAGAAAACTGCAATCTGAAACAGATGGTCAATTTTCAGCCCTTGGATTAGTTTAGTATTTTTTTCACACACTCACACACCCTTGCTTGCCATGTCTGTGAGAGAGATAGTGAGAGGAGACAAGAAGAAGGGGGTTAGGAAGGGACTTGGACCTTAGCAACAACACACTAAAAGCGAATTCCTCAAGAATTAGGTTATTTGGTCAACTTAGAGATCTTGTTCCTTGACAATAACCAACTTTTTGACCAAACTTTTTTCCTATTTAGAGCGAAACATGGGCCACAACGATGAGGCCGGCGGTTCGGGCGGCAAGGCATTCTGGGAGCTGTCCCAGGAGATGGAGGAAGAACCTCACCGTTATGAGGACGCCGCGGAAGACACCGATCCTGACTACACAACCCCTAGTGGCGTCAGGGATGACACCACTAATGGTGCCGGCCCTTTAACTGGCTGCCATGTTTTGGAGGATGAAAAGTAGGTTGGGCCTGAAATGTGCCGAACAGCTCACGGGCTGGCAGCAGGCCGAAATAGACCCCGTCCCATGAATGTGGCCAATCAAATCATGGGCTTATAACAGGCCAAAATTGTCTCGGTCCTTGTTTGGCCCAATCAGATTATTGGCTGCAAGCAGGACGGATGCAAACCGGGCCGTAGTTAGGCCCAACCATATGACGGGCTTTTAACATGCGAAATTAATATAGGGCCGAAATGTTAAACGGGCCCTTAACAGGCCAAAACTAATATCAGGCCGAATTACTAAATGGGCCTTTAGCAAATGGGCCCAAAAGCGTAGCGTCCAGTTGACGGGCCGAATCAGATATGGGCCATAATTTAGCCCAAAGCCTCTTAAAGGGCCGGACCTGATCTGGGCCGCAATTTGGCCCAGAACGCGGTAGGCTTTTAACGGGCCGGATCTCATATGGGCCATTATTAGGAGCGAAACATGGCAGACCATTAATGGACCAGATCAAATATGGCCGACATTTGTTCCAAAACATGGCAGCCAGTTAAAGGGCCGGCCTACTAGGGTCCTCAAAATCTTGTGGGCCTACAGCTGGGCCGGCCCATTAATGTCGACGAAATCTCGTGGGCCTTTAGCTGGGCCGGCCCATTATGGTCCACAAAAATATTATGGGCCTTCACCTAGGCCGGCCCATTATGGCCCGCAAAAATCTTGTGGGCCTTTACCTGGGCCGGCCCATCATGGCCCGCAAAATCTTGTGGGCCTTTAGCTGGGCCAGCCCATTATGGTCCGCAAAATCTTGTGGGCCTTTAGTTGGGCCGGCCCATTTAAACTTTATGGGCCACTTTTGGCCGCTCCACGTGTTAACATATCATAGGCGCATCTCGGCCATTGGATGAGTGACACCTGTGCCAACACGGAGCTGACACGTGTTTCCTCCAGCCAATGATGATTTTACACATGGAAAATCCCCATTGGTCGGGGCTGTTAACGGGTTATCGGATCCAAACCAGACCCGATAGCTTAACGGCGTTCCGTTACGGTGGATGCCACGTGTTGGTCACCCTTGACTAAAGCACTTCTATGACGCGCGATTTATCGTCATGGAAGTGGACACTTCCATGATGATAATTTTGGTAATGTCATGGAACACTTCTACGACAGCACAGGTATGACTATCTTGATTCTGTCATAAATTTGTCATGGATGTACATGCATGACAGAAAACGTGACCTACTGTGACAGACACGTATCATCACGGAAGTGTATTTTTTTGTAGTGTTTGTTCCTGAGGTCACGGGAGAAATCTTGTTACAAGTAATCATGTGAACTTGATATGTGTTCGCTATTTTGATGGTATGCATGTTGTGATTCCCTTAGTGGTGTCATGTGAACATCGACTACATGGCACTTCACCTTATTAGGGCATAAGGGAATGCATTGTGGAGTAGTTACTAGATGATGGGTTGCAAGAGTGACAGAAGCTTAAACCCTAGTTTATGGGCTACTTCGTAAGGGACTGATTTGGATCCAAAAGTTTAATGCTATGGTTAGATTTTATCTTAATACTTTTCTCGTAGTTGTGGATGCTTGCGAGGGGGTTAATCATAAGTAGGAGGTTTGTTCATGTAAGAAAAACACCTAAGCACCAGTCCACCCACATATCAAATTATCAAAGTAGCGAACACAAATCAAACCAACATGATGAAAGTGACTAGATGAAATTCCCGTGTACCGTCAAGAACGCTTTTCTTATCATAAGAGACCGTTTTGGCCTATGCTTTTCCACAAAAGGATTGGGCTACCTTGCTGCACTTTTTTCACCATTATCGTTACTTGCTCGTTACAAATTATCTTGCTATCAAACTACTCGTTACTTATAATTTTAGTGCTTGCAGAGAATACCTTGCCGAAAACTACTTGTCATTCCCTTCTCCTCCTCGTTGGGTTCGACACTCTTACTTATCGAAAGGACTACGATTGATCCCTATACTTGTGGGTCATCAAGGCTCTTTTCTGGCGCCACTGCCGGGGAGTGAAGCGCTCTTGGTAAGTGGAAATCGGTAAGGAAAAATTATTACTACATGCTGAAATTTATTGTCACTTGTTACTATGGAGAACAATCCTTTGAGGGGTTTGTTCGGGGTATCTTCACCTCGGATGGAACCAAAATTAGTTGCCCCTCAACCTACTGCACCTACTGAAAATATTTGTTATGAAATTCCTTCGGGTATGATAGATCATCTGCTAGCTAATCCTTATGCAGGAGATGGAACCGAGCATCCTGATATGCACTTGATATATGTTGGTGAAATTTGTGGATTATTTAAGCTTGCAGATTTACCCGGAGATGAAGCTAAGAAGAAGATTTCCCTTTATCTTTGAATGGAAAAGCATTGGTAGGGTATAGGCTATGCGATGATATTGGATCTTGGATTTGGAATCGATTGAAATAGGAATTTCACCAAAAGTTATATCCTATGCATCTAGTTCATCGTGATCGGAATTATATATATAATTTTTGGCCTTGTGAACGAGAAAGTATCGCTTAGCTTGGGGGAGTCTTAAGTCAATGTTATATTCATGCCCCAATCATGAGCTCTCAAGAGAAATTATCATTCAAAAATTTTATGCTCGGCTTTCTCATGATGATCAAACCATGCTTGATACTTCTTGTATTGGTTCTTTTATGAAGAAGACTATTGAATTCTGGTGGGATCTTTTAGAAAGAATTAAATGGAACTCTGAAGATTGGGAACTCGATGAAGGTAAAGAGTCAGGTATTAAGCTTAAGTATGATTGTGTTAAATCTTTTATGAATACCGATGCTTTTCACAAGTTTAGCACTAAATATGGACATGACTCTGAGATAGTAGCCTCATTTTGTGAATCATTTGCTACTCATGTTGATCTCCCTAAGGAGAAGCAGTTTAAATATCACCCACCTATTAAACAAAAATTAAAGAACCGGTTGTGGTTAAAGATGAAACTATCATTTATAATGTTGACCCAGTTGTCCTACTGCTTACATAAAAAAACCACCTTTCCCTGTTAGGATAAAGGAACATGCTAAAGCCTCAACTGTGGGCAATAAAAGCTATATTAGAGCACCTAAACCTGCTCAACAAACCAAAGTAGAACCTAACATTGCTATGGTTAAAGATCTCTTGGTACAAAATATAGATGGGCATGTTATTTACTTCTGTGATGAAGCTACTAGAATTGCCAAACCAGATGAAAAGGATAAACATAGACCTGTTGTTGGCATGCCTGTTGTCTCAGTCAAAATAGGAGATCACGGCTAGTGTGAGTGCTATTCCTTTTACCTTATATCAAGAAATTATGAATGATATATCACCTGCTGAAATTGAAGACATAGATGTTACTATTAAGCTTGCTAATAGAGACACCATCACACCACTTGGGATTGTGAGAGATTTTGAAGTCTTGTGTGGGAAAAGAAAATATCCTACTAAGTTTCTGGTTCTTGGTTCCCCACAAGATGACTTTTGTCCCATTATCTTCGGTAGACCTTTCTTAAACACCCTTAATGCTAAAATAGATTGTGAGAAACAAACTGTATGTGTTAGTTTTGGTGATGAGTCTCGTGAGTTTAACTTTTTTGAGTTTAGTAGAAAGCATCATAAGAAAGAATTTCCTAGTAAGGATGAAATAATTGGTCTTGCTTCTATTTCCGTGCCTCCTACTGATCCTTTAGAACAATATTTGCTAGGCCATGAAAATGATATGCATATGCATGAAACATATGAGATAGATAAAAATTTCTTTGAACAACGACCTCTGCTTAAACACAATTTGCCTATTGAAACTCTAGGAGGTCCTCCTCCACCTAAAGGTGATCCTGTGCTTGAATTAAAACAATTGCCTAACACTTTGAAATATGCTTATCTTGATGAGAAAAAGATATATGTTGTTTTATTAGTGCTAACCTTTCAGAACATGAAGAAGAAGGATTACTAAAAATTCTAAAGAAGCACCGAGCTGCTATTGGATATACTCTTGATGATCTTAAGGGCATTAGTCCAACTCTCTATCAGCACAAAATTAATATGGAGCCTAATGCTAAACCCGTTGTTGATCACCAACGACGTATAAATCCTAAAATGAAAGAAGTGGTAAGAACTGAAATACTCAAGCTTCTGCAAGCAGGTATAATTTATCCCATAGCTGATAGTACATGGGTAAGTCCTGTTCATTGCGTCCCTAAGAAGGGAGGTATTACTGTTGTTCCTAATGATAAAAATGAACTTATTCCACAAAGAATTGTCACTGGTTATAGAATGGTAATTGATTTTAGAAAATTAAATAAACCAACTAGAAAAGATCATTACCCTCTGCCTTTTATTGATCAAATTTTAGAAAGGCTATGTAAGCACACACACTTTTGTTTTCTCGATGGATATTTGTTTTTTCTCAAATACCTGTTTCACAACCGATCAAGAGAAAACCACCTTTACTTGCCCTTTTGGAACATATGCTTATAGACATGTGCCTTTTGGTTTATGCAATGCACCTGCTACCTTTCAAACATGTATGACTGCTATATTCTCTGATTTTTGTGAAAAGATTGTTGAGGTTTTCATGGATAATTTTTCTGTTTACGAAACTTCTTTTGATGATTGCTTAAGCCACCTTTATCGAGTTTTGCAGAGATGCGAGAAAACTAATATTGTCTTGAATTGGGAGAAGTGCCACTTTATGGTTAATAAAGGTATTGTTTTGGGACATAAAATTTCTGAACAAGGTATTGAGGTGTATAAAGCTAAAGTTGATGCAATTGAGAAAATGCCATGTCCAAAAGATATCAAAGGTATTCGTAGTTTCCTCGGTCATGCTGGTTTCTATAGGAGGTTTATTAAAGACTTCTCTAAAATTTCTAGGCCTCTTACAAATCTTTTACAAAAGGATGTTCCATTTGTTTTGATGATAATTGTGTAGAAGCCTTAGAAACACTTAAGAAAGCCTTAATTTCTGCACCTATTGTTCAACCACCTAATTGGAACTTGGCTTTTGAAATTATGTGTGATGCTAGTGATTATGCTCTTGGTGTTGTTTTAGGACAAACAGTTGATAAGAAATTAAATGTCATTCACTATGCTGGTAAAACTCTAGACAATGCCCAAAGAAATTATGCTACTACTGAAAAAGAATTCTTAGTAGTTGTGTTTGCTTGTGATAAATTCAGATCTTACATTCTCGATTCTAAAGTGATTGTTCACACTGATCATGCTGCTATTAAATATCTTATGGAAAAGAAAGATGCTAAACCTAGACTCATTAGGTGGGTTCTCTTGCTACAAGAATTTGACTTACATATCACTGATAGAATAGGAGTTGAGAACCCCGTAGCTGATAACTTGTCTAGGCTAGAAAATATTCTAGATGACGCACAACCTATTAATGATAGTTTTCCTGATTAGTAATTAGCTACAATAAATGTCTCTCATAACACTCCTTGGTATGCTTACTATGCTAACTACATTGTTGCTAAATATATACCACCTAGCTTCACCTACCAACAAAAGAAAAAAATTCTTCTATGATTTAAGACATTACTTTTAGATGACCCACATCTTTATAAAGAAGGAGTAGATGGTATTATTAGACGTTGTGTACCTGAGCATGAATAGGAACAAATCCTATGGAAATGTCACTCTGAAGCCTACGGAGGGCATCATGCGGGAGACAGAACTGCTCCCAAGGTATTGCAATCTGGTTTTTATTGTCCTATTCTCTTCAAGGATGCCCGTAAGTTTGTTTTTATCATGTGATGAATGTCAAAGAATTGGTAATATTGGTAAGCGTCAGGAAATGGCTATGAATTATTTACTTGCTATTGAACCATTTGATGTTTGGGGTTTTGATTACATGGGACCTTTTCCTTCCTCAAATGGGTATACACATATTTTGGTTGCTGTTGATTATGTTACTAAGTAGGTAGAAGCTATTCCAACTAGTAGTGCTGATCACAACACCTCTATTAAAATGCTTCAGGAAGTCATTTTCCCACGGTTTGGAATCCCTAGATATTTAATGACTGATGGTGGTTCACACTTTATTCATGGTGGTTTTCGTAGAATGCTTGCTAAGTATGCTGCTGACCATAGAATTGCATCACCCTATCATCCTCAGTCTAGTGGTAAAGTTAAACTTAGAAATAGAGAAATAAAATTAATTTAAAAAAACTGTCAATAGATCCCGAAAGAATTGGTCTAAGAAATTAGATGATGCACTTTGGCCTTACAAAACAACGTATAAAAATCCTATGGGTATGTCTCCTTATAAAATGGTTTATGGAAAAGCTTGTCATTTGCCTCTTGAGTTGGAACATAAAGCATATTGGGCAATCAAAGAACTCAACTATGATTTCAAACTTGCCGGTGAAAAGAGGTTATTTGATATTAGCTCACTAGATGAAAGGAGAACCCAAGCCTATGAAAAAGATGGCATGATAAAAGAATCCAAAAGCGTGAGTTCAAAGTTGGAGAATATGTTCTTTTGTACAACTCCCGTTCCAGATTCTTTGCAGGTAAACTTCTCTCCAAATGGGAAGGACCTTATGTTATCGAGGGGTTTATCGATCAGGAGCTATCAACATAAACAATGCTGAAGGTACTAACCCGAAGGTTGTCAATGGGCAAAGAATAAAACATTATATCTCAAGTACGCCCATTAATGTTGAAATCAATATTATCCAAACTATGACACCGGAAGAAAACATAAAAGAAACCTTCCGGAACACTTCAGAATTGTGAAAAAAGAGGAGGTACGTGATACGGTAATTAAATGGCCTCTGAAAAACCCGCAAAAATATTTTATGTTAGTTTTGGAATACATTAAAAATGAGGAAATTAAGAAACAAACACGAAGGTAACCCTGGTGGGCACAAGACACCAGGGCGCGCCTGGCTTGCCAAGCGTGCCCAGGTGGGTTGTGCCCACCTCGGGTACCTTCCGGACTCCATTTTTCTCTCGTTTGCTTATTTCCCAAGATAAAAAATCTTTATATACCCCCCGAACCTATTGCCCACCATATCACAGAGAAATCTTCTGTTTTCTTTTCTTGCTGTTTTCTAATAGATCTAAAAATATGTCATCCCAAGACTCGGAGGGTGAGAGCTACGTTGCTGATTATATCGCAAACCCCAAGGTTTATGGGGATGTGGAGCACTATAGTTGTGTGATAGCCTGGTTTTTGCCCCCTCTTCTTTTTCTGATTTTTGATTGCCTTTTATTTGAATCTGGGTTTTTGAATCGTTTCAGTTGGACTTAAACCCTTGGGCATACCCATGATTTTCACCCAAGTGGCCCACCTCTCCCCCAAGCCATCATTTCTTCTCTGATTAATCCCAAAATAATCATAGGAATATTTTTCTGGAATGAAAAATATTCATTTTCTCTTCTAAAACCCTACTCAGCAACATATGCTCCAAAGCAACCCCCATTTTCTTTGCCCACAAAAATCTAAGAAAATTCCCAAATATTCTTAGAACCCTAGGGCACCTTCCTGAGCAAAAATATTGTATCACTTTTTGGAATATTTTTGCTACAGAAAATCGTTTCTGTTCTGGTAAGTAAAGCCAGTTTCTACAGCAAGTACCATTTTCCTTGATCCAATGAGGCTGATTTTTCTTGAGCATCATTACCCTCCTAAGTGATTGCTAAACCCCAAAGCTCAGCCTTCAACTCTTACTGGATCACTCACAGTTAACTCCACAAGTTACTGACCAGAAACTTACCATGAAGTAAACCACGCACCTACAGCCCCTGGGCTTGACTCAAAGCATTGGAACGACCCAAACCACTAAGGACTACACGCCAGACAATAATTTATGGCAAGCCGTGGCTCTATGCCAAAGTTCGCATGGTGACCACGCGTGTGCAGGATGCCAATGTGCTAGTCGACTCGCTCTGGATGCCGCCGCGTGCTCTGTTCAACGCGTGCTGGCTTCCCCGACTGCCCCACCTTGCCAAACCGCGCCACAATCACCGTCCCGCCGCCCTTAACTCCTCGCTGGCGCTCGCCAACAACGGAGCTCGCCGCAGTGAGCACAGGCATGACCCAGCCAACCCAACAGTGCGCCGCGCCAGTTTGCTCGTCGCCACCCCCTTTGCTGTGTTCGTCTCCGCCCTCCCACGGTGCCCGCGTGAGCTGCGTCGCCTTCTGCCCTCTCACTTACACCGTTCGTCGCTGGCGCCGTGTCCAGAAGCCCTCCGACGGAGCCCGATCCCCTCACCTTGCTCGCCTATAAATACAGCCCCTCCCCAGCCTCCTCGAGCATCACAAACTCCTCCTACACACTCCACAATGCAGTAGAAAGCCGCAGCCCAGCCGGGCAGGCCTCGGGCCGCCGTCCCCAAGCCCGTGCTCACCGGCGATCCCCTCTGTTCGCCACCGCCATTCCAGCCCCTCCCGAGCTCAAGCCACTCTTCCAGAGCCTCCGTGGTGCTTCACTGGTGCTATCCGACCTCGTTGGAGCCCCTGGTGCAGCCCCACATTGCCATCGTCTCCAACAGTAGTTTGAGACTAACTAAGTTAGTTAAAGTCAGTAGAAGCAATATTTGGTTATGTAGAAATAAGATGACTTTGAAAAAGACTAGTTGGTTAAATATTTTATTAAGTGAGAAATTGTATTATTTCAAGTTAATATCATGGTTAAGTTGGTTGAATTATAATAACCAGAGAAGTGGTATGAGTTTGTTGATGATTATGGTTAGTGAAATACTTGATGAGGTTGATCCATTTATTTCCAATAATATGAGATGCATATTGTAAGGTTGCATTTTCATGGCATATCATGACACCGGTTATTTCTACTTTGAGTTAAACCTGATAATGACTCAACTTGAACATATCGTTGATCGGGTCATGGTGCCACTGAATCGAGTTCTTCCCAGTGCAACCACATTTGCCTTTATGGGAAGGCCTTTATTCAGTCCGTTGTCATTCCTCTAGTCGGTGCCTCCGAAAAGGGAAGGTTATGCGCGTGCGTTACCCTGGCCCGGTAAGCAGACATAACCTTGTGTGCCGATTTGTTGTTATGGTACTTTGTCCCCATTTGGGACTGTTTATGTTTTGCCACGACGGTGGCCCTCGATGCCTTTAGTAGGCATGGGGCCACCCAGGACTTAGCCCAGTGGGGAGTAAGTCGGAGTGGCCAGGAGAGTGACATGGCAATGGGAGGGTTTCGTCGGAATGACGTTGGTCCACCCAAATGGGAGTGCGAGGCCATGGATTTCGTGGTGTGGGTAAAGTGCGCTACCTCTGCAGAGTGTATTTAATCTAGCGATAGACGCATCCTCGGTTACGGACACAACTCGGAAGTAGGTCACACCATGGATCAACATTTTAAATAATCATGCACACTGATGTTAATCACATGGCACTGTTGGAAAGATGATGGTTGAGAAACTATGTTGATGATGGGAACCAAAGTGTTGGTTCCGTTTGTTGTGGACGGAGACCAAAGTGTTGGCCCGTTTGTGATCCGAGAAAGATCACCATTTGGTTACGAGGTAACCCGTTTGGCAAGCAAGTCCGAGGGACTTGAGGCACGAGATCATGTTCACTGCATCCCTAGTATGATTTTGCATTGATGAAAATCTGAGTAAATATCATGATATTGTCTGTCATTATGTTTATGCTTGTTGTGAGATTGCAAGTACATTCAATGTATTGACCTGGCGTATCATGCTAGATTTCAGGAAAGTTTCGTTGGATCGGAGTGCTGCCCGAGTCTAGATCGTGTCCACATCGGTGTCCCTGTGCTATGGGGTCCCGCTTCGTCGTCGTTCCGCTGCCACGTAGTTGTCGTGATCGAGGCCCCTTTATGTTCACTAAATAATGTACATATTGTTTAGCCGCACTGTGTGTGCCGCTTGGCCTCGCAACTTCATGAATATCAAACTATGTTCCGCTAGTATCAATAAAGCGGTTGTTTTCTGTACCAAGATGATGTGTGTTGCCAAAAGACATGATCCCTGAGCTGGAAATGCAAGGTAAACCGGTTGCTCTGAGCCGGGGTGCCACAACGCTTGGTATCAGAGCCGCGCTGACTGTAGGACACACTAGACTACAGACGTGTTAACTAGACGTTAGTCAGAGTAGCATTTGAGTGCCGGTAGTGTTTGTAGCTGATTGTTGCATTGCATGCATTCGTTTTATTCTTATTTCTAACCAGCTAATGGCTGTGAGTGTAGATGGCTCCAGTGTCGTATCCGTGCCAGTTGGAGCTGCTGCCGTACACGTCGCCGCACCTTCTTCGGAATGTATGGCGCCGCCTCTTCCCTCACAGTGACGACCCGTTGTATCGGGTGTACCGGGAGCGTCTAGCAGACTCAGTATACGAGTATCACGCCGTGGTTACTCTATGCACCAGTTCATCCTCCAGCTCTTACACTCGTACCTCCAGGAGCGGTTTCGCTTCCACTGCTTCTCAGGCTGTCCAGTTTGCTGCATTTGAGGTCCTCGTCAAGCTGCGCTATAACGAGGTCCACATGCAGAACCACCCAGGTTTCCACTACTATCCATCCTTGCACGACAATGGTCGTGTCCATTTCCCGAACATTGATCCAGAGTCTAATAGCGCTGCTAGCCACCTTTCTCGCTATATCACCGCTAGTTACTTTCTGATTCACGAGCAGGCTCAAGAGCTGACTCGTGCTCGCATTGCTTTAGTAGCCGCTAGGTCCTATCCCACTCCACTGTCTATGGGATTTAGTCCTTATATTCCACCAGGTTCTAGTTCGCCTGTTTCCCCTGTTACTCCTCCGAGTAGCTCGGGCACCTCGACCGTGAATCCTCTCAGTGCTCCTGCTGAGTGGGTTTCCCTTCTCGCTACCCCCGTCGCCCCGATGCTCCAGCCTCATCCTGCACCTGCCCCGGAGGGAGAGCCCTCGAGGCAGCGTCGTCGTGTTACCTTTAACCCGGAGGTCTCGGTTAACGTTGTCAGTTCAGGATCCGAGTCCGCATCAGGAGAGGACCCAGCAGGACCAGCAGAGCGCTAGAGCGTTCGAGTATCCGCAGTTGTCATGTTGATGTACGGATGTAGTCGTATGAGTCATGATGTTCCGTTTCATGTATGAGAGTAGTCGAACTTATCTTGGTGTTTATCTTTCATGTATGAGTCTATGTATAATTATGTTGGAACTTTTTATTCGTCGTGTTTTCTTCGATATTACGTTTTCTTTTCTTTCAAGTTTTGTCGCTGGCTTTTCCCCACTATTTTGGATGTTGCTCATCATGGTTGGGTTATCTTGGGAAAAACAAATAATAGGATGACGCGGGGAGGCAGCAGCAGTCACGCTTGTGAGGATGTCCCTGTTCATCGCTCAGCACGACAGGCAGGGCATTCCCCCGAGTCGTACGATCCACCACCACCTCCACCGCCACATCCGCCCTCCATCAAGCAAATTTTGTGCATTTTTTAGGAAAGAAGGAATAACAATCTGGTTGAATTATTCAAAAGTGTACGAGCTATGGTTGGGCAGAATGGAAATCAAAACGGTCATCACTCCAAACTGTCAGATTTTCAGAGAACCAAGCCTCCCACTTCAGTCAAGTTATTGATCCCTTGGAAGCAGACGATTGGTTATGAACTATTGAGAAAAAGCTTGAGATTGCTCGTACTGAAGGAGCTGAGAAGGTTCCGTTTGCTATGCATTATCTCGAAGGAGCTGCCGCTATATGGTGGGATAATGCGAAAGCCATGTGGCCTACAGATGAATAAATCACTTGGACAAAATTCAAGGATCATTTCCGCAAATACCATATTCCTGCTGGTATTATGAAGGTCAAGCAACATGAATTCCTCGCGCTCACCCAAGGAAGCATGTCTGTTAGTGAATATCTGCATAAGTTCAATCATTTGGCCCGATATTCCCTATGTGATGTGGCCACAGAAGAAAGAAAGATTGACAGATTTCTTAGCGGACTAAACCAGCACCTCCGATCCACACTCAGTATGTTTGATTTCCCAGACTTCCAAACTCTGGTAAACAAGGACCTCATTGCTGAAAGGGATCACAAGCTTGTACATGACAACAAGACTTCCAATAATTATCACAAGCGCAAGTTTGAGCCTAAGAAGGATGGTCAGCCAGTGCAGAATGCTCGTACTTGGCAGCACACTCAAGTAGAGTACAAGCCCAATTGGCAGCAGAATGTTAACAAGACCACTACCCAAGTCAAGAATGTTGTAACCAACCCGGGGCGAGAAGAATGTCAGCGCAAGAATTCATGTTTTAGTTGTGGACAAACCGGACATTATGCAAGACAGTGTCCCAAGAAAGGCAAGACAAATGCTCCATTCAGGCCACAAGTCAACCATATCGGGCCGTACCCTGTCCAGCAAACCATAAAAGGGCAAGTTCGCCACCTCTTCGTCGACGAAGCCCAAGAGGACCCCGAAGTCGTCATTGGTATGTTCCCTGTTAATAACATACCTGCAATAATTTTATTTGACTCTTGGGCTTCCCACTCTTTCATTTCGCGGAGTTTTGTTGCCCAAAACGAATTTCCTTGTTCGATTTTGAGAAAGAATATGCTGGTATAATCCCCGGGATCTTTGCTCAGAAGCAATCTGGTCTGCCATAACTTGGAAATTGATATCCAAGGAGTCCGTTTTCCAACTTCCTTGATAGACATCGAGTCTGCCAAGTTGGACATTATTTTGGGAATGAATTGGTTAACCCAATACCAACTATGCATTAACTGCACGACCAGAGAAGTCACCTTGACAAGTCAGGAAGGGAAGACTACAAAATTCTATGCCCGCAGAAGTATACCCAAGAAAGAAATAGTCTTCACTGCTGTGGCTGAAGAATTGGGATTAATTCCTGTGGTCAGTGAATTTCCCGATGTATTCCTAGAAGAACTGCCAGGAATGCCGCTAGACCGAGAGCTTGAGTTTGCAATTGATCTTGTGCCCGGGACCGCACCGTTATACAAGAAGTATTATCGGGTGCCTTCATCAGAATTAGTGGACTTAAAGAACCAGCTTGATGAGATGCTCCAGAAAGTTTATATCCGTCCAAGCTCTTAACCATGGGGATCACCCGCAATATTTGTGGACAAGCAAGATGGTAGTCTCCGTATGTGTGTGGATTACTGTTAGTTGAATGATGTCACTATTAAAAACAAATATCCACTACCCAGGATTGATGATTTATTTGATCAACTCTGTGGGGCAAAAGTATTGTCCAAAATTGATTTAAGGATTAGATACCACCAACTCAAGATAAAAAAGGAAGATATTCCTAAGACCGCGTTCACTACCGATATGGTCTTTATGAATATACTGTTATGTCCTTAGGCCTCACCAATGCCTCTGCTTTCTTCATGCATATGATGAACAAAGTATTCATGGATTTCCTGGATAAATTTGTGGTGGTCTTCATCGATGATATCCTAATATACTCAAAAAGTGAAGAAGAGCACAAGGGACACCTCAGAGTTGTCTTACAAAGACTCCATGAGCATCAGCTATACGCCAAATTCAGTAAATGCGAGTTTTGGCTGAAGCAAGTTGGATTCCTAGGGCATGTGCTGTCAGTAGAAGGTATAGCCGTGGATTCAAGTAAGGTAAAGGTCGTGCTTGATTGGATGGCACCCACGACAGTATCCCAAATCAGGAGTTTCCTAGGATTACCCGGGTACTACCGTCGTTTCATTGAAGGATTCTCTAAGATTGCCAAACCAATGACAGAGCTTCTCAAGAAAGATAAGAAGTTTGAATGGACTGAGGACTGTGAGAAAAGTTTCAATGAGCTGAAGACCAGACTGACAATAGCACCTGTGTTGACTCTTTCGGAGATCTACCGCAACTTTGATGTGTATTGTGACGCTTCCAGGCAAGGTCTTGGATGCGTACTCATGCAAGATGGCAAGGTTGTAGCATACACATCTCGCCAGCTATGACCCCACGAAGGGAACTATCCTACTCATGATTTGGAGTTGGCCGCGGTTGTTCATGCTCTAAAAATTTGGAGACACTACCTCATTCGAAAAAGGTGTCAGATATTTACCAACCACAAAAGTCTCAAGTATATATTTACTCAGCCAGACTTAAACCTCCGCCAACGAAGATGGCTCGAATTAGTAAAGGATTATGATCTTGGAATCAATTATCATCCGGGTAAGGCCAACGTGGTAGCCGATGCACTCAGCCACAAGCCTACCAGTCTGAATGTCATGATGGCGTCCTTGCCTCCCGAACTTCAGGAAGAGATAACTCAGCTCAATTTGGTGAATGTGGACACCAATCTTGCTAATATGATGGAAGTTACTCCTACCCTCAAGGAGGAGATCCGCAAGGCCCAGCCAGACGACCCAATACTACAGAAACATATCAAGCGTATGTTGGAAGGCCAGACACAAGATTTCTCTAAGGATCGGCAAGGTACACTAAGGTTCCGTGAAAGGATTTGTGTACCGAATCAAGCAGACTTAAGAAAGAAGGTATTGGCAGAAGCACACGAATCTTCGTATTCCATTCACCCCGGAGGTACCAAAATGTACGAAGACCTTCGGCAGATATTTTGGTGGGATGGGATGAAGAAAGACATTGCCTATTTTGTGGCTTGTTGCGACATATGCAACAGAGTGAAGGCAGAACACCAAAAACCTGCCGGACTCCTCCAACCCTTGCCCATTCCACAATGGAAGTGGGATGATGTCTGTATGGATTTTAACATAGGGTTACCAAGGACTCAGCGAGGCAACGATGCAGTATGGGTCGTAGTTGACACATTGACTAAGGTAGCTCATTTTATTCCCATCAGGACCACTTACCGAGCCAATCAGCTCACACATTTGTATGTGTCCAGAATAGTCAGTCTGCATAGAGTACCAAGAATGATCACTTCCGACAAAGGGTCACTTTTTACCTCAGCTTTCTGGTCACGTCTCCATCAAGCTTTGGGGACCGTGCTAAAGTACATCACAACTTATCATCCTCAGACAGATGGGCAGACTGAACGTGTGAACCAAATACTCGAAGATATGCTTCGAGCATGTGCTTTGGCCCAAGGACCCAAATGGGAAGATTGCCTGCTGTATGCCGAGTTCTCCTACAACAATAGCTTCCAGACCAGCCTAAAGATGTCACCCTATGAAGCTTTGTATGGCCGTAAGTGCCGCACTCCGCTAAATTGGTCTCAAACTACAGATAGCCATATTTACGGAACTGATCTCATGATGGAAGCTGAAAAGCAAGTCAAGGAAATCCGAGACAGATTGCAATTGGCTAAATCCCGACAGAAGAGTTATTATGATGCAAAGCACCGCCAGATCAGTTTTGAACCAGGAGAGCATGTATACCTCCGAGTCACCCCTATGAAAGGAGTCAAAAGATTTCAGACTCACGGAAACTTGGCACCCGGGTATATTGGCATGTTCCTAGTTATGTCCAGAGTGGGTACTGTTGCATATCAGTTGGAATTGCCCCCGGAATTGTCAGAAATGCATAATGTGTTCCATGTCTCACAGCTAAGACGATGTGTATCGCCTCCAGAGAAAAGACTGATTTGTCAGAATTAGAGCTCGCTAAGGATTTAACATATGAGGAGAAACCATTCAGAATATTGGGTGAAATGGAAAGGGTCACTCGTAGTAAAGCGATAAAATTTTATAAGGTTTAGTGGGAGCATCACACAGAGGAAGAGGCAACTTGGGAACGAGAGGAATTTCTAAAGGCAACATATCCAGAATTGTTTTCCCAAGCAACCGAATCTCGAGGTAGAGATTCATCCTAAGTGGGGGAGGTTTGTGATAGCCTGGTTTTTGCCCCCTCTTCTTTTTCTGATTTTTGATTGCCTTTTATTTGAATTTGGGTTTTTGAATCATTTCAGTTGGACTTAAACCCTTGGGCATACCCATGATTTTCACCCAAGTGGCCCACCTCTCCCCCAAGCCATCATTTCTTCTCTGATTAATCCCAAAATAATCATAGGAATATTTTTCTTAAATGAAAAATATTCATTTTCTCTTCTAAAACCCTAGTCAGCAAGATATGCTCCAAAGCAACCCCCATTTTCTTTGCCCACAATAATCTGAGAAAATTCCCAAATATTTGGAACCCTAGGGCACCTTCCTGAGCAAAAATATTGCATCACTTTTTGGAATATTTTTGCTACAGAAAATCTTTTCTGTTCTGGTCAGTAAAGCCAGTTTCTACAACAAGTACCATTTTCCTTGATCCAATGAGGCTGATTTTTCTTGAGCATCATTACCCTCCTAAGTGAATGCTAAACACCAAAGCTCAGCCCTAAACTCTTACTGGATCACTCAAAGTTAACTCCACAAGTTACTGACCAGAAACTTACCATGAAGTAAACCACACACCTACAGCCCCTGCCAAAAAGCATTGGAACGACCCAAACCACTAAGGACTACACGCCAGACATGAATTTATGGCAAGCCGTGGCTCTATGCCAGAGTTCGTGCAGTGACCACGCATGTGCACGATGCCAGTGTGCTAGTCGACGTGCTCTGTTTAACGCGTGCTCGCTTCCCCGACCGCCGCACCTTGCCAAACCGCGCCACAATCACTGTCCCGCCGCCCTTAAGTCCTCGTTGGCGTTCGCCAACACCAGAGCTCACCGCAGCGAGAACGGGCACGACCCAGCCAACCCAACAGTGCGCCACGCCACTGTGCTCATCGCCACCCCCTCTCCTGTGTTCGTCTCCGCCCTCCCACGGTGCCTGCGTGACCTGCGTCGCCTTCTCCCCTCTCACTGACATCGTTCGTCACCGGGCGCCGTGTCCAGAAGACCTCCGGCGGAGCCCGATCCCCTCACCTCGCTCTCCTATAAATACAACCCCTCCCCAGCCTCCTCGAGCATCACCAACTCCTCCTACACACTCCACAACGCAATAGAAAGCCGCACCCCGGCCGAGCAGGCCTCGGTCCGCCGTCCCCGAGCCCGAGCTCGCCGGCGATCCCCTTTGTTCGCCACCACCGTTCCAGCCCCTCCCGAGCTCAAGCCACTCTTCCAGAGCCTCCGTGGTGCTTCACTGGTGCTGTCCGACCTTGTTGGAGCCTCTGGTGCAGCCCCACATCGCCGTCGTCTCCAACTCCAGCGACCTCTGCTTCCTGCCGCCGCTGGAAAAACTCGTTCTGACCCCGTCCGACCACCCCTAGCTATTCGACGGGTACGTGCAGGTGCGCCTTGATCTCCTCTCGCGTTCTATCCCTCTGGATCAGGCCAAGGAGCCCTCCTCGTGGCATGAGCTCCGGCGAAGCCTCGCCGCGTTCTGTTTCTCTCTCTCCCCCCTAGCACCTGACCAGCGGGGCCTGCTGTCAGCCTCTCCACTCGCGCCCGAAGCAGTATGAGTGGAGGCATATTCAGAGAATACGCCATCGACGCCACCACCCCTGGATTCTGTTTTATTTAAATTTAATTCAAATTATCCAGAGAACTTCAAACAACCACAACTTTTAAACCTGAAGTCCAAATGAAGTGATTCTTTTTATATTGTGTTCTTTATAAAAAGATCTAGCAGCTCACCAAAAATGAGGTTTCTCTCTGCTTTCTAGATTTTCTAGTGATTTTTAGAGTGTTTCTTGATATTTTCTTTCTCTGTTTTTAATTATTTTCAGAAGGTGAAGCTTGTCTTGAGGATCACTAGGAGGAGTGTGAACCTCACCTGCACTAACGCAAGCCACAACATCATTTTCATGGTGCCATCTCAATATTTGTGATTTCCAACTTGAATAATGATTTTGTTCATGCATTTAATCACTTAAATAAATATTTATTTCTGTTGAATGCTTGATTTGTTTGGTATGCTTAGTTTACAGTAGTTTGAGACTAACTAAGTTAGTTAAAGTCAGTAGAAGCAGTATTTGGTTATGTATAAATATAATGACTTTGAAAAAGACTAGTTGGGTTAATATTTTCTTAAGTGAGAAATTGGATTATTTCAAGTTAATATCATGGTTAAGTTGGTTGAATTATAATAACCAGAGAAGTTGTATGAGTTTGCTGATGATTATGGTTAGTGAAATACTTGATGAGGTTGATCCATTTATTTTCGATAATATGAGATGCATAATGTAAGGTTGCATTTTCATGGAATATCATGACACTGGTTATTTTTACTTTGAGTTAAACCTGATAATAACTCAACTTAAACATATCGTTGATCGGGTCATGGTGCCACTGAATCGAGTTTTTCCCAATGCAACCACATTTGCCTTTTTGGGAAGTGAAAGTGCTAGTTATTGACAAGAGGGGGGTGAATAGGAAATTTTTATGAAAGTCTTCAAAACATGGAAGTTTCGAAGACAAACAATATAAAAGAACCTATTGATATGCAGCGAAAGGTAGACTACACTAGACAAGCCATAGTCAAGTAAGCAATGAAGTGAAAGCACGAAGACTATTAGCAGCTAGGTAGTATGGATCAGGATGGAAGATGGTATGAAGCCAAACAACAACAGTCTTCACACAGTGAAGTCAATTAGATCATGCAAGCAGGCAATGACTTCACGAAGACAAACTGTAAGTAAGGAGAGGTAAGAGATAGAACCAGTTGCATGGTGAGGACAAGGATTTGTTGGACCAGTTCCAGTTGCTGTGACAACTGTACGTCTGGTTAGGGAGACTGAGATACAACTCAGAAGACCGCGTCTTCACCTTATTCCCCTTGAGCTAAGGACACTTAGTCCTTTCGCAATCACTCTGGTAAGTCTTCAAAGTAGACTTCCAAAACTTCACGGACTTCGTTCACTGGCGATCCACAATGACTCTTGGATGCTCAGAGCGCGACGCCTAACCGGCTGGAGGATTCACAGTCCTCAAGTGTAATAAGTCTTCAGATCACGCGGACATAAAGACTTCAGTGATGCCTAAGACTCTTTGGCTCTGGGTGTTTTGGGATTTGTCCTCGCAAGGATCTCTCTCTCAAATGCTTCGGAGGTGGGTTGCTCTCAAATGACAAAAGTCGTGGACTAACTCCGAGCAGCCACCAATTTATGGTGTAGGGGGTGGGATATTTATAGCCAGGAGGCAACCCGACCTGATTTGTCCGAAATGACCCTGGGTTACTAAGGAACTGACACGTGTCCAACGGTCAGATTTCAAACACACGCGGCAGCTTGACTTGGGCTACAAGTAAAGCTGACTCATCCAACTCTGCATAAAATTTGCTCTCATTGTCTTCGCTCGAAGATATAGGATTTTGTTGAGCATCACTTCAGTCACTCTGACTTTGTTCACTTGGACACCACTTAACAGTGCGGTGGTTCCTATGACTCAACAAAGAAGAAAAGGAAACTATGAAACAGCTATGTCTTCGCACTCCATAGTCTTCACATGAATGTCTTCTCAACTCATAATCTTCATTGTGAATATCATCACAGACCACCATTGTCTTCAATTTCTTCACACATTTTTAGGGGTCATGTCTGGTAGGAAAACCGAATCAATGAGGGACTACTACCTGTGTTATCCTGCAATTCTCACAAACACATTAGTCCCTCAACCAAGTTTGTCGTCAATACTCCAAAACCAACTAGGGGTGGCACTAGATGCACTTAAAATCTCCCGCTTTTTGGTGATTGATGACAAACTGGTTGAAGTTTTCAACGGGGATAAAAGTATGTGAAAGTTTAAGGATTTAAGGCGTCGTCTTCATAAGTAGCAGAAGGCTCCCCCTGAAGATGTACATATAAGTAGTTTGCTCTTGAATGCAAATGCACATGACAGGTTTTACTTGTGGAGATCCTCTTCAACCTATGAAGACAATTCATCATGCATATAAAGATACAACGAAGATAATGACATGCATAATGAAAAATGGACGTCTGCGGAATGACTTCATGCTGATTTTATCATCGCATCACAAAGTAGCAGAAAACATAACATAATGAAAAATGGATGTCTGCGGAATGAATTCATGCAAAACACATGCGGATTTTATCAAGTTTAAGTGTTACAACCCAAAGAACCAAATGTATAAAAAACGAGAGTTGTAACCACTTGGAGAAAATTATAGCAACCACCCATATGGACTCGCTTGAAGACTATCAACTCATATGCTTCTCCCTCTTTTGTCAGTAATGACCAAAAAGGTTTGAAGACATAGAGCATCTACTTGTCCCATCAGGAGTAGATGAAGGCACAGGGTCAACGTTGGAGTTTGGTGGTGCAGAGGGGCCTGGTGCAGTGTCGAGAGGTGGAGAAGCCATGGTTGGTGAAGTGGCATCATCTTCTTCATCGACGACTCTTGAAACAACAGTTGCAGCCGAAGATGAATACTCATAGTCTTCTATGGAAGGAGTCCGACGTAAGACGACATTCTGGGGAGGCGTGGAATCAAATTTGAAGTGCTCTGTGAAGCCATCTTCGCGAAGATCATCTTCAGAGCATAGCAAAGTGAGACTCTTCCAAGACCGCCGTCAGGCTTCATGAGCTACGAATGAGTTCTTGGTGGCAAGGTTGCGAATGCGATTGACATCCCCCAATATACTCTGCATCTGACGCTTTATCCAGTCATGGTGTCTATCATGTTTTTGATGTAAGGCCACAAGAAGCTCTCGGTCATTGAGTACACGAGATCGCTTCCGAGGCCTTTGAGCAATGGTGCTTTCAGTGGCTTCAGTGGGAGCACGATGAGGTGCATGCATATTTCCAGCCGGAGGATAGACTCGAGTTGCAGCAAGAACTCCCTCAATTGGTAGCGTGAAGCTTTGGCGATCAACAATATGAAGATAAAGTGGCTCCTTGGCAGGCTCAGGGTAGATGGCTTCGACAGACATATCAACCTCAGGCAAGAAGACAAGATGGTTGCGTGTTGAGGGCTGATAGTCGACAGAAGAGTGAAGCTTGATTAAGCGCATCACCCATGGTGCATAAAACTTCAAACCAAACAGATCAATTCCAGATGCAGCAAGCTGTCTGATGAAGAAATCCTGGGAATTGAATCTGATGCCATTGACAATATAGAACACCAAAGTCTTCATGTCTCCTTCAAGTTTGGCTTCAGCTGAGTGTCCCTTGATGGGCCATAGAGTAGCCTCAGAATATGATAGACTGTGCGGGGCAGGTACTCAAGGTCCTTGACAAAGAATTCCTTGGGATAATCAACATCTTGAGGCAATGGCTTCATCAAGCTGAGCATCTGACTCATCTTGGGTTCAGGCCGCTGGAAGATACTCTGCAGTTCATTTTGGTGTAGCTGACAACCAGGCTCATAGATTTCACCTGGAGTGGGCATGGAAGTAAGCTCAATAATGTCTTGAGCTTTGGCTTCAATGTCCACATCACCTGCCATCCACTCAAGGACCCATGTCTTTGGATCCCTGTTGTAGCCACGAATGTGAAGAGTGGCATAGAACTGCAACAGAAGCTCTTCATTCCAGTGCTCTTTGTCAGTGACGAACTGTAGAAGACCAACATCTCGGAAAGAGTCTAGAGCTTCTTCCAGGCAGGGCAGACCAGTAATGGCTTCACAATCCAGACGCATGTGAGGGAAGATTCGCTCTTGATTGTATAAGACACATGAATAATAGCTGCGCTGCTGATAGCTCCAGAAGCGATCAGATGAGATCTTTGGCTTCGAGTATAGATTCTTGGTGCTATTTAAGAAGGTGTTGTGGGCTCTGAAGCTGTTCACACTGAACGATCCTGGGGAGGTTGCAGCACCTGGAAGCCTTGGTAGTCTGGGCTTTGGCTTCTGAACTTGTGGCCTGTGCTCCACATGATAGTCATATTGAGGTTCGGGAGCAGTGGGAGGCACCATGATGGGCCACCGAACCGTGACAAGTTCACCATGATTATAGGCCTGTTCGATTGTGTGAAGCCTTGGGCCTCGAACAGTGGCATCGGCAAACACATGTGCTTCAGGTTGCACATTAGCTTCAGGCACAATATTGGCTTCGGGCTCCACATTATCTTCAGCCATGACAATGTCATTGGCTTTAGTACCATTGTTGGTGGCAGCCTTAGTGTTCTCAACCTTCGTGTCTTCAATGATAGGATGGTCGGGCATAGTCACGTTCTCCTCGAGAACGACTTCTTGAGTGATAGGGGGTGTGGCAACTCTTTCTTCTTCTTGTCTTGGTTCTTGATTGTCATCGGCTGATGCAGCCGGAATGTCTTCAGCAGCTTTTGCTTCGGACTCAGAAACATTCACAGTAGGAGTGGCTTCAGGAATCACTTCACATGTGACTGAGCTTTGTTGCACTTCTCCTTCTGGAATGCTCGACATGGTGACCTGAGGCCTAGGGCCTTTGCGAAGCCTGCGGAATGCGGGCGACGCCTGTGGTGATGGAGTGGTCCGCACCATATAGTCATCGTCAAGCACCGGAGTGGTGACTTGAGGTGTTGGTGTTGTGGGAGTTTCATCATGAGCGAGGGAGTCTTGTTGGGGGCGATCAGCCCACGAATCATCCTGAGCAATTGGTGTCAAAGGACGACCAATGCTGATGAGTTCGTTGTTTGTGAGAACATGCGATGATAACGGTTGGTGCTCGATTTGAGGAAGGACTTCATCATCATCTACATTGTCTTCTCGACCAATGTCTTCAGCTGTGATGGGGTCAACAGCTGGTAATTCTTCAGTTTCAGGAGCCTCTGTGAAAGCAGGCTCGTGGATCACAAGTTGACACTCTTGGTTGGTGGAGGCAGGATGAGCAACAGAAATGGGCACGACAACAAGAGGCTCAGAGGCCGGAGCACGCTCTTTCATGGAAGCCTTTTTCAGTTTCTTCTTTGATGGAGCATCATCAGATACATTCTTGTGCTTGCGCTTCTTGGCTTCGGCTTCAGCTACCCTTGTTTTCTTCAGCTCTGAAGCTGCTCAGGGGACCTTAGGCTTCGAGCCGGTCATCCTGTCAGGGAAGACAATGCGAGGTGCTTCCTGCCTTGATGCGTCAGCTTGGGCCACATCAGGCTTCTTCTTCTGTTTGGCAGCCATCTTGGGGTCGATGCCTGGACGCCCAAGAGCCTTGCACTTTTCTACCTCATTGTGTGCTTGAACACATTTCTCTGTGAAGTATTTCATCCGCTCTGTTGAACCTTTTGCTTCTTCACATTTCTTGTGAAACTGTTCTTTGAGCTCATGCAGTGTCTCCTTGAAGCTTTTAACATCAGCCACGCTAAGCCTGGCCATGTTCTTCTTGAAGTGAGCCTTTTCATAATCAATTTTGTTTTTCAGCTCGATGATCTTCTGAGCCAGAGCCAGCTCATTAGCAATGGCTCCGTGGAAGGTGACGCTGATGTCAACTGGCAGCTGGAGATCATCAATGCCGAGGCTCGGGTTGTCAAACCACTCATCAATGAAGTTGTTCAAAATATCCACATCAAAGAGGGGCAGATCATTGAAGATTTCCGCCTCTTGCTTGCTCTAGATCAGAAGCTCAAGTGCATCATCACCAAGATCATCATCACTGGACAGATCAATGGTTTCATCTTCGTTCCGCAGAACGGCAGCTGGAGTAAGTTCATGCCCAGAAATCTTCATGGGCTTCTTCTTCTTGGGCTTCTCTGTCTTCTTGGAGACACGAGAAAGATCTTCAGATTACACACTGATTTCAGGAGGTGCAGTTGCCAATGGCTTCGCACGTGAAGCTTTTGGTGCGGCAGAGGGCTTTGAAGCCTTTGTTTTCTTCGCTTCTGCGGCTTAGGTGGAACTGGCGCTTCATCAGAATCTGCATCATCAGCTGAGTGCTCCACGGCTGCCCCCTGTACAACTATGTGAGTGAGAAGGCCGTTGAGGTTATAGAAGGGGCCGATGACATTTGGATTGGCATCACGGGTGCCATCATCCCTTGGAGCAGATGGACCAGGGTTGAAGTTGACCCCAAATGCTTTCTTGTTCTTAGCCGCAGACACCTTTGCGAACTAAAAATTGCGCTTGAAGAGATTGTCTTCACGGCACCATAAAAGAGATGATGGGTCGGCATTTTCTGGCTGTGGTCCATGGACCATGCAAGAGTAGAAGCCTTGAGCAATGGCTTCAGACTGGGACTTGGGCAGCAGACCTCTGTATACAATATCTCCCCATGGTCGCTTGATGGCGTTCTTTTCAGCATACTCAGCAGTGACAAATCTGTACTTGAACCATTCCTCTGCCCAATATCTTCGAATCCATTGGATTCGAGTCTTGCGCTGATTGTAATTCTCTTCAAGATCTATCTTGTAAATTGCAAAGAGATCTGGTGGCAAGTCTTTGGCTATATCCCCACGGCGCTGCCTGCCGCCCTTTCTAGCTGATTTCTCAGTAGCCATTAGATTCAAGCTGAAAGGCTTCAAGACTGTGAATGGCTTTCGTCTGCTGGTCAGACAGGAACTGGCTTCAGGAGAGTTGATGTGTCGCTGTAAGAACTCTGCAAGTGAATGCAGACTATGAGAACCAAGGGATTCTTCCACGGACATGTACCTGTGACAGCATTAGAGGTGCGAGGGAAGGGGAAGAGGTCACATGCATTCTCAGAGGATTTTGAAGATAAATCAGTTTGAAGACATTGACCTCATAGTGCGAACACATTCACTTATTTGGAGAGAGTTGGTTCCTGATTTGTACGAATCCATGAATAAGTACAAGTGAGGAATCTAACTAGTTGGGAAGCATAAGTGAATATACTTGGCATGATATGAGATGCAGAACAAGATAGATCCGGATTTGGAAGTTTAGAAACCACTTTTGGTTGAAGTGGATGGATCTGACGGATCAAAAAGCAGTAAAAAGTAAGTTTTAATTACCCTTGATGAACTGCTAGACGAGGCAAAGAGGGAGGCCGAGCAGTTCAATCTCCCACGCCCTAACTTGGCGACGGAAGACACCTACGGCAGAGGCGGAGAGAAAGAGGTTCGCGGCCGGCGTGAGGATGGCGTTGAAGAAGTCGCGGTAGCTAAGCGCTTCATCTCCGGCGACGTCGCGAGCTAGCGGAGGCGCTAGGGTTTGTGCGAGGTGGCGAGGTGGAAGAAGAGATTGTGACCGTGGTGAGTTGAGTATTTATAAGGAAAGGGACATCACAATGTAATTACGCAGGTGCCCATGGCGGTTCATATCTGAAGGACACGTGGCATGCATGCAACACATTGAAAGTTGTTCCATGTTCCCACGCACGCCTGGACTGTTGGGTGGTCTTTCTGGCTTCTCCGGGTTTCAGGCAATAAGGATATAGCATTAAAACAAATTCAAGTTTTGTCTTTGTGTCTTCAGCTGACAAGGACTCAGAGAAGACAATCGACAGTTTCAATAGAATGCATATGATTTGGATAGATAGAATCTGAGATAGAAGCATAGAGGGGGTTAGGGTCCGATCACATTCACTTAGATCAAAAGATTCAAACATGAAGACATAGCTATAAGTGAATGTTGTAGAGGACATAATAAAATATATGAATTATATCATTATGATACCAAATCAACATTGTGAACATAAACAGGAAGTCAATTCAATGTTGAAGACAAACCAAATGCGAAGAATATGCAAATGTGACACCGAATGGAACACTTCAAACAAGAATTTGGTGGTGGCGTTACCCACCGTATAGGAAGTATTAGACCCAGACACGACGCACAATTATCGTGGCGCTCCAAAGTCAAATTCCATATTAATGTATTCACACTTAGAGTGTATGTCTTCATTGATTGAAGATATACATTACTTCGTGTGTTGCACATCTAAGTCATCAACATGCATAAGCGTTAGGATGTGTGTCCAATCACAGGACATTTGAGGATTCTAAGATATTTAGCTCACACCGCAACTTGCAAAACCTTTTCTCATCCAAGGGCTATGTGAAGATATCAGCCAATTGCTCTTCAGTGTTGACGTGAATGATATCGGTATCTTCCTTCATATGTGCTTTGTCTTCGAATGCTGAACTGGGTTGTTGGCAATCTTGATGGCGCTTTCATTGTCGCAGTAGAGTGGAACTTGCTTCAGATGGATGCCATAGTCCTTCAGAGTTTGCTTCCTCCATAGAAGCTGAGCGCAACAAGATCCAGCAGCAATGTATTCAGATTCAGCAGTGGAGAGAGACACACAGTTCAGCTTCTTTGAAGACCAACAGACAAGAGATCGTCCAAGAAAGTGACATGTGCCTGATGTGGACTTGCGATCAACCTTGTCACCAGCATAATCAGCATCCGAGAATCCAACTAGATCAAACTCTGAGCCCTTTGGATACCATAATCCTAGTGTTGGGGTGTAAGCCAAATATCGAAGAATTTGCTTCACAGCTAAGTGATGCGATTCCTTTGGTGCCGCTTGGAATCGGGCACACATGCAAACGGTAAGCATGATATCTGGCCTAGATGCACATAAATAGAGTAAAGAACCAATCATGGAGCGATATACCTTTTGATCGAACTCTTTACCATTGTTGTCGGGTCCCAATTGACCTTTGGTTGGCATTGGCGTCGTGTACCCTTTGCAGTATTGCATTCCAAACTTCTTCAGACAATCCTTAAGGTATTTCTCTTGAGATATGAAGATGTCGTTGCTCTGCTGACGGATTTGAAGAGCAAGGAAGAACTTCAGCTCACCGATCATGGACATCTGATATTGCTCTTGCATCATGTGCCCAAACTCATCACTGTATCTTTTGTCAGTGCAGCCGAAGATAATGTCATCCACATAGATCTAGCACACAAACAGTTCACCATCGTATGTCTTCGTGAAGAGAGTGGGATCCAGGGAACCAGGTTTGAAGCCTTTGCTCTTCAGGAAGTCTTTGAGAGTGTCATACCAAGCGCGAGGGGCTTGTTTGAGTCCATACAGTGCCTTGTTGAGCTTGTATACCATATCAGGATGTTTTGGATCTTCAAAGCCAGGTGGTTGTGCAACATACACTTCTTCTACAATCTTGCTATTGAGAAAGGCACTCTTCACATCCATTTGATACAGAAGGATGTTGTGATGGTTGGCATAGGCTAGCAGTATGCGAATGGCTTCAAGCCTAGCCACCGGAGCAAATGTTTCATCATAGTCAATCCCTTCAACTTGAGTGTATCCTTGAGCAACGAGACGAGCCTCGTTTCTGACAACTTGACCATGCTCATCTTGTTTGTTGTGATAGATTCATTTGGTGCCAATGATATTGTGCTTGCGAGGGTCACGATGCTTGACCAGTTCCCATACATTGTTCAGCTCGAACTATTGAAGCTTTTCTTGCATAGCTTGAATCCATTTAGGTTCCATGAAGGCTTCAACAACTTTCTTGGGTTCAGATATAGAGACAAATGCAAAGTGCCCACAGAAATTTGCTAGCTGTGTTGCTCTTGAACGAGTGAGTGGACCAGGTGCATTGATGCTATCGATTATCTTCGCAATCTGTACTTCATTTGCAACACGAGGATGAACTGGACAAAGATTTTGCCCTTGCTGATCATTGTCTTCTTCTTCAGCATTGGCTTCAGGCTGAGTAGAGTCTTTAGATTGATTAGGCACAGAAATGATAAGTTCCTCTTCAGCCTGTGCCTCTGATTGTATGATTTCTCCAGTACCCATAAGCTTAATCGATTCACTAGGAGGGACTTCATCTAGCACATTTGGCAGGTGCTCTCTTTGCGAGCCGTTAGTCTCATCGAACCGCACATCCACAGTTTCAACCAATTTATAGTGAAAGAGGTTGAAGACTCTGTAGGAGTGCGAATCCTTTCCGTAACCAGGCATAAAACCTTCATGTGCTTTCAGTGCAAATTTTGAAGTGTGATGTGGATCCTTGATCCAGTGCCTAGCACCAAATACTCTGAAGTAACTGACGTTTGGCTTCTTACCAGTTAGAATCTCATAGGATGTCTTCTTTAGAAGCTTGTGAAGATAAACACGGTTGATGACATGGCATGCAGTATGAATGGCTTCAGGCCAGAACTTCCTTGGAGTCTTGTACTCATCAAGCATCCTCCGAGCCATCTCAATGAGTGTTCTGTTCTTGCGCTCTACGATTCCATTCTGCTGAGGTGTGTATGGAGCGGAGAACTCATGAGTGATGCACAATGTATCAAGATAAGTATCGAGGCCTGTGTTCTTGAACTCTATGCCGTTGTCACTTCTGATGTGCTTGATCTTGATGCCATAGTTTGTTATGGCACGATTGGCGAAGCGTCTGAAGACATCCTGCACTTCATTCTTGTAAAGGATTATATGCACCCAGGTGTATCTTGAATAATCATCAACAATGACGAAGCCATATAGGCAAGTAGTGGTAGTGAGAGTAGAGTAGTGAGTAGGGCCAAATAGGTCCATGTGAAGCAGCTCGAAGGGTTGGGATGTCGTCATGATTATCTTCGAGGGATGCTTGGCCCTAGTCATCTTCCCAGCTTTGGAGGAACCACACAGATGATCCTTCTTGAACTTGATGCCCTCGATGCCTATGACATGTTTCTTCTTTGCGAGTGTGTACAAGTTCCTCATGCCAGCATGCCCTAGCCACCGATGCTAGAGCCAGCAATCTGAAGCTTTTGCTAGAAGACATACGTCCATCTGTGGTCCTGCTGAGAAATCTACCATGTACAAATCATCCTTTCGATATCCTTCAAAGACTAGAGATTTGTCAGACTCCATAAGCACAAGGCAACGATATTTTCCAAATATCACAATCATGTTCAAATCACAAAGCATTGAGACAGACATTAAGTTGAAACCAAGGGATTCAACAAGCATCACTTTATCCATGTGCTGATCCTTTGAGATTGCAACTCTACCTAGACCCAATACCTTGCTTTTACCAGTGTCAGCAAACGTGATGTTACTCTTTTCAGATGTACATAAGGTTGAGTCCATGATAAGACTTCAATCACCAGTCATGTGGTTAGTGCATCCATTGTCCATAATCCATTCCGAAGCCTTTGGTGTCATACCCTACAGTGCAGTTAGGGGGATAGGCTTCACCAAGGGTATTGTGAAGCATAAACATTTGACAAACGAGTGGATTATGAAATTTCAGATCCTGGTTAGGGTAGATAGGATGACTGTCAAGGAAACCAGGAACAAAATACATAGTAAGACCATTTGGGCATTTTATCTTGCGCCCCACAAGATGTTTTAGGTACACAGCAATAGCATCTGACTCCTTTGATTTCCGGCTGGAGACCTTTCCCTGCAAAAGAGAGTTAATTTTACTTAACCACCCACATTTTCAGGGGTGGCTTTGAAGCAATGAGTCTAAGTGCAGCATCTCAGAACTTCAGCTTTGAAGCCCTAGCAAATAGCCTTGTAGGAGGTGAGTAATACTCATATGAATAAGCAGAATAGTTTTTGGTCTTATGAACATAGCGGTTTGACGAAACATGCTCATTATTCATAAGTCTGAGTATGATTTCCCTCTAAAACAATGGCGTTAGGGTGACTCTATTGAGTCCTCTGTCTGTATGAAGCCTTTGGACCATATGACGCCTTTGGTCTGGGATTTGTCTTCTTCCCAGGTGGTGTCATGATGACATTCACCTGAAGATTCTCAAGACAACTTTTGGGTACCCAGATCTTCTTCAAAGGTGGCCCATTCCTGCAGTTAGTACCAATATACCTGGCAAACACTTCACCATTCTGATTCTTAAATAGTTTATAGTTTGCATCAAAGGATTCATCAATGATAATCGGGTTAGCACAAGTGAAGCCAGATAAGGTGGATGGATCCACTGAAGGTCCCTTAGCAGCAACCCATGTGGTTTTGGGGTACTGCTCAGGCTTCCAGTAAGAGCCATCAACATTCATTTTCCTCTCGAACCCAACACCCTCTTTCCTAGGGTTTCGGTTCAGAATATGCTTTTTGAGGACATCACATAGTGTTTGATGCCCTTTGAGACTTTTGTACATTCCTGTCTCAAGCAATGTCTTCAACCTGGCATTCTCATCAGCAATAGTAGTGGCATCCTCAGTAGAGGGGTTAGTTACCACATCAACAGTTGAAGATATTGCAATAGTAGTAGCAGTAGAACATTCAGCAAGAGAGGCAGCGTTATCACGCTCAAGGCATTTTAGACATGGTGGTTCAAATCCTTCCTAAGCGGAACTGATCTGTTGAGCGCGGAGTGACTCATTCTCTTTTCAAAGATCTTCATGAGCCGTTCTCAAGTTCTCAAGTTCTTTCTTCCTTTGAAGATAATCGTAGGAAAGCTTTTCATGAGTTGTTGAGAGTGTTTCATGACGTCTTTCAAGTTCCTCGTACTTAACATGAAGATTTTTGATGTCTTCAATTAAGGACTGAGATCGGGTCATTTCCGTGTCCAACAACTCGTCGCTTTGTCTAGCAATTTTTGAATATGTTCCATGGCATTCTGTTGTTCAGTTGCAATTTTAGCAAGTGTTTTGTAGCTAGGTTTAGATTCACATTCAGAGTCATCTTCACTTGATGTTTGAAAGTAAGCATCGCGTGAGTTTACCTTGGCACCGCGTGCCATGAAGTAGTAGGTGGGAGTAGAGTCGTCCTTGTCATTAGCATCAGCGTTGGTGACGGAGCCATTGTCTTCAGTGTTGAAGATGGACTTGGCAACGTAGGCTGTAGCTAGAGCCAGACTTGCAACGCCAGAGTCGGACTCCTCCTAAGACTCCACCTCTGCCTCTTCAGAAGCAGACTCCTCCTCTGAATCCATCACCTTGCCAACAAAAGCACGAGCCTTGCCAGATGAGCTATTCTTGTATGATGAAGACTTGGACGAAGACTTGGAAGAAGACTTTGAGGATTTCTTCTTCTTCTTGTCATCAGAATCATATTCCTTGCTCTTGTTCTTCTTCTTGGTCTCATTGTCCTACTGTGGACACTCAGAGATGTAGTGACCAGGTTTCTTGCACTTCTGGCATGTTCTCTTCTTGTGATCATGAGTGGAAGCTTCATCATTTCTTGAGCTGGATCTTGAAGATTTTCTGAAGCCTTTCTTCTTGGTGAACTTCTGGAACTTCTTCACAAGCATAGCAAGCTCCTTTCCAATGTATTCAGGATCCTCAGAACAGCTGTCAGATTCTTCTTCATAAGAGGAAACAAGCTTTGCCTTCAAAGCGCGAGTTCGGCCATAGTTGGGACCATAAATATCTCTTTTCTCAGATTGCTGGAACTCATGTAAGTTGAGCCTCTCAAGTATGTCAGACGGATCGAGAGTCTTGAAGTCAGGGCATTCTTGAATCATTAGGGCCGGGGTGTCGAATGAGCTGTCAAGCGATCTCAGAAGTGTCTTGACGATTTCATGCTTGGTGATCTCAGTGGCGCCGAGTGCGCGAAGCTCATTTGTGATATTAGTGAGGCGATCAAATGTGAGCTGGATATTCTCATTGTCATTTCTCTTGAAGCGGTTGAAGAGGTTGCGAAGAACACTGACCGTTGAGTCTCTCTGGGTTGAGACACCTTCGTTTACCTTGGAGAGCCAGTCCCAGACTAGCTTCGAAGTTTCCAGAGCACTCACACGACCATACTATCCTTTGGTCAGATGACCACAGATGATGTTCTTGGAAGTAGAATCCAATTGAATGAATTTCTTGACATCAGCAGGGGTGACACCTTCACCGGTCTTGGGAACGCCGTTCTTGATGACATACCAGAGGTCGACATCAATGGCTTCAAGATGCATGCACATCTTATTCTTCCAGTAGGGGTAATCAGTGCCATCGAACACAGGGCACGCAGCGAGGACTTTGATTATCCCTGCAGTCGACATAGCTAGAACTCCAGGTAGTTAAACCGAATCACACAGAACAAGGGAGCACCTTGCTCTGATACCAATTGAAAGTGCTAGTTATCAACTAGAGGGGGGGTGAATAGGCCATTTTTATGAAAGTCTTCAAAACAAGGGAGTTTCAAAGATAGACAATATAAAAGAACCTATTGATATGCAGCGGAAGGTAGACTACACTAGACAAGCCATAGTGAAGTAAGCAATGAAGTTAAAGCACGAAAACTATTAGCAGCTAGGTAGTATGGATTAGGATGGAAGATGGTATGAAGCCAAACAACATCAGATCATGCAAGCAGGCAATGACTTCACGAAGAAAAACTGTAAGTAAGGAGAGGTAAGAGATAAAACCAGTTGCTTGGTGAGGACAAGGATTTGTTGGACCAGTTCCAGTTGCTGTGACAACTGTACATCTGGTTAGGGAGGCTGAGATTCAACTTAGAAGACTGCGTCTTCACCTTATTCCCCTTGAGCTAAGGACACTTAGTCCTCGCCCAATCACTCTGGTAAGTCTTCAAGATAGACTTCCAAACCTTCACAGACTTCGTTCACTAGCGATCCACAATGATTCTTGGATGCTCAGAACGCGACGCCTAACCGGATGGAGGATTCACAATCCTCAAGTGTAATACGTCTTCAGATCACGCGGACAAAAAGACTTCAGTGATGCCTAACACTCTTTGCTCTGGGTGTTTTGGGATTTGTCCTCGCAAGGATCTCTCTCTCAAATGCTTCGGAGGTGGGTTGCTCTCAAACGACAAAAGTCGTGCACTAACTCTGAGCAGCCACAAATTTATGGTGTAGGGGTGGGCTATTTATAGCTAGAAGGCAACCCGACCTGATTTGTCCGAAATGACCCTGGGTCACTAAGGAACTGACACGTGTCCAACGGTCAGATTTCAAACACACGCGGCAGCTTGACTCGTCCAACTCTAGATAAGATTTACTCTCATTGTCTTTGCTTGAAGATATAGGATTTGGTTAAGCATCACTTCAGTCACTTTGACGATGTTCACTTGGGCCCCACTTAACAGTGCGGTGGTTCCTATGACTCAACAAAGAAGAAAAGGAAACTACGAAATAACTATGTCTTCGCACTCCATAATCTTCACATGAATGTCTTCTCAAGTCATAATCTTCATTGTGAATATCTTCACAGACCACCATTGTCTTCAATGTCTTCACACATTTTTAGGGGTCATCTCTGGTAGGAAAATCGAATCAATGAGGGACTACTACCTGTGTTATCTTGCAATTCTCACAAACACATTAGTCCCTCAACCAAGTTTGTCGTCAATACTCCAAAACCAACTAGGGGGTGGCACTAGATGCACTTATAGGAAGGCCTTTATTCGGTCTGTTGTCATGCCTCTGGTCGGTGGCTCCAATGAGGGAAGGTTATGGGCGTGCGTTAGCCTAGCCAGGTAAGCAGACGTAACCTTGTGTGCCCGTTTGTTGTTATGGTACCTTGTCCCCGTTTGGGACCGTTTATGTTTTGCCACGACGGTGGCCGTTGATGCCTTTGGTAGGCACGGGGCCACCCAGGCTTAGCCTAGTGAGGAGTAAGTCGGAGTGGCCGGGAGAGTGACATGGCAATGGGAGGGTTTCGTCGGAATGTCGTTGGTCCACCCGAATGGGAGTGCGAGGCCATGGATTCCGTGGTGTGGGTAAAGTGCGCTATCTCTGCAGAGTGTATTTAATCTATCGATAGCCGCGTCCTCGGTTATGGAAAAAACTCGGAAGTAGGTCACACCATGGATCAACATTTTAAATAACCATGCACACTGATGTTAATCACATGGCACTGTTGGAAAGATGATGGTTGAGAAACTATGTTGATGATGGGAACCAAAGTGTTGGTTCCGTTTGTTGAGGATGGAGACCAAAGTGTTGGTCCGTTTGTGATCCAAGAAAGATCACCGTTTGGTTACGAGGTAACCCATTTGGTAAGCAAGTCCGAGGGACTTGAGGCACGAGATCATGTTCACTGCATCCCAAGTATGATTTTACATTGATGAAAATCTGAGTAAATATCATGATATGGTCTGTCATTATGTTTATGCTTGTTGTGAGCTTGCAAGTACATTCAATATACTGACCTGGCGTATCATGCCATATTTCAGGAAAGTTTCATTGGATCCGAGTGCTGCCCGAGTCTAGATCGTGTCCACATCGGTGTCCCTGTGCTATGCAGTCCCGCTTCGTCGTCGTTCCGCCGCCGCGTAGTTGTCGTGATCGAGGCCCCTTTAAGTTCACTAAATAATGTACATATTGTTCAGCCGCATCGTGTGTGCCGCCTGGCCTCGCAACTTGATGTAATATTGAACTATGTTCCGCGAGTATCAATAAAGCGGTTGTTTTCTGTACCAAGATGTTGTGTGTTGCCAGAGGACATGATCTCTGGGCTGGCAATGCAAGGTAAACTGGTTGCTCTGAGCCGGGGTGCCACAAGCTGGACTTGAGAGGAGGAATAAGACTATGATCCTAAAGGGGAGGAGGAGACAAGCTCAGATGAAGATGAAGTTCCATTGCCTCAACCTGGGGACATGCACGTGGAATTCAAGAAGTCAAGTCTGCCCAACAAAGCAAAGAAACCTAAGATCCAGTTTTTCCCCTTTCTTCTTTTGCAGGAAACAAGCAAGAATTATGCAAAAAGATATTAGAGCTTGAGTAGGAGATTGGTGATTTGAATGAGGAAAATTCCATCCTCGAGCGAAAGCTAAGGAAGAAGGACAAATCCACTACATCACCACCTCCTTCTTCATCACCAAAGGAGACTTGAGTTCGGGTATGGGTACTCCCCTTGGCTTGTGCCAAGCTTGGGGGATGTGCCCCGGTATCGTATCATCTCCACTATCTTTTGCCTTTACTTATCTTAGTTCGATCCTTAGTTATGTTTTGATTTAGTTGAATAAAAGTTTAGTTTGATCCTTTCTTTTCAAGTGCTTGCTTAGTGATCTATCCTTGTAATCATGTGCGAGATTTATAATAAAGTTTAGTTTGAGTTTTGCTTTCTTTACTTTCTTATTCAATAAAAAGAAAAGAAATAAATGAAAAAGATCATATGCTAATCTTATGGTAAGTAATGACATCACATAAGGAAGAGTATAAGTAGAAAATTTTATTGGAGATTTACAAATATAGCATTGGTCAATGATGCAATTCATGAAAGAATTAATAAGGGAAGAATCACATGCAAATATACTATCTTGGACATCTTTTATGATTGTGAGCCCCCATCAAAATATTATATGCCAAAATTGTTGACGTTGCACAAGGAAGGGAACGTAATGATTTATGTTTGTTCGTATTCACATAGAAGTTATATTCTCCTAGATCCTTTAACATGTGGTGCTTGCCCCTATCTTTTCTAGCCAAAAAATTCCGCACTAAGTAGAGATACTACTTGTGCATCCGAAAACCCTTAAACCCAAATCTTGTTTTGAGAGTCCACCATACCTACCTATAGAGAGTAAGATCCTTCAAGTAAGTTGTCATCGGTGCAATAAGGCAATAAAAATTGTCTCTAAAAGTGTTGGATCATTTGGTGTAAGAGAAAATTGAGCGTTGTACAAACGTGTGATGGCATAGAATAAAAGCGACGGACTGCATAATAAAGGTTGCTATCATAAGGGGCAATATAACGTGACGTTCTTTTGCATTAATAGATTTGGCATACAAACAAATAAGTGCATGGCAACCTCTGCTTCCCTCTGCGAAGGGCCTATCTTTTACTTTTATGTATTTACTTTTATGCAAGAGTCAAAGTATTTCTCTATATTCCTTTTTATTTTCTCCTTTGGCAAGCACCATGTGGTAAGGAAAGATCTAGGCACATATATCTAGTTGGATATGGGTGGGCATGAGTTATTATTGTTGACATCACCCTTGAGGTGAATATGTTGGGAGGTGACACTATAAGCCCCTATCTTTCTATGTGTCTGGTTGAAACTTTTTGCTCATGTGTATGTGGTGAGTTTTAGCAATCATAGAAGACTATGTGATGGTTGAGTATGTGGACTTGCCAAAAGGCTCCGATACATGACCCTTCCTAAAAAGATTATGAATTGTAGTTACAAATTTGACTCAGAACATAGTTTGTTGGATTTCAATCGAGTTTATGCTTTATACTTCGATATTGTGATGAATTATTACTTATTCATGAGATGTCTATGATAAAAGTTATGTGATAAAAGTTCTATGGTAAAGTTTGTTGCTGTTATAATAATATACATGATGCTTCTATGTCCGCATTTTGTTTTTATCGACACCTTTCTCTCTAAGCATGTGGACATGTTTTTTTATATCGGTTTTCGCTTGAGGACAAGCGAGGTCTAAGCTTGGAGGAGTTGATATGTCCATTTTGCATCATGTTTTCGCACTGTTATTTATGATGTTTTTATGCATACATTTTGGAGTAATTCTAATGCCTTTTCTCTCATAATATGCAAGGTTCACACAAAGAGGGAGAATACCGGCAGCTGGAATTCTGGACCAGAAAAAGCTACGCCGGCCACCTATCCTGCACATCTCAAAATGAGCTGAAACTTCATGGGGATTTTTTCTGGAATATATAAGAATTATTGGAGCAAATAACTACCAAAGGGGGCCCACCAGGTGGGCACAACCCACCTGGGCACGACAGGGAGCCCAGGCGCGCCCTGGTGAGTTGTGCCCTCCTCGGCCCACCTCCGGTGCCCATCTTCTGGTATATAAGTCATTTTTACTTGGAAAAAAAATAAGGAGAGGACTTTCGGGACGAAGCGCTGCCTTCTCGAGGCGGAACTTGGGCAAGCACACTTTTGCCCTCCGGCGGAGCGATTCCGCCGGGGGAACTTCCCTCCCGGAGGGGGAAATCATCATCATCACCAACAACTCTCCCATCTTGGGGAGGTCAATCTCCATCAACATCTTCAACAACACCATCTCCTCTCAAACCCTAGTTCATCTCTTGTGTTCAATCTTTGTACCAGAACCTTAGATTGGTGCTTGTGGGTGACTAGTAGTGTTGATTACATCTTGTAGTTGATTACTATATAGTTTTTGTGGTGGAAGATTATATGTTCAGATCCACTATGCTATTTAATACCCCTCTGATCTTGAGCATGATTATCATTAGTGAGTAGTTACTTTTGTTCTTGAGGTCACGGGAGATATCTTGTTGCAAGTAATCATGTGAACTTGATATGTGTTCGATATTTTGATGGTATGTATGTTGTGATTCCCTTAGTGGTGTCTTGTGAATGTTGACTACATGGCACTTCACCTTATTAGGGCCTAAGGGAGTGCATTGTGGAGTAGTTCTTAGATGATGGGTTGCGAGAGTGACAGAAGCTTAAACCCTAGTTTATGTGCTACTTCGTAAGGGACTGATTTGGATCCAAAAGTTTAATGCTATGGTTAGATTTTATCTTAATACTTTTCTCGTAGTTGAAGATGCTTGCGAGGGTGTTAATCATAAGTAGGAGGTTTGTTCAAGTTAGAACAACACCTAAGCACCGGTCCACCCACATATCAATTTATCAAAGTAGCGAACACAAATCAAACCAACATGATGAAAGTGACCAGATGAAATTCCCGTGTACCCTCAAGAACGCTTTGCTTATCATAAGAGATCGTTTTGGCCTGTCCTTTGCCACAAAAGGATTGGGCTACCTTGTTGCACTTTTTTCACCGTTACCATTACTAGCTCGTCATAAATTATCTTGCTATCAAACTACTCATTACTTATAATTTCAGTGCTTGCAGAGAATAGCTTGTTGAAAACTAGTTGTCATTTCCTTCTGCTCCTCGTTGGGTTCGCACTCTGTAACATCCCAAAATTCTAAATTTTGGAATGTTATATTAAATAAATAAATATGGTTGTTTTATGCTTGTTGTGTGATTGATTATGTGAAATTGAGTGAAATTTCAAACTTTTGAAAGTTCAACGAGAGGGAATAAAAGGACTTTCCCAAAACTTTCATCTTGCATTTTGATCTTCATGAATTCAAATTCATTTCATCACAAAAACCCTAGAGTGAAGATGTCACGACTTCTTCCATTTGAAATCAAAAGGGTTTTTGGAAAGATTTGAATTCCATCTGAAAATATTTCAAATTCAGAAACTTTATGCAACTCAATGATTTTCATGAGAGAAGATAAAATGACATCGTCAAATTATATGAAACCCACTTTCAAGTTGGAGTTATTTGGATTTTATTCAAATTATTTTCCTGCTACAAATAAATAAATGGAAATAAGGGTAAAATGATTCCCTTAAATGGAAAATTAGGAGAAAATAAACTTGAAATCATTTTGGTATTTTTAATTTTTTTTGGTTTTATTGTAACCGTATCACTGTTTTCCTTATTTGAATTTTTGTTGATTTTGTTTGGACTTGAAAAATAGTTCATGTTATAGGAAATCTTTTTCTGGAAATTTCTATATATTATATGTCTATATAGTATTTTGTTTTGTTTTTTTCGTTTAGGTTCATTTCCTTTGTGCTCTGTTAAAAAACAGATCCAGCCGGCCAGGCGAGCGCTAACCGCTCGGCTCCGCCACACTTTCGGCCCCGCCGTGAGGTCCTCTCGCCTCGGTCGCCCGCACCCATCCTCTCTCTCTCTCTCTCTCGCCTCCCAACGCTCACTGATGCCCGACCCCACCTCTTCTTCCTCCTCTGCAAGCCACGGGCATCATCGCCGCCGCCGCCGTATCCCGGATCTCTCGGGATTCTATCTCCCCCGATCCGCCCCTCTCCCAAGACTCTGCCCCAATATATATCCTCTCCCTCGACCAGTCCCCCTCGATAGCTCGCCGGAGCCGAGTGCCGTCACCGCACCATTGCCAACCATCCGAGCTCCACACACCTCCCCGACGCCTACCAAGCACACCCACGGCCTCCCCTCGCTCCGCTCGATCTCCCCGATGACCCGTCGGAGCTCAAGGACCCTTAGAGCATTCGCTCCCTTCACCACCGAACACCACCGCCGCCGTCAAGCTCGCCTCGCTCCGTCCAGTCGACCCTGAGCTCACCGGAGACCACCATCCTCATTGCCGTTGTCTTGCGCATCGCCTAGGCATCTTCCCCGTCGCTGAGGACCACCGGAGGCCGTCCACCAGTTTAGCTCCCGCAGCGCACGCCCATAGCTAGTTAGAAGCCGCCACATAGCAGTGGCCGATCTGTAGCGCTTTCGGGTTTTTTTTCTGTTTCATTGTTTTCTATTTTATTTTACAGAAATAGTTCTGATTTTAGATTTCTTATATCTTTTATGTTTTAAATCCAAATTGAATGATTCCTTTTCTATAGTTTCAAAATTTGTTCAAGTTTCAGTTTGTACATTTAGTTTTCAAATTTGGGTAGTATAAATTTGAATTATTTCAAATATGCTTGAAGCACTGTTTTGGCTCTAGTTTGAATTCTAGAATAGATTTTTGGTTGATTCTTTTTTCTACTATTTTTTTGGTTTTGTCTATCCAGTAGCATATAGTAATTTACTTTTAGTGTATTTCAAGGTTTAGCAAAAATAGTACTGTTTTGCTTATGTAGTTGTTTTAGTCATATAATTAGTGTTTTTAATTATTTTTAGTTAATTCTTTTTGTAGAATTTTACATGTCATATGTTTCTGTTAGAATACAGTAGATAAATTTTTGTAGTTATTTATTAGTGTTTAGCTAGTGTTTTAGTATTTGTTTGTTTAGTTCATCGTGATAGTTGATAAAAATAGATTTATTAGTTTCAAAGTAATTCTTTTTGTGTAGCTGATACGTCCATTTTGCATCATGCTTTTATATCGATATTTATTGCATTATGGGCTGTTATTACACATTATGTCACAATACTTATGCCTATTTTCTCTTATTTTACAAGGTTTACATAAGGAGGGAGAATGCCGGCAGCTGGAATTCTGGGATGGAAAAGGAGCAAATATTAGAGACCTCTTCTGCACAACTCCAAAAGTCCTGAAACTCCACGAAAGTCATTTTTGGAAATAATAAAAAATACTGAGCGGAAGAAATACCAGAGGGGGTCCACACCCTGGCCACGAGGGTGGGGGGCGCGCCCTACCCCCATGGGCGTGCCCCCTGCCTCGTGGGCCCCCTGTTGGCCCTCCGGTGCCCATCTTCTGCTATATGAAGTCTTCCGTCCGAAGAAAAATCATAAGCAAGCTTTCGGGACGAGACTCTGCCGCCACGCGGCGGAACCTTGACGGAACCAATCCAGGGCTCCGGCAGAGCTGTTCTGCCGGGGACACTTCCCTCCGGGAGGGGGAAATCATCGCCATCGTCATCACCAACACTCCTCTCATCGGGAAAGGGCCAATCTCCATCAACATCTTCACCAGCACCATCTCCTCTCAAACCCTAGTTCATCTCTTGTATCCAATTCTTGTCTCATAGTCTGGGATTGGTACCTGTAGGTTGCTAGTAGTGTTGATTACTCCTTGTAGTTGATGCTAGTTAGTTTATTTGGTGGAAGATCATATGTTCAGATCCTTTATGCATATTAATACTCCTCAGATTATGAACATGAATATGCTTTGTGAGTAGTTACGTTTGTTCCTAAGGACATGGGAGAAGTCTTGCTATTAGTAGTCATGTGAATTTGGTATTCGTTCGATATTTTGATGAGATGTATGCTGTCTCTCCTCAAGTGGTGTTATGTGAACGTAGACTACATGACACTTCACCATTATTTGGGCCTAGAGGGAGGCACTGGGAAGTAATAAGTAGATGATGGGTTGCTAGAGTGACAGAAGCTTAAACCCTAGTTTATGCGTTGCTTCGTAAGGGGCTGATTTGGATCCACTTGTTTCATGCTATGGTTAGGTTTACCTTAATACTTCTTTTGTAGTTGCGGATGCTTGCAATAGGGGTTAATCATAAGTGGGATGCTTGTTCAAGTAAGAACAGCACCCAAGCACCGGTCCACCCACATATCGAATTATCAAAGTACCGAACGCGAATCATATGAACGTGATGAAAACTAGCTTGACGATAATTCCCATGTGTCCTCAGGAGCGCTTTCCTCGATATAAGAGTTTGTCCAGGCTTGTCCTTTGCTACAAAAAGGATTGGGCCACCTTGCTGCACTTTATTTACTTTTGTTACTTGTTGCTCGTTACAAATTATCTTATCACAAAACTATCTGTTACCTCTAATTTCAGTGCTTGCAGAGAATACCTTGCTGAAAACCGCTTATCATTTCCTTCTGCTCCTCGTTGGGTTTGGAACTCTTACTTATCGAAAGGACTACGATAGATCCCCTATACTTGTGGGTCATCAAGACTCTTTTTTGGCGCCGTTGCCGGGGAGTGAAGCGCCTTTGGTAGGTGGAATTTGGTAAGGAAAAATTTATATAGTGTGCTGAAATTTACTGTCACTTGTTACTATGGAAAGTAATCCTCTGAGGGGCTTGTTCGGGGTATCTTCACCCCGACCAGTAGAGCAAAGAGTTGCTCCTCAACCTACTGAACCTACTGAAAATGAAAATGTCTACTTTGAGATTCCTTCGGGTATGATAGAAAAACTGCTAGCTAATCCTTTTGTGGGAGACGGCACAATGCATCCTGATGAGCACCTAATATATGTGGATGAAGTTTGTGGATTATTTAAGCTTGCAGGTGTGCCCGATGATGTTATTAAGAAGAAGGTCTTCCCTTTATCTTTGAAGGGAGATGCATTGACATGGTATTGGCTATGTGATGATATGGGATCATGGAACTACAAACGATTGAAATTGGAATTTCATCAGAAGTTTTATCCTATGCATCTTGTTCATCATGATCGCAATTATATATATAATTTTTTGCCTCGCGAAGGAGAAATCATCGCTCAAGCTTGGGGGAGGCTTAAATCAATGTTATATTCATGCCCCAATCATGAGCTCCCAAGATAAATAATTATTCAAAAATTTTATGCCCGGCTTTCTGATAACAATCGCACCATGCTCGATACTTCTTGTGCTGGCTCTTTTATGATGAAGACTATTGAATTCAAATGGGATTTATTGGAAAGAAATAAACGCAACTCTGAAGATTGGGACCTTGACGAAGGTAAGGAGTCAGGTATGACACCTAAGTTTGATTGTGTTAAATCTTTTATGGATACCGATGTTTTCCGTAAATTTAGCACTAAATATGGACTTGACTGTGAGATAGTAGCTTCTTTCTGTGAATCTTTTGCTGCTCATGTTGATCTCCCTAAGGAAAAGTGGTTTAAATATCATCCTCCCATAGAAGTAAAAGTAGCTGCACCTATTAAAGTTGAAGAAAAGACTATCACTTATAATGATCCTATTGTTCCTACTGCTTATGTTGAGAAACCACCTTTTCCTGTTAGGATAAAGGATCATGCTAAAGCTTCAACTGTGGTTCGTAAAAGTAATATTAGAACCTATACACCTCCTGAGCAAGTTAAAGTTGAACCTAATATTGCTATTGTTAAAGATCTCTTGTCTAATAATATTGATGGGCATGTTATTCATTTCTGTGATGAGACTGCTAGAATTGCTAAACCTTGTGCTAAAGATAAACATAGACCGTGGTAGGCATGCCTGTTATTTCTGTTAAAATAGGAGATCATTGTTATCATGGCTTATGTGATATGTGTGCCAGTGCTAGTGCAATACCTATTGACTTATACAAAGAAATTATGCATGATATTACACCGGCCGAGTTAGAAGATATTGATGTCACGATTAAACTTGCCAATAGAGATACTATTTCACCAATGGGAATTGTTAGAGACATTGAAGTTTTTTGTGGGAAAACTAAATATCCTGCTGATTTTCTTGTTCTTGGTTCCCCACAAGGTAGCTTTTGCCCCATTATATTTGGTAGACCCTTCTTGAACACTGTTAATGCTAAGATAGACTGCAAAAAGGATGTCGTTACTATTGGTTTGGGTGATATGTCTCATGAGTTTAATTTCTCTAAATTTCGTAGACAACACCGTGAAGAGGAATTGCCTAGTAAGGATGAAATTATTGGTCTTGCTTCTATTGCCGTACCTCCTAGTGATCCTTTAGAACAATATTGGCTAGACCATGAAAACGATATGTTTATGAATGAAAGAAGGGAAATAGATGAAGTGTTCTTTAAATAGGAACCCATCCTGAAACACAATTTGCCCGTTGAAATCCTAGGGGATCCTCCTCCACCCAAGGGTGATCCCGTGTTTGAGCTTAAACCGTTACCTGATACTCTTAAATATGCTTATCTTGATGAGAAAAACATATATCCTGTTATTATTAGTGCTAACCTTTCAGAGCATGAAGAAGAGAGATTATTGAAAACTCTGAAGAAGCACCGTGCTGCTATTGGATATACTCTTGATGATCTTAAGGGCATTAGTCCCACACTATGTCAACACAAAATAAATTTGGAGAAAGATGCCAAACCAGTTCGTGATCACGAACGACGGCTGAATCCTAAGATGAAAGAAGTGGTAAGAAAGGAAATACTAAAGCTCCTTGAGGCAGGTATAATTTATCCCGTTGCTGATAGTTAGTGGGTAAGTCCTGTCCATTGTGTCCCTAAGAAGGGAGGTATTACTGTCGTTCCTAATGACAAAGATGAATTGATTCCGCAAAGAATTATTACAGGTTATAGGATGGTAATTGATTTTCGCAAACTAAATAAAGCTACTAAAAAGGATCATTACCCCTTACCTTTTATCGATCAAATGCTAGAAAGATTATCCAAACATACACATTTTTGCTTTCTAGATGGTTATTCTGGTTTCTCTCAAATACCTGTGTCAGCCGATGATCAATCAAAGACCACTTTTACTTGCCCTTTCGGTACTTTTGCTTATAGAGCCTTTTGGTTTATGTAATGCACCTGCTACCTTTCAAAGATGCATGATGGCTATATTCTCTGATTTTTGTGAAAAGATTTGTGAGGTTTCATGGACGATTTCTCCGTTTATGGATCCTCTTTTGATGATTGCTCGAGCAACCTTGATCGAGTTTTGCAGAGATGTGAAGAAACTAATCTTGTCTTGAATTGGGAAAAGTGCCACTTTATGGTTAATGAAGGTATCGTCTTGGGGCATAAATTTTCTGAAAGAGGTATTGAAGTTGATAAAGCTAAGGTTGATGCTATTGAAAAGATGCCATGTCCCACGGACATCAAAGGTATAAGAAGTTTCCTTGGTCACGCCGGTTCTTATAGGAGGTTCATTAAGGACTTCTCAAAAATTTCTCGGCCTCTGACTAATTTATTACAAAAAGATATACCATTTGTCTTCGATGATGATTGTGTAGAAGCATTTGAAATACTTAAGAAAGCACTGATCTCTGCACCTATTGTTCAGCCACCTGATTGGAATTTACCCTTTGAAATTATGTGTGATGCTAGTGATTATGTTGTAGGTGCTGTTCTAGGGCAAAGAGTTGATAAGAAATTAAAATTTATTCAATATGCTAGTAAAACCCTAGACAATGCTCAGAGAAATTACGCTACTACCGAAAAAGAATTCTTAACAGTTGTATTTGCTTGTGATAAGTTCAGACCTTATATTGTTGATTCTAAAGTAACTATTCACACGGATCATGCTGCTATTAAATATCTTATGGAAAAGAAAGATGCTAAACCTAAACTTATTAGATGGGTTCTCTTGCTACAACAATTTGATTTGCATATTATTGATAGAAAGGGAGCTGAGAACCCCGTTGCAGACAACTTGTCTAGGCTAGAGAATGTTCTTGATGACCCACTACCTATTGATGATAGCTTTCCTGATGAAAAATTAAATGTCATAAATGCTTCTCGTACTGCTCCATGGTATGCTGATTATGCTAATTATATTGTTGCTAAATTTATACCACCTAGTTTCACATACCAGCAAAAGAAAAAGTTTTTCTATGATTTGAGACATTACTTTTGGGATGACCCACATCTTTATAAAGAAGGAGTAGATGGTGTTATTAGATGTTGTGTACCTGAGCATGAACAGGAACAGATCTTACACAAGTGTCACTCCGAGGCTTATGGAGGACACCACGCTGGAGATAGAACTGCACATAAGGTATTGCAATCCGGTTTTTATTGGCCTACTCTCTTCAAGGATGCCCGTAAGTTTGTCTTATCTTGTGATGAATGTCAAAGAATTGGTAATATTAGTAGACATCAATAAATGCCTATGAACTATTCACTTGTAATTGAACCATTTGATGTTTGGGGCTTTGATTATATGGGACCTTTTCCTGCCTCTAATGGATATACTCATATTTTAGTTGTTGTTGATTATGTTACTAAGTGGGTAGAAGCTATTCCAACTAGTAGTGCTGATCATAACACCTCTATTAAGATGCTTAAGGAAGTTATTTTTCTGAGGTTTGGAGTCCCTAGATATTTAATGACTGATGGTGGTTCACATTTTATTCATGGTGCTTTCCGTAAAATGCTTGCTAAGGATGATGTTAATCATAGAATTTTATCTCTTTATCACCCACAGTCTAGTGGTCAAGTAGAATTGAGTAATAGAGAGCTCAAACTAATCTTGCAAAAGACTGTTAATAGATCAAGAAAGAATTGGTCCAAGAAACATGATGATGCATTATGGGCCTATAGAACTGCATATAAAAATCCTATGGGTATATTTCCGTATAAAATGGTTTATGGAAAAGCATGTCACTTACCTCTTGAACTAGAACATAAGGCTTATTGGGCTATTAAAGAACTCAATTATGATTTCAAACTTGCCAGTGAGAAGGGGTTATTTGACATTAGCTCACTTGATGAATGGAGAACCCAAGCCTATGAGAATGCCAAATTGTTTAAAGAAAAAGTTAAAAGATGGCATGACAAAAGGATACAAAAGCGTGAGTTTAATGTAGGTGATTATGTATTACTATACAAGTCTCGTTTAAGATTTTTTGCAGGAAAACTTCTCTCTAAATGGGAAGGTCCTTACGTTATCGAGGAGGTCTATCGTTCCGGTGCCATAAAAATCAACAACTTCAAGGGCACAAATCCGAAGGTGGTGAACGGTCAAAGAATCAAACACTATATCTCGGGTAATCCTATAAATGTTGAAACCAATGTTATTGAAACCTTAACCCGGGAGGAATATATAAGGGACACTTTCCGGAACGTTTCAGACTTCGAAAAGGAATAGGTATGTGGTACGGTAAGTAAACCGACTCCAAAACAGTTCTAAAGGCAATTTTCTCCGTTTTGGAATATTTAGAAAAATAGAAAAATAAGAAGCAGTCCGGGAAGGACATGAGGCCTCCACGAGGGTGGAGGGCGCGCCCTACCCCCCTGGGCGCTCCCCTTGCCTCGTGGGCACCTCGTGCGCTCTCCGGACTCCGTTTTCTTGCACGATACGTATTTTGGTCGGTGAAAATTCATTATATAATCTCCCGAAGGTTTTGACTCCTGTATCATGCAAATATCCTCTATTTTCGTTTCGAGCTATTGCTGCTGCAGATTAGAGAAAGATGTCTTCTCAAGAGTCAGTCGGGGAAAGCCGGGTGTCTCATCCGGCACCGAGATCAAGGACAAACAGCGATGTTGACCACTTCGGGCCAGCAACGGAGGAAGAGATGGAGGCTGATTTGAAGAGGATAGACACCATGGAGGAGGATCAAGAAGTCACTTCTCGCTTCCGAGCTGGATTCACAATGGGAGAACTACAGAGCTCGGTTATCCCTTCCAATGTTAGATTTCTTTCTTATGAAAATATGAAGAAGAGTGTCACTTGTTCTCCCGCAGCCATGCAACACCCTTGGGTGCAAGGAGCTTTGGCCGTTACAGGAAAGCTTCGTAAGGGGATAATGGATCTCAAGCAACAACTCAATAAGCTCGAAGAAGAGAATCGTATCCTGAGGAGTATCATCGCCAAGAATATCAGACCATCACCTCCGAAGAAGGAAATATAATCACATGGGTATGGGCACTCCCCTTGGCAACCGCCAAGCTTGGGGGAGGTGCCCCAGTATCGTATCACCACCACATCTCCTATCTTTACCGTTTTTCCTAGTTCGTTCCTTTTAGTAGTATCTTGGTCTAGTAGAATAAAGTTTTGGTATGATCTAGTTTTGAGTATTGCTTTATGATCTCTCTATGTAATCAAGCCTATGAGCTATATAATAAAGATTAGTGTTGAGTCAAGTGCTTGATTATCTTGCTATGATCTTGAGTGAATAAAAAAAGGGGCGGAGAAAAGAATAAAAAGAAACAAAGAGATCATATTTGATTTTATTGAGAGTAATGACTTCACATAGAAAGAGTATGATGATTAAAAATTGTTGGGAGCTGGCAAACATAGCTTTGGTCATCGTTGCAATTAATAGGAAGTAATAAAAGAAAGAGAGGTTTCACATATAAATATACTATCTTGGACATCTTTTATGATTGGGAGCACTCATTAAAATATGACATGCTAAAGAGTTGATGTTGGACAAGGAAGACAACGTAATGGGTTATGTTTTCTTATATCTGAGATAAAGTATATTGTCATGGATCATCCAACATGTTGAGCTTGCCTTTCCCACTCATGCTAGCCAAATTCTTTGCACCAAGTAGAGATACTACTTGTGCTTCCCAATACCCTGAAACCAGTTTTGCCATGAGAGTCCACCATATCTACCTATGGATTGAGTAAGATCCTTCAAGTAAGTTGTCATCGGTGCAAGCAATAAAAAATTGCTCTCTAAATATGTATGATTGATTGGTGTGGAGGAAATAAGCTTTATATGATCTTGTGATGTGGAAGAAATAAAAACGACGGACTGCATAATAAAGGTCTATATCACAACTGGCAATATAAAGTGATGTTCTTTCGCATTAAGATTTTGTGCATCCAACCCTGAAAGCGCATGGCAACCTCTGCTTCCCTCTGCGAAGGGCCTATCTTTTATTATTATCTTCTACCTTATGCAAGAGTCATGATGATCTTCAACTTTCCTTTTTACATTTTATCCTTTTGAAAGCACAGGATGTTGGAAAGATCCTGATATATATATATATATATATATATATATATATATATATATATATATATCTAATTGGATGTGGGTTAGCATGAATTATTATTGTTGACAATACCCTTGAGGTAAAAGGTTGGGATGCGAAACTATAAGCCCCTATCTTTCTCTATGTCCGATTAAAACTCCGTAACCACAAGTATTGCGTGAGTGTTAGCAATTGTGAAAGACTAAATGATAGTTGAGTATGTGGACTAGCTAGAAAGCTCTGACTAGACTCTTTCTGATGTTATGATAAATTGCAATTGCTTCAATGACTGAGATTATAGTTTGTTAGTTCTCAATAAAGTTTCTGATTCGTACTTTGCATTGTGAACATATTATTACTTGAGCATAAGAAATCATATGACATTATCCATATATGTTGCTGTTATGAGAATAATCATAATGCCCTCATGTCCGTATTTTATTTTATCGACACCTCTACCTCTAAGAATGTGGACATATTTATCGTTATCGGCTTCCGCTTGAGGACAAGCGAGGTCTAAACTTGGGGGAGTTGATAGGTCCATTTTGCATCATGCTTTTATATCAAAATTTATTGCATTATGGGCTGTTATTACACATTATGTCACAATACTTATGCCTATTCTCTCTTATTTTACAAGGTTTACATAAGGAGGGAGAATGCCGGCAGCTGGAATTCTGGGCTGGAAAAGGAGCAAAAGTCCTGAAACTCCACGAAAGTCATTTTTGGAAATAATAAAAAATACTGAGCGGAAGAAATACCAGAGGGGGCCCACACCCTGGCCACGAGGGTGGGGGGCGCGCCCTACCCCCCTGGGCGTGCCCCCTACCTCGTGGGCCCCCTGTTGGCCCTCCGGTGCCCATCTTCTGCTATATGAAGCCTTTCGTCCGAAGAAAAATCATAAGCAAGCTTTCGGGACGAGACTCCGCCGCCACGAGGCGGAACCTTGGCGGAACCAATCTACGGCTTTGGCAGAGCTTTTCTGCCGGGGACACTTCCCTCCGGGAGGGGGAAATCATCGCCATCGTCATCACCAACGCTCCTCTCATCGGGAGAGGGCCAATCTCCATCAACATCTTAACCAGCTCCATCTCCTCTCAAACCCTAGTTCATCTCTTGTATCCAATTCTCGTCTCATAGTCTGGGATTGGTACTTGTAGGTTGCTAGTAGTGTTGATTACTCCTTGTAGTTGATGCTAGTTGGTTTATTTGGTGGAAGATCATATGTTCAGATCCTTTATGCATATTAATACTTCTCTGATTATGAACATGAATATGCTTTGTGAGTAGTTGCGTTTGTTCCCGAGGACATGGGAGAAGTCTTGCTATTAGTAGTCATATGAATTTGGTATTCGTTCGATATTTTGATGAGATGTATGTTGTCTCTCCTCAAGTGGTGTCATGTGAACGTCGACTACATGACACTTCACCATTATTTGGGCCTAGAGGAAGGCATTGAGAAGTAATAACTAGATGATGGGTTGCTAGAGTGACAGGAACTTAAACCCTAGTTTATGCTTTGCTTCGTAAGGGGCTGATTTGGATCCACTTGTTTCATGCTATGGTTAGGTTTACCTTAATACTTCTTTTGTAGTTGCGGATGCTTGAAGTAGGGGTTAATCATAAGTGGGATGCTTGTTCAAGTAAGAACAGCACCCAAGCACTGGTCCACCCACATATCAAATTATCAAAGTACCGAACGCGAATCATATGAACGTGATGAAAACAAGCTTGACGAGAATTCCCATGTGTCCTCGGGAGCGCTTTCCTCTATATAAGAGTTTGTCCAGGCTTGTCCTTTGCTACAAAAAGGATTGGGCCACCTTGCTGCACTTTATTTACTTTTGTTACTTGTTACCCGTTACAAATTATCTTATCACAAAACTATCTGTTACCTCTAATTTTAGTGCTTGCAGAGAATACCTTGCTGAAAACCACTTACATTTCCTTCTGCTCCTCATTGGGTTCGACACTCTTACTTATCGAAAGGACTACGATAGATCCCCTATACTTGTGGGTCATCCGTAGCGACCCGACCTCAGACGGTCAAGTCTCTGTGCTTCAGTGTCATCCCTGGATCGGTAAGTCTGACACACATAGTACTCGAAGAATTTTTAACAGAGTAGCAATCACACACTTATTACATCGAATGTCTCAAAAGAGAACTTATTACAATAAATATTGCTTAAGGCCATCTAAATAAGATAAAAGCGGAAGGCTTGGAAGATAAAGTGAGTCCATCAACTCCAATGGCATAGCTGAGTGCACGACAACGGCCTAGCAAACCTTACTCCTCGTCTGAAAAGTCTGCAACATGATGCTTTGCAGCCCGAAAATGGGTCAGCACATGGAATATGCTGGCAATGTAACACAGTAGTGTAATGAACAGATAAATGCTATCACTATATGCATATATGGCTGGTGGACGCTCTATTGTTAATAAGTTTTTGCGAAAAGCCAATTTTTTCCTACAACAAAGGAATATATTTTATTTAACTATCATGGTAGTTGAAACATCATTGAGAAGGTTCCTCCAACGCAATCCCAATTAAAAGTAATTATCAACCCAACAAGTTAAATTAGAGTGATGAGATCCATATGATAATCCGAGATCTAGAGACTCAAGATGTCCATAACCGGGGACACGGCTAACCATGATTAGTTTGTACACTCTGCAAAGGTTTGTGCACTTTTCCCCACAAGACTCAATCTCCTCCGTTGGATTTCTTGCACTACATGGTGTTTGAGAAACAGATGATCGAGACACAGTCTTTCAAAAGCATTAACTCTAACCCCGGGTGGACAGTTACACCTACTTTCCCTCTACATCTGCTAGCCCACCACTGGAAGAGGTCATGCAACATACTCAACTATGCTAGAGCCCATAATAGCTTGTGGCTGCACACGGAAGTTTCTAGCATGAATAATCTAATGATCCCTTTGAGCCTGGGTGGCGGACCGTAGGATGATCACACGGGTACTCCGGGATATCCTAGGACAACACTGGATTCTCCAGGTGCCCACAAGCAATCCACCCAGATGTGTACTAAAGTTCCCACCTTAAGTTGAACCATTAATTAACAATCTCACATCTATCATGGATCTCTCAAACCAAACCACGTCTACGAGCGTAGCATAGCAAATAAGCATACATAGAAGTAACTCCCAAGGGTTTGATAATAAATAGGGCAATAGGTTCTACCTCATCATCTACTTCCCAAATACCCACAAGTTGAACACATCCTAATCATGCAATGTTTGAGGATTGGAACTAATGCATAAAAACTGGGTATGAAAAGAGTATGATCAATGTTTTACTTGCCTTGCTGACGATCCGCAAAACCTAGTGACTCGTAGTAGCACGCTTCGCACTCCAGGAATTCTATTGCAAACAAACAATAGCATACATAAGAAATCAAGCAATGATGCACGGGTAAAACTCAAATAAGAAGGTCTAACCAGAAAGTTGAACTGAAGAACTCCGGTTTGCAAAAAGAATCAAATCAAACGGAGCAACGAAACTCAAACCACGAAAGAAACAAGATCCGATTACTAATCTAGACTAAAGTCAAATTTTACTGTATCAAAATCTTGTTCAAGTTGGTTAAACAGAAAGAGAACTTTGAGACGAAGATCTAGGCGCTTGAATCGCCTGATTCCGATAAACGAGCGAAAAGATAAACTAAAAGGAAAATCAGGGCAGAAATCGCGATCGAAAATAATCGCGAAATAACCCTGGAAAAGAAAACTGACGAACAGTCTAACGAATGAACGTTCGCTGTCTGCGACTAACGGGCGAACATCGTTCGTTATAACGAACGTACGGACGAACGTCCGCTATTTAACCGAACCGGGAAAACCGAAACAAAACTGATTCTAAAAAACGAGATATAGGTTTACGAAATAAAAACCGATCGGTTTTAAAAAAAACGGCGACTACCTCGTGGAACGGGACGGTGGCGGTGACGTACTCCGGCGGCAGGGCGGCCGCGTACTCCGACGGAGGGGCGGCGGCGGCTGGCGCGGCGGCGGCTTAGGGTTAGGGTTTGGGCGCGGGGGCGGCGGCTGGGCTCGGGTGGGCTGCGGGGTCGCGGGGACGCGACTTATAAAGGGGCCGGCCTGGGGAGTCCTGGCCGGTTACGGCCCGGAGTCGGTTAGAACTTTTTTTTAATTTTCCCGTCCTCTAAAAATATAGCAGACAAAGTGAACATTTATTTGGGCCTCTAATGCAATTTTGAAAAACGCAAATTTTTCCTAATTCAATAAAATTGCAATAAAATCCAAATAAAATTTATTAATTGATTTTAATATTTTTCCTCCAATATTTCATTTATTTTGGAGAAGTCATATTATCTCCTCTCATATACTTTTAGTATGAAATATATCGGAGAGAAAATAATTAAAACCAAAGTGATCCTTGTTTCGATATTTGAGAAAAAATTCAAATATGAAAACTAGGAAATCCCCAACTCTCTCCGAGGGTCCTTGAGTTGCTTAGAATTTCGAGGATCGCAAAACGAAATGCAATAGAATATGATATGCATGAATGACCTATGTATAACATTCCAAATTGAAAATTTGGGATGTTACATTTTGCCACTTCAATATATGTTGTTATTGATTCTATATTTAGAAGTAAATTAGTTTTCATAATTATTTTAGTATTGTTTATTATTCTCTTAGTGCTTTGTTAGTTGTTATAGTTTTCCTAGTGTTAACTAGATAGTTATAGTAGTTTTTATATTAGTTCTTTTTGCTAGTTATTAATTTAGTAAATTATTTGTTGTTGTTGCTTTAGAATTATATTTTCTTTGCTGTAGAAAAGTTATTAGAGTAATTTAGTGTTGCTACGAGAGTATTGAGTGTTATTGTGTGAGTTGGTTTCTCCCTTGTTTTCCTGACGTTTTCTTTGGAATTCTATTTGGTTTTCTTTGACTTCATTATTGTTTTATTTATTGCTTTTTGATTGTTATTTTTATTGCTAGTATTGTTTGCTAGGATTATTGCTTATGTGAGTACAATGTTTGACTATATAGATTTTCTCGGAGTGACGAATAGTTTATCGAAGATTCCGAGAGCCTTATTATCTTCATCAAGTAATACCAGGCAAGTTCACTTTGACCATGCTTTTCATACCTATGTTTTTATTGCATTTAGTGTCGCCATTCATGATCCCTCCAGTAGTGTTATTGACTTCTTGTAGTTGAGTAGAATGCATGAGGTACGAACCCATCTCCCTGTTATCAAGCCCGGGACGTTATTTATTCTAATGCTACGCTATAGCACACGGGGTTGGTATTAGTGCTCGGGAGTGGTGTGAGTATGGAGGATTCTACGTCAATGACGACAACTTCATGATGGCATCTGCAAGGACTGCATCTTCAAGGCCTCAAGACTTCAAGACCTCAAGATTTCGAGACTCGAGACAAGAATTCAATACACACTACTGGGTGAAGGACGGATTTGATGGGCACCCTGGAGCAACCAGTGGATGGCCGGGATGCATGGAGAAGCGCCATGGCATCTTGCCGAAAGCTTCACCCAGACTCAAAGAGACGGAAGAATACTTCATGCCCGAAAGCTTACCTATGCAACCGTGAGTCATTATGGGCTCTGGCTTGGTTGACCTTAGTTGTGACTCTGGCTGGGACGGTGCTAGCAGATGTAGAACTACGGTAGGATTGGATGAGCACCGGACAATGGTCAGAGGAACTCTTCGGAAGACCATGTTCCAGTCATCTTGTTCTCGAACACCCTAAAGTGCAAGAACGTAAAAAGAGGGATCGAATCTCGCGGGTAAAGTGTACAAACACTCTGGACTTGGATCTATCTCGGAACTCTCAACACCGGACTGATAACTTAATTGTGGGCAACTTATGATGATTTTGGGCTATGAGACATCGGTTGGCGGAACCATGTCATGATAGAAAACTCCGTAGTACAGACTCTTGATATTCCTTTGATGTAGAGAAAATAAAACCAGCTTTTATGCAAACAAAACTCAGAAACAGAGCCACAAAGCCATATTGCATATAGAACAATTTTATCATCTGCTTTCTCTTATTGTGATCTTGCCGGTACATTCAATGTACTGACCTACACGGCTGCAACGTCTCATGTTGCAGATATTTTTTTCTGACAAGTAAGAGTACGATACAGGGTTACGGTCTACACTCAACCTGCTGATGGCGTTGATGGGACTCTAGACCCGTTTAACTGTTTCCGCTGAGACTTATAAGGTATATATATATATATATATCAGTTTTATGTTATTTATACATGTGATTGCACTTTGATATATACATTGGTGTACTGTGTGTGCTAGCATACCGATCCAGGGATGGCACGGATACACAGAGGCTTGACCGTTTGAGGTCGGGTCGCTACACACTCTTATTTATCGAAAGGACTACGATTGATCGCCTATAGTTGTGAGTCATCAATGGCCCACCTCACACTATCACCATATTTTCTGGATACCGTGCGACACCTAACTCTTTAGTACATAGTACGTACTGTAATTTCTCAGTGAGATAAATTTGTACAATGCTATGAAGCTTCCAGCTTCTGTTTCATGTATCTTCCGTCCAAGGTTGCCCCATTGCAACATTCCATCAAATAAAAAGGAGACTAACATGCATGCTATTGCATCTCAATGATTCACAGATCATAGCCAATATGTACTCCATCCGTTCCAAAATAAGTGTCTCAACTTTATGCCAACTTTACTAATGCTGACACTTATTTTGGAACAGAGACAACTAAAGAAAAAATGATCCATGTAGACCCTAGGCCTTGAACACGAAACCCTAACCAGGCTTTAATTTTCTGGGTAATCGAACCTTCCGAAGAAATGAAGTTTGCAACCCTTTGACCATTGGATCATTTTGTGCAGTTTCACTAAAATCGAACTGAGCATCCTTGTGGCAAAGAAATTGAAGAAGCGTGGTTAGAATAAGGTTAGTGGGACTAGTTGATGAGACATAAACTCACCTCCACAATGCATTCCCTTAGGCCCAAATATGGTGAAGTGTCATGTAGTCGACGTTCACATGACACCACTAAGGGAATCACAACATACATACCATCAAAATATCGAACACATATAGAATTCACATGATTACTTGCAACAAGATTTCTCTCATGACCTCAAGAACAAAAGTAACTACTGACAAATGATAGTCATGCTCAAGATCAGAGGGGTATTAAATAGCATATTGGATCTGAACATACAATCTTCCACCAAATAAACCATATAGTAATCAACTACAAGATGTAATCAACACTACTAGTCACCTACAAGTACCAATCTATAGTTCCGGTACAAAGATTGAACACAAGAGATGAACTAGGGTTTGAAAGGAGATGGTGATGTTGAAGATGTTGATGGAGATTGCCCTCCCCAAGATGGGAGAGTTGTTGGTGATGATGATGACGATGATTTCCCCCTCCGAGAGGGAAGTTCCCCCGGCGGAATCGCTCCGCCGGAGGGCAAAAGTGCCCCTGCCCAAGTTCTGCCTCAAGACAGCAGCGCTCCGTCCCGAAAGTCCTCCCCTTAATTTTTTAGGTCAAAATGACTTATATACCAGAAGAGGGGCACCGGAGGTGGGCCGAGGAAGGTACAACCCACCAGGGCGTGCCTGGGCGGGTTGTGCCCACCTGGTGGGCCCCTCTTGTACTTATTGGCTCTAATATTTCTTATATATTCCATAAAAACTCCCCGTATAGTTTCATCTCATTTGGAGTTGTGTAGAATAGGTAGCCTGACGTAGCATTTTCAAGTCCAGAATTCCAGCTGCCGGTATTTTTTCTCTTTGTGTGTACCTTGCATATTATGAGAGAAAAGGCATTAGAAATACTCCAAAAAGCATTATCATACATAAAAACAATATAAATAACAGTAGGAAAAAATGATGCAAAATGGACGTTTCAAGCGCCGCCACCAGATGTAGATCTTGGACCCGGCTGCACGGCCAGAAGCGGCCACGCCCCCTGGACCTGGGGAACTAGTCGAATCTCCGGCGGACCGCATCAGTGATCTCCCGGACGGCATCCTTGGGGAGATTGATGACCCACAAGTACAGGGGATCAATTGTAGCTCTTTTTGATAAGTAAGTGTGTCGAACCCAACGAGGAGCAGAAGGAAATGACAAGTGGTTTTCAGCAAGATAATGTCTGCAAGTGCTGAAATTGTAAGTAACATAGTAGTTTGATAGCAAGGTAATTTGTAACGAGACAGTAACGATACTAGTAACAAAAGTGCAGCACGGTAGCCCAATACTTTTGAGGCAAATGACAGGCCAAAACAGTCTCTTATGATAAGCAAAGCGTTCTTGAGGGTACACGGGAATTTCATCTAGTCACTTTCATCATGTTGGTTTAATTTGTGTTCGGTACTTTGATAATTTGATATGTGGGTGGAGTAGTGCTTAGGTGCTGTTCTTACTTGAACAAACCTCCTACTTATGATTAACCCTCACGCAAGCATTAAACTTTTCGATCCAATCGATCCCTTACGGAATAGCGCATAAACTGGGGTTTAAGCTTCTGTCACTCTCGCAACCCATCATCTAATTGCTACTCCACAATGCATTCCCTTAGGCCCAAACATGGTGAAGTATCATGTAGTCGACGTTCACATGACACCACTAAGGGAATCACAACATACATACTATCAAAATATCGACCACATATCAAGAACAAAAGTAACTACTCACAAATAATAATCATGCTCAAGATCATAGGGGTATTAAATAGCATATTGGATCTGAACATATAATCTTCCACCAAATAAACCATATAGTAATCAACTACAAGATGTAATTAACACTACTAGTCACCCACAAGCACCAATCTATAGTTCCGGTAACAAGATTGAACACAAGAGATGAACTAGGGTTTGAGATGACATGGTGCTGTTGAAGATGTTGATGGAGATTGCCCTCCCCAAGATGGGAGAGTTGTTGGTGTTGATGACGACGATGATTTCCCCCTCCGGGAGGGAAGTTCCCCCAGCGGAATCGCTCCGCCAGAGGGCAAAAGTGCTCCTGCCCAAGTTCCGCCTCGAGACAACAGCGCTCCGTCCCGAAAGTCCTCTCCTTATTTTTTCTAGGTCAAAATGACCTATATACAAGAAGATGGGCACCGGAGGTGGGTCTGGGTGAGCACAACCCACCAGCACGCGCCTGGGCTCCCTGGCGTGCCCTGGTGGGTTGTGCCCACCTAGTGGGCCACCTCTGGTACTTATTGGCTCCAACATTCCTCAAATATTCCATAAAAAATCTCTGTGAAGTTTCAGCTAGTTTGGAGTTGTTTAGAATAGGTAGCCTGACATAGCTTTTCGAGGTCCAGATTTCCAGCTGCCGGAATTCTCCCTGTTTGTGTATACCTTGCATATTATGAGATAAAAGGCATTAGAATTACTCCAAAAAGCATTATTATGGATAAAAACATTATACATAATAGTAAGAAAACATGATGCAAAATGGACGTATCAACTCCCCCAAGCTTAGACCTCGCTTGTCCTCAAGCAAAAACCAAAATCAAAAAACATGTCCACATGCTTTGAGAGAGAGGTGTCGATAAAACCAAAATACGGACATAGAAGCATCATGTTGATTATTATAACAACAACAACAAAATTAAACATAAGACTTTTATCATAGAACTTCTATCATATACTTCTCATGAATAAGTAACAATTCATCACACAATCTAAGTATAAATCAAAAACTCTATTAAAACCCAACAAACTATGTTTTCAGTCAACTTTGCAACTACAATTCATCATCTTTTCAGGAAGGGTCATGTATCGGAGCCTTTAGGCAAGTCCACATACTCAACCATCATATAGTCTTCTATGATTGCTAACACTCACCGCGTACACATGAGCAAAAAATTTCAACCGGGCACACAGAAAGATAGGGGCTTATAGCTTCGCCTCCCAATGTATTCACCTCAAGGGTGATGTCAACAATAATAACCCATGCTATCTATATTCAACTGGACATATGTGCCTAGATCTTTCCTCACCACATGATGCTTGCCAAAGGAGAAAAATAAAAGGGATAGAAGGAAAACTTTGACTCTTTGCATAAAAGTAAATACATAAAAGTAAAAGATAGGCCCTTCGCAGAGGGAAGCAGAGGTCGCCATGCGCTTATTTGTTTGTATGCTCAACCCCTTAATGCAAAAGAACGTCAGTTGCATTGCCCCTTGTGATAGCGACCTTTATTATGTAGTCTGTCGCTTTTATTCTTCACCATAACAAGTTCGTGCAATGCTCAATTTTCTCTTACACTAAATGATATCACACTTCTAGAAGCAATTTTATTGCCTTTTTGCACCGATGAAAACTTACTTGAGGGATCTTGCTCAATCCCTAGGTTGGTATGGTGGACACTTGAAAATAAGATTTGGGTTTAAGGGTTTTTCGATGCAGAAGTAGTATCTCTACTTAGTGCGGAATTTTTGGCTAGCAAAGATAAGGGGTAAACACCACATGTTGAAGGATCTATGACAATATGACTTCTATGTGAATATAAACAAACATAACCCATTAAGTTGTCTTCCTTGTTGTCGGTGTCAAAACCGGTTGATCTTGGGTAGGGGGTCCTGAACTATGCATCTGAGGATCGAAGGTAACAGGAGGCGGGGGACACGATGTTTACCCAGGTTCGAGCCCTCTTAATGGAAACACCCTACTTCCTGCTTGATTGAGTTTGATGAGTATAGGGGTTACAAGAGTTGATCTACCTCGAGATCGTAATGGCTAAACCCTAGATGTCTAGCCTTTATGATTTGTGACTGCCTCCACGGACTAAACCCTCTAGTTTATATAGACACCGGAGGGGGCTAGGGTTGTACAGAGTCGTTTAACAGAGAAAGGAAACTACACATCCGAGCGCAAAACTTGCCGTCCATGCAAAGGAGAGTCCCATCCGGACATGGGGGAAGGCCTTCTATCTTGTATCTTCACGGCCCATCAGTCCGGCCCATGTCACATAGCCCAACCATCCGTGGACCCCTTAATCGAGGACTCCCTCAGTAGCCCCCGAACTTGCCTTCAATGACGATGTAGTATCCGGCTTTATGTGTTCGGCTTTGCAAGGCGGGCTCTCCATTATACTTCGGATTGACGATAGTTCGGCTCCACATTTAAATATCATATTATATTGATTCTTTGCCGCTATCGCCTTGGCTTCCATGTGTCAAACGAATGCGAATGGTCCAGGTATCTTTAACAAATAACCCCTTGACCACGTAGGGAAGGAGTCTATTTAAGGAGATTAGATCTCAGATGCCATTCCACACCACGTAGAAATCCTTAGTACTCGCCATAGGAAATCGTCCAAACATGGCCAGCGCTACTAGCTCTTCCTCGCATCCCCACGACCTTCAAAAAGGCGACTGGGAAAGCTGCTCTGTGTCCCATGCCCATCTGAATAAACTTCAGATGCAGGATATCTTCCTCCCGCGGATCTAGTCTCCGTTCGGGCTAGATTAACTTCCCTCAATGGCGAAGCCCTGGCGGAGAATTTCCCCAATCCTTATAAAGAGGAGCGGGTGTGCTTCGTTTCCTTCCTTCTGAGAGGCGTAGGATTCCCTATCCACCCTTTCCTCAGAGGTCTCCTGGAGTATTATGGCCTCCAACTGCACAATCTGATGCTAGGCTCCATCCTGCATATCGCGGGCTTCGTTGCTCTCTGCGAGCTGTTCCTAGGCTGTGAGGCCCATTTCGAGCTATGGCGGAAATTCTTCTGCCTCGTCCCCCACTCCCAAAAGGGATCTATATTCGAGGTGGGCGGCGTCGAAGTATGGCGCATAGCCGGGACAGGATACCTGTCCGGCACTCCGAAGAAGGCATCCGAAGAGTGGCCCTCGGAATGGTTTTATATTGAAGACGTCATTCTTCCGGACCTAATCCGGCATGGTCTTCCCGAATTCTCCAGTTCTCCTTTAAAGAAGCGCGCCAGCTGGCGTCCCCGAAGCCTTGAGGAAGAAGACAGTGTAGAGGTCGCGAGGTTAGCAAGCAAGATCAGAGTGTTTGCCAAGTCCGGGCTGTCTATAATTGAGGTAATGGCGATTTCAATGACGCGGTGCGTTCAGCCGCTCCAATCTAGAGGCTTTCCTATCACTACAAAAAAATACACTTCCGTGATGATACGTGTTTGTCATAGTAGGTCACGTTTTCTGTCATGCATGTACATCCATGACAAATTTATGGCAGAATCAAGATAGTCATACTTGTGCTGTCGTAGAAGTTTTCCATGACATTACCAAAATTATCATCACGGAAGTGTCCACTTCCATGACGATAAATCGCGCGTCACAGAAGTGCTTTCGTCAAGGGTGACCGACACGTGGCATCCACCATAACGGAACACGGTTAAGCTACCGGGTCTGTTTTTGGATCTGATAACCCGCTAACAGCCCCGACCAATGGGGATTTTCCACGTGTAAAATCATCAATTGCTAAAGGAAACACGTGTCGGCTCACCGTTGGGACCGATGTCATCCACTCATTGGACCCAAAGCGCCTATGATACATGGACACGTGGCACGCCCCAATAGAGGCCCATTCCTATGAAAAGGCCGGCCCGTTTGACTTGGTCAAAAGGTGGCGGGTCGGCCCACGGCAAGCCTGTTAACGGCATGTTCGCATATAGCCCATTTACAGCCCGCTAACCCAGGGCCCGTTTACGGCCTATCCAAATTAGGCCCAGTAGCGTCATCTAGGCCGTCCAATATAATTCCATCCCGTTTTAACTTCCGGCCCATGTATGGCCCATGACGTCTTTCGGCCCATATGAGGCCCTTAGTAACCCTCAGCCCCTTAACGGCCCATGGTAAAACTGGCCCGTAATGAACAATGTATCACTTTATACCCTTTAACGGCCCATTATTCAGTTAGACCGTTTCCAGCCCATGTTATGTTTCGGCCTTCTCAGGGCCCATTTATTCTTGGGCTCATTTCCAGCATTCGGTTAATTACGGCTGTTACTGCCATTTTCTGCTTGTGGGCCAAATTCAGCGCGTGGTTATAGTCGGCCCGTTAATACGTTGGGCCGTTTTCATAGCGTCATCAAATACGGCCTATTAACGATGGCCCGTTATGGTCGGACCATGAACGGACGACTCCAACTCTAGCCCGTTTACAGCCATAATGCGGTCTGTTTTTGGCCCATGTTTGGCCAATCGATCACACGGCCCGTATAAGGACCATTGATGATACGGCCCGTAGAAGGCCCATTGTTTCTACGGCCCGTAGAAGGCCCATTGTTTTTACGGACCGTAGAAGGCCCATTGTTTCTATGGCCCGTAGGAGGCCCAGTGTCACTATAGTAAATATGTAGCCCATGGCCTCTTAAAGGCGGGAAACTACTATAGGTTTAGACCTGCTAATGGCCCAAGATGATTACAGGCCCACGTTTTGGCCCATATGAGTAACGGCCAGCCTGAAGACCGACAACACTGAGATCCACTGAACCATCTGGCCTAAATTACAGCATACCGACAAAAGAATAAACCTAGACTATACAATAAAGAAATTACGGCATATTACATCCACTGGGAATCAAAGTTCGCTACCGGTGATAATAAAGCGCAACATGACCGCGGATACATACACTGGGCATCAAAGGTCGCCACCAGTGCATATAAATGCGCCGACAAAAGAATATACAAAACTGAGAGCACTTCAGCAGGCACTAGACCTGGCAAGGCCGGGCCCCGCAAGCAGCCGAACAAGCTGATGAGACCTTAGTTGTGTCAATGATAGATGCTTCATCCCTAGCTGTATGGCACCATAGTGCGCAAGGCAGTCCCCTGACATCTTCATTACATCTTTGACTTCAAGTCGGAGCTGAGCTGAAGCAAGCCTTTTCTCTTTAAGTTGAGACTGAAGAAGTCGAACTGATTGAGGCAGCGACTACACAGAGGTTGTCTCACACCTGCTGGTGAGTAGCTTCAACTCACTATCTTCATCAAGACAGGACCATGGGGTCACACCTGCTGGCTGACTATCTTTCCTAAAGTTATGCCTGGCATAAGAGAAACGACTCTGAAAGAGAAGCAAGGAGACACGTAACAGGTTTCACAATTATATAAGCAAATAAATGGATCTGTTCTGCATAAGGAACATGTTTTTACAACTACAATTTAAAACTGGTAATTGTTACAAACATCCAATCAGATGTAAACAGTAGTGGAGGAAATGATGCCTATCCAAATCTATACTAGAACAAAGTTTGAAGGCTTGAGAAGGATGAACTTACATTACATGTTAACACGGGCTGGACAAAGCCCTTCTCCATGTTGATGGAAGGATAATTCAATAAATTCCCCAAAGAAAATTCTTTATAAGCGTTGCCATTATTCTACATTTTGCAAAGAGTAAATATAGATCAAATAATATTGGAAGAAACAGAGGATAATGAAGCTCAGGTGCAGACTGATGATACATAATCAAATAGCAATTAATTAAGTACATCATTACAAGGCAAAATGTACTGACAAGAGGAATGCAGACATCAACGTGTGCAGTGGCATTGCCTTTATTCAACATTTTGGTAAGAGTAAATGTAGATATGATAATTTGTAGAAAGTGGAGGGCAGGGCAGATAAGATGCAGAGTAATGCTTAATCTCGGGTCACTATGGCTTAATCTCGGGTCAATATGCTTAATCTCAAGTCAAATCGCACTAAGTGGTCAAACTTCCCAGAAGGTCACCCATCCTCACACTACTCCAGCCCGAGCATGCTTAACTTTGCAGTTCTATCCAACCCCAGCACACCTCACTTAACAGGCACTTGTTGATATATCTATCATATCAATCCTATTAAACCTTGTTGATGTCTAGGACTTTGTTCATGTTCATGAGTATGATGAAATTTTGAAAAATATTTCAAACTTCCCGGTCATATTACGTATCGTTTTTTGAAAAAAAATTCCAAAAAAAAAGTTCGAACCCAATTTTTTTTCTGTTACTAGTGGCACACCTAGCAAATGGTGCGCCACTAGTAAGTTTGAATTTTGTTCCATTTTTTTCCCTCTAGATCTTAAAAGCCCAGTAACTTTTTTCTGTTAGGTTTTTTCTGTTAAATTCGGATGTAACTTTTCGAGTAGATGATTTTTCATATAAAAACTTTTTAATCCGAGTTCGTATGCAAAAGTTATGCCCATTTTACAAATTCCAGAGAGATTTTGCAGATAAAGTCGAAATTCATATTTGTAAATTTTCCCAACAAGTAGACCACATATCACATGGGAAACTTATTTTCTTTTATTTTTTTGACATTTCCATCATTTTCTTTTATTTTTTTTAAAACTGAAAAGGCGGTCCACGTGGGGGAGGGTGCATCCGGTGGAATTTTTGGGCCAAGTTAGTAATGGCGCACCATGGGTGTGGTGCGCCATTACTAGTTCAACTAGTAATGGCGCACCACACACACGGTGCGCCATTACTAGTTTTGAAAAAAAAATGAAAAAAAATTACTAGTGGCGCACCGTGGATGTGGTGCGCCGTAATGGCGCACTATCCACTGGTGCGCCATTACTAGTTTTGAAAAAAAAATTGTTACTAGTGGCGCACCGTGGATGTGGTGCGCCATTAGTATTTGGACACTAATGGCGCACCAACACATGGTGCGCCATTAGTATATAGTAGTGGCGCACCACATGTGTGGTGCGCCATTAATGTCCATATTATCTATAGCCCTTTTCCTAGTAGTGGTGGCAGTGGGATGGCAGATCTGAAGCTGCAAACCGCGCAAAGGGTAGTTAGCAACCGATGTTTGCTTTGAAATAACAACTAAGATTTGGTATGGACAAGAAAGTACAGTCAACAAGTGACAAAGAAATGCAATTCTGCCGTCTCTCTATATGTCGCGACATGCATTTGGAAACTCAAGTGGGACCTTTAGCTAACCAATTAAATGTGTCTGTTAACTAATATCAGTATCATATCACAATCATATTTGAACAACTAAGCTTTGGAATTTTGAGTGTGGCGTTGTTCAGCTTGAAGGGTGGAGTAATGCTAGTACGACAGAAAGCACCTACACAGATCATAGTAGAGTAGATAAAAGGGGAAAACCCTAAGCATCAAGAGTAAAATCAGGAAAGTGGAACTAGCTGGACTAGTGGGTGGCGCACATGCTTTTCGAAACGAATATAGGAACATTAGGTGACCAATTAAACATTCTCTGTTTTAGTAATATGATCATCATATCAGATTCATATTTCAACACGTAAGCTTTGGAATTATGAGTGGCATGTTGTTTCGCTTGATGGGTTGAGGTCTTGAGGAGCAGTGCTAGCACGACAAGAAGCAGTGAAGCACTGATACGTCTCCGTCGTATCTACTTTTCCAAACACTTTTGCCCTTGTTTTGGACTCTAACTTGCATGATTTGAATGGAACTAACCCGGACTGACGCTGTTTTCAGCAGACTTTCCATGGTGTTATTTATGTGGAGAAACAAAAGTTCTCGGAATGACCTGAAACTCCACGGAACATCTATTTGGAAAATAAGAAAAATACTGGAAGAAAAATCCACGTCAAGGGGCCCACACCCTGCCCACGAGGGTGGGGGCGCGCCTGCCCCCCTAGGGCGCGCCCCCTACCTCGTGGGCCCCCTGACGCTCCACCGACCTCAACTCCAACTCCATATATTAACTTTCGGGGAGAAAAAACAGAGAGAAGGATTCATCACGTTTTACGATATGGAGCCGCCGCCAAGCCCTAAAACCTCTCGGGAGGGCTGGTCTGGAGTCCGTTCGGGGCTCCGGGGAGGGGCATTCGTCGCCATCGTCATCATCAACCATCCTCCATCACCAATTTCATGATGCTCACCGCCGCCCGTGAGTAATTCCATCGTAGGCTTGCTGGACGGTGATGGGTTGGATGAGATCTATCGTGTAATTGAGTTAGTTTTCTTAGGGTTTGATCCCTAGTATCCACTATGTTCTGAGGTTGATGTTGCTATTACTTTGCAATGCTTAATGCTTGTCACTAGGGCCTGAGTGCCATGATTTCAGATCTGAACCTATTATGTTTTCATGAATATATGCGAGTTCTTGATCCTATCTTGCAAGTCTATAGTCACCTACTATGTGTTATGATCCGGCAACCCCGAAGTGACAATAATCGGGACCACTCCCGGTGATGACCATAGTTTGAGGAGTTCATGTATTCACTATGTGCTAATGCTTTGTTCCGGTACTCAATTAAAAGGAGGCCTTAATATCCCCTTAGTTTCCATTAGGACCCCGCTGCCATGGGAGGGTAGGACAAAAGATGTCATGCAAGTTCTTTTCCATAAGCACGTATGACTATATTCGGAATACATGCCTACATTACATTGATGAATTGGAGCTAGTTCTGTGTCACCCTATGTTATGACTATTACATGATGAACCGCATCTGGCATAATTCTCCATCACCGATCCAATGCCTACGAGCTTTTCACATATTGTTCTTCGCTTATTTACTTTTCCGTTGCTACTGTTACAATCACTACAAAACACCAAAAATATTACTTTTGCTACTGTTACTTTTGTTACCGTTACCACTACTATCATATTACTTTGCTACTAAACACTTTGCTGTAGATATTAAGTTATCCAGTTGTGGTTGAATTGACAACTCAACTGCTAATACTTGAGAATATTCTTTGGCTCCCCTTGTGTCGAATCAATAAATTTGGGTTGAATACTCTACCCTCGAAAACTGTTGCGATCCCCTATACTTCTGGGTTATCAAGACTATTTTCTGGCGCCGTTGCCGGGGAGCATAGCTCTATTCTTTGAGTCACTTGGGATTTATATCTGCTGGTCACTATGAAGAACTTGAAAGACGCTAAGACAACAATTTATCCCTCAACTACGAGGGGAGGTAAGGAACTGCCATCTAGCTCTGCACTTGATTCACCTTCTGTTTTGAGTAAGCTTGCGACACCTAAACCTGCTTCTGCTATTCGTTCTGATATGTCGCATGTTATTGATGATGCCACTTCTACTATGCATGATACTTATGTAACGCCCCGAGACCGACGCTCCAGAAGACTTCCATATATTTCGTGTTCGCCGTGTGTTTTATTTTCGTTTGTTGCATTCATCATGTCATCATGAGCATTGCATTGCATGTTTTCTAAAAAACTTGCACTCGTTGATAGTTGCCGCTTCTTCCTCGTCTCTGTTGACCTTTCTCAAGACCGACCATTCGTTTGTTGCCTGACCGCTTGACCCTCTCTACACAATACTCAAACCCCTCGCGTGTGTGTCCGAAACTGCCCCGAACCCGATCCGCTCAGTCATCACCGTTGCATTCAGATCATCTCCTAACATCTATAAAACATCTTCGATTTCTTCTTTGACTCTCCTAACCTATTTATCCGAGACCATCCGATTAAGATCGGCGGGACCAAATGCCCCTATCCAAAATTCTCTTGCTATATAAATAAGACCAAACCCTAAGAACTAGGTCATTTGTCCCCCTAGCAGCCGCCACCTGCAGCCTCCTCCTTCCTCGGATCAGCCGCCGCCACCCACTCACCAAATCCCCCCTCGGGATCCATCCATCCCCAACCTACCAGCCTCCTCCTACCCAACCGACGCTCTCCTCTGGATCCCCTCGGTCCACCAACCGGTGACAGAAACACCCGCATGAGAGAGCCAGGGCCTCGATCCCCTGCTCATGCCCGAGCTTCTCCAACCTCTGCGTCGTCCCACTCCTCTGCATCGGTAGCCAAGCGCCCGAGGCCACGCGCTCCTCCCCTCGCGCAACACCTCGTCGCCACCGACAAGTAACCGGACTGGGACCCCTCGCCTGGCGCCACCAGCAGCTCCCCGCTGCCCCGCTCCTTTCCCCTCCTCCAGCGACCGCTGCCGATGGACCAGGCCGGAACTCGCGCCCCTGCCCTTTCTCTTCCTTTCTTCTTCTTCCCGTGCCTCACATCTCTCTGTTACCTCTCGTTCTCTCTCCCGCAGGATCCCATGGCGAGCCTGACCGAGCCCCTCACATGGCGCCCTCGCGCCCGAGCTCTTCATCAGCCCTGCGTCACCGGAGTCAAGCCACCGGCCGCCCGAGCCTTGTGCGCCTCTGCCTCGAGGACCTCCTCGTCCCCAACCAGGACGCCATGGTCGGCCTCCTCTGTTCGTCCCCTGCCTCGTTGGGACTCCGCCAAACCGCGTTCTCTGCTCAAGGTTGAGGCACCGCTGCAGCTAGCCACCTTGCCGCTCGCGCCGGTCCTCTGCTCTTCCTCGCGTACCTGTTTTGACCCTGCTGCTGCCGCCGCCTTCTGCTGCAGGAGGTCGCCCCGTCATGGCCTTGTCTCCGGCCAGAACCATTCGCCCTCGACGCCTCTTGCTCGGATCCAGCCGTCCCCGCCGCTGCCGCCGGCGATGCCTCTGCTTCAGCTGCAGCGATGCATCCTCCCAGCCCCCTGCATCGAATTGCTGCTCAAGATCGAGTCAGCGCCCGCGCTGACCTTCCCGCCTGGGCCACCGCAGCCTCCCAAGGCCCAAGCCAGATCCGGCCTGCCCGGCCTCCTCCACCGAGCCGGCCCATGAGGCCTGGTGAGTATCAGATCCAGCGCCCTCACCCTGTGCACTCTTGGGCCCGCTAGTTTCGGCCCAACGTGTTTTTTCCCTACTGCGAATTTGTCTATTATTCCAGAGAGTGCAGTTTTATAGAAAAGTCCCTAGTCCTCATGCATATAATAACTCTTTAACAGTGCATGTTATGTAAAAACTTCATATATGAAAAATGCTTAGATTTCTGTCTAGTCTCATAATATGCAACTTTCATCCATATTTAAAATGTTTAAAATGATGTTTGTTAAAATGATTTATTTCATAACTAATTAACCGTAACTCGGAATTTAATACACTTTATATGTAAATGGGGTAGGAAAATGCATAGATTAACATGCTGCATTTTATTTTCCTGTTTAACAACAATAAAATATGCTTTTAGGTAGAACAGTACCAAATCTAAAATATGGACATGAGGATTTTCCGGAATTGTTGGTTGTTGTTCCGGCCTCATTTAAACTTGCCTAAATAGTTAGTTTACTTATGCTTCACCTTTTGCCATGTTTAACAACATTTAATATTGTTGGGTACATAAATGAGAGAGAACTAAATAATTGATGTGGTGTTTCGTCAATATGCAACTCATTGCATATTGAGCTCCACTTAATTTGTAGTATTGGTTGTGCACTTTGCCATGCCATGCCTCATTAAACCGGACATGCATCATACTTGGTTGCGCATCATGCCATGTTTATGTGAGGGTTGTTTACCATGTTGTTTGCTTCTTTCCGGTTTGCTTCTCTCGTTAGCTTCGGTTTCGTTCCGGAGTTGTGAGGATTCGTTCGACTACGTCCGTTTATCTTCTTCATGGACTCGTTCTTCTTCCTTGCGGGATTTCAGGCAAGATGAACATACCCTCGAAATCACTTCTATCTTTGCTTGCTAGTTGTTCGCTCTGTTGCTATGCCGCGCTACCTACCACTTGCTATATCATGCCTCCCATATTGCCATGTCAAGCCTCTAACCCATCTTTCCCAGCAAACCGTTGTTTGGCTATGTTACCGCGTTTGCTCAGCCACTCTTATAGCGTTGCTAGTTGCAGGTGGAGATGAAGTTTGCTCCATGTTGGAACATGGATATGTTGGGATATCACAATATCTCTTATTTAATTAATGCATCTATATACTTGGTAAAGGGTGGAAGGCTCGGCCTTATGCCTGGTGTTTTGTTCCACTCTTGCCGCCCTAGTTTCCGTCATACCGGTGTTATGTTCCTTGATTTTGCGTTCCTTACGCGGTTGGGTGATTTATGGGACCCCCTTGACAGTTCGCTTTGAATAAAACTCCTCTAGCAAGGCCCAACCTTGGTTTTAACATTTGCCACCTAAGCCTTTTTCCCTTGGGTTCTGCAGACTCAAGGGTCATCTTATTTTACCCCCCCCGGGCCAGTGCTCCTCGAAGTGTTGGTCCAAACTAGAGCCACTTGTAGCGCCACCTAGGGAAACTTGAGGGCTGGTTTTAGTTGTACGTACTGTTCATCCAGTGTGTCCTGAGAACGAGGTACGTGCGACTCCTATCGGGATTGTCGACACATCGGGCGGCTTTGCTGGTCTTGTTTTACCATTGTCGAAATGTCTTGTAAACCGGGATTCCGAGACTGATCAGGTCTTCCTGGGAGAAGGACTATCCTTCGTTGACCGTGAGAGCTTATAATGGGCTAAGTTGGGACACCCCTGCAGGGTATTATCTTTCGAAAGCCGTGCCCGCGGTTATGTGGCAGATGGGAATTTGTTAATATCCGGTTGTAGAGAAAATGACACTCGCCTTAATTAAAATACATCAACCGCGTGTGTAGCCGTGATGGTCTCTTCTCGGCGGAGTTCGGGAAGTGAACACGGCTTTTGGGTTATGTATGAACGTAAGTAGGAGTTCAGGATCACTTCTTGATCATTACTAGTTGACGACCGTTCCCTTGCTCCTCTTCTCGCTGTTATTTGCGTATGTTAGCCACCATAGATGCTTAGTGCTTGCTGCAGCTCCACCTCACTACCTTCTCCTACCCATAAGCTTAAATAGTCTTGATCTCGCGGGTGTGAGATTGCTGAGTCCTCGTGACTCACAGATTCTACCAAAACAGTTGCAGGAGCCGACGATACCAGTGTAGGTGATTCAACTGAGCTCAAGTGGGAGTTCAACGAGGACCTTGGTCATTACTACGTTTCATTTCCTGATGATCAGTAGTGGAGCCCAGTTGGGACGATCGGGGATCTAGCATTTGGGGTTGTCTTCTTTTCTTTTGGTTCCGTTGTCGGACCTATGTGTGTATCTCTGAATGATGTATGTTTAATTTATGTATTGTGTGAAGTGGCGATTGTAAGCCAACTCTTTATCCCATTCTTGTTCATTACATGGGATTGTGTGAAGATGACCCTTCTTGCGACAAAGCCACAGTGCGGTTATGCCTCTAAGTCGTGCCGCGACACGTGGGAGATATAGTCGCATCGTGGGTGTTACAAGTTGGTAATCAGAGCCATCCCCGACTTAGGAGCCCCCTGCTTGATCGAATCGCTGACATTGTTGAGTCTAGAAAAATGTTTTGAGTCTTAGGATTATATATATCAGAGAGTAGGATTCTTTTTACTCCTTAGTCCCTTCGTCGCTCTGGTGAGGTCCCCTGACGTAGATGTTTTGACTTTCCTCTCCTCAAATTTCACTAAAAAAAATTTAGGATCACGCGGGTATCTTGGAATCGTTCCGATGGTTTTGTGACGAGAACATTGTTCTTGGTGCCTCCTGACATTTAGGGGTTGTGGCAGTGTCCCGGGGAGTTGAGCTCCGAGGTGTTGTCGTCACAATTTTATCGTTGCAGTTCTGGAATACCTGAGTTCAGCCGACATCGAAAATCTCTTTTATGCAGTTGTTGGTGAGATCACCTCGACGCCACCCAGTACTGGGGCGGGAGTTCGGGAGTATTGCCATAACTCGTATAACGGATGCTTTTCGAAGGTTGAGGTAAATGATTTCCGAAGGTTTCTTGGTTATGTGTTGAAGGATGGATATAGCTGGATCTAGGTATTGTTAGTTTGGGTGAGATATATTGTGTCCCCTGTATCCCCAACACCAGATTGCACAACCAGAAAGTTTCGGGAGTTTATAAGTGGGAATTCAAGTAGCTCCTAGGATATCTTTCCGACAGATGCATGATATGAGATTGGGGTTCGACGTCTAGTGGTCCGCCTATCCACGGTTGGTTTTACAGTGGTCTCGTAGTGTCTTAAAGAGTCCTTGGCTATGCCGACTCGGGGACGCTTCGTATGTCATGTGCACTGCCTTGTACATGATGGTGTTGTACGATCGAGCCCGTGTGGGCCCCACCATGAAAACTTCGGACGAAATCTCTATCATATGTTTGTTCCGGCTTATTTTGCAAGCCAATCCTTTGTTTTGTTTTAAGTTGTGGTATTCGAGTTGCTTCGAAGTCAAGTGTTGATTCCATACCTTTCCTAAGCGGTGTTCTCATACTTCTATGTGAATACCAATCCTTCTTGATCATCGAGATTGTCATGCCAATTCTTTCCAACCGACGTGCTCTTTTTCAAGTGGATCCGATCATTTCAACATTCGCGAGATCAATTCTCAGTTCTTTGCAACGGTGTTTGCTTCATCCGTCCCAAGTTGTCTTTGTTTTCCCGCCCTTCCACCCTTTTCTTCAAGGACTCAGATTTCTTAATCAATTATCCTTTTTATTGATGCGAAGTCTCTTCATTCTTTTCTTTCAAAGTTCTTATCCGGTGATTTCCCATGAAGATACTAACGGAGCTTCATGTTTATTATTCTTCGTTCTTTTTCTTCTCCGGTGGACTCAAGTCAAGCTTTCAGTGTTGATCGTATTCTTTTCCTCGTTTCAAATGCTTTCTCATGCCGGTGTACCTCTTAATCATCCACTTCTCTCCATTCATTTGTTCTGGAGTGCCGAAGATATCTCAGAAGATTTGTGTCTCCATTATCAATCCATTCAAGCTATTTCGAGGTTGTTATCACATTCAAGCCATGTATTTCAACTAGCGCAATCTCTCTTCCAAGCGACCTTTTTAACGGTGTATCTTTTGAGTGGGCCCTAACCCACAGGTCTTTTCCCAGGATCTTACCTGACTCTTCTAATTTTCCTGGAGCTATTCCCAAATTCTTTTCGAAGTTTGACGTAAGAATGAATTATCATCAGTCAAATGGCTTTCTCCAAGATCTTTCAAATTCTTTTCATTGTTGGTTCAGTCTTTCTAATTGTCATTCCGGAGTATCTCAACAATTCATGGTGGTTCTCATCATCATTCTCAACATTTGAAGACAACATTTGAAGACCGAAGAAGAATTTCTCCTAAATCTTGGACCGTTCTCTTGAAGATTCATAGTTCTAGCTTATGGCATCCTCTCATAATTGTTTTCGATTGTGAGAATTCTTCTCATACCCATCCGGAGCATTTCATGAGTTGTTTTCATTTCTTGATCATCCAAAGGCCATCTTTTCAGAAGATTTCTTGGTTCTAAGTTTTCAGCCTCGTTCTCCAATTATTCTAAATTGATGTCTCTTCGTTCATCTCCATATTCTTCCGGTGCATCGTTCAAGTATTCTCTAATCAGCTCGTGATCTCTTCGTTCCCGTGTATCAAATTCCCTCAAGTATCCTCATTCGTTCTCTAATTCTTACCGGTGATTCACCCCTTTACTTCGTTCATTTTCAATTCGCACGGTGGTTCGTTCAAGATTCCTTTTCTCTTGTTCTCATATTGATTTATTCGTTGGTTAAATCCTACCGGTGGTTCGTTGAAGTCCTTCTCAAGTTTGCGCTATATCTATCTTAATCCTTTCTACGAGAATAAGTAGTATGCCAAATCCATTGCTTCTTATCAATTTAATTGGTGAAGGATGAGCATAATGTAATTCTTATTCTTGTTTCTTCGAGTAAATTCAATTCCTTATTCCGGAGGTTCATCAAAATTCTTGATTTCATTTGTTCATCTTTCTTTACCGGAGTTCTTCATGGAGGCTCTACATGGTGGTTCGTCAAGGATTCCTTTCATTCTTCAATTGTTCTTCAAGATTTCTCTTGAAGTTATGACCCGCCAAGCTTTACACTAAAATAAACATGGTGTTCAACACATGTTTTGTTTTGAGAAGTTCAAGTATTCTTCATCTTGCATTCCAAAGTGCAATTTTTCTACCTTATCGTTTGAGATGGTCATATGTCATTCTTGACAATTTCTTTTCATGTTATATGATTCACAAGTTATCAAGAATGAGATATTTAAACCCATCATATTTTCTTCGTTCATGGTATCTTGTTCAACCCAACAATTTCTTTGTTGATGCTATCTTGGTATAGATTTCACCTATAGCCTTCCCTAAGGAATGTAGCTATTTGTGGTGTTTATCAATGATCAAATTTTCTCCTTCTCATCTTGGTGAAGAAGTTTTCTTCTCCTTGTTGATATCAATCCAATCAACTGTTTCTGTAGTGGCAGAATTTCGCCTGTATCTTGAGAAGTTTTTCTTGAGAAGTTTTCCATAAGCCCACTACAAGCTTATTCGTTTCGTTGTTGGTTTTTCCAACAACTCTGTTCTAACCTTCTTGGAAGGGTGCTTTCCAAGATCATTGGTGGCAGAAGTTGGCATTTTCTTCTCCATTCCTTTATTCCAATGATCTATCTTCTATTTTTATCGTCCGGAGGCATGGTGATGTTGCTCTCTTCACTCATCATCTCGATTTGTGAGGATCGTGTTCTTTTTATTGCTTATCCATTTAACTGGAGTGTTGTGTCTAGCATTCCTCTTTTAACCGAAGTCTCATCCAAGTGCTTTCATTTTGCCAAGTTCATATTCTATCCCTCCCATTTTCCAACCGGAGCGTTAGCGTAATTGATCATTATCGTTCCTTGTACATCTCATTTCAACCGGAGTGCTTACATGTACTTCTCGTCCATTGTTCTCGTCATTCATAGCTTTGCAAACTCCAAGGTTCTCGCAATGTTCCTTGTTCCTCTTTGATAACGGAGTGTTTTCAATCTCGTTCATCTCCCTTGTATTCTCTCTTTTCGTTCATTCAATCTCTCAAGGTTCGTGGTTTCACTCCTTTGTCAAAGAAGCAACTTAGCTTTACCTCTTCTCTTCTTCTTCCACTTTTCTCCCGTGCCGTCCTTAGATCTCGGGACGAGATCCTCTTGTAGTGGTGGAGTGTTGTAACGCCCCGAGACCGACGCTCCAGAAGACTTCCATATATTTCGTCTTTGCCGTGTGTTTTATTTTCGTTTGTTGCATTCATCATGTCATCATGAGCATTGCATTGCATGTTTTCTAAAAAAACTTGCACCCGTTGATAGTTGCCGCTTCTTCCTCGTCTCTGTTGACCTTTCTCAAGACTGACCATTCGTTTGTTGCCCGACCGCTTGACCCTCTCTACACAATACTCAAACCCCTCGCGTGCGTGTCCGAAACTGCCCCGAACCCGATCCGCTCAGTCATCGCCGTTGCATTCAGATCATCTCCTAACATCTATAAAACATCTTCGGTTTCTTCTTTGACTCTCCTAACCTATTTATCCGAGACCGTCCGATTAAGATCGGCGGGACCAAATGCCCCTATCCAAAATTCTCTTGCTATATAAATCAGACCAAACCCTAAGAACTAGGTCATTTGTCCCCCTAGCCGCCGCCACCTGCAGCCTCCTCCTTCCTCGGATCAGCCGCCGCCACCCACTCACCAAATCCCCTTCGGGATCCATCCATCCCCAACCTACCAGCCTCCTCCTACCCAACCGGCGCTCTCCTCTGGATCCCTTCGGTCCACCAACCAGTGACAGACACACCCGCATGAGAGAGCCAGGGCCTCGATCCCCTGCTCATGCCCGAGCTTCTCCAACCTCTGCGTCGTCCCGCTCCTCTGCATCGGTAGCCAGGCGCCCGAGGCCACGCGCTCCTCCCCTCGCGCAACACCTCGTCGCCGTCCGACAAGTAACCGGACTGGGACCCCTCGCTTGGCGCCACCAGCAGCTCCCCGCTGCCCCGCTCCTTTCCCCTCCTCCGGCGACCGCTGCCGACGGACCAGGCCGGACCTCGCGCCCCTGCCCTTTCTCTTCCTTTCTTCTTCTTCCCGTGCCTCACATCTCTCTGTTACATCTCGTTCTCTCTCCCGCAGGAGCCCATGGCGAGCCTGACCGAGCCCCTCACATGGCGCCCTCGCGCTCGAGCTCTTCATCAGCCCCGCGTCATCGGAGTCAAGCCACCGGCCGCCCGAGCCTCGTGTGCCTCTGCCTCGAGGACCTCCTCGTCCCCAACCAGGACACCATGGTCGGCCTCCTCTGTTCGTCCCCAGCCTCGTCGGGACTCCGCCAAACCGCGTCCTCTGCTCGAGGTTGAGGCACCGCTGCAGCTAGCCACCTTGCCGCTCGCGCCGGTCCTCTGCTCTTCCTCGCGTACCTGTTTTGACCCTGCCGCTGCAGCCGCCTTCTGCCGCAGGAGGTCGCCCCGTCATGGCCTTGTCTCCGGCCAGAACCATCCGCCCTCGACGCCTCTTGCTCGGATCCAGCCGTCCCCCCCGCTGCCGCCGGCGATGCCTCTGCTTCAGCTGCAACGACGCATCCTCCCAGCCCCCTGCATCGAACTGCTGCTCAAGACTGAGTCAGCGCCCGCGCTGACCTGCCTGCCTAGGCCACCGCAGCCTCCCAAGGCCCAAGCCAGATCCGGTCTGCCCGGCCTCCTCCATCGAGCCGGCCCATGAGGCCTGGTGAGCATCAGATCCAGCGCCCTCACCCTGTGCACTCTTGGGCCAGCTAGTTTCGGCCCAACGTGTTTTTTCCCTACTGCGAATTTGTCTATTATTCCAGAGAGTGCAGTTTTACAGAAAAGTCCCTAGTCTTCATGCATATAATAACTCTTTAACAATGCATCTTATGTAAAAACTTCATATATGAAAAATGCTTAGATTTCTGTTTAGTCTCATAATATGCAACTTTCATCCATGTTTAAAATGTTTAAAAATCTGTTTGTTTAAATTTGCTCGAATGCCATGTTAAAATGATTTATTTCATAACTAATTAACCGTAACCCGGAATTTAATAAACTTTATATGTAAATGGGGTAGGAAAATGCATAGATTAACATGCTGCATTTTATTTTCCGGTTTAACAACAATAAAATATGGTTTTAGGCAGAACAGTACCAAATCTAAAATATGGACATGAGGATTTTCCGGAATTGTTGTTTGTTGTTCCGGCCTCATTTAAACTTGCCTAAATAGTTAGTTTACTTATGCTTCACCTTTTGCCATGTTTAACAACATTTAATATTGTTGGGTACATAAATGAGAGAGAACTAAATAATTGATGTGGTGTTTCGTCAATATGCAACTCATTGCATATTGAGCTCCACTTAATTTGTAGTATTGGTTGTGCACTTTGCCATGCCATGCCTCATTAAACCGGACATGCATCATACTTGGTTGCGCATCATGCCATGTTTATGTGAGGGTTGTTTACCATGTTGTTTGCTTCTTTCCGGTTTGATTCTCTCGTTAGCTTCGGTTTCGTTCCGGAGTTGTGAGGATTCGTTCGACTACGTCCGTTTATCTTCTTCATGGACTCGTTCTTCTTCCTTGCGGGATTTCAGGCAAGATGAACATACCCTCGAAATCACTTCTATCTTTGCTTGCTAGTTGTTCGCTCTGTTGCTATGCCGCGCTACCTACCACTTGCTATATCATGCCTCCCATATTGCCATGTCAAGCCTCTAACCCATCTTTCCCAGCAAACCGTTGTTTGGCTATGTTACCGCGTTTGCTCAGCCACTCTTATAGCGTTGCTAGTTGCAGGTGGAGATGAAGTTTGCTCCATGTTGGAACATGGATATGTTGGGATATCACAATATCTCTTATTTAATTAATGCATCTATATACTTGGTAAAGGGTGGAAGGCTCGGCCTTATGCCTGGTGTTTTGTTCCACTCTTGCCGCCCTAGTTTCCGTCATACCGGTGTTATGTTCCTTGATTTTGCGTTCCTTACGCGGTTGGGTGATTTATGGGACCCCCTTGACAGTTCGCTTTGAATAAAACTCCTCTAGCAAGGCCCAACCTTGGTTTTAACATTTGCCACCTAAGCCTTTTTCCCTTGAGTTCTGCAGACTCAAGGGTCATCTTATTTTACCCCCCCGGGCCAGTGCTCCTCGAAGTGTTGGTCCAAACTAGAGCCACTTGTAGCGCCACCTAGGGGAAACTTGAGGGCTAGTTTTAGTTGTACGTACTGTTCATCCAGTGTGTCCTGAGAACGAGGTACGTGCGACTCCTATCGGGATTGTCGACACATCGGGCGGCTTTGCTGGTCTTGTTTTACCATTGTCGAAATGTCTTGTAAACCGGGATTCCGAGACTGATCAGGTCTTCCTGGGAGAAGGACTATCCTTTGTTGACCGTGAGAGCTTATAATGGGCTAAGTTGGGACACCCCTGCAGGGTATTATCTTTCGAAAGCCGTGCCCGTGGTTATGTGGCAGATGGGAATTTGTTAATATCCGGTTGTAGAGAAAATGACACTCGCCTTAATTAAAATACATCAACCGCGTGTGTAGCCGTGATGGTCTCTTCTCGGCGGAGTTCGGGAAGTGAACACGGCTTTTGGGTTATGTATGAACGTAAGTAGGAGTTCAGGATCACTTCTTGATCATTACTAGTTGACGACCGTTCCCTTGCTCCTCTTCTCGCTGTTATTTGCGTATGTTAGCCACCATAGATGCTTAGTGCTTGCTGCAGCTCCACCTCACTACCTTCTCCTACCCATAAGCTTAAATAGTCTTGATCTCGCGTGTGTGAGATTGCTGAGTCCTCGTGACTCACAGATTCTACCAAAACAGTTGCAGGAGCCGACGATACTAGTGTAGGTGATGCAACCGAGCTCAAGTGGGATTTCGACGAGGACCTTGGTATACTATGTTTCGTTTCCTGATGATCAGTAGTGGAGCCCAGTTGGGACGATCGGGGATCTAGCATTTGGGGTTGTCTTCTTTTCTTTTGGTTCCGTAGTCGGACCTATGTGTGTATCTCTGAATGATGTATGTTTAATTTATGTATTGTGTGAAGTCGCGATTGTAAGCCAACTCTTTATCCCATTCTTGTTCATTACATGGGATTGTGTGAAGATGACCCTTCTTGTGACAAAACCACAATGCGGTTATGCCTCTAAGTCGTTCCTCGACACGTGGGAGATATAGCCGCATCATGGGTGTTACAACTTATGATGAAACTACTTCCATGCTTGATACTATTGTGCCACTTAGTGAATTTCTGGATGAACAAATTGCTAGGGTTAGAGAGAAAGATATTATTGAAACTGATTATATTGATGAAAGTGATGATGAAGACTCGCCTGTTATTCCTGAGGGTTATATTTTTGAGAAAGAAGCTGCTTTAGCTATTTTAGCTTGCAAAGATAGATATGAGCTCAACAGGTTATTAGCTAAATGGAGGCAGCAATCTCTTAATGCTAGAATGAAACCTAACCCTGCTTTTGCTACTTCACCTATCTGTGTTACTGATAAGGATTATGAATTCTCTGTTGATCCTGATATAATTACTTTGGTTGAATCTGATCCTTTTCATGGCTATGAATCTGAAACTGTTGTGGCACATCTTACTAAATTAAATGATATAGCCACCCTGTTCACTAATGATGAGACATCTCGCTATCTTTATATCCTTAAAATATTTCCGTTCTCATTAAAGGGTGATGCTAAGATATGGTTTAATTCTCTTGATCCTGGTTGTGTGCGTAGTTCCCAGGATATGATTTATTACTTCTCTGCTAAATATTTCCCTGCTCATAAGAAACAAGCTGCTTTAAGGGAAATATACAACTTTGTGCAAATTGAAGAAGAGAGTCTCCCACAAACTTGGGGGAGGCTTCTCAAGTTACTTAATGCTTTGCCTAATCATCCTCTTAAGAAAAATGAAATACTTGATATCTTTTATAATGGACTAACCGATGCTTCCAGAGACTACCTGGATAGTTGTGCTGGTTCTGTTTTCAAGGAAAGAACACCGGATATAGCTGAAATTCTATTGAATAATATGTTGAAAAATGAAAATAATTGGACACTTCCTGAGCCAGCTCCTGAGCCTATTCCTAAACCAACTCCGAAGAAGAGATGTGTTCTATTTCTCAGTCCTGAAGATATGCAAGAGGCAAAGAAATCTATGAAAGAAAAAGGTATTAAAGCTGAAGATGTTAAGAATTTACCTCCTATTGAAGAAATACATGTCTTAATTTACCGCCTGTTGAAGAAATATATGATCCTAATCCATTACCTATTGAAGAAACTCATGGTCTTGATAACCCGACACAGGTAGTAAAGGTAAATTCTCTCTATAGATTTGATGAAGGTGATATTCGTCACTATAAGTATGCTAGACAATGCTTAGAAGAGTTTGATAATTTTATTGTCAAACAAGAAAACTTCAATGCTTATTTTGGTAGACAGTTGAAATACAATTCTGATACGCTTGAGCACTTGGGTGATTATATGTCTAGAGTTAAAGGTGAACTTAAACTCATTAATAAAATGCTTCTATGGTTACCACTCAAGTAGAACAAGTACTTAAGGACCAAAATGATTTGCTCAATGAATTGAATAGTAAGAATAATGATTATGCTGTTAGAATGGCTACTAGAACTGGTAAGATGACTCAGGAACCTTTGTATTCTGAAGGCCACCCTAAGAGAATTGAGCAAGATTCTCAGAGAAATAATATTGATGCACCTAGTCCTTCTAAAAAGAAGAAAAAGAAAAATGATAGGACTTTGCATGCTTCTAGTGAACCTATTGCTGAAACACTTGAGAATCGAAATGATATTTCTATTTCTGATGCTGAAACACAATATGGTAATGAACATGAACCTAATGAAAATGTTACTGATGTTGTTCATGATGATGCTCAACCTAGTAATGATAATGATGTAGAAATTGAACCTGCTGTTGATCTTGATAACCCACAATCAAAGAATCAACATTATGGTAAGAGACTTTGTTGCTAAGAAACATGGTAAAGAAAGGGAGCCATGGGTTCAGAAACCCATGCCTTTTCCTCCCAAACCATCCAAGAAAAAGGATGATGAGGATTTTGAGCGCTTTGCTGAAATGATTAGACCTATCTTTTTGCGTATGCGATTGACTGATATGCTCAAAATGAATCCTTATGCTAAGTATATGAAAGATATTGTTAGTAATAAAAGAAAGATACCGGAAGCTGAGATTTCCACCATGCTTGCTAATTATACTTTTAAGGGTGGAATACCAAAGAAACTAGGAGATCCAGGAGTACCAACTATACATGCTCCATTAAAAGAAACTATGTTAAAACTGCTTTATGTGATCTTGGAGCCGGTGTGAGTGTTATGCCTCTCTCTTTATATCATAGACTGGATTTGAATAAGTTGACACCTACTGAAATATCTTTGCAAATGGCTGATAAATCAACTGCTATACCTGTCGGTATTTGTGAGGATGTGCTTGTTGTGGTTGCAAACGTTACTATTTTAACGGACTTTGTTATTCTTGATATTTCCGAGGATGATAGTATGTCTATTATTCTTGGAAGACCTTTTTTGAATACTTCAGGGGCTGTTATTGATTGCAACAAAGGCAATGTCACTTTTCACGTTAATGGTAATGAGCATACGACACACTTTCCGAGGAAACAACCTCAAGTCCACAGTATCAATTCTATTGGAAAAATTCCATCGATTATTTTTGGAGGTTTTGAATTTCCTCTTCCTACTGTCAAGAAGAAATATGATATTCTTATTGTTGGGGATGTGCATATCCCCGTTGAGGTAACATAGTGTTATTCGGAATTCTCTGGTTCCATGTTATTCAGAATGAGTTTGTTAACAAGACTTGATCTTCCTTGTTAGTGGATTCTTTTTGATGATCATGAGATGGATGAAACTAGAAGGCACAACCTTCTGTACCCTCTTTCTACTTTCTGTTATTTAGTTGAAATAAAGTAAAAATAGTATTTTTCTGTCTGTTTTCTGATTTATCCGTGCAATATAAAAATACCCTGAAAATAAAAGTTCTCCAAATGCCCTGAAAATGGAATATGATTTTTTCTAGAATATTTGAGCATATCTGGCACTAAGAACATACCAAGAGGGGCAAGCACCTGGCCACGAGGGTGGAGGGCGCGCCCTACCCCCCTAGGCGCGCCCCCTGCCTCGTGGGCCCATGGTGGCCTCCCTCCACTTATTCCTGCACCCACACACTTATTCTTCCTTCCACAAACACCAATATCCAGCTCAAGCACGAGTTCTAGCTCGTTTTGCTGCGATTTTCGATCTCCTTGCTCAAAGCACCTCTCACAAAACTATTTGGGGAGATTGTTCCTTGGTATGTGACTCCTCCATTGGTCCAATTAGTTTTTGTTCTAGTGCTCTATTCATTGCAAATTTGTGCTGCCTAGGTGACCATGTTCTTGAGCTTGCATGTCAAATTTATATGGTTCCATGTAGTTCTAATGCATGATATAGGCTCTAGGCACTTGTAGGAGTAGTTGCTATCAATTTTATTGAGCTTGGTTCACTTTCGTTTGAAGTTACTAAAAATTTCAGAATTTCTCAGAAAATAATGAAGAGATTTTTTAGGGCCTCATCGAGCCGAAGCTCGAAGGAAAAGCAAAGTGAAGAAGCACAGAGGCCCAAATATAATTTGCCTCGCACCGCGGAGGTTCGGCCGTGTGAAAGGCCTTCCGATGATTTCTTGAGAGAAGCCGAGATTTATGATGATTTCTATTCATTGGCTGCGAATGCTGGCCTCACCGACTTCCTCCGCGACCAACGTCATCAGTATCTCATACTCACCAATACTTTTGTGCAAAACTTCTACTATTTTCCTAAGGAAACACCTCCTTCAGTAGAGTTTCATTTATATGATGTTGTTAAGAAGATGCCACTAGATGAATTTTGCAAGGTTTTGTCACGACAGATGTCCTAGAGAAAGGAGTTAGTCGTGGAGCCATCGCTACGGGTTAACTTAAAGGGGTTAAAGCGGACAAGGGACGCAAGAGAGTTTTATACTAGTTCGGCCCCTTACGATGAAGGTAAAAGCCTACATCTAGTTGTGATGGAATTGCTGGGGTTTCGATGACCAGGGAGTGAATACGCTTTGCCTGACTCTCGAGTTGTTGTCTATTGTTCCTGGACCGCCGCCGAGTCGTCCCCTTATATACATGGGTTGACGCCCGTCGGTTTACTTAATTCCGAGGCCGGCTCATAATCGTGTCCGGCTCGGTCTCTACTACTTCTATCTTACAATTCAAGTTTACATATCAATGCCGGTTTATGTCTATAGGCCTTAAACCGGCTTTGGGCCCTGGGCCTCCATAAAGCGTCACTGTCTGTCTTCATGGACTTCAGATACAGATGAACTACTTATGGGGTTAACACGGCCTCTCCTGGCCGGTTTACGCCCAGTGGTAATATCCCCAACATTAGGCCCCAGATTCATTTGAACTGGTTCATGTCAATCCTCAATACTTAAGAATTTTTCTTCTTCAACATCTTCACATGATCTTGTAAACCGCCGTGACATCATCTTCTAGGATCATGGTAAACCGCCGTGACGTCAGCTGTTATTTAAAACTGTGTATAATCCACCTTCATTAATGAGCCTCCGAAAATCGAGGCGACAGCTCCGCCTCATATCCAAAATTAGGCTCCTCGATTTTTGCACCTGACGCTTATCTTTCTACCCTTATAAATAGGGCCAGGGGGTCTTTCCATTTTTCCCCCTCGTGCCTCTTCGCGTCGTCGTCTTCCTCGCGCCGACCGACCCGCGAGCTCTGCCGCCGCCGTCATCCTTCGTCTCTGCTTCGACAAACACCGCTGCATCAACCTGATTGTATCAGAAAAAAGCGGTGATCCTCCGTTGCTTCCTCCTGCACCAGTAAGCCCCTCTTCTTCTCGCCCTAGATCTGCCATTAGGGTTCGATGTTCTTCATAGCTTGAAGCTGTTCTTCCTTCGGTAGCACCAATGGCCAGTTAGATCTGACTATTTTCAACGCCTTCTGTAGTTTAGAATCCTTTCTTCTTGTTAAGGCACCTGCTTGATATCCAACTCATCTAAACTTACTGAACTTTTTAAGCGCTTGATATGAGACCATAGTATATTTTGATTATCCAACGCACTGCAGATATGAAATTCCCATGCCAAATTGTGAAACTTGTTTTTTCCTTCACTTATACATCTTGATACTTATACCTTTAATGCCAAATTAGGCGGTTTAACTTCACAGAAAAAATGATGACCCGGTAGATACCATTAGTCCCCTGTTGAACCGCCAATGCATTACACTGTTTCCATTGTCAGACTCCGGTTTACGAATAACCAAATCCGGTTTATCAATATGCTTGTATCCTTATACCACTGTATAGTTGTCCACTGTAAATCTTAAACTGGCAATAGTCATGTTTCAGATATTTCATTGCCATGGCCAAGCAAATCTATGAATGAAATTGGGCTCCTTCTCGAGTAACCGAAGAACAGTTAAACAATCTTGTTAAAACAGGCGCTTTAGTCAAGAAAGATGTCATCCACTGGAGGGTCCCTGGCCCGGAAAATCGTCCTACACCCAAGGACGGAGAGGTAGTCGTGTTTGCTGACCATCTGAGTCGAGGTTTTAGCCCTCCCGGTTCGAAATTTTTCCGAGATGTACTAGCCAATTTTCAGCTGCGCCCTCAGGGCATCGGTCCCAATTCTGTGACCCACATCGGCCACTTCCAAGTCTTCTCTGTGGTTTATCTACAAGAGGAACCTACAGTCGAACTGTTTAGGGATTTCTTTCACTTAAACCGTCACACAAAGTTCATGGATGGACCCAATACGGAACTGGGCGGAATGGCGGTTCAGAAAAGGAAGGAAGTCACCTTCCCTCATCCCAAACTCCACAGTCACCCCAAAGAGTGGAACCAGACTTGGTTTTATTGCATGGATACATCTCCACCTGATGAAAACCCCCTGCCGGGTTACCGCCCTGAACGCCTTAGCAACACACATCCTTTTCCTCAGAGGTTGACGGCAAAAGAAAGGGCCAACTATGCTCCCCAATTATCAAAGCTTAGAGACTTCATGGCGAACGATTTGACAGGAGTTGAGCTTGATCGTTGCTGGATAAGCTGGAGTATTCTTCCCTTAAGCCGGCGCTCCGGTTTGATGTCCGAGTGTATGGGGAGTTTGAAGGATGCTCAGCGGCACATTGACATTCAGCTTACAGATGCAGAAGTCACTGAGGCTGTAAAGAAAATGCTGAACAAACCGGAGGCTGTGTGTGCCCAAACCGGACTACTCCCTTTCTGCGCTTTCAACAAACCGCCAGCTGTAAGAATCATATAATCTTTTTATCTGAAGTTGCTTTTGTCCAAATATTCTCTGAAAGTGTGATTATTTTCTGACAGGGTGATGATCCATTCTGGAACAAGAAACCACCACAAGACAAACCGATCAAGCCGCAAGATAAACCGGTCAAGCCAGTTCGTCCAAAGACCAAGGTTATCAAAAAACCTGCCTAGAAAAGGACCACTGCATCCTCCGAGCTACCAGCTGATGACGATGTGGGTAATCCGGAATCAGAGGTAGAACTTGATTCTCTTGGTTCATTTTTCGTACATCTCATTGACAATGATTATTATCAGGACGACACTGAAGGCAGTCATGCTGATGACGTAGAGGTAACCATTCTTTCCTCCGATTCAGATCCTCTGCCAACATCAAAAATCCGTCCAGCAAACCGGAAAGTAAAATTTTCTCACCCCCTTGCTTACTTGGACCCAAACTTTCTTTTGAAGACGCAGCAGCACGAGGCTCGCCGCACAACCCGGCACAGCGGCCAGGTAGTTACCTCCGCCGGTTTACCGAACAGTCCGGTTCGGAAACGCCGATTAGAGGTCTCTTATCCCATTGATACTTCATGCCCCAAAGCAGGTTGTTTCCGCCAGCCTCTTAACCCGTCTGATTCAAATTATCAGGGTACTTCTCACTCATCTTCTGGCGAGTCGTCGGCCACAAAACTTCCACCCCTCAAAACGGTTCTTGGGTGAGCTATACACTTGTTGTTATCCTTGATGTTGCTATTTTGATATACTGTACTGATCCTCATGTTTATTTTTGTCAACGCCAAGCCCAGACCCAGCAAGAAAGCTCAGTTGAATAAACCGGCTGATGAAGACGTGGCTGTTGAACCGGATAAAACTCCAGATCCTGAAGACACCAACATTGATGCCATACTGAATGACCCACCGCCTCAAGATCATGACTTAGTTGCTGAGTAGGCAGAAGTTGACACCACAAGCCATGCTAACCAGCCAACCAGCCCTGTCCGAACTGACAATAAACCGGCAAGTCCAGTTAAAAATACTGACAAACAGCCAACCCCAGTAACGGCTGCTGATGACCAAGATGATGACATTATGATTACTGGCACTGGCCATACCGCTCCGGGCAATTCTGTCGCTTTTTCAAAGCATACTGCCAAAGATGAGCTCTCTGCAATTGGCAAAGGCAAATGGAACACCGATTTGTCAAATTATGCCCATCTGAATGCTCAAGACCTTCACTCTGGCTTCCTGAACCGTCTGTACACCAGCCGTGACTATGAAGCCGGTTTGGTAAATATGATGAAGGAGCGATATGAGGTAACTTCATAAGTGTTTCTCTCTTATATTTAATTGCAGTTTATCAACTCTAGTAGCCCTCGAGTGATGGTTTAAGATACCAATTTAAACCGGGACTTCGTAACAATTTCATGTTTGTAACAATGCATCTTAACTTCACTGATGTAGCCCCCAAGGGCCGGTTTAACTTTATAAAGATGAACCGGCACTTTGTAGAAGAATTCCCATATCACCATTTTATGAGAAAATACACATTAGCCCCCAAGTGCCAAGCTTAATACTTGTATTGTGCTTGGGACTTGTAAAAATTTCAGATTAAGAGCAAATATGCATTAGCCCCCAAGTACTCAGGGCATAACTTGTTATGTGCTTGGTACTTCAAATATGTACTATCAACTCATTATATATCTATCTCTTTATAGGCTGAACTGAGCAAGAAGGAAAGCCAAACCGCTGATCTGCAAGAGAACCTCAAGTCCCAACAAGCTAAAACCTCCAAAGCGAAGGAAGAATTGACCTGCGCTCTAGGCGCTATGGAGAAACTGAAAGAGCGCTTCAACAAAGAGCGGGCGGTTGGGGAGACTGAAAAATCCGCTTTGATAAAAAGGGCTGAAAAAGCAGAAGCCGCTCTTAAACCGGTGGTTGATGAACTGACCAGCGTAAAGCGACAGATTCATGCCATGACTACTGCTGTGTTCGGTAAAACATCTTTTCCTTAATACTTTCAACATATCTCTCCCATGTGTTGTCGGTTTACTGATGTGTACAATGGTGCAGGAACTCGCATTAGCCATCTGGGCTCTGATGTACAGAAGAAGTTGAAAGCCGCCTACACGCTGATAAAGCAGTTATATACTGGTGCACAATGGATCATCTGTGCCGCTTCACACAACAAGCCTCCCCCCACTTTAATTAAGGAAACCTTATCAAGGTTGTCGATGCTGCCTGCCCGGGTAGAAGAGCTAAAGAGATCTGCTACAAGGGCGGGTGCTTTGACCGCACTAACCCGGGCAAAAGCATGGGTACCTGACCTTGATCCGGTGAAAGTGGCTAAAGGCTATCCCAGCTTAAAAGAAGACGGATCAGAATTTGATGAGGAGGATCTCCGCGCCATAAACCGGGAAGTACATCCACTGGCTTGTCAACTGGCTGAAGAAGCTGATCTTTCTTTTTACCAGGCGAGCTATGACACCAATAACAAACAGGTTGCTGCACCAACTCCTGAAGCGCAAAATCTGATCCCTCCAATCCGTAAGCACACTTATGCCCCTGATATTGAACCATCAACCCTTATAAGCGACGAAGCTGTGTTCCAAGCTTTAACTGGGATCGACTGGACAACTGTTGACTTCCAACCGCTGGGTAGAGACGAAGAAGATGAACCGGTGCAAGATGATCCGCAGCCGTCAGGTCAAGCTGAAAAGCAATCATAATCCGGGGGCCGGTTTAGTCTTCCACGTGCTGTAATGCTTATTGAGAAACAATAATCCCTTTGGGCACTGAAACGCCTTGTAATAGGCTAGTTAAAACACTTGGTCTGTTATGCCTTCGTGTATATTTATCTGCAACTAATGCGTGTTAATCCGCCATGCTTAAGATATAATGTTCATAATCCATAGCTATTTATTCAAGTTGTTCCTGCAGATAAGAAGCTTAAAGCGCCCTGGCGGTTTACCACCGGGCGGGTCATGATACCCAAATATATATATGACCAAGGTTTATAACCAAGGTTGTAAAAGATAACCAAATATGGAAATATATGATACCTGTGACCTTTAGGCATAGTGTTGGCTGACAAACTTTGTAATGAGGGTAATAACCCTAATCCGGCGTAGAAGTAACTCCTGTTATATGATGCCGGTTTATCAGAAAACTGTTCCGGGCTGTGATAAACACCGGTTTATTCCATACTGGTGACTTTGAGTCAAAACCAGACCGGGTTGATAGTCTCCGGATTATAATTTGATCGTGTACTGACAACTTGTAGTTGACAGCCTAACCGGGTTGATAAACACCAGTTTTAAAAACATCACAAATCTTATGAAACAAAGAAAACTTAGCAAAAGGCAAATAAAAACCATTGTAGTCGAGGCTTTTCACGGGCTGCCAGGCCCCAAATTCGGGGCTTTTCATGGGCTGCCAGGCCACTGAGTTAGACCATTTTTGCAAAGCCTTTTAAGATGGTCCTCAATCCTTAACCAATCATCGTTTTAACTTGACAAGTTCAGGGTCTTCATTTTAGAGTAACTTTTCAAAGTTCGAAGGGTCATACCAGGTTTACCTGGGCGGAGTGACTTACTTAAATAGGCAGGTTAACTCAGGTTTTTAGGTGTATACACCAGGCTTCCAAGCCATGGCTTGATAGCCTGTTACAAGTGTACATTCTTAGTTCATTTCGACAGCAAAGAATCCCCAAGCAACATTGTGAGTTGTGCTCAGTGGGTGCCTATGTTTGAGTTGTTGTTTTACAACACTCTCTTTGGCCCCGGATTGATGTGGCTTTGAGCCGATCAAGAGGTGTGACTGTGGTTCAGATACGACCAAGCCCCCAAGTGATGCTGTGGCATTGCGCCGATCAAGAGGTGTAGCTATGGTTTGGATACGACCAAGCCCCCAAGTGATGCTGTGGCATTGCGCCGATCAAGAGGTGTAGCTATGGTTCGGATACGACCAAGCCCCCAAGTGATGTTGTGGCATTGCGCCGATCAAGAGGTGTAGCTATGGTTCGGATACGACCAAAGCCCCCAAGTGATGTAATATAAAGCTTTGAGAAGCTAAATCAAGGGGTAAACCGGACGCCGCTTTGTAAGCTCCATGTAACCACACATGATGTAAGAAAAACAACAGATACCCCGCTTTAGCTGAGGTTCCGGTTTATTATAATATATACCATGTCATAATATGCACATAAGCAGAGCCTATAGCTCAAGTATAGTAGGGCCGAAGATGAGTAATATTCCACGGCCGGTTGGTCTCCTCCTCCGATTTACGTGAGTCTTTGCGCTCTCGAACATCGATTAGGTAGTATGACCCATTGTGTAGATTCTTGCTGACCACAAAGGGTCCTTCCCAAGGGGGGGGATAGCTTATGCATATCCGTCTGATCCAGGATGAGCCGAAGCACCAAATCGCCTTCTTCAAAGGTTCTGGTTCTAACCCGGCGGCTATGATAACGACGCAGATCTTGCTGATAAATCGCCGAACGGGCTGCCGCATGTCACGTTCCTCATCTAACAGGTCAAGAGCTTCCTGCCGTGCCTTCTCGTTGTCAGCTTCAACATATGCCGCTACACAAGGCGATTCATGATGGATGTCACTAGGAAGAACTGCTTCCACTCCATAAACCATAAAGAATGGTGTGTATCCTATCAATATGTTGGGTGTGGTATTGATGCTCCACAACACAGAAGGTAACTCCTCAACCCAACAACCCAGCGTCTGTTGCAAAGGAACCATATGCCGGGGTTTGATGCCTCTCAAGATCTCTTGATTGGCCCTCTCCGCTTGACCATTAGACTGTGGGTGAGCCACTGATGACACGTCAAGACGGATGTGCTCACGTTGACAGAACTCCTTCATGGCACCTTTTGACAGATTGGTACCATTGTCTAATGCTGTGTGGAAAGCCGAACCGGAAGATCACCTTTTTGATGAATTGAACCGCCGTGGCTGCGTCACACTTACTAACTGGCTCTGCCTCCACCCACTTCGTGAACTTATCAACCGCCACCAAAAGGTGGGTCTTCTTGTCCTTGGACCTCTTGAAAGGCCCAACCATACCCAACCCCCAAGTTGCAAATGGCCAGGTGATTGGAATCATCCTCAATTCTTGAGCCGGTACATGAGCGCGCCTTGAGAATTTCTGACAGCCATCACATCTTTTGACCAAGTCCTCGGCATCAGCATGAGCTGTCAACCAATAGAAACCATGACAAAACGCCTTGGCCACCAAAGATTTTGAACCGGCGTGGTGACCACAATCTCCTTCGTGGATCTCACGCAAAATTTCACGGCCTTCCTCAAGAGACACACAACGTTGAAACGCCCCTGTCACACTGCAATGATGTAACTCTCCATTGATAATAGTCATGGACTTGGACCGCCGGATTATCTGCCTGGCCAAAGTTTCATCCTCTGGTAACTCGCCCCGGTTCATATACGCCAGATATGGAACCGTCCAATCCGGGATAACATGAAGAGCTGCCACCAACTGAGCCTCCGGATCAGGAACAACCAAATCCTCTTCACCAGGGAGCTTGACGGACGGATTATGCAAAACATCCAGGAAGGCGTCAGGTGGAACCAGTTTACGTTGGGAACCTAGGCAGCTTAAAGCGTCTGCTGCTTCATTCTTCCGCCGGTCCACATGATACACCTGATAACCTTTAAAGTGACCTGCAACAATATCCACCTCACGACGATATGCTGCCATTAGTGGGTCCTTGGAATCCCAAGTGTCGGGCACTTGTTGAGCCACCAGATCCGAGTCACCGAAGCACTTAACTCGGCTTAGGTTCATCGCCTTAGCCATCCGAAGACCATGGAGTAAAGCCTCATATTCAGCTGCATTGTTAGTGCAAGGGAACATTAAACGAAGAACATAACAAAACTTATCACCTCGTGGGGAATTTAATACGGCTCCAGCCCCCGAGCCCTCCAATTGCCTGGACCCATCAAAATGAATAGTCCAATAAGTATGATCCAGCTTCTCCTCTGGCGCTTGTAATTCTGTCCAATCATTGATGAAATCCACAAGTGCCTGAGATTTGATCGCCGTTCGGGGTATGTATTTCAACCCGTGAGGCCCGAGCTCTATAGCCCACTTAGCAATTCGGCCAGTTGCTTCCCTGTTCTGGATTATATCTCCCAACAGAGCAGAGCTGACCACCGTGATGGGATGACCTTGGAAATACTGCTTAAGCTTCCGGCTTGCCATAAAAACCCCATACACCAATTTTGCCAATGCGGGTACCTCTGCTTGGACTCAATAAGTACCTCACTGATATAGTAGACCGGCCGTTGAACCGGATATTCCATTCCGGCCTCCTTGCGCTCCACCACGATAGCCACACTAACAGCCCGAGCGTTAGCTGCCACATATAACAACAATGGTTCTTTGTCAACCGGAGCAGCGAGAATCGGCGGATTAGCTAGCTGCCGCTTTAAGTCCTCAAATGCCTCATTAGCGGTGTCACTCCAAACAAAGTTATCCGTTTTCTTCAGCATTTGATATAAAGGGATGGCCTTCTCACCAAGGGACTGATAAACCGGCTCAACGCGGCAATCCGGCCTGCCAGGCGTTGAACATCATTGATACACTTCGGTTTTGCCAAGGAGGTGATGGCTTTGATCTTTTCTGGATTAGCTTCAATGCCCCTGTTAGACACCAAAAAGCCCAAGAGCTTGCCTGCAGGTACACCAAAGATGCACTTGGCCGGATTAAGCATCATTTTATAAACCCGCAGGTTATCAAAGGTTTCCTTCAAGTCATCAATCAATGTCTCCTTCTTCCTTGATTTCACCACAATATCATCCACATAGGCGTGAACATTGCGGCCGATCTGTTTATGAAGACAATTCTGCACACACCGTTGATAAGTCGCCTGGGAACTCTTGAGCCCAAAGGGCATGGACACATAGCAGAAGGCTCCAAAGGGAGTTATGAAGGCTGTCTTCTCCTGATCCTTAACTGCCATTTTCATCTGATGATAACCAGAATATGCATCCAAAAAGCTCAAACGCTTGCGACCCGCCGTAGCATCAATAATTTGATCAATACGAGGGAGGGCAAAGGGATCTGCCGGACAAGCTTTGTTAAGGTCTGTGTAGTCCACACACATACGCCAAGTGCCGTTCTTTTTAAGGACCAGCACCGGATTAGGCAACCACTCAGGATGGAATACTTCAACGATAAATCCAACCGCCAAGAGCCTGGCTACTTCTTCTCCAATAGCTTTGCGTCTTTCTTCATTGAACCGGCGGAGAAACTACTTGACCGGTTTATACTTGGGATCAACATTGAGAGTGTGCTCAGCAAGTTCTCTCGGTGCACCTGGCATGTCAGAAGGCTTCCATGCAAAGATGTCCCGATTCTCACGGATGAACTCGATGAGCGCGCTTTCCTATTTCGGATCCAAGTTCACGCTGATGCTAAACTGCGTGGACGAATCGCCAGGCACGAAGTCAACAAGCTTAGTCTCATCAGCCGATTTAAACTTCAGGGCCATATCATGCTCTGTAGTTGGTTTCTTCAACAAAGTCATATATGCCAGATCAACATTGTCCTTGTAAAACTTCAACACTTCTATTGCACAAACCGACTCAGCATAAGCCGCATCACCTTCTTCACACTCTAGAGCAATCTTGTGGCTCCCATGCACGGTTATAGTTCCCTTGTGACCCGGCATCTTGAGCTGCAGATAGACATAACAAGGCCGTGCCATAAACTTAGCATAAGCTGGCCGTCCAAATAGGGCATGATACGGGATTCTGATTTTCACCACTTCAAAGGTCAAGATTTCTGATCTCGAGTCATGCTCATCTCCAAAAGCCACCTCCAGAGCTATCTTACCAACAGGATATGCCGACTTACCAGGCACCACACCATGGAACACCGTATTGGACGATTTAAGATTTTTATCTGTTAACCCCATACGATGGAAAGTTTCATAATAAAGGATATTGATACTACTCCCTCCATCCATGAGTACCTTAGTGAACTTATAACCTCCCACTTGAGGTGCCACCACCAGAGCCAGATGACCTGGATTGTCAACCCCGGGTGGATGATCTTCTCTACTCCACACAATCGGCTGCTCGGACCAACGCAAATAATGGGGCACCGCCGGTTAAACGGCATTCACCGCCCTTTTATGAAGCTTCTGATCGCGCTTGTCCAAGCTAGTGGTGAAGACATGATACTGTCCGCTATTCAACTGCTTCGGGTTGCTCTGGTAACCCGACTGCTGCTACTGCTGATTGCCCTGATGATTATAGCCACCTTGGTTACCCTGATTACTTTGATTGTTATGTCCACCCTGATTACCATAGAAGCCTGAACCGGAATTTCCTCCACTATAACCCGGCCCATGAGACCCGGGGCCCGAACCGCCTCCTGGTCCATGATCATACCGGAAAGAATCAGAATTTTTGAACTCTTGCATGATGTAACAATCTTTCCAGAGGTGCGTGGACGGGAGCTCCTTCGTCCCATGCTTTGGACAGGGCTGGTTCAACAGATAAGACAAACGGTCCGGATTATGACTTGGCCCTCCACCGCGCTGGGGCGGTTTACCCTTACGCCGCTGGTCCTTGTCATGTGTATTAGTATTAGCCACAAAGTCTAAAACGTGGTCCGCCTTACGCTTGCCGCCGTTTCCATTACCCGCCGGGTTGTGGTGCCGCCCCTTGGCGTTGCCGCTCTTTTTTCCCTTCCCTGTCTTATCATCGTCAGACTCGGGATCCTTGGTACTATCAGAGTCGGCATATTCACCAGTGCAGCCATAAGGGTTCCCATGTCATTACAATGACGTTTGAGCCATCCCAACTTCAACTTCAGGGGTTCAAACCGGCAATTGCCTTCCAATGTTAAAACCGCGGTGTCAGCGTTGATGCGGTCCGATGAATGCAAAATCTCCGAAACCCGGTGCACCCAATGGGTTGTTGACTCTCCTTCCTCCTGGACATAGGCAGCTAAGTCCACAACTGACATGGGCTGCTTGAATGTATCCTTGAAATTCTGAATAAACCGGGCTCTCAACTCGGCCCATGACCTGATAGAATTAGCCGGTAAGCTCTTTAGCCAAGTGCGGTCCGTCCCTTCTAACATCATGGTGAAGTATTTCGCACATGCCTCATCATCTACATCCAGCATCTCCATGGCCATCTCATAGCTTTCGATCCATGTTTCAGGGGATAATTCGGCGGTGTAATTCGGCACCTTGCGCGGGCCCTTGAAATCCTTGGGCAGGCGCACATTGCGCAACGCCGGGACGAGACACGACACTCCCGAAGAACTAGAGGTAACTCCTGGTTCCACCGATGTGGTTGGACGAACCAGAGTAAGCTGACGGGCTTCATGCTGCGCCGCTAACTCAGCCTCTCTGCGTGCCCGAGCCCGGTCCACCACCTCCTGAGCATCACCAGCAACACCCGCCGGGTTATTGCCACGGGGCGGATCACGGTTCCGCGCATTGCTTGACACTGCCGGTTCATCCATACGCTTGCTGTAACTCCGGCTTGGACGGGGAGTGGAATGAATCCGATCACGACTATATGAATAAGCCTCCTGTTTGAACCAAGGCTGTCTGAAGAAGCTCCTTAACCCGACGCGTCTCGACCACTGCCGGAGAATCGCCTTCGATCGGGATGGCCGCCAGCCGTGAAGCGGCAGCGACCATGTTGTCCATCGGGTTAGAGTAATGACCCGGTGGCGTGGGGACATGCGGTGTTACAATGTTGTTCTGACGAGGCGGATCCACCAAACGCGGCTGAACCGGCGCCCCTGCTCCAGGTGCCTCCACCCGGTTTACCACCGGCGGATTACTGGTCCCTGCTACTCGGGTGTTAAAGAGATTTCTAGCATCATAAACCGGCGGCAGGCGAGATCGGTACCTCCTCTTCAGGACTTCGTTCGACGCACTCTGATCCAGCATAATCCGGTAAGCTTGTGCATCCAAAGTGTCCCGCTCCGCGGCCATCCTGATATCCTTAGCTGCTAAGTCGGCTTTGGCCTGGGTGATCTGATCTTTCACTTTCGCGATTTCCGCATTGTGTGCATCCTGATCCGCCGGGTTAACCTCCGCCATCAGCGTTGCCAACGCGTCAAACAAATCAGATAGAACCTGAGCTGGCGGTCGCACAGGGCCTCCTGCCCCGACCGCTGTTGCCCCTGTCGATCCGGAAATCATCGCCGCTGCGGTCGAGGAGTGGGGCGCCGGTTGCGTACCGGCCATGAAGATCGCAACCCGGTTTGGCAGATCGAAGGGGTCCGGAATAATGTCGCCATCGGAACAGCCCCCAATCTGGCCATCTTGTAACTGATATAACGACTCGGTCTCTCCGGTCGATGACTCGTCGCCGGAATAAACGACGGTCTCACCACCAGATTCCAATCTATCCTCAGATTCCCCTCCATGGATAACTCCCACGAAGGCACGCTTCATGACAGGCTTGACCCGGGCAGATCTCGCACGCTGAGCCGTTTCGACGAGGTCGGTGCAGATGTCCGGCTCAAGGCCTGGTTCGCCGATCTTGCCAATGAAAACGTGTATGGCACCAAAGGGGACCCGGTACCCGTACTCGATTGAGTCGGCCTCGGGGCCCCAGCCTGCATCGTTGATGTAGAGCTTGCCGCGACGACTCTTGGTCATCCAGCCCAGAGCGTAACCCTTGAGTCCTTCGAAGTTGCCCTCCAAGAACTTGAAACCATCGTGCAATAGCCCCACGGTGGGCGCCAACTGTCGTGGTTTTGTCATGGCAGATGTCCTAGAGAAAGGACTTAGTTGTGGAGCCATCGCTACGGGTTAACTTAAAGGGGTTAAAGCGGACAAGGAATGCAAGAGAGTTTTATACTGGTACGGCCCCTTACGATGAAGGTAAAAGCCTACGTCTAGTTGTGATGGAATTGCTGGGGTTTCGATGACTAGGGAGCGAATACGCTTTGCCTGAGTCTCGACTTGTTGTCTATTGTTCCTGAACCGCTGCCGGGTCATCCCCTTATATACATGGGTTGACGCCCGTCGGTTTACAGAATCCCGAGGCTGGCTCATAATCGTGTCCGGCTCAGTCTCTGCTACTTCTATCTTACAATACAAGTTTACATATCAATGTCGGTTTATGTCTATAGGCCTTAAACCGGCTTTGGGCCCTGGGCCTCCATAAAGCGTCACCGTCTGTCTTCATGGACTTCAGATACAGATGAACTACTTATGGGGTAACCCGGCCTCTCTTGGCCGGTTTACGCCCAGTGGTAATATCCCCAATAGTTTGCAAAATACCCTTCGAGGGTACCTTAGATGAACCACATCGTAAAGATGTGGACGGGTCTATTGACACCATTACTGTGGGGGAAACCAGGAAGGTGTCCGATGCAAGAATCACTAGCATACGTTTTCCTGTTTTACGTTACTTCACCATATTTGCTAGTCGTTACTTAATTGGTCGCGGAAACTGTGGAAACCTTAGTGTTCCTGATATTATCATTTTGTTCCATGGTTTATTCTCTGATAACACTGTTAGTATGGGCGGTATTATTGCTAAATGGTTAAGTCTGAACCGTACTAAGGGTCCCATCTTTGGAGGTATTTACGCTTCACGCCTTGCTACATATTATAATATACCTATTAGGCATTATGAAAAAGAAGAAAAATTGTTGCCCGCTGCTTATTTAGATTATAAGAGTATGGTAGCGCATGATTTCATTGTTAAGAACAAGGAAGGGGAGCTTAAATACAAATTGTTCTTTTATAAGCATCACCCTTAGACTATTAACTTGCCTACTCCTTCCTTGTTTAATTTATCTGCAGGCCTATATCTCGTTCTGTGGGCAGCTATTTACGCCTCCAGGAACCCTACACCAGCCACGGAGCCGAAACCACAATTTGAGCCTCCATGACAGTATGATTACTTTTGGGATCCGGAGATGACTGCCAGCCAGTGGCAGTCAGATTCTTCTTCATCTCAGTACGACCCCGGCTACAACTATGGATATCCGCTAGGCCATCCGTGGCAATAAACCAACTTAGGCCAAAAGCCTAAGCTTGGGGGAGTACGTATTTCCCACTAACATTACATTTATGTTCACACACTCATTGCTAGATGTCGGTGCTCATACTCTTTCACTGTAATATCCATGCTAGTTTATTTTCTTTTTCTTGCTTTCTTCTTGTTTGCTTAATAAACCTTAAGAAAAACAAAAAAAATTAGTATAGCTTTTAGTTAGTTTACTTTTCTTGTTGTAGTAGTAATAATTAAAAAGAAAAACCCAAAAGATTTCCCGTTCTTCTTTTGCTTGTTGGGAGCTTTCCTGTGTAAATAGTTTTATTTCTTTTCTTTTCTTTGGGGGTCGATAGGAGAAGACCATAATTAAATTGTTGAAGTGGCTCTTAGATGCATTATTGTTGATTTAACCAAGAGCCCATATTACCTTGTCTTCTCTTGTTTATTGAATGCTCGCAGATTCCATCTTAGTCCAATGCACGTGCACTCCTATTATTATTCACATCTTTCGGTCGTGCAAGTGAAAGGCAATTATGACGATATATGATGGACTGTCTGAGATGAGAAAAGTTGGTATGAACTCGACCTATTTTGTTTTTGTAAATATGATGAGTTTATCGGTCCTGATTCAGCCTATTATGAATAAACATGTTTGCAATGACAATTAGAGATCATAGTTGCTCGTGCCATGCTTGATTAGCTATGAGTTGTAATGGTTTACCTTGCGTGCCAACATGCTATTAAAATGGTTGTGATGTGGTATAGTGGGGTGGTATCCTCCTTTGAATGATTTAAGTGACTTGGCTTGGCACATGTTCACATATGTAGTTGAAACAAATCAACATAGCCTTCACAATATTTATGTTCATGGTGGATTATATCCTACTCATGCTTGTACTCAATGGTTATTAATTTTAATGCATGTTCATGACTGTTGTCACTCTCTAGTTGGTCGCTTCCCAGTCTTTTGCTAGCCTTCACTTGTACTAAGCGGGAATACTGCTTGTGCATCCAATCCCTTAAACCCCAAAGTTATTCCATATGAGTCCACTATACCTTCCTATATGCAGTATCTACCTACCGTTCCAAGTAAATTTGTATGTGCCAAACTCCAAACCTTCAAATGAAATTCTGTTTTGTATGCTCGAATAGCTCATGTATCAACTAGGGCTGCCCTTATCTTCCATGCTAGGCGGGTTATTCTCAAGAGGAGTGGACTCCGCTCCTCATTCACGAGAAAATGGATGGTCACCGGGATGCCCAGTCCCATGCTTTATGCAAACTAAATCAAAATAATTGCAAACAAAACTCCCCCCGGGACTGTTACTAGTTGGAGGCACTCGTTGTTTCGAGCAAGCCATGGATTGATGCTTGTTGGTGGAGGGGGAGTATAAACTTTACCATTCTGTTTGGGAACCGCCTATAATGTGTGTAGCATGGAAGATATCGCCATCTCTTGGTTGTTATGTTGACAATGAAAGTATGACGCTCAAAATATTATTTATCTCTATTTCAAAACCGAGCTCTGGCACCACTACAAATCCCCGCTTCCTCTGCAAAGGGCCTATCTATTTACTTTCATGTTGAGTCATCACCCTCTTATTAAAAAGCACTAGCTGGAGAGCGCAGCTGTCATTTGCATCCAGTACTATTAATTTATATTGGGTATGACTATGATTGGATCTCTTTTACCATGAATTACAATGTCTAGTCAATCCTTGATCTTTAAAGGTGCTCTGCATTTATGTTTTGCGGTCTCAGAAAGGGTTAGCGAGATACTATCTTATTATATCATATTATGATTGTTTTGAGAAAGTGTTGTCATCCGAGATTTATTATTATCACTCGCTAGTTGATTATGCCATTGATATGAGTAAACATGAGACTTAAGAGTTATTGCAAATGTGGTTAGTCATAATCTTTGCTGAAAACTTGAATGCTGGCTTTACATATTTACAACAACAAGAGCAAACAGAGTTTGTAAAAGTTTTTCTTCATCACTTTCAGCTTATCAACTGAATTGCTTGAGGACAAGCAAAGGTTTAAGCTTGGGGGAGTTGATAAGTCTCCGTCGTATCTACTTTTCGAAACACTTTTGCCCTTGTTTTGGACTCTAACTTGCATGATTTGAATGGAACTAACCCGGACTGATGCTATTTTCAGCAGACTTTGCATGGTGTTATTTATGTGCAGAAACAAAAGTTCTCGGAATGACCTGAAACTCCATGGAACATCTATTTGGAAAATAAGAAAAATACTAGAAGAAAAATCCATGTCAGGGGGCCCACACCCTGCCCATGAGGGTGGGGGGCGCCTGCCCCCTAGGGTGCGCCCCCTACCTCGCGGCCCCCCTGACGCTCCACCGACCTCAACTCCAACTCCATATATTCACTTTCGGGGAGAAAAAAATCAGAGAGAAGGATTCATCGCGTTTTACGATACGGAGCCGCCACCAAGCCCTAAAACCTCTCGGGAGGGCTGATCGGGAGTCCTATCGAGGCTCCGGAGAGGGGGATTCATCGCCATCGTCATCATCAACCATCCTCCATCACCAATTTCATGATGCTCACCGCCATGCGTGAGTAATTCCATCGTAGGCTTGCTGGACGGTGGTGGGTTGGATGAGATCTATCATGTAATCGAGTTAGTTTTTTTAGGGTTTGATCCCTAGTATCCACTATGTTCTGAGGCTGATGTTGCTATGACTTTGCTATGCTTAATGCTTGTCACTAGGGCCCGAGTGCCATGATTTCAGATCTGAACCTATTATGTTTTCATGAATATATGTGAGTTCTTGATCCTATCTTGCAAGTCTATAGTCACCTACTATGTGTTATGATCCGGCAACTCTGAAGTGAAAATAATCGGGACCACTCCCGGTGATGACCATAGTTTGAGGAGTTCATGTATTCACTATGTGCTAATGCTTTGTTCCGGTACTCTATTAAAAGGGGGCCTTAATATCCCTTAGTTTCCATTAGGACCCCACTGCCACGGGAGGGTAGGACAAAAGATGTCATGCAAGTTCTTTTCCATAAGCACGTATGACTATATTCGGAATACATGCCTACATTACATTGATGAATTGGAGCTAGTTCTGTGTCACCCTATGTTATGACTGTTACATGATGAACCGCATCCGGCATAGTTCTCCATCACCGATCCAATGCCTACGAGCTTTTCACATATTGTTCTTCGCTTATTTACTTTTCCGTTGCTACTGTTACAATCACTACAAAACACCAAAAATATTACTTTTGCTACCGTTACTTTTGTTACCGTTACCACTACTATCATATTACTTTGCTACTAAACACTTTGCTGCAGATATTAAGTTATCCAGGTGTGGCTGAATTGACAACTCAACTGCTAATACGTGAGAATATTCTTTGGCCCCCTTGTGTCGAATCAATAAATTTGGGTTGAATACTCTACCCTCGAAAACTGTTGCGATCCCCTATACTTGTGGGTTACAAGCACCTACGATGATGGTAGTGAATATAAAGGGGGGAAACCATAAGCTTTACGAGTATAGTGCCCGTGACATGGCGGATCTGAAGGTGCAAACCGGACAAAGCTACTTTGCAACCAATGTTTGCATTCAACTAGCCACTACGATTTGGTACGGACAAGAAAAGTATAGTAAACAATTTAAGATCTATTTTCCAGGTGAGATCAATAACTTAAGCACATATGGAAGAGTACCACCTCTCTTGCGACGCCGTGTAGACCCCTGCTGATATGTTGAGGGTGTTGTGGGTGCGATGGCTGTCGACGGCGGGGAAGAAGACTTTAGATGGCAGACGGCCGGGTCGGGGGATAAATCCTGTTGCCGTGGACGAGGCGGTCGTTGGAGTGGCAACGGCAAGGTGGACGACGTCGCCGATGAAGCAAGACGACTCGATGAAAGGATCCTAGTCCGGCGCCATGGATGAGAGACGTCCATCTCTTGCAGTGGACGACGGGGTAGGGGTAGCGGCTCCAGCAAGGTGGAGGATGGGGTGGCGGACGGAGGAGGCTGCCCGCAGTGGGGAGGTTGTCGTGGCGCTGACGGTGTATGAATGGGGAAATGGAGTGGGAGGGGGGGATCTCAAACTTTGGGACGCGCTTGTCTGAAATGTGGGAAAGTTATGAACTTATCCCCTGTTTAAAATTTCAGACATCACGTCGGTTGGGGATAGGACGGTAATCTCGCATCTCCCAAATATTTGTCGGTAACGATTTCGGGCAAGGAGAGAGTGTTTTGCCGCCCACGGTTGGCACCCACGGCGTATGAACGGGGCTGACAGGTAGGGCGGTTGTGTCACGTCCGAGGGAAGTTACACATCTGCCCCTATTTAAAATATTAGCCTACATCGATTTCAAACGAGGAGAGTTTGTTTTACCGCCCATCGTGGATGAATAGGGAAATGGAGGGAGAGACACATGTCTTTCGGACGAGCTTGAATCAAATGTGTTTTGCCGCCTACATTTGGCGCCCACCGTGTCTGAATGGGCTCAGAGGCCGTCGTGTCACGTCTGATTGAAGTTACTAGTCTACCCCTATCGACAGCAGTGTAAATTCGGTCGATAAGGATGTCAAGTGTCAGGGGTGGACAGTAATTTCCATCTCGCAAACACTTGCTTCGGGCAGCCCACAAATGATAGTAGGTGTTTAGCCGCTTCGTTCAAAACTTGGGAGAATTAGCATTCACGTTTGCCCTGGCAACTAAATCCAAATCCAATTTTTATTCGATTATGAATATCCACAGATAATTCTATGTTTTGTTATTTATTTCTTCAAAACCACAACAAAGATTTATTCCAACTTTATATATGATTATGATTTAGAAATGCCGTGATCTTCGAATTCAGTAGGTTGGATACACTTTGCGTCAAACAGTTATTTCATCCAATACAATATGCTCACACGAAAAATAGTTCACCTTATGTAAATCATACAAGTACTGAGGATTACCTCGCCTAAAAAATTCGGATCATTACAACACATGTACAGCATAGGGGGTCCCATTCAGAGACATGACACAACATGCAAGTACAATAATCTAATGACCATTTCAACTGCTATCTAAAGAAGAACTGGGATTACCTTGGGCTTCAGATAGCAGAAGCAGCAGGACCTCCTCCGTCTTCAAATGCAACATTCTTACTTCCTCCAATTCTTGGGTTTCTTGCATAATGCGTGCAGCTAATTGCATAATTTCCAGCTTCAAGATCGAGATTACCTCATTCATGGCAGCCACACCATCTCTTTCTGCCTCTAGTAGAGCCTCAAGAACTATAATATCTGTGCTCAGACTGCTCTCCGGCGGTGTTGCCTCTGAACTGCTACCATCTGGTAACATGGATCGCGCACTGCTTCCACAAATAGATTCTGAGGTTGTACATTGCGTCCTAGTGTGAACGGCATCCTGAAAGGTTTCCGCTGGACATAAGTAAGAGATAGTTATCGCATGATCCAGGCAGTAAGCTTACATGGTAAACGACATACGAATTATTGCCGAGCATGGCAAGCTATATTTAAATGGTTTGAAGCAGCATCCGCCGAAAAGAAATTAAAATGTTAAGATGAAACTAGGGATGTAAGTGGCAAATAAACGACATCCACGAGTCCCATCTAGTTAGTATTTGCTAGCTCCCAGGTTCATTTTCCTCAAAAAACAAAAACTCTTTTGAACTATCATACCACTAGTGGACTTTAATCGGGATTAAGCGGGACCCAGTTGACATCCCTAGTTGAAAGGGAGTGTACCACCGTTGTATTTAAGTTGCCAAGGCATCTAAGCAGTTGAAATAATCTGAGAAAGCACTTAACAGTGTGGCCTCATATAAACTACGAAGACAGTCTTGTGATGAAGTTCAGAGGAAAATTTAAGGACTCAAATGAACTAGGCATGCATTTCTTTACGATAGTACAGCAGGCACTGCTCACATATTGGCCAACTCAGGTATAGTGTAACAAGTAACAAACAAGCATTCGAATTAGGCAATACAGCAAAGCAGACAACTGAACTATTTGTTATCTATAGGATTACAGGTTGAGGGCACAAGCCAAGAAAGCAGCCCACACGCATTAAATTTCACTTGTACTAAAACACACTGGCTTACCATATGTTGTTGTGAAGCCTCACTGCTGTTGCAATGTTCTTTGAAGATATCGTCAGCATCCCGTGGTTGCAAATCTACTTGTTGTAGTTTATTCTGCACCCTCTATTTAGGTAAAATTAATTTTTAAGCGCATGCACTGGTTCGAATTGATCATCAATGGTTCATCTAAACTAATGAAAGAAGGGTGTGTGCATACACGACAATATATCTGCTTCCCTCTATTTTTATGCTTGTTCGAGGTGCCAGCCCCAAAAGAACAAATATTTTTCTTGATGGGGTTGGCAGCTCCATAATTAATAGAAGCATCGAATTAGTCATGCAACTTGGGAAGATCAAGAACACACAGAAAAGTAATGAACAGAGGCTCGGAGCAGTGATGTAATAGCTAGCATCAGAAAATGTAGGGTAAAACGAACAAAAACCAGCGGAACCACAAGCTAGTTTGCTGATGTGTAATTAAGCATAGAGAACATGAAGTAGTCTGATGGAACCAACAGGTGGCATCAGAACAACACTATTATCATAAATATAGCATGCAAGAAGTAAAATAGTAGGCAGTGATATCTAGGAAGTACGGTAATACTTAGGACAAAACTAAAGCATATTAACTATATGTGCACTGGTATGTAATTTAGCACATGTAACATGTTCACTACCAGAAGTATGGCCCTACAGGTGCAAGCAGAATAACGTGTCTCATGAAAAACTGAATGATGCCCTGAAGAAATTCAAAGGTGCGGTGATTATGCTAAGAAAGTGAACGTAGGCGCCGGCCGTTGGATAATAGTACCTGATTCTCGGCGACGTATGGGTATCGTTGGCATACTTGGTAGCTAAGGATCGTCGATGGTGCTCGTGTTGTGGTTGAGTTTGGGCCAGCTGTCGCCGTCGCTGAAGCGGCTTCGGTGCTACGGTTGCGGCGCCTGTCGACATACAAGAAAGCTCATCTGTGGTAAGGGAACAGTTGCACGATAAAGAGAAAAACCGAAGGAGTACAAATCGAAATAACCTGATGAGGTTGCGGCGTCGGTAAAACAGGGCCGGTGGAGTTGAATATGGCGTCCGTGGAGCGGGTCCGGTGCAGTGGACGAAGGCTTCGGCGGGCATGTTGTATAGTGCTTTCGGTGAGGCGGATCTATTGCGGCGGACGAGGGCTTGTGATGCGGAGCATCCCACGAACATCCCCATGGACGCATCTACACCTCCAACGACACCACTTGGACCAATGACAAGAGCCCGAGCCAAGGCTATTGAAGATAAGGTGAACTTGCTCCTTTCCGAACTACCACTTTCGACACATGAGACATGGCTAGTACCTCAAACGGAAACACTATGTGTGATCAAGTACTTGGAGGAAAGCCATGGAACATCTACATCCACGGGACAAGTCGGTGAGGACACCAAGCGCGAAGATCTAGAGGAAGAGCTGCCACGGAAGCTACAGGCTCCGGACGACCGGCCCAGCCCGGACGTCCGACCCCTGGAGGCCCCAACAGCCCAAGGAAACCAGGCCAGCAAACGCTACAGCGGCCGGACGTCCGACCAGGACCGGACATCCGATAACTCCCAGGCTCCAGACGTCCGAGCCCTTTCGGACGACCGACACTACGACGACAGAACCAAATCTACGGAGGACGACCGGACACCTACGGACGTCCGACGCCGCGGCAACATAACCTAATTCTCAGACATCCGAAGATCAACGGACGTCCGGACGTCCGGACCTCCGCGAGCCTCCGGACGACTGGCCTCTCACGGACGTCCGGACCCTGGCTGCGTCCAGTTTGGGGCCGAAGCCCATGTACCCCTCCACTTCGCCCCTCTTTTGTACTACGACTATAAATAGACCTCTCCCTCCTCCTAGTTAGGGTTAGCAAAGGATTAGCTCATGTTTGTGTGAGAGTTGCGCTCATCCACTTGGTTACCTTCTCCTCGGAGATCGCGCCTCCTCGGAGAAGATCCTTTCCAAGCGGATTCAAGACCCCCTCTTGGGTGGCCCCATCAAGACCTCCTCACGGAGAAGAACCGGTTACCTCTTGTATCGTCCCTTGTTGACTTTGGATCGTGTATCTCCCTTTGTGTTTCAAGGATCTAGCACATGTGTAATCGAATCTTGTTGGTTTGAGTGATTCTCTCATGTTTTCCCTCCTGTTTCCCCTCGTGTTCTTCATTGGGTTCCGCTCCTTTCGTGAAAGATCGGCCGTATAGGGTTCCACCCTACATCAGCTTGTATGAAGGGCCAGCGAAGGGACGGACGAGGGAGTCAGTGAAGGGCCTACACTGTGGTGGACGAAGGCACCAGTTAAGCAGATCCGGTGCAGTGGATCATGATGGCGGTCAAGGAGATCTGGAGCGGTGGACAAGCCAGTCGCTGAAGCGGCTCCGGTGAAGTGGTGAGTTGGCAGTTGGGGGTTCCAAGGTGCGGAAGGTAGATCCGTCGGGGTGTGAGGTCCACCGCTGCAGCGGAGGACTAGATTCGGTGGCTTGCCGTGGTTGGGGAGGGGGGTCGGGGAGGGGAAGGGGAGGGGCTCTGGGGAAGAATGTTGGGGGAAAAGAAGGGAAAACAATGGAGTTACCAAAGAAGCCCTTTTCTGTTCATGTGGCAGGGGTAAAACAGGAATATCGCAGGGCTAAACTTTCGGGTGCGAGATATTTCGATGTGAGCGGGAAGTTTGAAAGCTTTTGGCGCCTGAAATTATATTCTTCTCTTGTACGGCCAACTATGATATCATGGCCGAGAATTTGTTTGTTTTGCACACACAAAAAGTGCAAGTTTTGAAAATCAATGTCTCCAACTCGAAACTTAGATTGTCCATTCAATTCAAATATGGACCATTGAGCTACTACAAGCAAATACCATCATACGGTCCAATTCAAATGAAATTCCAAATGTGTTTATCCTAAATATGATGACAAAATAAAAAATGTGTATGTGTATGAATAAAGTGGATGATTATAAAGTTTGAACATGCCCGTATGTGTATATCTCTAGGTTTGATATATGAATTTGAAATCATGAAATCCCGGCTTAAAAAATGTACCTCTGTTTAAATGAATTACAAAAGCTAATGATGGAGTTGAATTCCAAAATTCCAATCTTAGGTTTGTAATTCTGGTACATCAAGGTATATCACGCATGTTCAAAAGTATCATTATCTCATAGTCTAAACTGTGAAACAAATTGATCAACCATGAGTGCACACACTATTGACCATGTATATCTCAGTTACGCTAAAGTCCCTCAAATATAGACACCTCACTCTTTATCTGAAGCCAACCCCCTCCCCCTCGTCGCCCACCCCCCCACCCCTCGTCGCCCACCCCCCCACACACAAACAGAGAAGTCGTTCTCTCCCCCAAACACCAACACACGAGCACATTAACACGCCTCTCTCTTCTAAAGTCCGGACCCCAATATAGGTCTCTATCACTTTGTCTCTTGGGCATGCACACATCTCTTCCCCCACTCTCTAGCTAGGTCTCCCGGCATCTCTCTTTCCCAAGCACACGAACTATGTAGAGTGTATCTTTCCCATACACACAAAACATCGCCCCCAAACATCTATCTCCCTAGTTATGTGGTTCTCGCACACTCACCTCACACACCACCCCCACTACAAAACAAGCACACCTTGTCTCCTTGTGCACCCCTCTCCTCTTTCTATCTCTCCCACATGCGGACCCGCCCCAGCTCCTCCCTGTATACATATATGTCGTGACTCTTTCCATAGCTCCCTAATGTATCATCGTTCTCGATCTCGCACATTGTTCTCTACACCATCTATTCTAGATCTCTCATGAAGTCCCTATCACACACACGATGACTCGCTTCCCTTGCGTCTCCGTACATAGGCCAATTTCAAACAACATCAACATTGTCTCCCTATCTATACGCCATTTATGGACACAAACTCCCCCTCTCTCGCCCCTCTCTTCCTCTCTCTCGCCCCTCTCTTCCTCTCTCTCTCCGTCGGTAGCCCTCTCTCTCTCTCTCTCTCTCTCTCTCTCTCTCTCTCTTGCTCTCGCTCTCACACCCCTCTCCCACACACACTCGATGTCTCTTACAAATAGTCTGCTCCCCCCGCCCGCACCCATGCTATCCCGCTACTACACATGTCACACCATTCCCCCTCCCCTTATACTAGGTTTACATCATTAGTGGTCTCTCTACTCCACATACACACACTCCCTCTCACACCCAAACGCACGCACAAACACACACAGACATGCACAAACACCCATTAATCTGGATCCTCATCTCTCCCCATGTCCGCATGTGTATCTCACACACTCACTCTCTAATTATGCATATGTGTCTCCACGTTACACAACACAAAGCCCCATGTACATGTCTCTCTCTATCCTCCACACACATAGACACAAAGAATCTGTTATCATTGCTTCAGTCTCTAGACACATCACACACGCACACTGTCTCTCTCTCTCTCTCTCGCAAACACGCTCAACAAGGGTTTCCCCGTGAATAACTTACCGTCTATTCATCAATAGTCGTGGCAGTACGGCGAACACGAGACGTGAAAAAGAATAAATCTACACATTCTTAGACCACCTAGTATGACTACTAGGACTTGAGAAAGCCAAAAAGTGCGCCGCCGTCACCCCCTCCTTATCGGCGACGGGAAAACCTTTGTTTTACACAGTCGAGAAGTCATTGTGCTAAGGCCTCACATGCTGAGGCATTGAATAGAATGTAGATGCTAGTTTACGGAAACAAGTATCAATAATATGTTTGTATCTCCATACTTATATTTTTTTCTCTTATAAAAAACCGAGTTGGTGATGATGGTACGCATGCCATCTTGCAATATAGACCGTTTGATCTATATCTGACTGATGGAAATACAACTAAAAGATACCCGCACCCCTCTCCACATTTGCAAACAAGGCCTTCCCTCGTTCATCCTTATCTCCAACAACCTCATTGTTGAGCAATTAAGAAAGGAAGCCTCTGGAACAAACTGGCCCGGTGGCCGCTGCCAGCGTCGTTGAGGGAGTCCTGGATTAGGGGGTCCTCGGATAGCCGGACTATATACTTCGGCCGGACAGTTGGACTATGAAGATACAAGATTGAAGGCTTCGTCCCGTGTCTGGGTGGGACTCTCCTTTGCGTGGAAGGCAAGCTTGGCGATTTGGATATGTAGATCTCCTCCCTTGTCACCGACTCTGTGTAACCCTAACCCTCTCCGGTGTCTATATAAACCGGAGGGTTTAGTCCATAGAACAATAAAAATCATAATCATAGGCTAGCTTCTAGGGTTTAGCCTCTACGATCTCGTGGTAGATCAACTCTTGTAATACTCATATCATCAAGATCAATCAACCAGGAAGTAGGGTATTACCTCCATCGAGAGGTCCCGAACCTGGGTAAACATTGTTTCCCCTGCCTCCTGTTACCATTAGCCTTAGACACACAGTTCGGGACCCCCTACCCGAGATCCGCCGGTTTTGACATCGACATTGGTGCTTTCATTGAGAGTTCCACTGTGCCGTCACGGTAAGGGTTGACGGCTCCTTCGATCATCAGCAATGATGCAATCCAGGGTGAGATTTTTCTCCCTGGACAGATCTTCGTATTCGGCAGCTTCGTACTCCGGGCCAACTCGCTCGGCCATCTGGAGCAGATTGATAGCTACACCCCTGGCCATCAGGTCAGATTTGGAAGCTTGAACTGTACTGCCGACATCCACGGAGACTTGATCTTCGACGGATTCGAGCTCATGTCAGGTGCGCCGCACAGTCACGAGGAACATGACTTAGCTCTCCCATCGGACGGTGTTCGGGAGATCGCACCTGCGGCTACTCCGGCCCTCAATTCGGAGCAGATCGTGCCTTCCGAGGACGGGTGGATGGACCACGCCACGGAGGCCGCACACTCAGCGGCGATAGAGCCGAATACTGACTTCACCTCCTATGAGACCTGTGTTATCGGACCCTTGGATTCGTCCCCGGCCACAGGCATCCAATCTGATTGGGCACCGATCATGGAGTTTACCTCCGCGGATATTTTTCAGCACTCGCCCTTGGGCGACATGCTATATTCATTGAGGTCTCTCTACTTCTCAGGAGACCCTCGGCCGAGCTATGTCCGGCTCGAGTGGGAAGGGGACGACGAAGAAATTCGTTCCACACCCACCACCCACTTAATAGCCACTGTCAACGACTTAACCGACATGTTTGATTTCGACTCCAAAGACATCGACGGTATGGACGACGATGCAGGAGAGGAACAGGAACCACCGCCCACAGGGCGCCGGCCAGCCACTTCATCATATGATATATACGTGGTGGATACACCCAAAGAAAACAACGATGAGGAACGGAAAGATGCAGTGAAGGATAATCCCCTCGAGAAGCAACCAAAGCCACGACGTAGGCGCCGCTCCAAATCCCGCCTCAGCAAAAACAGCGATAACAACGCAAGAAAGAATAATACACCGGTTGACTCCAAAGGAAACGACGACCACATGGACCCAGCGATGGAGCAGGATTAGCCAGCAGACGGCGAACATAGTACGGAGCCACTGTCCGATCACGGCGACGCTGAGGGTAAAGCTCATCAACCTGTCTCCGGAGAGGAGAACAGTCCGGACGATGCACACATCATCCCGGAAAGGCACTTGGAACAAGAGAACCTCCATAGAAGGCTTATTGCCACTGCGAGGAGCCTGAAGAAGCAGAAGCAAAGGCTTAAGGCCGCGCAGAATATGCTCAACAGTAGATGGAACAAAGTGCTTGACACTGAAGAAAAGTACGGTGGCAGTCACCACACAAAGAGCTATCCAAAGCGCAAGCTGCTGCCTGAATTCGACGATGAGGCTTTAGAGCCCATTCAGCCGAAAAATAAAACGGCCGATCAGCCGGATCGACCACCCCGTTGCCGCGACAGGGCGGCTAACGACGTCGCACACAAGTCAGCGCACGATTTACGTGAGGACCTGCACAAAAAAGTCGGTATGGCCAGGTCCATCTACGGATCTAGGAAGCGCGCTCCGGCACAGAATCATGGCCGCCCAAACGACTATACTGACCGAATAACAGCTCGGAATCAAAACTGAACACTACAACCATCAGAAGAATGCCATGACACATCCAAATACAGGGGTGCCGCGCACCCCCTATGCTTCACCGATGAGGTGCTGGATCATGAATTGCCAGAGGGATTCAAACCCGTGAACATAGAGGCATACGACGGAACAACAGACCCTGGGGTCTGGATTGAGGACTTTATCCTTCACATCCACATGGCTCGCGGAGATGATCTCCATGCCATCAAATACCTGCCCCTCAAGTTGAAAGGACCAGCTCGGCACTGGCTGAAAAGCCTCCCCGAAAACTCAATTGGAAGATGGGAAGAGCTTGAGGATGCTTTTAGGGCTAATTTTCAAGGGACCTATGTCCGACCTCCGGATGCAGACGATTTAAGTCACATAATTCAACTGCCCGGAGAGTCAGGCCGAAAGCTTTGGAACAGATTTCTCACGAAGAAGAATCAAATCGTCGACTGCCCGGATGCCGAAGCCTTAGCAGCTTTCAAACACAGTGTCCGGGACGAATGGCTCGCCAGACACCTCGGCCAGGAAAAACCGAGGACAATGACAACCCTAACAAGACTTAAGACCCGCTTTTGCGCGGGCGAAGACAGTTGGCTGGCCCGTAGCGGCAGTAGCAACCCAGGCACATCCGAAGTCAGGGATGGCAACAGGAAACCGCGACGCAATAAAAGCAAGCGTCGAGACAATGAAGACAGCCCAGACAACACAGCGGTAAACGCCGGATTCAGGGGCTCTCGACCCGATCAACAGAAAAAGCCATTTAAAGGCAGCTGAGATGGACCGTCCAGCCTAAACAAGATTCTAGACAGATTATGTCAGATTCATGGCACCTCCGACAAACCTGCAAATCACACCAACAGAGAATGCTGGGTCTTCAAGCAGGCCAGCAAGCTAAACGCCGAACACAAGGGGAGGGAGACACCAAGTGAAGACGAGGATGAGCCTCGCCAACCGAACACTGGGGGACAGAAAAAATTCCCACCAGAGGTCAAAACAGTGAACATGATTTACGCAACTCACATACCGAAGAGGAGGCGCAAACGCGCACTCCGAGACGTATACGCCGTGGAGCCCGTCACCCCCAAGTTCAACCCTTGGTCGGCCTGCCCATCACTTTTGATCGCAGGGATCACCCGACTAGTATCCGGCATGGAGGATCGGCTGCCTTGGCGCTAGACCCAATAATTGACGGATACCATCTCACCCGAGTCCTTATGGACGGCGGCAGTAGTCTTAAGCTGATATATCAGGACACCGTCCGCTAAATGGGGATAGACCCGACAAGAATCAGCCAAAGCAATACTACCTTTAAAGGAGTAATACTAGGCCCAGAGGCCCGCTGCACGGGCTCTCTAGTACTAGAGGTTGTATTCGGTTCTCCCGACAACTTCCGAAGCAAAGAATTAACCTTCGACATCGCTCCATTCCGAAGCGGCTATCACGCACTACTTGGAAGAACAGCCTTCGCTCATTTTAATGCAGTACCGCATTACGCTTATCTTAAGCTTAAGATGCCCGGTCCACGTGGCATCATCATAGTTAGCGGAAACACGGAGCGTTCCTTACGTGCGGAGGAATATGTGGCGGCTCTAGCAGCGGAACACTGAACGACCTCTCCAACCAGAATAAATGATCGGTCGTCAAGACCGCGAACACGGTTAGACGAGTCCGGCGCACCACTAGCTGTAACAGCTCAGATAAACCTGAGATTGGGTCGATGGATATACCCCCATAGGTGGTGCTAGGGGCTTCCCGCATGTAAAAAGGGCTAGAATTCGGCTTGACCCTATTTAGGTTGCATTTTAATGGTTCATTAAGAATAACCAATTTTTCGCACGAAGACTTTCACCTGGGTTTTTCTCTTTTACAGATGATCATCGTGCTACACCCTTCCAGGACACAGGCGCAGACTTGCTGTAGGGCCCCGCTCAAAGGTTTCTTTTTAGATTAAGACCCTGTGTAAATCTTTTTTACTGTCTCTTGTTGCTTCAAACCCTCCGGATACTCAACACAACCGAGAGGGATGCTGTCGTTATTGGCATTTCGTCACGTCAGACTAATGCACGTACCTGGAAATTCAGGGCTCATTATCGAGGGCATTACTCAGCCTAGTATATGTTGTAAAGTCCGAATACCTTAGGGAGTGTTCGGCGTCGCGAGTTTGGCCTTATATGCATCAGCTCCGAATCATGTCTTTGGTCAATAGTTGGGTTTGCCCAGCTCCCGTGTTTTGCTACCTTACGTTCCGCTCTATCGGCTAAGGTGGCACCGGGAGAACTACTGCGATTGTGCCCTGGTTCATCTGGATGAGCACCTCAGTAGAGAAAGCCAAAAACTGACTGTCATGATAAAGCGCGAGACTTGTCAACCTCTCGATGACTCTGCGGAATCTTCGCAATTCCTCCGCATTAACGAAGGACCGGTTTCCCGGTCATGTATGTATGCGCACCTTATTCGTATGAGCGTGGAAGTACCAGGGGCTATATAGTAGCCCCACCGACAAACTCCTATGGCTAAGTGAAAGTGTTAAAGCTATATAGTCCGATTTCCTTGTTCGCCGTGCTATCACCTCCTTAATGGACCAAGACATTGCATCAAGTGTGAATACGCGCTTTTCTGAACACCCCGGGGCTGAAGCCGACAACTGCAAACTTTCAGGTTATATACATACATAAATGGCCGCATAGGAGGCATCATAATAGTTTCAGGCAAAAGTATAAACACATCCTTTATAATCCAAATAGCATTGTTTTTACAATTGGGATACATGTCACTCGAACATGATACTCTTCGAGCACCGAGCCTCTATTAAACGAGCGCCTTCTAGGACTTCTTCAAAATAGTGCTCGGCCGAGACCTGGCCTACGGCCGGACCCCGGGTTGCAATAGCGGTGGCCTCCATCTCTGCCCAGTATGTCTTAACACAAGCAAGAGCCATCCGCACACCCTCTATGCATGCCGACCTCTTTACAGCGTCGATATGCAGCATAGCACCAAGTAATCGTTGCATTAAACCAAAATAACTATTCGGCCATGGTCCCTTCGGCCAAAGATGATCCACGATAGACCTCATGGCAAGTCCGGACAACCTATGGAGCTCGGCCCACTCGGCCATTTGTTCATTTAACGGCAGCGGACGCGTTGGAACACTGAACTACGACTAGAACAACCTTTCCACTTCATGATCTTTCTGATCTTTGAAAAACTCAGTCGCATCAGCAGCACTCATAGCCAAGTCCAAGTACGCGTCTGCAGCACTCCATAATTGATCCAGAGGGGCATACTTCGGATCTCCGAACTTCGTCCGCAAAAAAAGGGCTTCCCAGCCGTGATATTTCCGGCTTGACAGAGCTCCTCCTTCGTCGCTCTGATTTTAGTGCGGGTTTCCTTGGCTGCTTCCATGGCTTTCTTCAGGTCAGCCGCCTTCGCTTGGCTTTCCTTTTCAGGAGGGAACGAGGTAGGGGGCGCGCCCTCCACCCTCGTGGGCCCCATGTTGCTCCACCGACGTACTTTTTCCTCCTATATATACCTACGTACCCCCAAACTACCAGATACGGAGCCAAAAACCTAATTCCACCGCCGCAACCTTCTGTACCCGTGAGATCCCATCTTGGGGCCTTTTCCGGAGCTCCGCCGGAGGGGGCATCGATCACGGAGGGCTTCTACATCAACACCATAGCCTCTCCGATGATGTGTGAGTAGTTTACCTCAGACCTTTGGGTCCATAGTTATTAGCTAGATGGCTTCTTCTCTCTTTTTGGATCTCAATACAATGTTCTCCCCCTCTCTTGTAGAGATCTATTCGATGTAATCTTCTTTTGCGGTGTGTTTGTTGAGACCGACGAATTGTTGGTTTATATTCAAGTTTATCTATGAACAATATTTGAATCTTCTCTGAATTCTTTTATGTATGATTGGTTATCTTTGCAAGTCTCTTCGAATATCAGTTTGGTTTGGCCTACTAGATTGATCTTATTGCAATGGGAGAAGTGCTTAGCTTTGGGTTCAATCTTGCGGTGTCCTTTCCCAGTGACAGTAGGGGCAGCAAGGCACGTATTGTATTGTTGCCATCGAGGATAACAAGATGGGGTTTATATCATATTGCATGATTTATCCCTCTACATCTGGCCATCTTGCTTAAAGCGTTACTCTGTTCTTATGAACTTAATACTCTAGATGCATGCTGGATAGCGGTCGATGTGTGGAGTAATAGTAGATGTAGGCAGGAGTCGGTCTACTTGTCTCGGACGTGATGCCTATATACATGATCATACCTATATATTCTCATAACTATGCTCAATTTTGTCAATTGCTCAACAGTAAATTTGTTCACCCACCATAAAACTTATCTCTCGAGAGAAGCCACTAGTGAAACCTATGGCCCCCGGGTCTATTTTCCATCATATTAATCTCCCTACAACAAGTTATTTCTATCGCCGTTTTTATTTTGCTTTCTTTACTTTGCATCTTTATCATAAAAATACCAAAAATATTATCTTATCCTATCTATCAGATCTCACTCTCGTAAGTGACCGTGAAGGGATTGACAACCCCTTTATTGCGTTGGTTGCGAGGATTTATTTGTTTGTCTAGGTGCGAGGGACTTGTGCGTGGCCTCCTACCGGATTGATACCTTGGTTCTCAAAAACCGAGGGAAATACTTACGCTGGTTTACTGCATCACCCTTTCCTCTTCAAGGGAAACCCAACGTAGTGCTCAAGAGGTAGCAAGAAGGATTTCTGGCGCCGTTGCCGGGGAGATTCACGCCAAGTCAAGTCAAGATTTGATTTCCCGTCAACGAGCCATTTCTAGCGCCGTTGCCGGGGAGTCTACACAAAAGTCAACATACCAAGTACCCATCACAAACCCTTATCTCCCGCATTACATTATTTGCCATTTTCCTCTCGTTTTCCTCTCCCCCACTTCACCCTTGCCGTTTTATTCGCCCTCTCTTTTCCGTTCGTCATTTTTTTGCTCGTGTTGCCATGTGCCTTTTATATGCTTGCATCTTCGCTTGCTGAAAATCTATTAATATGGATCCACTTAAAGTGTTCTACTTGGATCATCTTCGATCCTTATGCGCTCGTGCTGAAACCCCAACTAGCCTAATTGATGGGAAATCTTTAGATGACCATGCTCATTTTGTGCGTCATCCTTTGTCTGAAAAAGGGAAGCTCTTATGGTATCATATAAATTGTTTGCTATGCTATGCTTGGAATCTTTGTGAAATGTGTGATTTTACTTGTTGCTCTAAGAACCCTAAAAAACACCTTCCCTACCTATGTGAGTTCAATGATATTGAAATCTTATCTTCTTATGCAAAGGGTGTTTATAGTTACTATGATATCGAACAAATTGAAGAATTTGTCGTTTTTAAGGGTGCTCATGAAGTTGTTTCTTTGATTGAAAAGTATGATTTTACTCTCAACAAATCTGAAAATTCCGTCATACTTAAATATTGCAATGAAAACTTTGCTCATAATGTCTATGTCCAAGAATTTATTGAAAGAATGACTGTTGCTTTGGAAGAAAATAATGATATGCATGAATATATAGATAATGATGATTCCGATGATTTGCTTGAAATATCCCTTGATGAACATGATGCTTGCTATTCTTGTGGCCATGATGCCAATATTTATGAAGACGAATTTGCTATAGTTCCTTATGTTAAAAATGAGATCATTGCTATTGCACCCATGCTTGATAGTTCCTTCGATGAAAAGCATGATTGCAATGATTTTACTATAAATTCTCTTGATGTCAATTGTGCTATTAATATGCAAAACCCTAAGCTTGGGGATGCTAGTTTTTCTATGTCCACTATTTGTTGCAATGATCATGATTGACGTGATTTTTCTTATGATCTTGAAAATTTATTTAACCCCCATGATGAATATGAGATTGATAATATTGTTTGAAATAATATTGAAAGTGGGTTTGGAGAGGTCATGACTTTAGTTAATGTTAACCCCACTATTTCGGAAGAGTGTCAACTTTGCATGCATGTGGATCACGAAGAGAATATGTTATGTGATAGCTATATTGTTGAATTTGCTTATGATCCTACATTTAATTATTATGAGAGACGAAAATATGGTTGTAGAAACTTTTATCTTACTAAATTACCTCTCGTCATGTTGAGATTGCTATCGTCACTTTCTTCTTCCTTGCATATGCTAGTTTCTGCTTGCTATGATAATTTGTTTGCCTATAAGATGCCTATGCATAGGAAGTATGTTAGACTTAGATGTGTTTGTCACGTGTTTTATGATGCTCTCTTTGCACTTCAATTCTTGTCTTTCATGTGAGCATCATTAAAATTATCTATGCCTGGCTAGGGGCGTTAAACGATAGCGCTTGTTGGGAGGCAACCCAATTTTATTTTTAGTTTTTTGCTTTTTGCTTCTGTCTAGGAATAAATATTTGATCTAGCCTCTGGTTAGATGTGTTTTTATGTTTTAATTAGTGTTTGTGCCAAGTTTAACCTATAGGAGCTTCTTGCATGATAGTTATTTGATCTTGCTGAAAATTGCAGAAACTTTCTGTTCACTAAAATAATTGTTAAAAATCAACAGAATGTGAATATTGATTCCAATTGTTGCTGATCAATAAACAAATTATCTAGGTCATCCTATTTTTGCTGAATATTTGGAGTTCCAAAAGTTTGCGTTAGTTACAGATTACTACAGACTGTTCTGTTTTTGACAGATTCTGTTTTTCGAGTGTTGTTTGCTTATTTTGATGAATCTATGGCTAATAAAATAGTTTATAAACCATATAGAAGTTGGAATACAGTAGGTTTAACACCAATATAAATAAAGAATGAGTTCATTACAGTACCTTGAAGTGGTGTTTTGTTTTCTTTCGCTAACGGAGCTCACGAGATTTTCTGTTAAGTTTTGTATTGTGAAGTTTTCAAGTTTTGGGTGAAAGATTTGTTGGATTATGGAACAAGGAGCGGCAAGAGCCTAAGCTTGGGGATGCCCATGGCACCCCAAGATAATCTAAGGACACCAAAAAGCCAAAGCTTGGGGATGCCCCGGAAGGCATCCCCTCTTTCGTCTACTTCCATCGGTAACTTTACTTGGAGCTATATTTTTATTCACCACATCATATGTGTTTTGCTTGGAGCATCTTGTATGATTTGAGTCTTTGCTTTTTAGTTTACCACAATCATCCTTTCTGTACACACCTTTTGAGAGAGAAACACTTGATTTGGAAATTGTTTGAATACTCTATGTGCTTCACTTATATCTTTTGAGTTATATAGTTTTTGCTCTAGTGCTTCACTTATATCTTTTAGAGAACGGGGGTGGTTTTGTTTTATAGAAACTATTGTTCTATCATGCTTCACTTAGATTATTTTGAGAGTCCTACAAAATAGCATGGTAGTTTGCTTTAACAATGATAGGCATTCAAGATTAGTAAAAAAATTCTTATGAGTGTGTTGAATATTATGAGAAGTTTGATACTAGATAATTGTTTTGAGATATGAAGATGGTGATATTAGAGTCATGCTAGTTGAGTAGTTTTGAATTTGAGAAATACTTGTGTTAAAGTTTGTGATTCCCGTAGCATGCACGTATGGTGAACCGTTATGTGATGAAGTCGGAGCATAATTTATTTATTGATTGTCTTCCTTATGAGTGGCGGTCGGGGACGAGCGATGGTATTTTCCTACCAATCTATCCCCCTAGGAGCATGCGCGTAATACTTCGCTTTGATAACTTGTAGATTTTTTCAATAAGTATATGAGTTCTTTATGACTAATGTTGACTCCATGGATTATACGCACTTTTCCTCCTTCCACCATTGCTAGCCTCTCTAATACCGCACACTTTTCGCCGGTATCATACACCCACCATATACCTTCCTCAAAACAGCCACCATACCTACCTATCATGGAATTTCCATAGCCATTCCGAGATATATTGCCATGCAACTTACCACCGTTCCGTTACTATGACACGCTCCATCATTGTCATATTGCTTCGCATGATCATGTAGTTGACATTGTATTTGTGGCAAAGCCACCATTCATAATTCTATCATACATGTCACTCTAGCTTCATTGCATATCCCGGTACCCCGCCGGAGGCATTCACATAGAGTCATATTTTGTTCTAAGTATTGAGTTGTAATTGTTGAGTTGTAAGTAAAGAAAAGTGTGATGATCATCATTTTTAGAGCATTGTCCCAAGTGAGGAAAGGATGATGGAGACTATGATTCCCCCACAAGTCGGGATGAGACTCCGGGCGAAAAAAAGAGGCCATAAAAAAGAAGAAGAAAAGGCCCAAATAAAAAAATAAAAATATGAGAGAAAAAGAGAGAAGGGACAATGCTACTATCCTTTTACCACACTTGTGCTTCAAAGTAGCACCATGATCTTCATGATAGAAAGTCTCCTGTGATATCACTTTCATACTAGTGGGAAATTTTTCATTATAGAACTTGGCTTGTATATTACAATGATGGGCTTCCTCAAAATGCCCTAGGTCTTCGTGAGCAAGAGAGTTGGATCCACACCCACTTAGTTCCTTTTGTTGAGCTTTCATATACTTATAGCAATAGTGCATCCGTTGCATGGCAATCCCTACTCACGCACATTGATATCTATTGATGGGCATCTCCATAGCCCGTTGATACGCCTAGTTGATGTGAGACTATCTCCTCCCTTTTTTGTCTGCTCCACAACCACCATTCTATTCCACATATAGTGCTATGTCCATGGCTCACGCTCATGTATTGCGTGAAGATTAAAAAAGTTTGAGAACACTAAAGGTATGAAACAGTTGATTGGCTTGTCATCGGGGTTGTGCATGATTTAAATATTTTGTGTGGTGAAGATAGAGCATAGCCAGACTATATGATTTTGTAGGGATAACTTTCTTTGGCCATGTTATTTTGAGAAGACATAATTGCTTAGTTATTATGCTTGAAGTATTATTATTTTTATGTCAATATTAAACTTTTGTCTTGAATCTTTCGGATCTGAATATTCATACCACAATTAAGAGAATTACATTGAAATTATGCCAAGTAGCATTCCACATCAAAAATTCTGTTTTTATCATTTACCTACACGAGGACGAGCAGGAATTAAGCTTGGGGATGCTTGATACGTCTCCAATGTATCTATAATTTTTTATTGTTCCATGCTATATTATATTCTGTTTTGGACAATTAATGGGCTTTATTATACACTTTTATATTATTTTTGGGACTAACCTATTAACCGGAGGCCCAGCCCAGAATTGCTGTTTTTTTACCTATTTTAGAGTTTCGCAGAAAAAGAATATCTAACGGAGTCCAAACGGAATGAAACCTTCGGGAACGTGATTTTCGGAACGAACGTGATCTAGAGAACTTGGACCCTACGTCAAGACATCAACCAGGAGGGTACGAGGTAGGGGGGCGCGCCTACCCCCCTGGGCACGCCCTCCACCCTCGTGAGCCCCACGTTGCTCCACCGACGTACTTTTTCCTCCTATATATACCTACGTACCCCCAAACTACCAGATACGGAGCAAAAAACCTAATTCCACCACCGCAACCTTCTGTACCTGTGAGATCCCATCTTGGGGCCTTTTCCGGAGCTCCGCCGAAGGGGGCATCGATCACGGAGGGCTTCTACATCAACACCATAGCCTCTCCGATGATGTGTGAGTAGTTTACCTCAGACCTTCGGGACCATAGTTATTAGCTAGATGGCTTCTTCTCTCTTTTTGGATCTCAATACAATGTTCTCCCCCTCTCTTGTGGAGATCTATTCGATGTAATCTTCTTTTGCGGTGTGTTTGTTGAGACCGATGACTTGTGGGTTTATGATCAAGTTTATCTATGAACAATATTTGAATCTTCTCTGAATTCTTTTATGTATGATTGGTTATCTTTGCAAGTCTCTTCGAATATCAGTTTGGTTTGGCCTACTAGATTGATCTTTTTGCAATGGGAGAAGTGCTTAGCTTTGGGTTCAATCTTGCGGTGTCCTTTCCCAGTGACAGTAGGGGCAGCAAGGCACGTATTGTATTGTTGCCATCGAGGATAACAAGATGGGGTTTATATCATATTGCATGAGTTTATCCCTCTACATCATGTCAGCTTGCTTAAAGCGTTACTCTATTCTTATGAACTTAATACTCTAGATGCATGCTAGATAGCGGTCGATGTGTGGAGTAATAGTAGTAGATGCAGGCAGGAATCGGTCTACTTGTCTCGGACGTGATGCCTATATACATGATCATACCTAGATATTCTCATAACTATGCTCAATTCTGTCAATTGCTCAACAGTAATTTGTTCACCCACCGTAAAACTTATGCTCTCGAGAGAAGCTACTAGTGAAACCTATGGCCCCCGGGTCTATTTTCCATCATATTAATCTCCCTACAACAAGTTATTTCTAGCGCCGTTTTTATTTTTCTTTCTTTACTTTGCATCTTTATCATAAAAATACCAAAAATATTATCTTATCCTATCTATCAGATCTCACTCTCGTAAGTGACCGTGAAGGGATTGACAACCCCTTTATTGCGTTGGTTGCAAGGATTTATTTGTTTGTGTAGGTGCGAGGGACTCGTGCGTGGCCTCCTACTGGATTGATACCTTGGTTCTCAAAAACTGAGGGTAATACTTACGTTGCTTTACTACATCACCCTTTCCTCCTCAAGGGAAAACCAACGTAGTGCTCAAGAGGTAGCAATGAGCAGCCTGTTCGGCTCTTAACTCTTCGGCCGCCTTTAGGGCGGCCGCAGCACTTCTCCTGGCTTGTTCCTTGGCTCGGGCAAGTTCCGCCCGAAGGGTCTCCACGGCTGCAGCTCCATCTGCAGTCACAACATATTATAGATAATAGCATCATGCTCCTCTTAATATTTGTTGACCACCTAAAAATACATAACCTGTGCCTCGTCAACCCGCTTGTTCACAAGCGCGATGTCGGCATCCGCCGCATCAAGCTGCCGCCTCAGTTCGGCAAACTCAGTAGTCCGGCCAGCCACCGGACCCTCAGCCGCCTGCACGTGAAAGCAGCGCGATCATTACCTGGGACTATGATCCTCTGTTTGCCGCCTCTGGACAGCAACCAGAGTCTCAGGGGCTACTATCTGTATAGAGCACACCTAGCGTGTGCGGTACCGTAAAAAATATATATATTACTTTGCGTACCTCAAATCCTCTTAGCAGGCTCGTAAAAGCTTCGTGCAACCCACTTTTGGCGGATGAAATCCTCTCAACCACCATACCCATTAAAGTACAATGCGCCTCTGAGATAGCCGCTTGCTCCAGAAGACCCATTAGTGCGTCCGGTTGTGCACCGGACAGTCCCAGAGTATTTCTGTTGCTCTCCTTAGGAGCCGAATACTGCAGCTTCGGGTGGCCGAAGGGTTACCTTCTGGCCTTGATGGATCAGGAGAAATCCTCCGTGATGACACCTCAGGGTCGACCGCCCCATGAGGCGGGGAGACAGGGGGAGGCATTTCGCTCTCCATCATCTCCAGAAGAAGATCCCCCAAAGACGAACTCTGTCGAGAAGGGCTACGAGCCCGACTGCAAGATATATGTCTCGGTTATTGTCCTCGGAGATAAAGCAGGAATATTTACCAAAGTACTCTTGTTCACTTACAGCTCGGTGGAGGGCTGGCCCCCTTGCGGGTGCTGTGCGGTAAGGACGCCCTCCGGGGCAGGGCCCCCTGGTGAAGGTTTCTTCCCTCGTTTGGAAACCTTCGTTTCCAAGTCTTCAGAGGCGGTCCTTTTCCTTCCTTGGGGAGAGGGGATTCTAGATTCTTCTCCCCGATTATCCTCCTTCGCGGAGACACCAATTCCCCCAGTTTGGATGTGTAATGTGTGAAGCCCGCTTTCGGCTTCTTTATTCCACCCTTTATCTTCCCCTGATGGCACTTGATAAGGTGAGTGCTCAAGCATCCTGGCTAGTACAGGATCTGGTGAGCCTTCAGGTAGGGGGGCCGAACACCTGATCCTCTCCGCCTTTCTTATCCAGTCCTGGCCGAGAGCGATTTTTTCAGAATGATGTTGTGACAAATAAAAAGACAGCATGTTCGGCCGCAGAATTACTTACGTGGGTATCTAGACGCTTGCAGTTGAGACCCGCATCCTCGGTGGTGTCCGGACACTTTATTCGTGATCCGAAGAACAATCCATACATCTCTTCGAGCGTCACGCCGAAGAATTGCTGAATAGTTCGCGGTCCTTCCAGGTTGAACTCCCACATACGGAGAGATCGACGTTGGCATGGCAGGACCCGACGAACTAGCATAACTTGCATTACCTTGACAAGACTGACGTCCCTCTTGAGGAGATCTCGGATGCGACTTTGCAATGTCAGCATGTCATTACCTGGCCCCCAGTCCAGCCCCTTGTTGACCCATGACGCCAGTTGCAGTGGAGGGCCAGAGCGGAAGGCGAGGGCAGCCACCCACTTTGTACCTCGGGGAGCTGTGATGTAAAACCACTCCCGCTGCCATAAGTTGGACACCTCCGGGAAGGAACCCTTTGGCCATAGAGCATTGGCGCCTTTGCTTATTATGGCACCTCTGCATTCTGCGTGTCGCCCATCGATCGTCTTCGGCCTCACATTAAAGGTCTTCAGCCATAAGCCGAAGTGTGGGGTGATGCGGAGGAAGGCCTCACACACGACGATAAACGACGACATGTGAAGGATGGAATCTGGAGCTAGATCGTGGAAATCAAGCCCGTAATAGAACATAAGCCCTCTAACAAAGGGATCAAGACTAAAGCCTAGTCCCCGGAGGAACTGGGAAACAAATACGACACTCTCGTTGGGTTCGGGAGTGGGGATGACCTGCCCTTGAGCAGGCAGCCTGTGCGGGATTTCGACGGTCTGATACCTGGCTTCCCTTAGCTTCTTGATGTCCTCCTTTGTGACAGAGGAGGCCATCCACCAACCTTGAAGGTTGGATCCGGACATGGTTGAAGGTCCGAAGCGCTTAGCCTAAACCTTGGGTGTTGGAACTGGAGGTGGGGGAAGGGAAGGATCGAGCATGAGAAGAAAAGGACAGGCCTTGGCCCCTTTATAAAGAGGGTGAATATCAAGAGTCCTCCGCGTGGCCGTTTGGATCTTGCCTAAAATCGAGGAGTCATACTAACAAGCACGATGGGGTTACCCACACCCGTATTGATGAGAATCCCGTGATAAGGGGAACACGATCTATGCTTCGACAAGACGTGCCAATAAAACCGCCTCGCAACACGTGAAGTGGCGGGCTGGGAAAAACGGTTTGTAATGACCGGACCACGGCAGGATGTCATGTTATGAAAAGTTGTCAGCAGATTAGATTTGTGGAATATTATACTCTCTACGGTGGTATGTGGAATTTGTTTTGCAGAGCCGGACACAATCCTTGTGTTCAAAATCTTCTATGGAGTATTCGGAGAAGGACCCGCCTTGCAATGCCGAAGACAATCTGCGCGCCGGACTCATCGTCATTGAAGCCTGGTTCAGGGGCTACTGAGGGAGTCCTGGATTAGGGGGTCCTCGGACAGCCAGACTATATACTTTGGCTGGACTATTGGACTATGAAGATACAAGATTGAAGGCTTCGTCCCGTGTCCGGGTGGGACTCTCCTTTGCGTGGAAGGCAAGCTTGGCGATTCGGATATGTAGATCTCCTCCCTTGTAACTGACTCTGTGTAACCCTATCCCCCTCCGGTGTCTATATAAACCGGAGGGTTTAGTCTGTAGAACAACAACAATCATAATCATAGGCTAGCTTCTAGGGTTTAGCCTCTACGATCTCGTGGTAGATCAACTCTTGTAATACTCATATCATCAAGATCAATCAAGCAGGAAGTAGGGTATTACCTCCATCGAGAGGGCCCGAACCTGGGTAAACATTGTGTCCCCCGCCTCCTGTTACCATTAGCCTTCGACACACAGTTCGGGACCCCCTACCCGAGATCCGCCGGTTTTGACACCGACAGTCGTCAATCCCCATGCCTCCACTCAGTCCGACCACCAATCACCACCACGCCCCACTCCTCTTCCACTTATCTCCTATTTCTCGAGATATCATTAGTTTTTACACATGGGATTACTCCCGCATGGGTCAATCACAATGAGTGTTTTTATAAAAAAAATGCATCTTGATGTTCCGTGCAATGCACGGATCTTGCTAGTACTCCTACAGAAGACTATGTTTTGGTGATGATGGTGTGTCTGCCATCCGTCGTTTGTGACCATTAGATCTACATCAATCGACTGTGAGGTAAGTTGTTGCCTTTTCTCACCAACATCCCAATTGTCTACCAAGTTTCAGAAAAATCCATAATTAATATCTTAAAACCAACCACAACCCTCCCTGACCTCACCAAAACAGCCCAAGGAATATATTCTAATTGAAACATAATATATCTCTAGTGATATATGTATATCAAAATTAGAGTGTTTTGTATCAAGTTTGTGAATAAGTATTATTCTAATTATGATTCGTTGCAACGCACATGAACATTGCTAGTATTTCCAACCATGCAATTTTTTCCCTAGTATTCCATAGTTTCGAGTTTTCCATCAAGATATTAGTCACTCATGGTTGATATTTACTTTCAATCATGTACACATATGCACTATGTAACTAGCCTTGCTTATTGGGTTCCAAAGCTTAACTTTCACTCCTACTTACAATATGTAGAGTATTTAACAAAAAACTACCACTTTCAACCAGCCCTACGAAGAATCTATTGTACAAAAAATAGCAAAAACATCCCCGAAATTTCTTAATCCACGCCAAAAACTACTACCTACCGATTAGGTTAGTTTAAACCCATTTGTGACACGGTTGGCCCACACGTCCGTGCTGACGAGGCAGCTTAAACCAAAGCATTTTATTTGACCGTTGACACGAGGGACCAACATCTGACCTTCTATCCTGTATTCCCCCTCAAATCATTATTTTTCTAGAACATTACTTCAAACAATACTGATGCGTGTTTGTCGGCGGCGCCGGTGATGAGCGAGTTGGCCGCCGCTCCGCCGGACGGGCCAGACGCCGCGCTGGCCTCCGCATGGGTTGGCAGGCTGGCCCGAGCATGACTCACGAGTGAGCAAGCTGCCGCGTTGGCCTTCGCTTGAGCCAAATGGGTGGCCTTAGCGCGGCGTGCGCGAGCAAGCCGCCGCGCGGCCGTGCCAATCTAGCTAGCAAACCTTGCAGACAAGCAGCTCGACGGAGCTATCTTGGCTAGCTAGCGGCCGCGAGCGCCTGACGGAGCTGGCATCCGGGCTGCCGCAAGATGGGCTCCGCACCGCCGGCGGTTTTGACATCGCCTTTTGCCGGCGGCGGTAGCTGCGTCCCATGGCCGAGGATGACTATGTGGACGGGCCAGAGGTAGGAGGTCACTCGGGGATTTTTGTGTAGACTGACATGTAGGTCCCAGAAGTCATAACCCCCGGTCGAATAGAAGGCGTTGACTTAATGGGCGACATGGGCCCCGTTTGGATACTCTAAGTCAGAGGTTAGATTCTAACCCTGAACTAACTCTAACCAAAGTGGTGTTTGGGTGGCAGGGTTAGATTGGCAACAAATGTATCCAAACAGGGCCATGGGTTGAAATGTGCCTATAACGACACTTTGTAGAGTAGTCGTTTCCTGGTAGGGCTGGTTGGTAAGAGCATGTACAATGGTTGATAAGGTAGTCTTATCTTAAGTCTGCCATGTATGCAAGTGGTAGTAGTTTATTGGCATTGTTAGTGGTTTCTTGCATTATTAGCGGTTTCTTGTAAGGAACAATGTACTACTAGCGACAAAAGGCGATTCTAGGTTGCGTTGTACTCCAACGAGTACTACTAGTGGTCGCGGAAGTGTATACCTCGTTTTGTGGGTTCGATCCTGGCGGAACGCACGACGGCCTTTTTTTAAATAGTAACTTCTCTACGACCCAATATTTTACACTGGTAGTTTGAGTTTTGAAGTCAAACGGACGTGCGGCACCACAATCTGGGTGCACTGGATAGCCTAGCCACGTGAACTGGTTTTCCTTCCCAGCATCTCGTGGCTCGCGTGCTCGCCCTAGCCGCACCTCGCTTGCAGCTTCCTCATCAGCTAGTAGCATATTTAAACTAGCGCCTCCCAATTAAACCCGAGGAGCCGGAAAAGCCTGGCGGGACATCGGGAACTGTGCAATATGGCTCTATACATAAAGTGCTCTACTACTACTCTGTAGCTTGTGGCGTTGCACGCATGGACTTCACTCCATTATCGGCTCTACTATAAAAGAAATTCCTCTTGACATGTTTTTTCTGAAACGGAGGCAAAAGCTTTGCTTCATCTCATTCATAAAGAAGGAACTACCAACAAAGTTCGACAAGATCCATTACACCTCCACAAATGGAAGCGAAAAGCCTAGTATCGCTGTATCAAATAACTCAAATGTTCTGCCCCCGCAATAACCGTCGCTGATAAATAGGCTGCTAGTGTGTGCGTGAGAGGAGCGGCTGAGTAGGCTAGCTACGTGAGAGGAGCGGCTGAATAGAGCACTGAGAATACCCACTAGGCCACTACGCAGGTGTACTTTCCCTGCATTGATAGTACATCGATGGTTCTAGAGAACAGTAGTACCCTCCACTTCCAACTGTAGCTCCTTGGCCTGAGATTCAAGAGTTCAAAACTGGTGCACTATACTAGAAGTATAGTACATCACACTACTAGTTGAGAAAGTAGTACTAGTACTGCTACAGTACGAGTACGTACTCCTCCATCACATAATGTAAGATATTTTTTGACACTAGTTGGCGTGTACAAAAAATAGCAAAAACATACCCAAAATTTCTTAATCCAGGCCAAAAACTACTAGCTAGTGCCAAAAATTTCTTACTAGTGCTATTATTTACAGTATAATGCAATCCCATAATGTCCCATAGTGCTAGTACTATGCGGTTACTACGCTCTTACCTCCTCCTCGCCAGTTCCCCTCCCCCCGAAGAGAAGGCAGTTCGTCGCTGCTCCCATGGATTCGCCAGGCGGTTCTCCTCCTCATCGGGGCTGGGAGACCTTGGACAACGATCCTCTGGGAGAAATCGCACGCCGCTCCGACGTCCTCACCGCCGCAAGAGTCGGTGCTTCCCGCACCAACTTTTTCAAGACGGTGCTTAAAATGGCTTGGGAAAAGGCCATGCTTGTTGGTCTTCCATGCGTCCTCGAGGAGAAGGTTCTTCTATTTGACAATCCTTCAAACAATTCACCGCTCCCTGGCCATGGTTGCACGTTGACTCCGCTAGAGTTTCCGATGTTGAGAGGTAGTCGGATTTTGTCCGATGAGCAGGTCAGTAATGGAGTTTGATCATGTAGTACTTAGTTATTCCATTTCCAACCCATAATTTCTCCGCTGCCCACGGTCTTATATATAGGTCTGGGTCGGTGCCAACGAAGAGTGGCTTGCATACCTCCGGCCGGATACCACCATCATTTTGCACAACATCCACAGCAGTGCGGCCGTTCCGGTAGACCCCTTCTCCACCATTGGGATCGGCCTTCCGGACTGGCTGGGCTTGAATACGTATGATGATGCCTACATGAGATTGAAGAAGATAGCAATTGCGGACCTGCAGACAAAGCGACGCGGCTACGATGATTACTATCACATCGCGGTGTTGGACATAAGGATTGCCATCAATGCAAGAGGCAGTAACGGCAGAGGCTGGCGCATGTTGGCGGCGGCAGATTTGTACCCCTACATGTTCGAAGACGTCGTGCGCCATCTAGGCCGCATCTTCGCGGTGACAAGCCAGGGGACTTGTTTCATCTGGTTGCCATCCTATGGTACGGGAGATTACAAACGGAATGCACAAACTATCATTTGCATCCCTAACGGTACTCCATTATTTTGCAGGGACCAGTCATCCCGCGATCAAAATAAGATCGCCGATCCTGGATGTGCATTTGCATCCGCAATTTGGTTTAATCTGGAACCTTGTAGCTGACTTTGGCATATTGGGATCAATTATCTTAGCAGTCGTTACCCATGGTACCACTGATGTGCAACATGGTCACACAATCTACCATGATCGGACCGCCACCATCTACCCAGGTATTCCATTTTTTTAACCCTCTCGCCTTCTCTTTCATTGTTGTACTAGTACTCTACTTACGTACTAGTAGGAGTACTTTTTACCTTGGAGGACGCGTATAGCTAGTTAGGCCCTTGAAGACTTGAACCCACTAGCTGCTACCATTTTTGTTTTTCCATGTCTTACTATCTCATCCATGTAGCCAAGAGTGGCTATATATAATAAGCCGGTTATTTTACTTCCTTTACACCGGAGTAGTACTATTTGCTACACAGTATTACTGACCATGTGTCCAGATCTGAGATGCCACGTGTACCAGATGAACGGCGCCGAGTTCGACCCCCGTGATGCTACGTGGGTGCCGAGGAACACTCTTGGAGAGTACCCGCTTTCCATTGGGGACAACTACCCCATTGTGAAGCGGATGCCACCTTCCGTGCACGACACGGAAGGCCTGCCGTTCATGAAGCATGGTTGTGTCTTCAGTGCGCACCACCGGATGAACGACATGCTGGGACACGCTATCCCTGATTTATGCCGCTTCAGCTTGGATGAGTCTCCATCGTGTGGAAATGGACTAGAAAGCTGCGACAATGATTACCGTTGCCCACCGCTATGGATCATGCCATCCATGAAGAACACCTGGGACTGGAACTTGGAGGAGGACATGTAGCCCATCTATAACGTGTAAGTGGAGTACGGTAAATTGTGAACGGTAGCGCTGTGAATATATGTAGACTAGTCGTGCACAAATTTATCACATGAATTGGAGATGAACTTGTGTGGCATACTGGCATTTGTCCTTTAGAATTTATTACTAGTAAATGTGTTATGTGTACGTGCAACTTGTGTGGTTGTTGCACGGGCTCCAACACGCTCTTTGAGAAAAAAAGGTGGCACAGCTTTGGATATATGTGACGTGGCGGCATCATACAGTAGCATCGTTCGCTATAGTTGTAGTACGCTCCTACTAGGACGACAACTCCTATAAAACCTTGCGCTTGGCTCTTTGCCTCTTCGAGAGGTTCAACGGTTCGTACTCGTGTGAACCTTGCACTTGGCTCTTCGCCTCTTCGGAAGGTCCAACAATGATGATACTACAGTACATTATGCTTCTGGCAATCTGACACCGATTGAACTGCTGCACGTCCACCGCGAGGACGAGGGCGAGGGAGAGGGAGAGGGTGCTATAGTCAAAACCCTCTCCTCGTCCTGCGAACCACCACGCGCGTGGGCGAGGGAGAGGCGTAGTAAGCAAGCTTATCCTCATTCGGCGAGTTGACGGGACACATCAAAGCAGTACTAGCACTAGTCCATACTGCGTCCTTTCCGGTTAATATAGATTAATTTGAAACGAGAAAAATACACTGGCAGTCAACGTAAGTAACAATACGCTCTTTACGGTCACTATATATAGTTTTGCGGTGATTATACGATCACTAGCTCATCGTAGAGCACCGTATTGCACCCTACTGACCGGCCACATAGTCGACGTGGCACTTTGTTGACTGGTTAAATTGTCACCTGGTTTCTGGGTCCCACCTATCAGTTGGCAGAGCAAAGAAATCAGCTAAAAAACAAAGAGTGTAGTACATCTACACTTCCAATGCATTTAGCCTTTAATCTAAATCGATATTGATTGACTAATGCACCAACTTGTGCTCTAGGTATAGGCTACATGTCTATCCTTAATTACAACATGCAACGGCCTTCATTTAATCTTCTTCTCTCAATGGTCGCATGCACACATAAGTCTGCTACTTTTGGGCGTTAATTATGCCCTGGTAAATGTGTAAATCTCTAAATGTACAGTCTTTCACGGACGTAGGGAGTAGGTTGAGCACTTGAGCGTGAGCGTGTGTGTTGCGTCGTGTGTTGTGTGCCGCATGGGTGCGTGAGTGTTGCGTGCGTCCATGTGTACGTGTGAGTGTTGCATGTTGCATGCATGCATGAGGCTTACTCCCTCCCATTGACATGTTCATATTTCAAGCTTCCTCTGTTCCCTCCATATGGTGATACTCCCTCTGTTCCCAAATACGGAGTAAAATCCTCCCTCTATTCCAAAATACGGAGTAGAATCCTCCCTCTATTCCCAAATACGGAGTATTTGTCTTTCTAGAGATTTCTACAAGTGACTACGTACGGAGCAAAATGAGTGAAGTGAGCGTAGAGGCATAGGGATAATGTAGAAAGGAAGTCTTCGTGATCCATTATTCCCCATCTCGGTCAGAGAGAACTATTCAACTAGTCTTCACAGTGAAGTGACAATACACGCTGCAGCAGATGGGACACTTAATTAATAAGCTGAACCAGCGTGTTGGTGTTACTAAATCAGCCTTACCTAGTACTGCCATCATGTTTGCCAGTAGAGCACGCTTCTGTCCTCCATTAACTGACATATGGGCCCTCTTGTGGTAGACCCACATGTCATCGGTGTAACTATTTACACTCCGAAGGACGGTATATCCTGGTAGTAGTAGTAGAATTGAGACTTAATGCACTTTCTTCCCAGTCTTCCACTCTTCTTCCTCCTCTCTTCTTCTTCCTCCTCTCTTCCCCATCGTCGGTCTCACACCATTTCCCCCCGCTCACTACTTGCCCGCCCGCGCTATCTTCCCTGGTAGCTCGCGCATACCATATCCCCCCGCTCACTGCTCGGCCACACGAGGAGAAGCTTCTTTGCTCGCCTGCCCGAATACACTTCCCCGCTGGCTCGCAGGCACCGAAAACCCCAATGGCAGAACCGACTGACACGCAGAGCCGCGATTGGAATTCCCTCCCCGATGTTCTCTTGGAGCAGATCTGTAATCGTATGGACTTACTCAGCACCGTCCGTCTGGCCGCATGCTCGGTGTCTTTGTACCGTCTACTCGTCTGCAACCGGTCGGCTCTTTTCGAGACACCCTGCTTGCTGATGCCCGATCCTCGCAGGTGGCCCAGACACCAACTTGACGATCCTACGGAGGTTGTTGTGGTGCCCCTCGACATGCTACCACTACCCGTCCACCTGTCCTTCATGCGCGGCCACTACTGGGCGGGCATGAAGGCCAACTGGATCGTCCTCATCCACGAATCCGGTAGTCCGTGGCGTCTCGTGGATATCTACACCCAGCGAGAGATCACCCTTCCATCTTTGGATACCGCCGCCATCGAGCCTCGCGGCCCGCCGGACACTCCTGCCTGCTACGCACGAGATGCATCGAGCTTTTGGCTCGACCTCTGTTTGCTGAAGGTTGTAATCTGCGAAGTGCCCACACCATCAGAAGACTACATGGATTACAAGCTCATTGCCGTGTTCAACATGGGATTAGTCTATCTGGAATCCGGTCGCCATACATGGTTATGGCTCATCGTCGATCCTCTTCACCCAACACTTCTGTCTGATGCTATAGTGCACGATGGCATCGTTTATGCGGTTGACGCACAGATTGGCTGCCTATACTGCTGGAATCTATCGTCGTGTAATTGTTCTATCTCTTCTCATCTTTACCTTAAGAATACGACTGCCTGTTCATTGTTACAAATTGAAAATATATAGTATGTTTATAACCACATCATTGCTATATGTTCCTCTCATTTCCTAGATTTTTATGACCACACATGTTATTGTTAGAGTTGATATGTATCTAATGATTGTTAGAATAGATATTATGAGTATAACCTCATGATTGCTATATGTTACTCTCATTTGCAGGATTTTTATAACAACTCATGTCATTGCTTAGAGTTGATATGATAACTGTAGTAAGTGCTATGGTAGAATATGAGTAGGCCTTGTCATATCTGTTTTCCTCTCATTGTTACATGATGTTTGAACCGTGATATATTGCTAGAATATGAAAGCGATTGGCTTATTTTTTTTAACTTGGGGTATGATTATGACCACGACATTGCAATTCTCTGTCTATGATATGTGTCACTGTTATAATAATCTTAATTCCACACATACTCTGAACATGATTGTTTATTTTTGTCCTTTTGGTCTCCAATTTGAATTGTTGCAGCAGACGCAAATGCGTTGGCCTTCATGATTCTAGGACCTGGAATCATACCAGCCGATGGGTGGTGGTTTATCGCTCGTTCAGCTGACAGTGGTCATTTGATGCTCACTTGCACATACCAAATTGACCAAACCATTTCATCAAACCACATGTAGTACAATGCCTGGGGCGTTCGTGACATTGATGGCTATGGCTGCTTCGTGTTCGAGAAAGATCCCAGCTCCGTTGGGCCAGGTGTATTCAACTGGAGGCGGGTTTACAGCCTCGGCAACCACTCCATGTTCCTCGGGCTCAATTATCCGATCATCCAACCAATCATCGATCATATCACCGGCGATGATTACCGTGCTATGCAACTTCCATTCGCCAGGGAGGACTGTGTTTACACATCATACCATGGGTTTCATGAATCACCATATCCAGAGATTCGTCGACACAGCTTGTTGCCAGATAATCTTCAGTGTGTGAAAGGCATCAAGCTTCCATGCGATGGATGTCTTTTGCAAACCCGACATGCGGCGATGTGGTTCATGCCAACATCAAATATGCACAACTTGATTCGTACTGATATTTAGACTGAGCCATGTATTCTGCTGCTGTAGCACGACCCTCTTTTGTTGGATATTATGTACTGTTGTTAGTTTGAAGCACTCCTCTGGTTTGAAGGATAGATACCTTTCTGGGATCAAGTGCATCCTAACTCACCTACGCAGGATGTACTGATAATGATGATGGAGATGCTGTGCAGTATATATATATCACTTAGGCTTCAAGTGCGTACTTGTTAGTTAAACCTATGGTTAAAATGTGACACTAAATACGACTAGTAAGTAGCACAGTAGCAGTACTAGTATACGTCGGCCAAATTATTCATCACGTCCACATTGAATTGACGTGACAACACGCTGAGCGAGAGGTGACACAAGAATCCCGGCGGCGTGTTCGGGTATTCTGGACTTCAGATTTGGAGTACCACTTATCTGTCGAAATCTTTCATCATTCACTTAAAACAGTCGATTGATCATACATTGAGTACCATATAACTAGAATTAACCGATACAAGTCGAAGAAGGATTGGCCGATGCTACCGGCTGGCGTCAAGTTTGATCCCACGGATCAGGAGCTGATCGAGCACCCTGAGGCCAAAGTGAGTGCTGACAGCGCGAGATCTCACCCTCTCATCGATTTGTTCATACCAACCATCGACAGCGAGCACGACATATGCTACACCCATCCTGAGAAACTTCCAGGTAAGACACCGATCGGTCGTCTACTTGCACAAACATATTCCTTTGTTTATAGCTCTATTTTTCTTTTTAGACGCAGACCTGGTGAAGCAATTACAATTTGACAGTTAATAAAAAGTGAAGCAAGTGACTGCAACATGCCAAAGATGTTATGAAAATGCCAACTACGTACACTAAAACCTGTATTCGACAATACTGCAGGTATCACGCTGAGTGGCCTAAGCAAGCATTTCTTCCAGCGCAATTCAAGGGCATTCAAAAGGGGCACGTGGACGCGTCGCAAGATACAGTCGGAGTGCGGCATGCACACGATGTGGCACAACACCGGCAATACCTTGCCGGTGATGGTCAACGGCCGGCAGACGGGCAGCAAAAAGGTTCTGGTGCTGCACACCAACAAGAACTTCGACCAGCAGAGGACCAACTAGGTGATGCACCAGTACCACCTCGTGGACCTAGAGCAAGAGAAGGAGCGGGAGCTGGTCCTCTGCAAGATTTTCTACCAGACGAACACTAGGGCCAGGAGTAAAAAGATTATAAGTTAGTTTGGTATTGGTACTTGTACTACCTTGTTGTCCGCAAGTTGGTATTGTTGTTAATGATCTTTTGGTATGAACTTGGCATTTGCTTCCAACCATCATGCCGAGGGTCGACGTGGATATAAAGCTGAATCATTTGTTTCGAAATGAATTTTCAGGCACCTGATTTTTATTTGATGGGTAGCAGAAGCACCTGCCATTCGAATTCCCAGTTCTCCAAATTTTTCGAAACAAGTGCATGCTCTTATTATCACGAATTAAAAACAATATCCCTGCTGCATCCCAGTTATCAGTCTGTACTTGCAGAATTCTCTCGTTTATTGAGCACATATATTGTTTTTTCAGGTTGAGCAAGTTTCAACTAGGCTGTAGACTGCCCAGGCTTGGTTTTGTTTTTAATAGGCCCAGCCCATGACGACAACGGGGCACAAAGATCCAGCAAGTATCTACTGGCCTCTGGCCCACCAGTGTTAGTTATATTTTGTCTTACAACATCCGCATGCAGTTTTTTTACCGAATAAAACACAGAGCCTAGTTCTATTTTCCTCTTGAAACGCATGTCCTGCATCCGTTTTCTTAAGAATTAGCAAATGGGCTGCAAATTATTAAAAAATAGCAAATGGGCACTATGTTGTCTGCCACAGATTTGGAGACTGACTTGTGGGCCTACTAAGTTCTTGCGTACACAAGGTTTCTCAAAAAAGAAACTTAGTCAACAATCGACTCTACCAGCGTCAGACTGTTAGATGTCAATCAGACGGCAATCGTTCTTCTTCAGTCTCTGATCTTCCTGCCCCAGCCACCCAAACTAGCGCCGTCGAAACCGCCTGCTCCCGCCTCCCGTAGCCGGCTGTGCTGTCAGGCAGGCCTCACGGCCCCATCATATACTCGCATCCCTGGCCTGTCTATCCCTCTACTCACCCACACCTCCAGTTATTTTCCGGCGACGACAGCCGAACCAGTCAACCCTCGTACTCTCCACCACGTGGGCAGCCACTGCCGTGTCTTCCCCGGCTCTGTGTCGTTCCCTTCGTAGGCCTTGCCGTCGTCCACCGCCCTGGTGCTCTCGGCGCGGCGTGGTCAACGTGGTCAACGAACGACATCCATCGGAAGTGGACTGTACGTGGAGAGGCTGACAGCTGGGTCCACGGCCGCACACAAGGAAATGCCTCCTTATTACACGCAAAATAATGATTCCTCCACCTGACATCTGGGACCCGCCGGAAGGTCTCTGTATTTCGCAAAAAAAACGTTCCCTCCGCTGATAGGTCGGACCCACCAACTATATCTTCGCAGGTAAGGAAGTGCCTTCTTATTGCGCACAAAAAAAATGAATACCCCCTGCCAGCTGGGACCCACCATAGTGGGAGGTTGACTTGTGGGCCTACAAAGTTGACGGGGATAGAGGGCTTTGTCAACTTAGTCAATATGAACGATTCTAGCTCCAGTGACCGTATGATGTCCATCCAATGGCCTTAGTGCTTTTTCAACCTCTGGTCTTCTTGCTCCAGCCGTCTAAAGCAGTGCCGATCGTGCCGCCTGCTCCTACCTCCCGTGGCTGGCTATGCTGCCGCGGAGGCCTCACCGCCCCCATACTACTCCCACCGCTGGCCAGGCCATCCCTCCACTCACCCACACCCCATGTTATTCTGCGGCAACGGCAGCCTCACACCGCAGCTGAACCAGTGAACCCTCATACTCCTCTCCGCGTGGGCATCCACTGCCGCATCTTCCCTGGCTCCACGTCGTCCCCTTCCTAGGCCTCGCCGTCGTCCACCGCCTTGGTGCAATCGGTGCGGCGTGGTCAATGTGGTCAACGACCGACTTCCATCGGAAGAGTACTGTACGTGGAGAGGCTGACCGCTGGGTCCACGGCCGCAGCTGGGTCCACGGTCACAACCCAGTTTTTTTGTGATTTGCCAAGTAAGTCATTTTTCCAGGCCTGTTGGGCTGCAAATCTTTCAAAACGAGGAGAGCTTCATTCGGCTGGCCCAGAAAATGGCCTATCAGTAATGAGAAATGGGTTGTACATTTTTAAAACACATCAAACCGACAATTAGTTTGAAATTTCTTTTTTTTCATTTCGAGATTTTAAATTGCATTGATTTTTATGCGTGGACAATTTGTTGGATTTTATATTGATATACATTTATTTTTAAAATCAGTTTGAGTGACCCGAAATTTCGGGATTAAAAACAGTTCGGACCGCACCTAAATATGCAAAAATTCATACAATTTTTTAACCGTGGCCACAATATGGGCTGTAATGCTAACAAAAGGAATATGGGCTCCAAAAAACCTTAAGAATTAGCAAATGGGCTGTAAATTATTAGAAATAATGGCAGATGGGATGTATGCTATTTTCCACAGATTTGAGGCTTTGCTAAAAAAAGGTTGACGCACAAGCAGTGACTGCTGGATGTCCATCCAACGGCCGTCGTGCTTCTTCAATCTCTGCTCTTCCTGCTCCAGCCGCTCAAACAAGCGCCGGCGGGACTGCCTGCTCAGTCCTCCCCGCGGCCGGCTGTCCTACTGCGCAGGCCTCACCGCCCCACCGTACTCCCATCGCTGGCCTAGCCATCCCTCTACTCACCCACACCTGTTGTTATTCTCCGGCGACGGCAGAAGAACCAGTAAACCCTCATACAGTTGTACTCCCCTCCGCGTGGGAAACAACTGCCGAGTCTTCCCTGCCTCCGTGTCGTTCCCTTCCTAGGCCTCGCCGTCGTCCACCGCCCTGCTGCTCTCGGCGCGGCCTTGTCAACGTGGTCAACGATCGACATGCATCTGAAGTGGACTGTACGTGGAGAGGCTGACAGCTGGGTCCATGGCCGCACGCAAGGAAATGCCTCCTTATTACGCGCAAAATAATGATTCCTCCACCTGACATCTGGGATCCACTAAAAGGGCCTCTGTATTTCGCGAAAAAAGTTACCGCTGCTGGCAGCTCGGACCCACCAGCTATATCTTCGCATGCAAGGAAGTGCCTCCTTATTATGCACAAAAAAATGAATACTCCCCCTGCTAGCTGGGACCCAGTATAGTGGCAGGCTGACTTGTGGGCCTACTAAGTTGATGGGGACGGAGGGCTCTGTCAACTTAGTCAATATCCACGATTCTAGCTCCAGTGACCGTACGATGTCCATCCAACGGCCGTAGTGCTTCTTCAACCTCTAGTCTTCTTGCTCCAGCCGTCCAAACCAGCGCCGGTCGTGCCTCGTGCTCCTGCCTCCCGTGGCCGGTTGCGATGCCGCGGAGGCCTCATCGCCCCCTACTACTCCCTCCGCTGGCCAGGCCATCCCTCTACTCACCCACACCCGCTGTTATTCTGCGGCGACGACAGCCTCACACCGCAGCAAACCAGTTAACCATCATACTCCTCTACGCATGGGCATCCACTGCCGCGTCTTCCCCGGCTCCACGTCGTCCCCTTCCTAGGCATCGCCGTCGTCCACCGCCCTGGTGCTCTTGGCGCGGCATGGTCAACGTGGTCAAGGAACGGCTTCCATCGGACGTGGACTGTATGTGGAGAGGCTGACAGCTGGGTCCACGGCCGCAGCAAGGAAGTGCCTCCTTATTACGCGGAAAATAATGATTCCTCCACCTGTCACCAGGGACCCACTGGACGGGCCACGGTATTTCATGAAAAAAACGTTTCCCCCGGCTGCTGGGACCTACCAGCTACATCTTCACACGCAAGGAAGTGCGTCCGGGCAAAAAAATGATTCACCCCCTGACTGTTGGGACCCACCAGCTACATCTTACACGCAAGGAAGTGCCTGACAGTCGGGACCCACCTTGGCGAAGCGTACGTAGCGTTGTCATTCTGGTCACGAACGTGTACGTACATACTCGTCGATGTAGAGGCGCGCACGTGTCGTAGTAGAGGCGCGCACGTAGCATGTACACGTACGTACAGCGGCTAGGGTGCAAGAAAGTAAATACGGCCACGGACCTACATACGGGCGGGGTCTCGAATGCCTACTCGCGCGTACGTACGGCCAGGGCTCGTGTACATGGCTGGGTCAGAACGGAGAAACCTTGTTGTCGTCGTGTTCATGGGGAGGCAACGGAATGCGTCGTGTTCATCGGGAGGCAACGGAGCGCGTGGGAGCCAACCGGCTTGGATGGAACAGCCGATGGAAACGAGGCCTGGCGTACGACAGAACGGAGGAAACGGCCTTGTGTTCGACCGGCCAGGGTCGAAAGGGGATCCTGTTCATCGGGAGGGGTCTGGCGTACCGCAAAATGGAGATAACGGACCTCCTACAGTCGAAACGGGGGTCCTGTTGATCGGGAGGGGTGTGGCGTTCCGCAAAACAGAGGAAACGGACTTGTGTTGGAGCGCTACGGTCGAAATGGGGGTCTTGTTCATCGGGAGGGGTGTGGCGTACCGCAAAACGGGACTCCACGGGATACTGTTCATCTCCACCGTCGACCCCCTCCAACCTCCACGGGCTACTGTTCATCCACCGTCGACCTCCTCCAGCCTCCACCTGTGACTGTTCATCCACGGGCTCCTATTCATCCAGCCTCCACCGCGCTACTCCACCGGCTACTGTTCAACCAGCCCTCTCCACGGGCTCCTGTTCAACCACGCCTCCACGGGCTACTGTTCAACCACGCCTCCACGGGCTACTGTTCATCCAGCCCTCCACCGTCTACTGTTCATCCAGCCCTCCACGGGATGGTCCTGTTCATCCAGTCCTCCACGGGGGTCCTGTTCATCCAGCCCCAACCGGCTCGATCGATCGGGGTCCTGTTCATCCAGAGGCAACACCACGGGGTCCTGTTCATCCACCCCCACCAGGAACTGTTCATCCAAACCCCCCAGCAATGCTCACTATTCATCCAGAGGCACCATCAATCGGCTTCAGTTAGCTGTAGTAGCGAAGGAATCGCTCGATCGGGTTCAGTAAACAGCCATCGATCGATCGCTCGGGTTTAGTAACGTGTAGCCTGCAGTGCAATCGCTCGGGTTCAGTTACTACCCAACGCCTCGCTCGGGTTCAGTTAGAGCCCAACGCCTCGCACCCACGCGCGTGCGTGTCCGAGAGAAACGCGCATCGCTCGGCCCCGACCACCCACCGTAACCGGGAACACCCCGATATTTTCCTCTCCCTTGCTCCTACCACGGTTGTTTCCGTCATGGACGGCCCAAAGAATGTCATGCAGCTGCGTCTCCGGCCCGCCCAGGACGAAAAGCCCATTTTCTGTCATGATTTTTTGTCATATAAGTAGGAGCCCACCACATCTATGATGATACTAGGTTTTGTCACAATTATTGTCATAGAAGTGTCATAAGTATGACAGAATTTTTTTTCGTTCGGCCCAAAATGTCACGGATGTGTCTTTTTTTGTAGTGTATATGGAATTACAATGGGGAGGACGATGCATCCCAGCCTATGCAAGGGCCCAGAGAACTTTGCCACCCTGGCCACCATTTTAGCTGACCTTTACAAAGGGGAGAAGGAAGACTTCACTCGCTTGAAATGTCGGGAAGGTTTCTCCATGTATAACCCCATCGACTGGGTGAGTTTTTTGATTAGTGGCCTCACTTAATCTTTTTCCTGAGTTATGCTAGTCGAATTTAATCCGGCTACTTTTAACAGAAGTGGAGAAAGGTTGTCGAGGGGCTATACAGCCCCGCTCTGCAACCAGAGGACCATGTTCAAGACCTGGATCCCGGATATGAAGAAGATCCGGATATATTTATAGAACTTAAGGAGGGGATCTTTTATCAAGCGAGCTACGACGGCACGGAAGTGGCCATTATAGCCGATTACCCCGGTCTTCTCCCCTCCTCCTAGGTAAGTACCCAGGAGACGTCTCCTCCAAAAAGTTTTCCCATTGCGCATCACCCACCGCACTGTCTCATGCTCCGAAGGGGCGGCGCTCGTCCCGCCGAACTGTATCAAAGGCGTCCTCTAAGAACGAGATGCCCATGCAGGGTGAGTCTTTGAAAAGAAGGGCAAGCGGTGTACTACCGAGCCCCCACCTTCACCAAAGAGGTATAGTTTTTCACATGCACTCGGTGGATAGACCGAATTGTGACGTTTTCCGCAGGGCCATTTTTTAGGAAGAGCATACGCCTGACTATATCTGGGGACCTCGCCGGCCATGCATCAACCAATCCGGCCCCGGACCCAGCCATAAGGACTAGGGTTGATACGGGCAAAATGTCGGATTGTCATCTCCAAGAGGATTCAGATAATGTATCCGTCACCAATTCCGAAGTGGAGAGCACGATGAATCATCGGCAGCGGAAAGAGGCCATGCACGACCCAAATTTCACCGAAGAGGCGTTCAATGCCCTCAGCTCCGGGGATGCATATATCCGAGCTTCCCAGGATGGACTTGCGGGAGACACTCACCAGCTTTCAAAGGATATGCGGGTAAGAACTTTGTGTAGCACTGGTTCGCTTCGGTCCTAAACAAACGGTTTTTAACCCCTTTCCGCTACGGCATTTGGAACCGTGGCCAAGTGAGTGTGGGCGATAGGGGGGTCCTTCCCACACGACCCAGGAACTGTCAGGGATAGGGAGCCTTGATGCATACAGTTGTCCCTATATAACCGTTTCCGATATCTCGAATATCCCAAACGCTACATCCTTGCTACTCGTTTGTGTTCGCATTGCCATCGCAGTCGGAGTTTTGTGGTTCTGCCTAAAACCAGGCAGATTCCAGGCACGGGAGTTTTCCAGGCAGATTCTAGGCACGGGAGTTTTACAATGCCTGGCACATCACAAACAGTTCATGATTATAAACCGTGTACGATGGGTAGACAATCACACACATTTAGTTTTCCCGCACCGTACATGATAGTGTCTGACATCACACATGCTTTGCAAACGGCAAGTGCATGCTTGCACACGTTTCCTCTCTGTGAACCATCTCGAATTATGGTGTATATCGCAAACGCAACTGTGTGTGCCATAATGACCTGCACAATGTAATTTTTCCCTAATTTAATTGCTGCTATTTAAAATTGTACCTAATTTAAACTTGAAAGTAGGCTATAGCTTTAGTCATATCCATCAGGTTCGAACAACCAATGCATTATTCGATTCACAGGTACATATGTTTAAGAATTACATAAGCACCAAATAAAGAATGATGTACCAGGGTTCTATACTTGTACTATTACAGATGGTAAATAAAGAGGCGATAGACATTCCAGTTGCTGAACAAGGTGAAGCAGAATGGCCCTATTGTGCTCTCCTGGATGCAGAAGGCTTGCAGGACTCTAGTCCAACCCCTTGTGATGGCCGGCCGCCAATCATGTAGTTTGAGAGGTAATGTTGAGTAAACTGCTTTAGGATCCACTGCAAAAGAAAAAAGATTCAGATATTGTCATCTAACACAACTCATTACGGGCAGTAAAAAGAAGGCTACATGTAACATCCCAAATTTTCAATTTGGAATGTTATACTTAGGTCATCCATGCATATCATATTTTATTGGATTCCGTTTTGCGATCCTCGAAATTCTAAGCAACTCAAGGACCCACAGAGAGAGTTGGGGATTTCATGTTCTTCATATTTGAGTTTTATCAAATATTGAAAGAAGGATCATTTTGGTTTTAATTAATTTTTCTCTCCGAAAATATTTCATAATTAAAATATATGAGAGGAGATAATATGACTTCTCCAAAATAATTGAAATATTGGAGGAAAAATATTAAAATCAAATAAATAATTTTACTTGGATTTTATTTCAATTTTATTTGAATTAGAAAAATATGTGTTTTTCAAAATTTCATATTAGGGCCAAGAAAATGATCACCATGTTCTAAACATTCCATTTAGAGGGTGAAAATTTGTTTTGGTATTTTTAGACTTTTATTTATTTCTCTAGGATTTTTCGGGCAAAATCCGTTTAAAAAAATTCGAACTGACCTACGGGCCGTAACCGGCCCGGACTCCCCAGGCCGGCCCCCTTTATATGGCTCCCGAGCCGCCCCCGCAGCCCACCCCGAGCCACCAGCCCGCCCACGCCTCCCGAACCCTAGCGTCGCCGCCGCCCTAGCGCGCTGCCGCCGCCAACCGCCACCTCGCCGCGCAAGACGCCGGAGCCGCCCCGCCATTCGCCGGAGTTAGCCGCCGCCGCCATTTTTTCGTCGGTTTATTTCGGTAAACCCTAGATCTAGATCCGTTTTTTAAGTTTCCGGTTTAATTCATTAGATCGGTTTTCTGCCGGATTATTTATTTTGCGGACATTCGTCCGTGCGTTCGTTTTAACGAACGCCGTTCATCCGCTAGTCGCAGACAGGGAACGTTCGTTCCTTAGCCAGTTCGTTAGTTTTTCTTTTTCCAGGGTTTTTCCGCGATTATTTTCGATTGCGATTTCTGCCCTGATCTTCGATCTAGTATAACTTTTCCCTCGTTTATCGAAATCAGGTGATACAAGCGCCTACATCTTCGTCTCGAAACCCTCTTTCTGTTTAACCAACTTGAACAAGATTTTGGTATTGTAAAATTTGACTTTAGTCCAGATGAGTAAATGGATCTTGTTTCTTTCGCAGTTTGAGTTTCGTTGCTCCGTTTGATTTGATTCTTTTTGCAAACCGGAGATCTTCAGTTGAACTTTCTGGTTAGATCTTCTTATTTGAGGTTCACCCGTGCATCTTTGCTTGATTTCTTATGTATGCTATTGTTTGTTGCGATAGAATTCCCGGAGTGCGAAGCGTGCGACTATGAGTCTCTTGGTTTTGCGGATCGTCAGCAAGGCAAGTAACACATTGATCATACCCCTTTATTACCCAGTTTTTATGCATTAGTTTCAACCCTCACACATTGCATGAGTAGGATCTCTTAGCATGTGGGTTTGGGAAGTAGATGATGAGGTAGAACCTATTACCTGTTTAATATCACACCCCTGGGAGTTACTTCTACGTTATGCTTATATTGATATGCTATGCTCGTAGACGTGGATTGGGTTTGAGAGAATTCATGACAGATGTGAGTTGTTAATTAATGGTTCAACTTAAGGTGGCAACTTTAATACACATCTGGGTGGATTGCTTGTGGGCACCTAGAGAATCTAGTGTTGTCCTAGGATATCCCGGAGTACCCATGTGATCATCCTACGGTCCGCCACCCAGGCTCAAAGGGATCATAAGATTATTCATGCTAGAAACTTCCGTGTGCATCCACAAGCCATTATGGGCTATGGCATAGTTGAGTATGTTGCGTGACCTCTTTCAGTGGTAGGCTAGCAAATGTAGAGGGAAAGTAGGTGTAACTGTCTACCTAGAGTAAAGAGTTAATGCTTCTGAAAGACTGTGTCTCGGTCATCCGTTTCTCAAACACCATGTAGTGTGAGAAATCAAACGGAGGAGATCGAGTCTTGTGGGGAAAAGTGCGCAAACCTCTGCAGAGTGTATAAACTAATCATGGTTAGCCGTGTCTTCGGTTATGGACATCTTGAGTATCTGGTACTTAAATTATTGATTTGATCTCATCACTCTTAATTAATTTGTTGGGTTGTAAATGATTACTTTAATTGGGATTGAGTTGGAGGAACCTTCTCAATGATGTTTCAACCACCATGATAGTTAAATAAAATTTATTCCTTTGTTGTAGGGAAAATTGGCTTTTCGCAAAAACAATATAACCATAGAGCCTCCACCAGCCATATATGCATGTAGTGATAGCATTTATCTGTTCATTGCTCTATTGTGTTATATTGCCAGCATATTCCATGTGCTGGCCCGTTTTCGGGCTGCAACGTATCATGTTGCAGACTTTTCAGACGACGAGTAAGGTGCCATAGGTCGTTTGTCATGCACTCAGCTATGTCGTTGGAGTTGATGGACTCACTTTATCTTCCAAGACTTCCGCTGTTATCTTATTTAGATGGTCTTAAGCCATATTTATTGTGTTAAGTTCTCTTTTGAGACATTCGATGTAATAAGTGTGAGATTTCTACTCTGTTATAAACCCATTCGAGTACTGTGTGTGTCAGCATTACCGATCCAGGGATGACACTGAACACATAGATTTGACCGTTTGAGGTCGAATCGCTACAAGCTGGTATCAGAGCACACGCTGAATGTAGGACACGACCACTAAGAAAAGCCATAGGTCACTCTTCTCTACTTACTTCTGACTCCTCTCCATATTCTACTCTTTAGGATGGCAGACTCGAGGAACAAGTTTGCACAACCGGATGAAGACACACCCTTTGGACAACATTTGAAGGAAGTCACTAGATACCTGAACATTGGAATACCAAGCTTCACCGGAGCCTACACCGCCACTTTACCAGAAGAGAAGCACTGGATGATTCGAGTTCAAGTTCCAGGAAGGACATTCACGCCAGTCACCGAGCCCATAGAGTTTTCCTTCGATGCACCAACCTAGAGTTTAGGCAAGAGCATGGCTGCCCTCATCGCCATGGGACGCATTGGTGAAGTTTATCACAAGGATCTTAAGGACACTATCTATCAGATATGTGGGCGCCGAGACGAGCAATGGGAGATGGTCAGCACCAGGAGGGACAGATCCATTGCAGCTTTCATCCAGGAGCTAAACCAACACATTCGACGCCAGGAGAACCAGATGTGCACAGGCATGATAGATTTGAAGAAGGCAATGTCCAGGATCACGGAGCTAGAAGAGGAACTCAAGTCTACACGCGATGGATATGAGGAGGAAATGACGATACTTGTGGAGAAGAATGACGACTTGATAAGAAAGATAGGAGTATTCCTGGGAGACCCCGCGTCAGGAGGAGAAGACGACGAACCCAAGGAAATTCGTTCTGAAGACTACATTATCATCGACAACACCGACTCCGACCCTGATGGTAGTGATGATGATTATGAAGATGAAGCTGGAGCGGATATCATGGAGCCTTCCACCGATCAAAATTTCTAGATGACCACCATATGATTAGTAGTATTCCCCCTGTATATAGTAGTAGTCCGTGCACTTTTTGTAACGATAGTTCTAGACCGATTGTATGCCCTTGCTTGATTGATTGAGTGATATGATATGATTATGTTTGTCTCATGTGCATATGGGTACTGCTTTCTCCTTAGACCTCTTTTCTATTCTAATCTCTCCCCTCTAAACCCATCAGATGCCTTCGAGACGTGACACCGGATTTGTCTTCCCACCGGAGATCACCCAGTTGATCCAGCAGCAGAATGCCTTGATGCAGATATTAGTCCAGAACCAAGGCAGCAACAACAACAACAACCCTCCGCCACCACCACCAGTTGACAACTTAGCCCGTTTTCTAAGGTTGCAGCCGCCGGTGTTTGCTAGTAGCACCGAGCCCATAGTTGCGGATGACTGGCTACACAAGATTGGAAGGGAGTTGACCACTATAGGATGCACAGATGCAGAGAAGGTGCGTTTTGCCGCACATCAGTTGGATGGACCAGCAGCCTCATGGTGGGAGAATTACACAGCCACTTTCCCTATAGCCAATATCACTTGGGATCAGTTTCAGCAAGCATTCCACACTACCCATGTCTCAACTGGAGCTATGAGCATGAAGAAGCGTGAGTTTTGCAACTTGCGCCAGGGAAATCATACTGTGGCTAAGTACGTAGATGAGTTTAGCAAACTACCTCGTTATGCCCCTGATGATGTGGCCACAGATGCCGCGAAGCATGAGAAGTTTATGGAAGGGCTGAATGATGAGATGAGCATGCAGTTGCTGGTGGCAACATTTAACAACTACCAGGAGTTGGTAGACAAGGCTCTTATGATTGAAGGGAAGCAGCAGCAGATTGAGAGCCGCAAGAGGAAGTATGGACAAGGAAAGTACAATTCTGGAGCTCAGCAGAAGCCTCGTTTCACCCCGAACTCGGGAGGACTTACCCATAACCATGGAGGTCATACCCACAATGGAGGAAGTTCCCATAACCACAATGGCCCCAAGAATGGGAATGGGAGTGGAGCAAGCAGTAACCAGAACCGCTCCAATCCAGCCACACCCGCCAAGATGGACCGAAGTCACATTACTTGTTTCAAGTGCGGGAAGACTGGACACTATGCCACTGAGTGCCCTGAAGCAAAGAATGGTAATGGCAATGGAAGCTCTGGGAAGACGCCCAACCCTTTCAACAGGGGACAAGTGACTCACCTGAACGTGGAGGATGTTGAAGAGCAGCCAGATGCAGTTATTGGTAAATTTTTGGTTATGTCATTTACTGCAATTGTTCTTTTTGATACGGGTGCATCCCATTCATACATATCAAGGGGATTTGTGGATAAGTATAAGTTGCCCAATAAAGTAATTAGGACACCTATGTTAGTAAGCTCACCAGGAGCGGAGTATATGGCAAGTCAAGGATGTTTTCAGATGCCATTGACCATTGGAAGCCATGTTTTCTCCTCAGACCTGATAATTTTGGAGTCACAAGGATTGGTTGTGATACTAGGCATGGATTGGCTATTGATGTATGGGGGAAACATCGATTGCGCCAGTAAGTCGATTTTGCTCACTACCCCGGAGGGAAAAAGGATCAAGTATGTATCCAGGCATGCACCGAGGAGGACCCAAGTAAATTCTCTCATGGGAGTTGTTCAGGAGGAAGTGCCTGTAGTGAAGGATTACCCGGATGTATTTCCAGAGGAGCTACCAGGAATGCCGCCGGATCGAGACATCGAGTTTTTGATAGAGCTATTGTCAGGCACCGGACCAATATCAAAGAGACTGTATCGGATGCCCTCGAATGATCTGGAAGAGATTAAGAAGTAGATTAAGGAGTTATTGGAGAAAGGTTACATTCGACGAAATTCATGACCACGGGGAGCCCCAGTGCTCTTGGTCGAAAAGAAGGATGGATCATTAAGAATGGTTCTTGATTATCGTGTGTTGAATGAAGTGACGATCAAGAACAAGTACCCACTACCGATGATCAATGACTTGTTTGACCAGCTGCAAGGAGCTAAGGTGTTTTCGAAGATCGATCTGCGATCAGGATATCTCCAGCTGAAGATTAGGGAAAGGATATACCTAAGACAACTTTCACCACAAGGTACGGGCTATATGAGTATACGGTTATGTCATTTGGACTGACTAATGCCCCTGCCTACTTCATGAGTATGATGAATAAGGTGTTCATGGAGTTCTTGGATAAGTTTGTCGTGGTGTTCATTGATGATATTTTGGTGTACTCGAAGAATGAAGAGGAACACAAGGAGCATCTGTGTTTAGTTCTCGAGAAGCTCAGGGAACATCAGTGATATGCCAAGTTCAGCAAATGTGAGTTTTGGTTGAAGGAAGTTGGATTTCTTGGACATGTTATATCAGGAGAAGGTATAGCAGTGGATCCTACCAAGGTCCAGTTAGTCACTGAGTGGTTGGCACCCACCTCAGTTAGAGAGATCCACAGTTTTCTTGGACTCGCGGGATACTATCGGAGATTTATTGAGAATTTTTCCAAGATTGCAAAGCCTATGACGGCATTGCTGAAGAAGGACACTAACTTCCATTGGAGTGAAGAATGCGAAGCAAGTTTCCAGGAGTTGAAGAAACATTTGACTACAACCCCAGTGCTAATTCTGCCAGATATACGCAAGGATTTCCAAGTGTATTGCGACGCCTCTCGCTTAGGACTTGGAGGAGTACTCATGCAAGACAGAAGAGTTGTTTCGTATGCCTCACGGCAACTTCGACCGCATGCGTTGAATTATGCCACGCATGATTTGGAGCTAGCAGCTGTAGTGCATGCCCTCCAGACCTGGAGACATTATCTTATCGGAAACCGTTGCGATGTGTACACGGATCACAAGAGTTTGAAGTACATTTTTACTCAGAAGGAGCTGAATCTCAGGCAAAGGAGATGGTTGGAGCTCATAAAGGATTATGATATGAAATTGCACTATCATCCAGGAAAGGCCAATGTTGTAGCAGACGCTTTGAGCCGGAAGAGTTATGCCAATACCCTCGTGAGCGAAGGATTGCCAAAGGTGTTAACATAAGATCTCAGGGAGCTTCGTTTGGAGATAGTTCCAAGAGGTTTTGTTGCAGCATTGGAGGTTCAATCAACGTTATTGGGAAAGATTCGAGAAGATCAGAAGGATGACAAAGAAATTGCCGAGATAAAGGAGAAGATGAGTGAAGGAAAAGCCAAAGGTTTTCGTGAGGATGAACACGACACCTTGTGGTTTGAGGACCGTGTATATGTGCCTAATAATGCAGAGATTAGGAAGTTGATACTTCAGGAAGCTCATGACTCGCCATACTCGATACACCCCGAAAACACCAAGATGTATTTGGATTTGAAGGAGTGTTTCTGGTGGACTGGAATGAAGAAGGATATTGCCGAGTATGTAGCCATATGTGATGTATGTCAGAGAGTGAAGGCAGAACATCAGAAGCCAGCAGGACTGCTGCAGCCTATGCCAATACCCGAATGGAAGTGGGACAAGCTTGGCATGGATTTTATCACCGGATTACCCAGGACCCGATCGGGATATGATTCTATCTGGGTAGTAGTGGATTGCTTGACCAAAGTAGCTCACTTTATTCAAGTGAAGACCACTTATACCAGTGCAAAGTTGGCCAAGATATACATGACCAGGATCGTATGTCTACACAGAGTTCCGAGGAACATCGTATTAGATAGAGGAACACAGTTTACTTCAAAGTTTTGGCATCAGCTGCACCAGACTATGGGTACCAGGCTAGAGTTCAGCACAGCCTTTCATCCGCAGACAGATGGACAGACTGAGAGAGTCAATAAAATTCTGGAGGACATGTTGATAGCTTGTGCGCTAGATTATGGATCTAGTTGGGATGACAACTTGCCCTACGTGGAGTTCTCGTACAACAATAGCTACCAGGCCAGTTTGAAGATGGCACCGTTCGAAGCTCTGTATGGAAGAAGATGTCGAACACCGTTGATGTGGGATGAAGTTGGAGACTACCAGTTGTTTGGACCGGAATTGATTAAGGAGTCTGAAGACAAGGTTAAGCTGATTCGGGATAGACTGAAGGTAGCTCAGTCCCGACAGAAGAGCTATGCAGATTCAAAATGCAAGGAGGTAGTCTATGAAATCGAAGACAGAGCATATCTGCGAGTGTCACCTCTGCGAGGAGTTAAACGTTTTGGAGTTAAGGGAAAGTTAGCCCCGAGATTTGTGGGACCGTACCATGTTTTGGAACACATGGGAGAGGTTGCCTACAAGTTGGAGTTACCCGAACGACTGTCAGGAGTACATGATGTATTTCACGTTTCCCAGTTAAAGAAGTGCCATGCAGAGATGGCCGATATTCCTCTGAGAGGTACAGTGCCCCTGGAAGCAATTCAGCTGGATAGTGATTTGACATATGAGGAGAAACCAGTCGAGATTCTCGAGTTTGCCAGTCGAGTTACTCGCAGCAAGGTTATCAAGTTTTGCAAAGTTCAATGGATCCACCATACCGAGGAGGAAGCCACTTGGGAACGAGAGGATGATCTACGCAAAGACCACCCACACCTATTTTCTAGCCAACCCGAATCTCGAGGACGAGATTCATCTTAAGGGGGGTAGGTTTGTAACATCCCAAATTTTCAATTTGGAATGTTACACTTAGGTCATTCATGCATATCATATTTTATTGCATTTCGTTTTGCGATCCTCAAAATTCTAAGCAACTCAAGGACCCACAGAGAGAGTTGGGGATTTCATGTTCTTCATATTTGAGTTTTATCAAATATTGAAACATGGATCATTTTGGTTTTAATTAATTTTTCTCACGAGAAATATTTCATAATTAAAATATATGAGAGGAGCTAATATGACTTCTCCAAAATAATTGAAATATTGGAGGAAAATATTAAAATCAAATAAAATAATTTTATTTGGATTTTATTTCAATTTTATTTGAATTAGAAAAATATGCGTTTTTTCAAAATTGCATATTAGGGCCAAGAAAATGTTCATCTTGTTCTAAATATTCCATTTAGACGGTGAAATTTTGTTTTGGTATTTTAGATTTTTATTTATTTGTCTAGGATTTTTCCGGCGAAATCCTTTTTAAAAAAATCGAACCGACCTACGGGCTGTAACCGGCCCGGACTCCCCCGGCCGGCCCACTTTATAAGGCGCCCGAGCTGCCCCTGCAGCCCACCCCGAGCCGCTAGCCCTAGCGCGCCGCCGCCGCGCCGCGGCGCAAGTCGCCGGAGCCGCCCCGCCGTTCGCCAGAGTTAGCCACCACTGCCGCCGTTTTTTTTCGTCGATTTATTTCGGTAAACCCTAGATCTAGATCCATTTTTTTTAGTTTCCGGTTTAATTCATTAGATCGGTTTTCCGTCGGTTTATATATTTTGCGGACGTTCGTTTTAACGAACACCGTTCATCCGTTAGTCGCAGACAACGAACGCTCGTTCGTTAGCCTGTTCGTCAGTTTTTCTTTTTCCAGGGTTTTTCCGCGATTATTTTTTATTGCGATTTCTGCCCTGATCTTCGATCTAGTATAACTTTTCGCTCGTTTATGCAAATTAGGTGAAACAAGTGCCTAGATCTTCGTCTCGAAACACTCTTTATGTTTAACCAACTTGAACAAGATTTTGGTACTGTAAAATTTGACTTTAGTCTAGATTAGTAAATGGATCTTGTTTCTTTCGCAGTTTGAGTTTCGTTGCTCCGTTTGATTTGATTCTTTTTGCAAACCGGAGTTCTTCAGTTGAACTTTCTGGTTAGATCTTCTTATTTGAGGTTTACCCGTGCATATTTGCTTGATTGCTTATGTATGCTATTGTTTGTTGTGATAGAATACCCGGAGTGCGAAGCGTGCTGCTACGAGTCTCTAGGTTTTGCGGATCGTCAGCAAGGCAAGTAACAGATTGATCATACCCCTTTCTTACCCAGTTTTTATGCATTAGTTTCAACCCTCACACATTGCATGAGTAGGATCTCTTAACATGGGGTTTGGGAAGTAGATGATAAGGTAGAACCTATTACCTGTTTATTATCAAACGCCTGGGAGTTACTTCTACGTTATGCTTATATTGATATCCTATGCTCGTAGACGTGGATTAGGTTTGAGTGAATTCATGATAGATGTGAGTTGTTAATTAATGGTTCAACTTAAGGTGACAACTTGAATACACATCTGGGTGGATTACTTGTTGGCACCTCGAGAATCCAGTGTTGTCCTAGGATATCCCGGAGTACCCGTGTGATCATCCTACGGTCCGCCACCCAGGCTCAAAGGGATCATAAGATTATTCATGCTAGAAACTTCCATGTGCAGCCACAAGCCATTATGGGCTCTGGCATAGTTGAGTATGTTGCGTGACCTCTTTCAGTGGTAGGCTAGCAGATGTAGAGGGAAAGTAGGTGTAACTGTCTACCCAGAGTAAAGAGTTAATGCTTCTGAAAGACTGTGTCTCGGTCATCCGTTTCTCAAACACCATGTAGTGCGATAAATCAAACGGAGGAGATCGAGTCTTGTGGGGAAAAGTGCGCAAACCTCTGCAGAGTGTATAAACTAATCATGGTTAGCCGTGTCCCCGGTTATGGACATCTTGAGTATCTGGTACTTCAATTATTGATTTGATCTCATCACTCTTAATTAATTTGTTGGGTTGTAAATGATTACTTTAATTGGGATTGAGTTGGAGGAACCTTCTCAATGATGTTTCAACCACCATAATAGTTAAATAAAATTTATTCCTTTGTTGTAGGGAAAATTGGCTTTTCGCAAAAACAATATAACCATAGAGCCTCCACCAGCCATATATGCATGTAGTGATAGCATTTATCTATTGATTGCTCTATTGTGTTATATTGCCAGCATATTCCATGTGCTGACCCGTTTTCGGGCTGCAACGTATCATGTTGCAGACTTTTCAGACGACGAGTAAGGTGCCATAGGTCGTTTGTCATGCACTCGCTTTATCTTCCAAGACTTCCGCTGTTATCTTATTTAGATGGTCTTAAGCCATATTTATTGTGTTAAGTTCTCTTTTGAGACATTCGATGTAATAAGTGTGTGATTGCTACTCTGTTATAAACCCATTCGAGTACTATGTGTGTCAGCATTACCGATCCAGGGATGACACTGAACACATAGATTTGACCATTTGAAGTCGAATCGCTACACTACAGGGTTCTTACTTACCATCCAGCAGTTCACTGTTGTCTTGCATAAAGTGTAAACAAATAGTTCGATTGACATCTTTTGACCCATTTTAATAACAATCTTTATCAGTTTCCTCACTTGATGCTAGTTCATGAATATCTCATTGCCCCATACACAGAATGGGCCAAAGTGTGGATCTTTGGCAATGATATATGTACCTATGAGCACCAAGTTAATATTAGAAGCTAAACAACAATTAAAAAATGATGTAGTACAACACTCCATCCATCCCACTATATAATATTTTATTACATGTATATCTAGACATCATCAGAACATTAAGGTAACACTCTTCCTTGTTGCTATGTAGCCTGGGATTGCATATTTAGTCATTCAGTACAATGCATGTTGCTAAACAACAATTGAAAAATGAAAAGGCATGTTAACTGCAATCTCCTTAACAACAATCAAATATCGTAATTCATAGTTGTATTGTTGAAACTGTTATTGATGAAATTGAACTGCACGACAAATAGTTGCACATATAGAGCATCACATTGTTAAGAACTAAAATAAACAAGTCATAAAGGGCATCTCTAGGCGATCCTTAAAAAGTTAAAGGACTAAAACCCTTAGTGGATATATATACTCCAGCAATTTTTGGCCTTTTCTAGTCGATCCCCTAAACTTAAGGTTGTAAACTTCAATTTGATCAAGTTCAAAGAAGGTTCAACTGAAAGTAGCATGCATTCAAACATAAACATAGATAGTATTGCATAACCGAACATAAAACATAAATTTAAACTAAGCTAAACTACTTTCAGTCAAAGTAGAGGTCGAGCCAATCCTTCCTCGTCATGTACGGTGTGCCGAGAGCCGGGTCCGGGCTAGTACCATCGTCGGGGTCGTTGGGGAAGGCACTCCTCCACTCGTCGACGTCGATCTCCTCGTCCTCGGGGCCCAACTCGACGCCCTTCGCGCCGCCGTCGCCGCCGCCTTCGACCTCATCATCAAAGGAGAGTGCGATAATCTCGCCGCCCTCCGCGCCGCCATCCTCGCCGCCTTTGACCTCATCATCAGAGGAGAGCGCGATAACCTCGCCGCGCTCCGCGCCGGCAAAGATCGCCCGCACCGTCTCCACGAGCTCCGGGTGCTGCCGACGGAGCTCTTGCATGTAGGCCTCATCGGCTGCCTCGGCCTCGAGGCGCTCCCACGCCTCGTGGTCCTCCCGCGCCATAGCCGAGCTCACCACCCCTGGCTCCGGCAGAACGAGGTGGACCAGACGTGTGCCGAAGGGGAAATTGAGCCTAGCTGCCGTGCCGTGGTAGCGGACCTGCCAACGGTCGTACTCCATGGCTGCGAGCTCAGCCGTGTGGAAGCTACCGAGCCACCGGCGGGTGTCGGTCTCTCGATCTGTAATATCGGCGACCCACGTCCACCATCGCCGCTGCCGGACCGAGATGTAGGACTTCGTCGGCTACTGGGTCCGAGGGAGGACGGGGAAGTCCTCAAATCGGCGTAAGGGCGCGGCGGCGGGCGGATCGGAGGACTGGCGATGGCGGATCAGGCCCACGGAGGATGACGGGGACACCTCGACGGCCACCTCGCCGGCGTCGGGCGAAAAGGCCACGATAAACCTCTTTTTGGCCCTAAACACTTCGAGCTCCCTGGCACACGGGCAGAGGTTGAGGATGGAGGCGCCGGCGATGGCGGCGACCTACCGATGGTTTCGAGGGTTGTGTGTGTCTGTGTGAGCGGAGGTTTTGGGGTGTGTGTGGAGTGGGGGTCGAGGTTGTGTTTGAGGAAATACTGCGGCAACTGAAAATTTTACTAGGCGGGAGTAACAAGGCGGGGCTACTGAAAATTTGGATCAAGGGCGAGCAGATATTTTTGATATTGCGAGGGATGTAGAGGCGGGAGTAAAATGCTGGGGCTACTGAAAAATTTGAATCAAGGGACTGAAGCAGAGCGGGACTAACAGACATCGCACACAGTCCGCACATACTAATCGTGTGCTATCAAATATTAAAACCTTCCAGGCGGTAGATATTTTTGAGATTGCGAGGGATGCAGAGGCGGGAGTTTTTGGGGAGTGAGCTAGTGTGCTTGACACGCCGGGTGTGGACTGTAGCCGACACACCTTCTTGCGTAAGCCATAGGCGTACTATACACCAACAGTGCTCAAAGATATTTTGTACTACATCTCACACGGTTGGTGATAATAAACTGTGTGGGATCTACTTAATTTGAATTACAAAATGGTGTCACAGCGGCAATGGACGTTGTTTGAATTGCTAGACATTTTATCTGTAGTGAACATGCAACTATATGTGTGTCGTAAAAGAATTGGAGTTATTCAGGGTTTGTTTGGACATTTTATACAATAAACTGGTTTTCTAGCCATTTCACGTGCACAATTCAAAATTAAACTACATACACATGCTCTGGTGCATACAAATTGGTTGACAAATCAAATATGTGTCCTTCAGTGCATGCTTAGGTCCCATGCAAGAAATGGGAATGAATTTTCCGGGGTTCTTTTGGCCTTTTTTATACATTAACTGGGTTTTCTAGGCATTTTATGAGCATAATTCAAATTTCAACTACAAGCACATGCTCCAATGCACCAAAGTTGGTTGTAAAATCACACGTGTGTCCTTGGGTGTATTTCTAGGTCCCATGCAAGAGATGAGAATGAATTTCAAACACCAGGGCACTGTTGATTGCCGGCAAAACATTGAGATACCTGGTTTCCAAATTCTAGTAAATCCAAAACTTGTCTGAAATTCATGAAACTTGGCATGCTATCATGGAGCGGCATCAACATGCCGTGGTGAAAATTTTGTCCCATTTGGGGCAGGTTTGGGTATAAGCTTCTCACAAGCCAGAGCTTCTCACAAGAAGCATGATAGTTTCGATAGGTAACGTACCACCTTTGGGGACGGGAAGATTTATGTTGCCTCTTATTGCTTTCAAAAACTTTCTAGTGTCAACATAGAACAACAGGAGTGTTGTGTTTAATCTTGGAATTTTTTGCGGTTCGTTTGTCCTTTTTTATACATTGACTGGGTTTCCTAGGTATTTTATGTGCATAATTGTAACATCCCAAATTTTCAATTTGGAATGTTATACATAGATCATCATTGCATATCATGTTTTGTTGCATTTTGACAAATCCTCGATAAATCCTAAGCAACTCAAGGACCCTCGGAGAGAGTTGGGGATTTTCTCGTATTTTCAAATTTGATTTTTCAAACGAGGATTTTTGGTTTTAATTATTTTTCTCTCCGGAAAAATATTTCATTTTAAATAAACGAGAGGAGAAAATATGACTTATCCAAAACATTGAAATGCTGGAGGAAAAATGTTAAAATCATTATTTGGAATTTACCTGGATTTTATTTGCAATTTTTATTGCATTTAAAAATATGCATGTTTTCAAAATATTTATTTTTGATTTTAAAAATGTTCACCCTATCTAGATTTTCTAACTAGACGGGGAAAATTTATTTCATATTTTTCTGATTTTTATTTATTTTTCTACGCAATATTTTTCCGCGGAACTTATTTAAAAAAAACAAAAAACAAACGCGCCCGCGCCGACTGGGCCGAGCCCAGCCGACGGCCCGCCCCGTCGCCCTCTCCTCTTCCCACACGCGACGCCCCGCCGGAGTCCGACCACGCCACGGGAGCCGCCGCCGCCTCGGATGCCCCTTCCCCAAGCCGCCCGCACCCCCCTCCATAAATACCCCCCCCCTCCATTTTCCTCGCCACCGCCGCCGCCGCCTGCATCTAGCCCCGCCGCCGCCGCCTTTTTGCCTCGCCGCCGCCGCCGGGAGTCGCCGGAGCCGCCGCCCCCGCCCGCCGGAGCACCCCGCCGAGCCACGCACCCCTCGCCGCCGGAGCCCCGCCCGCCGGAGCCCCTCGCCTCGCCACCGTCGAGGTACTGCCGCCGGCCGTCTCGTTGTTGACCGGTTTTCTATAAAAAAAAACCTTTCGTTTAAAAAAAACCCTAGATCGGTTTTTTTTGGTTTTCTTATTTCGCGAGCGTTCACCGAACCGTTCGTTTTAACGAACGCGTTCATCGATTTTTCTCTGTTAACGAACGTCCGTTATTTAACCGTTCGTCCGTTTTTCTTTTTCGTCGGATTTTCTCGTTATTTTCTCGGATTCGATTTCCGATCGAATTTTCAAATCTGTTTAACTTTTCGCTCGTTTATCAGAATCAGGTGATTCAAGCGCCTAGAGTTTCGTCTCGAAATTCTCTTTCCGTTTAACCTACTCAAACAAGTTTTTGCTACAGTAAAATTTGACTTAGATCCAGATTAGCAAACGAAGTTTCTTTCTTTCGCCGTTTGACTTTCATTGCTTCTTGCGAGTTGATTCTTTTTGCAAACCGGAGTTCTTAAGTTGAACTTTCTGGTTGGATCTTTCATTCGAGTTTTACCTGTGCATTATATGAGTACTGATTGTATGCTTTTTTGTTTGCGATAGAGTACCCAAAGTGTGCCGCTTGTTACTTCGACTCGCTAGGTTTTGCGGATCATCAGCAAGGCAAGTAACACTTTGATCATACCCCGTTCATACCCAGTTTTTAGTGCATTAGATCTATTCCCTCAAACATTGCATGATTAGGATCTAATTAAACTGTGGGTATTGGGAAGTAGTTGAGGTAGTACCTATTTCCTGTTTTTCATTATCAAACCCTTGGGAGTTACTTCTACGTTGCTATTATATTGCCATGCTATGCTCGTAGACGTGGATTGGGTTTGAGTGATATTCATGACAGATGTGAGATGTTTAATAATGGTTCAACTTAAGGTGGCAACTAAAACTCACATCTGGGTGGATTGAGGCACCTGGAGAACCCAGTGTTGTCTGTATGTATAAGGTCCGCCACCCAGGCTCAAAGGGATCATAAGATTATTCATGCTAGAAACTTCCGTGTGCAGCCACAAGCTATTATGGGCTCTAGCAGAGCTGAGTAGGTTACAGGATCTCTTGAAGAGGTGGACTAGCAGACGTAGGGGAAAGTAGGTGTACCGGTCCATCCAGAGTAAAGAGTGATTGTTTCTGAAAGACTGTGTCTCGGTCATCCGTTTCTCAAACACCATGCAGTGCGAGAATCAAGCGGAGGCGATCGAGTCTTGTGGGGAAAAGTGCACAAACCTCTGCAGAGTGTACAAACTGATCATGATTAGCCGTGTCCCCGGTTATGGACAACTTGAGTATCTAGTATCTGGATTATCATTTGAATCGCATCACCGTGATACTTATAATTAATTTTGTTGGGTTAATGATGTTACTTAATTGGGATTGAGTTGGAGGTACCTTCTCAATGTTTCAACCACCATGATAGTTAAATAAAATTTATTCCTTTGATGTAGGATAAAATTGGCTTTTCGCAAAACTGTAACCATAGAGCCTTTCCACCAGCCATATATGCATATAGTATAGCATTATCATTGTTCATTGTTCTCTATGTGCTACTTTGCCAGCATATTCTATGTGCTGACCCGTTTTCGGGCTGCAACGTTTCATGTTGCAGACTTTTCAGACGACGAGTAAGGTGCCTTAGGTCGTGGTCTTATACTCATTGATGCCGCTGGAGTTGATGGACTCACTTATCTTCCAAGTCTTCCGCTGTTATCGTTATTAGATGGCCTTAAGCCATGTTTTTATACTTATCTCTTCGGAGATATTCGATGTAATAAGTGTGTGATTGCTACTCTGTTATAAATCCTCCATTTGTACTGTGCGTGTCAGCATTACTGATCCAGGGATGACACTGGTGCACAGCAGCACAGACCATTTGAGGTCTGGTCGCTACAAAGTTGGTATCAGAGCACACGCTGACTATAGGACACGACCACTAAGCTTAAGCCCTAGAAAACTTCTCTCTTCTCATTTCTGACCCCTCTCCACTTTCTACTCTTTTAGGAATGGCGAATGCAAGGAGCAAGTTCATGCATCCAGATGAAGACACGCCGTTTGGACGACACTTGAAGGAAGTCACCAAGTACTTGAACATAGGAATACGAAGCGTCACCGGAACCTACAACGCTACATTACCTGAAGAGGAGAGCTGGAAGATTCAAGTTATCATTCCAGGAAGAACGTTTGCGCCAATTACGGAACCCATAAGATTGGTTTTCGAAGCACCAACTTGGAGTTTAGGGAAGAGCATGGCCGCACATATCGCCATGGGACGCATTGGAAAAGTCTATCACCAGGAGCTTAAGGATACGATTTATCAAATTTGTGGACGTCGAGACGCGCAATGGGAGATGATCAAGACCAAGAAGGATGGATCAATTGCAGCTTTCATCCAGGAGCAGAACCAACATATTCGACGCCAGGAGAACCAGATATGCACGGACAAGGAAGAACTGAAGAAGGCATTCACGAAGATCAATGAACTCCAAGGAGAACTCAAGGCTACCCGCGAAGATTATTTGGAGGAAATCAACGCACTAGTCGGGAAGATTGACGACCTGGAGAATAAGATTGGAGCATTCGTGGGGAATCCAGTGCCAAAAGCAGAAGTCGACGAATGCACTTGTCCGGATAACTACATCATCATCGACGACACCGACTCGGAACCAAGTGAAGACGAATGGATTGATGAAGCTGGAGCAGACATCATGGAGTCTTCAACGGATCAGAATTTTTAGTAGACTACCATATCAGTAGTAGTTTTTCCCCCATTTAGTAGTACAGCTCAAGCACTTTGTAACGCTAGTTAGATCGATTGTTTTGCCTTGTTTGGATTGATTGAGTGATATTGATTGAATTTGCCTCATGAGCATATGGGTAGTGTTTTCCCTCTAGACCTCATTCTATTCTTAATTCTCATCCTTTCTAAACCTATCAGATGCCTCTGAGACGCGACACCGGATTATCTTTCCTGCCAGAGATCACCTAGTTGATTCAGCAACAGAATGCTCTGATGCAAGTGTTAGTTCAGAACCAAGGCAACAACAACAACAACAACAACCCACCGCCACCACCACCTGTTGACCACTTAGCCCGTTTCTTAAGGCTAAACCCGCCGGTGTTTTCCAGTAGCACCGAGCCGATAGTTGCAGATGATTGGCTCCGCAAAGTTGGAAGGGAGTTGACCACTGCAGGATGCACAGATGCGGAAAGAGTGCGTTTTGCCGCACATCAGCTTGATGGACCCGCAGCATCATGGTGGGAGAATTATACAGCCACGCACCCTATTGACACTGTCACATGGGACCAGTTTCAGCAAGCTTTCCGTACAGCTCATGTTTCAGCAGGAGCTATGGCTATGAAGAAGCATGAGTTTCGCAACCTACGCCAAGGAGGACGCACCGTAGGCCAGTATGTGGAAGATTTCAGTAAGTTAGCACGTTATGCACCAGATGACGTTGCTACGGATGCTGCCAAGCAGGAGAAATTTCTGGAAGGATTGAATGATGAGCTGAGTATGCAGTTGATGGTAGCAACTTTCAACAACTACCAGGAGCTGGTAGATAGAGCTCTCATGATTGAAGGGAAGCAACAGCAGATTGAAAACCGCAAGAGGAAGTATGGACAAGGGAAGTATAGTTCTGGAGCCCAGCAGAAGCCACGATTTACCCTGAAGCCGGGAGGACAGTTTCAGCATACCCATGGAGGAGGTAGTTCGCACAACCATAATGGCTCCAAGAATGGTAATGGGAATGGAGGAGGAAACGGACAGAACCGCACCAACCCATCTACCCCAACCAAGAGAGATCTAAGTCACATTACTTGTTTCAAGTGCCAGAAGACGGGACATTACGCTACCGATTGTCCCGAAGCCCAAAATGGAAATGGCAATGGAAGCTCTGGGAAGAAGCCGAACCCGTTCAACAAAGGACATGTGAACCACGTGAGCGTGGAGGAGATTGAAGCTCAGCCTGATGTAGTAATAGGTAAGTTTTTGGTTAAGTCATTTATTGCAACTATTCTTTTCGATACTGGTGCATCGCATTCATACATATCAAGGGGATTCGTAAACAAGTTTAGGATGTCCACCCAAGTCCTCAAAAGCCCCATGTTAGTAACCTCGCCAGGAGCAGAGTATATGGCCACCCAAGGATGTTTTCAGATACCGTTGGCCATTGGAAGGCATGTTTTCCCCACAGACCTCATTGTTTTGGAATCGCAAGGCTTGGATGTGATTTTGGGAATGGATTGGCTATCGTTGTATGGAGGAAACATCGATTGTGCCAGCAAGACAATTTTTCTTACCACCCCGGAAGGAAAAAGGATCAAGTATGTATCCAGGCATATGCCGAAGAGGACTCAAGTGAATTCCTTATCAGGAGTTGTATAGGAGGAAGTACCAGTGGTGAAGGACTATCCGGATGTATTTCCAGAAGAGTTGCCAGGCATGCCACCAGATAGAGACATTGAGTTCTTGATTGAACTTTTGCCAGGCACAGGGCCAATATCTAAGAGACCGTATAGGATGCCCGCAAAGGATTTGGAGGAAATTAAGAAGCAAATCAAGGAGTTACTGGATAAAGGCTATATTCGCCCAAGTTCGTCACCTTGGGGATCACCAGTACTTCTAGTGGAGAAGAAAGATGGATCACTAAGGATGGTTGTTGATTACCGAGGATTGAATGAAGTGACCATAAAAAAAAGTACCCACTGCCGATGATCAATGATTTGTTTGACCGCTTGCAACGAGCTAAAGTATTTTCCAAGATCGATCTACGATCGGGATACCATCAGTTGAAGATTCGAGAGCAGGATATACCTAAGACAGCATTTACCACCAGATATGGATTGTATGAGTATACCGTTATGTCATTTGGACTGACTAACGCACCGACCTATTTCATGAACCTGATGAACAAAGTGTTTATGGAGTGTTTGGATATGTTCGTCGTGGTGTTCATTGATGATATTTTAATCTTTTCCAAGGATAAAGAAGAGCATGAGGAGCATTTACGATTGGTACTTGAGAAGCTCAGAGAGCATCAGTTATATGCCAAGTTCAGCAAATGTGAGTTTTGGTTGAAGGAAGTTGGATTCCTTGGACATGTTATTTCTGGAAAAGGAATAGCAGTAGACCCTGCCAAGGTTGACACAGTGACAAGTTAGGAATCACCCACTACAGTTGGAGAAATCCGGAGTTTTCTTGGACTTGCAGGATACTACCGGAGATTTATTGAGAATTTCTCAAGGATTGCTAAGCCCATGACTGAGCTATTGAAGAAGGACACCAAATTCAATTGGACTGAGGAATGTGAAGCTAGTTTCCAAGAGTTGAAGAAACGATTGGTTACATCACCAGTGTTGATTCTGCCAGATCAACGCAAGGACTATGAAGTTTATTGCGACGCTTCTCGTCGAGGACTTGGAGCAGTGCTTATGCAGGAAGGAAGAGTTGTTTCGTATGCTTCACGACAACTTAAACCCCATGAGAAGAATTATGCTACGCATGATTTGGAATTAGCAGCCGTGGTGCATGCATTGAAGACATGGAGACATTTTCTCATCGGAAACCATTGTGAGGTGTACACGGATCACAAGAGTTTGAAGTACATTTCCACGCAGAAGGAGTTAAATCTCAGACAGAGGAGATGGTTGGAGCTCATAAAAGACTATGATATGAGATTGCATTATCACCCTGGAAAGGCTAACGTAGTAGCAGACGCGTTGAGCCGCAAGAGTCATGTCAACACCCTCATGACAGGAGAGTTACCTCAGGAGTTAGCTGAGGACCTACGTGAGCTATGTTTGGAGATAGTCCCTAGAGGCTATTTAGCGACATTGGAGATTCAGTCTACCTTGATGGAAAGGATCAGAGAAGCTCAGAAGACAGACAAGGAGATTGAAGAGATAAAGGAGAAGATGAGCAAAGGAAAAGCCAAGGGATTTCGTGAGGATGAGCACGATACCTTATGGTTTGAGGACCGTGTATATGTGCCAAATGATCCGGAGATCAGGAAGTTGATTTTGCAAGAAGCCCATGATTCACCGTACTCGATTCACCCAGGGAATACCAAGATGTATTTGGATTTGAAGAATACTTTATGGTGGACCGGAATGAAGAAGGATATTGCGGAGTTTGTAGCAGTTTGTGATGTATGTCAGAGAGTGAAGGCAGAGCATCAGAAGCCAGCAGGATTGCTACAACCATTGCCGATACCCGAATGGAAGTGGGATAAAATAGGCATGGATTTTATCACAGGATTACCCAGGACTCGTTCAGGCTATGACTCAATATGGGTTGTAGTCGACCGTTTGACGAAAGTGGCTCATTTCATTCCAGTGAAGACCACTTACACCAGTGCTAAGTTGGCAAAGATATACATGACCAGGATAGTATGTTTGCATGGAGTTCCGAGGACCATTGTATCAGACAGAGGAACCCAATTTACCTCGAAGTTTTGGAAGCAGCTACATGAAACATTGGGAACCAGGCTGGAATTCAGTACAACTTTTCACCCGCAGACAGATGGACAGACCGAGAGAGTCAACCAGATTTTGGAGGACATGTTGAGAGCATGTGCACTAGATTATGGATCTAGTTGGGACGACAATTTGCCATATGCAGAGTTTTCATATAACAACAGTTATCAAACTAGTTTGAAGATGGCCCCTTTCGAAGCTTTGTACGGAAGGAGGTGTAGAACACCGTTGTTATGGGACGAAGTTGGAGATCGTCAGTTGTTTGGACCAGATTTGATTAAGGAGTCTGAACAGAAAGTAAAGTTGATTCGCGATAGGCTCAAGGTAGCCCAGTCCAGGCAGAAGAGTTATGCTGATTCTAAACGCAAGGAGATAGTTCACGAAGTCGGAGACAGAGTGTATCTTCGAATATCGCCACTTCGAGGAGTAAAGCGCTTTGGAGTTAAGGGAAAGTTAGCGCCTCGTTTTATCGGACCATACAGAGTGTTGGAACGTATGGGAGAAGTTGCCTATAAGCTGGAATTGCCCGAAGGATTGTCTGGAGTGCATGATGTATTTCATGTTTCACAGTTGAAGAAGTGCCACGCAGAGATGGCTGAGATACCATTAAGAGATACTATGCCACTGGAAGCGATTCAGTTGGAAAGTGATTTGACCTATGAGGAGAAGCCAGTTAAGATTCTCGAGTATGCAAGCCGAGTTACCCGCAGCAAGGTTATCAAGTTTTGCAAAGTCCAGTGGAGTCACCACACAGAAGATGAGGCCACCTGGGAGCGAGAGGAAGATCTACGAAAAAACCACTCCCACCTGTTTTCTAGCCAACCCGAATCTCGAGGGCGAGATTCATCTTAAGGGGGGTAGGTTTGTAACATCCCAAATTTTCAATTTGGAATGTTATACATAGATCATCATTGCATATCATGTTTTGTTGCATTTTGACAAATCCTCGATAAATCCTAAGCAACTCAAGGACCCTCGGAGAGAGTTGGGGATTTTCTCGTATTTTCAAATTTGATTTTTCAAACGAGGATTTTTGGTTTTAATTATTTTTCTCTCCGGAAAAATATTTCATTTTAAATAAACGAGAGGAGAAAATATGACTTCTCCAAAACATTGAAATACTGGAGGAAAAATGTTAAAATCATTATTTGGAATTTACCTGGATTTTATTTGCAATTTTTATTGCATTTAAAAATATGCATGTTTTCAAAATATTTATTTTTCATTTTAAAAATGTTCACCCTATTCTAGATTTTCTAACAAGACGGAGAAAATTTATTTCATATCTTTCTGATTTTTATTTATTTTTCTACGCAATATTTTTCCGCAGAACTTATTTAAAAAAAAACAAACGCGCCCGCGCCGACTGGGCCGAGCCCAGCCGACGGCCCGCCCCGTCGCCCTCTCCTCTTCCCGCACGCGACGCCGCCGCCGGAGTCCGAGCACGCCACGGGAGCCGCCGCCGCCTCGGATGCCCCTTCCCCAAGCCGCCCGCACCCCCTCCATAAATACCCCCCCTCCGTTTTCCTCGCCACCGCCGCCGGAGGAGCCCGCCGCCGCCGCCCGCATCTAGCCCCGCCGCCGCCGCCTTTTTGCCTCGCCGCCGCCGCCGGGAGTCGCCGGAGCCGCCGCCCCCGCCCGCCGGAGCACCCCTCGCCGCCGGAGCCCCGCCCGCCGGAGCCCCTCGCCTCGCCGCCGTCGAGGTACTGCCGCCGGCCGTCTCGTTGTTGACCGGTTTTCTGTAAAAAAAAAGTTTCATTTCAAAAAAACCCTAGATCGGTTTTTTTTCGGTTTTCTTATTTCGCGAGCATTCACCGAACCGTTCGTTTTAACGAACGCGTTCATCGGTTTTTCTCTATTAACGAACGTCCGTTATTTAACCGTTCGTCCATTTTTCTTTTTCGTCGGATTTTCTCGTTATTTTCTCGGATTCGATTTCCGATCGAATTTTCAAATCTGTTTAACTTTTCGCTCGTTTATCGGAATCAGGTGATTCAAGCACCTAGAGTTTCGTCTCGAAATTCTCTTTCCGTTTAACCCACTCAAACAAGTTTTTGCTACAGTAAAATTTGACCTAGATCCAGATTAGCAAACGAAGTTTCTTTCTTTCGCCGTTTGACTTTCATTGCTTCTTTCGAGTTGATTCTTTTTGCAAACCGGAGTTCTTAAGTTGAACTTTCTGGTTGGATCTTTCATTCGAGTTTTACCTGTGCATTAGATGAGTACTGATTGTATGCTTGTTTGTTTGCGATAGAGTACCCGGAGTGTGCCGCTTGTTACTTCGACTCGCTAGGTTTTGCGGATCATCAGCAAGGCAAGTAACACTTTGATCATACCCCGTTCATACCCAGTTTTTATTGCATTAGATCTATTCCCTCAAACATTGCATGATTAGGATCTAATTAAACTGTGGGTATTGGGAAGTAGTTGAGGTAGTACCTATTTCCTGTTTTTCATTATCAAACCCTTGGGAGTTACTTCTACGTTGCTATTATATTGCCATGCTATGCTCGTAGACGTGGATTGGGTTTGAGTGATATTCATGACAGATGTGAGATGTTTAATAATGGTTCAACTTAAGGTGGCAACTAAAACTCACATCTGGGTGGATTGAGGCACCTGGAGAACCCAGTGTTGTCTGTATGTATAAGGTCCGCCACCCAGGCTCAAAGGGATCATAAGATTATTCATGCTAGAAACTTCCGTGTGCAGCCAAAAGCTATTATGGGCTCTAGCATAGCTGAGTAGGTTACAGGATCTCTTGAAGAGGTGGACTAGCATATGTAGGGGAAAGTAGGTGTACCGGTCCATCCAGAGTAAAGAGTGATTGTTTCTGAAAGACCGTGTCTCGGTCATCCGTTTCTCAAACACCATGCAGTGCGAGAATCAAGCGGAGGCGATCGAGTCTTGTAGGGAAAAGTGCACAAACCTCTGCAGAGTGTACAAACTGATCATGATTAGCCGTGTCCCCGGTTATGGACAACTTGAGTATCTAGTATCTGGATTATCATTTGAATCTCATCACCGTGATACTTATAATTAATTTTTTTGGGTTAATGATGTTACTTAATTGGGATTGAGTTGGAGGTACCTTCTCAATGTTTCAACCACCATGATAGTTAAATAAAATTTATTCCTTTGATGTAGGATAAAATTGGCTTTTCGCAAAACTGTAACCATAGAGCCTTTCCACCAGCCATATATGCATATAGTATAGCATTATCATTGTTCATTGTCCTCTATGTGCTAATTTGCCAGCATATTCTATGTGCTGACCCGTTTTCGGGCTGCAACGTTTCATGTTGCAGACTTTTCAGACGACGAGTAAGGTGCCTTAGGTCGTGGTCTTATACTCAGTGATGCCGCTGGAGTTGATGGACTCACTTATCTTCCAAGTCTTCCGCTGTTATCGTTATTAGATGGCCTTAAGCCATGTTTTTATACTTATCTCTTGGGAGATATTCGATGTAATAAGTGTGTGATTGCTACTATGTTATAAATCCTCCATTTGTACTGTGCGTGTCAGCATTACTGATCCAGGGATGACACTGGTGCACAGCAGCACAGACCATTTGAGGTCTGGTCGCTACAATAATTCAAATTTGAACTACAAGCACATGCTCCATTGCACTAAAGTTGGTTGAAAAATCACATGTGTGTCCTTGGGTGAATTTCTAGGTCCCATGCAAGAGATGGGAATGAAATTCAAACACCAGGGCAGTGTTGATTACCAGCAAAACGTTGAGATGCCTGGTTTTTAAATTATAGTAAATCCAAAACTCGTCTGAAATTCATGAAACTTGGCATGCTATCATGGAGCGGCATCAACATGCCGTGGTAAAAAAATTGTCCCATTCGGGGCAGGTTCGGGTATACGCTTCTCACAAACCAGAGCTTCTCACACCAAGCATGATGGTTTCAGTAGGGAACGTCCCACCTTTGGGTACGAAACGATATCCATTGCCTCTTATTGCTTTCAAAAAAATTCTCGTGTCAATGTAGAACAAGAGGAGTGTTGTGTCAATTTTTGGGATTTTTCGTGGTTCGTTTGGACATTTTTATGCATTAACTGAGTTTCCAATGCATTTATGTGCATAATTCAAATTTGAACAACATGCACATGCTCTAGTGCATATAAATTAGTTGAAAAATCAAATCTGTGTCCTTGGGTGCATGCTTAGGTCCCATGCAAGAAATGGGAATGAATTTCAAACACCAAGGCACCGTTGATTGCCGGCAAAACATTGAGATGCCTGGTTTTCAAATTCTAGTAAATCCAATACTCGTCTGAAATTGATGAAACTTGGCATGCTATCATGGAGCGGCATGAACATGCCGTGGTAAAAAAATTTGTCCCATTCGGGGCAGGTTCGGGTATACGCTTCTCACAAACCAGAGCTTCTCAACCAAGCATGATGGTTTCAGTAGGGAACGTCCCACCTTTGGGTACGAAACGATATCCATTGCCTCTTATTGCTTTCAAAAAAATTCTCATGTCAACATAGAACAACAGGAGTGTTGTGTCAATTTTTGGGATTTTTCGGGGTTCGTCTGGACATTTTTACGCATTAACTGAGTTTTATAGGCATTTTATGAGCATAATTCAAATTTGAACTACAAGCACATGCTCCAATGCACCAAAGTTGGTTGAAAAATCACACGTGTGTTCTTGGGTGTATTTCTAGGTCCCATGCAAGAGATGGGAATGAATTTCAAACACCAGGGCACTGTTGATTGCCAGCAAAATGTTGAGATACCTGATTTTCAAATTCTAGTAAATCCAAAACTCGTCTGAAATTCATGAAACTTGGCATGCTATCATGGAGCGGCATCAACATGCTGTGGTGAAAATTTTGTCCATTTGGGGCAGGTTTGGGTATAAGCTTCTCACAAGCCAGAGCTTCTCACAAGAAGCATGATAGTTTCGATAGGGAACGTACCACCTTTGGGGACGGGAAGATATCCGTTGCCTCTTATTGCTTTCAAAAAATTTCTAGTGTCAACATAGAACAACAAGAGTGTTGTGTTTAATCTTGGAGTTCGTTTGTCCTTTTTTATACATTAACTGGGTTTCCTAGGCATTTTATGTGCATAATTCAAATTTGAACTACAAGCACATGCTCCAATGCACTAAAGTTGGTTGAAAATTCACATGTGTGTCCTTGGGTCAATTTCCAGGTCCCATGAAAGAGATGGGAATGAAATTAAAACACCAGGGCATTGTTGATTGCCAGCAAAACATTGACATGCCTGGTTTTTAAATTCTAGTAAATCCAAAACTCGTCTGGAATTCATGAAACTTGGCATGCTATCATGGAGCAGCATCAACATGCCGTGGTAAAAAAATTGTCCCATTCGGGTTAGGTTCGGGTATACGTTTCTCACAAACCAGATCTTCTCACACCAAGCATGATGGTTTCAGTAGAGAACGTCCCACCTTTGGGTACGAAACGATATCCATTGCCTCTTATTGCTTTAAAAAAATTTCTCGTGTCAAGATAGAACAACATGAGTGTTGTGTCAATTTTTGGGAATTTTCGGGGTTCGTTTGGACATTTTTATGCATTAACTGAGTTTCCAATGCATTTTTGTGCATAATTCAAATTTGAACCATGCTCTAGTGCATATAAATTAGTTGAAAAATCAAATCTGTGTCCTTGGGTGCATGATTAGGTCCCATGCAAGAAATGGGAATGAATTTCAAACACCAGGGCACTGTTGATTGCCGACAAAACATTGAGATGCCTGGTTTTTAAATTCTAGTAAATCCAAAACTCGTCTGAAATTCATGAAACTTGGCATGCTATCATGGAGCGGCATTAACATGCCGTGGTAAAAAAATAGTCCCATTCGGGGCAGGTTCGGGTATACGCTTGTCACAAACCAGAGCTTCTAACACCAAGCATGATGGTTTCAGTAGGGAACGTCCCACCTTTGGGTACGAAACGATATCCATTGCCTCTTATTGGTTTCAAAAAATTTCTCGTGTCAACATAGAACAACAGGAGTGTTGTGTCAATTTTTGTGATTTTTCGGGGTTCGTTTGGACATCTGGATGCATTAACTGGATTGCCTAGGCATTTTATGTGCATAATTCAAATTTGAACTACAAGAACATGCTCCAATGCACTAAAGTTGGTTGACATATGTGTCCTCGGGTGAATTTCTAGGTCCCATGCAAGAGATGAGAATGAAATTCAAACACCAGGTTATTGTTGATTGCCAGCAAAACGTTGAGATGCCAGGTTTTTAAATTCTAGAAAATCCAAAACTCGTCTGAAATTCCTGAAACTTGGCATGCTATCATGGAGCGGCATAAACATGCCATGGTAAAAAAATCCTCCCATTTGGGGCAGGTTTGGGTATATGCTTCTCACAAACCAGAGCTTCTCACAACAAGCATGATGGTTTCGGTAGGGAACGTATGTCCCACCTTTGGGGACGAAACGATATCCATTGCCTCTTATTGCTTTCATAATTTTTCTAGTGTCAACGTAGAACAACATGAGTGTTGTGTCAATTTTTGTGATTTCTCGGGGTTCGTTTGGACATTTGGATGCATTAATTGGATTTTCTAGGCATTTTATGTGCATAATTCAAATTTGAACTACAAGCACATGCTCCAATGCACTAAAGTTGGTTGAAAAATCAAATATGTGTCCTTGGGTGAATTTCTAGGTCCCATGCAAGAGATGAGAATGAAATTCAAACACCAGGTATTGTTGATTGCCGGCAAAACGGTGAGATGCCAGGTTTTTAAATTCTAGTAAACCCAAAACTCGTCTGAAATTCATGAAACTTCGCATGCTACCATGGAGCGGCATCAACATGCCGTGGTAAAAAAATTGTCCCATTCGGGGCAGGTTCGGGTATATGCTTCTCACAAACCAGAGCTTCTCACACCAAGCATGATGGTTTCGGTAGGGAACGTCCCACCTTTGGGTACGAAACGATATCCATTGCCTCTTATTGCTTTCAAATTTTTTCTCGTGTCATGATAGAACAACAGGAGTGTTGTGTCAATTTTTGGGATTTTCGGGGTTCGTTTGGACATTTTTATGCATTAACTGAGTTTCCAATGCATTTATGTGCATAATTCAAATTTGAACTACATGCTCATGCTCCAGTGTATATAAATTGGTTGAAAAATCAAATATGTGTCCTTGGGTGCATGCTTAGGTCCCATGCAAGAAATGGCAATGAATTTCAAACACCAGGGCATCGTTGATTGCCGGCAAAACTTTGAGATGCGTGGGTTTTAAATTCTAGTAAATCCAAAACTTGTCTGAAATTCATGAAACTTGGCATGCTATCATGGAATGGCACCCGACATGCTACGGCATTTTTCGTGTCCATTTTGAGAGAAGGCGCTCTCGAATAATGACAGCCAACAAAGGCATTTTGAAAAAATAGCTACCACTTTAATATCTCAAACGTTTGTAGAATTCAAACCGTGTGCGTTCTGTTAATCATTCACGTGACGCCACGTGTCTTGGTTTTAATGGCTGTAGGAGGTGCCGTGCGGACAGCTGCTTGACCATGACTGAACGGGAGGCGTGCGAGCGCAGTCCGGTGTGCAGGCTAACTGAGAGGCGTGCAAGCTGTCCTCCAATGCATAGGCTCACCGAGAAGCGTGCGAGCTGTACGCTGCGCAGGCTCACTGGGAAGCGAGCCCTTTGACTTACATGGTCGCCCGCCTTCCTCTCCATTAAAGGCGCCTGAGCGGCTGTTTAATACGGGCGGCCTTACTGTTCGCCTCCCATTCCCCTCCCTCCTGCAGACCTCTGTAAGTGCATCTAGTGCCCCTTAGTGATTTTGGTGTATTGAAGACTTATAGGTTAAGGGACTAATGTGTTTTTAAGTGTACACAGGTCTAATGTGTTTTTAAGTGTACACAGGTCTATAAGTGTACACAGGTCTATAAGTCTACGAGGTGTGACCTTGAAGACTTGGTATTCATTTGAGGAACATGAAGCGTGAAGACTTTTGTTCATGTAGTTTCATTTTCTCTTTCTTGAGTCATAGGAAACACTGTACTGTTAAAGGGGGTCGAGGAAATACTAAGGAAAAATTTCCATGTGATGCTCAACTCAAAATCCTACACCTACCAATCCCTTCGAGTGAAGCCATTGGAAATCTCATACAGTTCAGTCATATTCTTCAGTGACAGAGACGAAGTTCTTCTGGTCTCTGAGGAATTTGTTCTGACTAAGGAATTAGGAATTCGCCAGTGCGGATTGCCTACACAGTGAGGAACATGATAGCCCTGAGGAATTTGATACTCAAATTTCCGGATGTTGGAATAGGTCCGGAGAGTGCGACCATGCGAGACAACACCTGCTTCCTTAGTAACATCAGCAGTGCCCTATATACAGACAAGAAGAGGTGATCCATCGGAATAAGTTGCCAGGCGCCACTGAGTATATGGGTCCTGCTCGTCCTCATGCTCGCGATCATCAGCATCATCATCTCCCCCTTGGTTATAAAAATTTTCAAGTATAGGTGGTCGAATGTTCACAGGACCTTGGAAACACAAGAAGGTTAATTAATTATTAAAGGGAAACTAGATAACCCGCATGCATGTGGATGAAACAATTACAATTCCGGTGGAAGACAAACGTACCGAAAGCATGATGATTCCTTCCAAAAACAGTGCCACGATTGGTGGCAGCAAACACAAGACCCTCGTATTGAATTGCATCACAGTACTCATCCGTGTACATAAATTGATTTTTGAGCAATATCCATTGAGGCGTGGAAGTAAGGAAGGCAACAAGCTTGTCGAAGATAGCAACAACTTCATAGTTCGAGTAACCCCAAGAGCGGTTGGGAACTCGACAAATTGCTGTCTCCGTAGATGACAGTCACCATGATCGTATTTGAACTCACGTAGAATACCTGTGTACTCAACCTCTGGGCAGTCGTCTGAGATTTTGGGAAGTGGAACCCGGTGACGAGTGTACACATTCACAAGTTCCCACTCGTAGTTGTACCCAATATAAACAACCAAATCTCCATTTGTGCCTGCCCAAGCCTTGCCCTCAAGCGATGGCATCTTAACATCATACGTATCATTATGAAGCGGCATCAACTTAATCAAGGCGAGCCTTCCCACGTCCCCGCGCCAGTCAGCAGGGTCACGGCGAAGAAGATAGGGGAAATCAAACCGCTCCTGGACCCTTGGGTTCCTTGTAATGATGTTATTAGTTGAGTCGAGAATGGTCTTGAACGAACCTGCCACGCTAGCCGAGGTGATGACGTCGCACCGATCAATGAGTTCCTCCACCACGTCATCTTTCAGATCGGGGCAAGAATAACGGGGTCGTTTCCGGCCTGTTCCCTCCATGGAGAAGATGATCAAACAATGGTAGAAGGAAGGGTGATGGCAAATGGAGGGATGAAGAGCGTGCGGCAGCAGTTCCAAATCCAGAGGGAAAGGCGAAGAGCCGGTGGATGGTTGCCACGGTACATGAAGAGGCGCCACGGGAGCGAACGGTTGCCACAGAGGTCACACACTGATGACAAGGGCCGAGTGAACCGCATGCGCATATCGCACACACCTTAATCTGGCTGACCATTCCTTTTGTGTTGCCTAATCACAAACAGTTCATCCGAGTGAACCGTATGCTGTATATCGCACACACCTTCATCTGGTTGCCCGTTTCTTTTGTGTTGCCTAATCACAAATAGTTCATCCGAGTGAACCGTATGCTGTATATCACACACTCCTTCATCTGGCCGCCCGTTTCTTTTGTTCCTCCTCATCGCAAAAAGTTAATTGAACTGAACCATATGCCCTTCATCGCACACACAACTAAAACCTGAACCGTGTTTGATGCATCCGTCATCGCAAACATTTTATACATTTCTAACGGTTTTCATACAGCACCGTTTGCGATTATTGCATCGCACGCAGTTTCTCGAAGGGTCTCTGCTCGTAGTGTCACGTTAGCAGCATCCTGTAGTAGTGTAGATTCAATAATCATGTGCCAGTAGCCCCCGAGACTTGAAGCAGTTGGCCCAACTAATATAAGGGTCGTTATATTATCAGGTACTCACGGAGAAAAATAACATTCTATCCAAGGAGCTTGAAGAATGTCGGACCAAGCTAACTGTTGTCACCGCCGAACTGGAAAATTTGAAGAAATCCAAGAAGGCACCGGATGGTAAGCACAACAGTGTCCGGAGAATACGATTATGCGCTAACAATGATTGTTAAAAATGCATTGTTTTGTTTACAGCTGCAGGATCGGCCGATCAATTGGGGGAGATGTTGAAGGCTGCTCAGGCGGACAAACAACAATCCGAAGGGCAAGAAGCCGCTGGTCAACTTGTATTAACACAGACCATTAATGAGAAGAACAAGCTACAGGATGCAAACATCAAGCAAGCCGAAGAGCTTAAGGACGTACGAGCCCAACTGTCGGATGCCCTGAAGGAGAACAGAAAGCTGAAAGGCGGCATATTCAATATGTCCCTTAACCTAACTTTCATACAGTCCTCTGGTGGAAAGGTATTACGAGATTTGTTCCTGTAGGTTTGTTAACTGGGCAGCCCGAGGGAGAAGTGTCCGGATTTCAAGGCGACTTGCTGCAAGAGCTTTCCAAAGTGCACGAGCGAGCTCGAAAAGCGATGAGGAACATTGCTAAGGCTTTATGGCCCTCCGATTCTCCTCCAGGAATGATGGAGGAGCTCGCGAATTTATTCAAGGGAGCTCGTCTTCGTTTTGAGCTATGGAAGGCTTCAGCATGTCGAGAAGGTGCACGGGAAGCCTGGGCCATGGTGAAAACGCGGTATACCAGACTTGATCCAAATCATATGGCCCGGGTCGGACCTCGGGGACCAGACGGACAAGAAATTCCGGTTAGCTTGGTGTACGACCAAGTAAAGACAGCCGCCAAATTTTCACAACAGGACTGTAAACTAGACAGCCTGATAGATGGTATAGATAAAGAGTAGGCGTTTGATTCCATGCAACAATGTACTTTATCACCAAACTTATCTCCATCCGAACTGGAAAAGATTGTCATGGCAAACCTTCCGCTTCTACCTCTGAAACCCAAGGGTTGGAGTGTTTCTGAATACTATACCTGTGGGAAACACCAAGTATGTTCGGAAACCAGGCAATCCGGTCATAGTTCTTGAACAAACTAACTATATTCGGGGAGTTATGTTATATTACTTTTTAATGTAAGAAACATCTTCCAGAGAGAATAGTTCCGTTAAGGGTTCCTCTCCCCGGGTTAGCATGCATTATTTATGCGTGCTTAAGCCGTGATGCGAAAGAATCATAGGAGTCTTTGTATTTTGATAGTTTATATTGCAACGAAGGAAGTTCGTCGTTTGTCCGCCGACCAACTATTCCCTTACGAATGCTAGCTTTCGGCTTCACCCGTCTGAGGTACATGTCCGGCTGACCCGGTTGTAACAATCGCAGAGGTGCTCCCTTTATGCCCTAGCCGAACAAGCGTAGGGCATAAGCACAGGAGCCAGACAACCCAGCTTGGCAAAAACTTAAGTCATAGAGGTGCATATAATGGCGAACACAGGACGTATATGAGCAAACAACACATATATATGGTGAGCTTTATGCTCAAAATAATAATAAGCTTCTATTGAGTGAAGCCCCCAGTTATAGTGGGGTGTGTATGTGACACCCGAAGACCGGCAGTCTAGATGCCTTCCATGTTTTGCGTGACCGCCGTGTGTTTTATTTGTTTGTTGCATCCATCATGTCACCATTTGCATTGCATCGGCACTCGTTGCCGTCATTGTTTTTAAAACTTCCATCCGCTCGTCGTTGCCATTTCTCCCTTTGCCTTCAGCACCTTCCCTCGGACCGCTTTGCCTTGTTTGACCGTTCCAGACCAATCGGGTTTTCGCTTCCCTCTTGACCGTGACCGCCTAACCCCCTTTGCGTGTGCGACCGAAACTTACCCGAACCCGACCCGGGCTATCGTTACCGATGAATCCGGATCATCTCCAATCATCCCCAAAATATCTTCGGTTTCTTATTTGTTTTCCCTAACCTATTTTTCTGACCGTCGGATCTAAATCGGTGAGACCCTAAACCTTCTCCTCTATATATAATAGACCACCTACCTGCCTAACCCTAGAATTTAGGAGCCTTGTCCCATCCTCCCAGCCGCTGCCGCCAGTCCTCTTCCACATCGGGATCCCTCCCGATCCATCTCCACCCAACCAGATCGCAGCTGCCACCGCCTCTCCTCAATTTAAGCCATCGGCCAATCACCACCGATCCACCACTCCACCTCTCCAGCAGCCCCACGCGCCTATGGATCCCCTTGACCTCGCCTGAGCTCGCCGGGGAGCAGAGCAACACGGCGCCCGATTTCCCGCGCCCCTCTTAAGCCAGGAGCCCGAGCTCCTCCTTCCCTGCCCCGAGCCACCTCACCGAGTCTCCTGCAGCATCCCGTCGCCGCGACCCCGTTTTCCTCTTCGAGCCGAAGCTCTGCTCCTTCCCATGCCTCAACCAGTCCGGCCATCCTCGCTGTTCCCGTGCCTGACGGCCCCCTCGCCAAGTGCCTCTGCCGCCGGTGAGATGCCCTGCCGCTGCTCCTCCAATTTTCCCTGCACCTCCCGTGCCTCACATCTCCCTTGCGACCTCCTGAGGCAGCACCATGGATGGCTGCAGCCAGAGCTCGCGCCCGACCTCCTGGATCCGCCTTTGCTCCGCCTCAAGCCGCGTCCTTGCCGGGTCCGCGCCCAGCCGCCTAATCCTCTGCTCGTTGACCCTGCGCGCTGACCCGATCGCCCCGCCTCATGCCCGGCCGCGCCACCGGAGCCCCGCAGGTCTCGTGCCTGTCGCCCTCGCCTTCTCTCTTCTTTCCCTCTTTGTTCCGCTCCATCCTCTCTGAATCTCTCTCTCTCTCTCTCTCTGTTCAAGTGCAGAGGAAGTGCTCCGCCGCCCGCTGCATGTAGCCGCGCTACTACCGTTCCCCATCGCGTTCTTCACGGGACCGAGCCGCTGCCGGTCACCTTCGCCTTGAGCTGCCGGAGAACACGCCAGCCGCTGCAAGTCCCAGCACGCGTCCGCGAAGACTCTGCTTCCAGTGTCGCTGTCTTGTTCGTTCTCTGCCGCGTCAAGCTCGATCCGGTCCCCGTTGACCGCGAGTGTCGGCTGGGTCACAGCCGCGCATGCCCAGCTCCTTTCGCCCGCGAGGCCAAGCTCCGCGCGCCCCAACAAGCCCAATGTGAGCATCTCCCCGCGCCCTGGGCCAGATCTCAGTTTCAGCCTGTTGTAGTTTTTTTCCCTGTCTGCGAATTTGCCTAAATATCCAGAAAACTGCATATTTATAGATTACCCCTCCATGTTCATGCATATAATAACTAATAAACCTTGCATTGGTTTAAAATGATTTAAACATGTAAAGTGCTTAGAATTTCATCTAGTTTCATAATATGCTGTTTTCATCCATGTTAAAAATGTTTAAATGCTGTTTGAATTAATTTGCTCAAATGCCATGCTAAAATGCTTTATTTCATAACTTAATAACCGTAGCTCCGAATTAAATAAACTATATATGTAAATTGTCTAGAAAAATGCATAGAATAACTTGGTACACTTTATTTTGCTGTTTAACAATATTAAAATTGTGTTTAGGGCAGAACAGTAGCAAATTCAAAATATGCATATGGGGATTTTCCGGAATTGTTGTTTGTTGTTCCGGCCTCATTTAAGCTGGCCTAAATAGTTAGTTTACTTCTGCTTCACCCCTTGACATGTTTAATAACATTTAATATTGTTGGGTACATAACCGAGAGAGAACTAAATAATTGATGTGGTGTCTCATCAATATGCAACTCGTTGCATATTGAGCTCCACTTAATCTGTAGTGTTGTTTGTTGCACTTTGCCATGCCATGCTCATTAAATCAGACATGCATCATACTTGATTGTGCATCATGCCATGTTTATTTGATGATTGTTTACTATGTTTCTTGCTTCTTTCCGGTTGCGCTTCTCCTTGATAATTCCGGTTACCTTGCGATTGTGAGGATTCGTTCGACTACGTTCGTTTGTCTTCTTCATGGACTCGTTCTTCTTCCTTGCGGGATCTCAGGCAAGATGACCATACCCTCGATATCACTTCTATCTTTGCTTGCTAGTTGTTCGCTCTATCGCTATGCTTGTGCTACCTACCACTTGCTATATCATGACTCCCATATTGCCATGCCAAGCCTCTAACCATCCTTTCCTAGCAAACCGTTGTTTGGCTAAGTTACCGCTTTTGCTCAGCCCCTCTTATAGCATTGCTAGTTGCAGGCGAAGATGAAGATTGTTCCATGTTGGAACATGGATATGTTGGGATATCACAATATCTCTTATTTTAATTGGTAAAGGGTGTAAGGCTCGGCCTTATGCCTGGTGTTTTGTTCCACTCTTGCCGCCCTAGTTTCCGTCATACCGGTGTTATGTTCCTTGATTTTGCGTCCCTTACGCGGTTGGGTGTTATGGGAACCCCTTGACAGTTCGCTTCGAATAAAACTCCTCCAGCCAGGCCCAACCTTTGTTTTACATTTGCCTACCTAAGCCTTTTTCCCTTGGGTTTTTGCGAGCCTGAGGGTCATCTTTATTTACCCCCTCGGGCCAGTGCTCCTTTGAGTGTTGGTCCGAACTAGAGTCCTTTGCAGCGTATCCTAGGGGAAACTTGAGGTCTGGTTTTAGTTGTATGGAGTGCTCATCCGGTGTGCCCTGAGAACGAGATACGTGCGACTCCTATCGGGATTTGTCGGCACATCGGGCGGCTTTGCTGGTCTTGTTTTACCATTGTCGAAATGTCTTGTAACCGGGATTCCGAGACTGATCGGGTCTTCCCGGGAGAAGGAATATCCTACGTTGATCGTGCGAGCTTGTGATGGACTAAGTTGGGACACCCCTGCAGGGTATAAACTTTCGAGAGACATGCCCGCGGTTATGTGGCAGATGGGAATTTGTTAATGTCCGGTTGTAGAGAACTTGACACTTGACTTAATTAAAATACATCAACCGCGTGTGTAGCCGTGATGGTGTCTTTTCGGCGGAGTCCGGGAAGTGAACACGGTCTTGTGTTATGGTTGTGCGTAAGTAGTTTCAGGATCACTTCTTGATCACTTCTACTTCACGACCGTTGCGTTCCTTCTCTTCTCGCTCTTATTTGCGTATGTTAGCCACCATATATGCTTAGTGCTTGCTGCAGCTCCACCTCACTACCTTCTCCTACCCATAAGCTTAAATAGTCTTGATCTCGCGGGTGTGAAATTGTTGAGTCGTCGTGACTCACCGATTCTACCAAAACAGTGGCAGGTGCCGACGATACCAGTGCAGGTGACGCAACCGAACTCAAGTGGGAGTTCGATGAGGACCTTGGTTGTTACTATGTTTCGTTTCCTGATGATCAGTAGTGGAGCCCAGTTGGGACGATCGGGGATCTAGCATTTGGTGTGATCTTCTTTTCATTTGGATTTGACCGTAGTCGGTCTATGTGTGTATTTTGAATGATGTATGATTTATTTAAGTATTGTGTGAAGTGGCGATTGTAAGCCAACCCTCTTTATCCCATTCTTGTTCATTACATGGGATTGTGTGAAGATCACCCTTCTTGCGACAAAACCTACAATGCGGTTATGCCTCTAAGTCATGCCTCGACACGTGAGCGATATAGCCACATCGTGGGCTTTAGAAGTTGGAAATCAGAGCCATCCCCGACTTAGCAGCCCCCTGCTTGATCAAATCGCTGGTGTTGCCGAGTCTAGAACAAAAATGTTTTGAGTCTTAGGATTATATATATCGGAGAGTAGGATTCTTTTTACTCCTCAGTCCCTTCGTCGCTCTGGTGAGGCCTCCTGACGTAGATGTTTTGTCTTTCCTCTCCTCAAATTTCACTAAAAAAATTTAGGATCACGCGGGTATCTTGGGATCGTTCCGATATTCTCTTGACGAGAACATTGTTCTTGGTGCCTCCTGACATTTAGGGGTTGTGGCAGTGTCCCGGGGAGTTGAGCTCCGAGGTGTTGTCGTCACAATATTATCGTTGCAGTTCTGGAATACCTGAGTTCCGCCGACATCGAAAATCTCTTTTATGCAGTTGTTGGTGAGATCACCTCGACGCCACCCAGTACTAGGGCGGGAGTTCGGGAGTATTGCCATAACTCTTATAACAGATGCTTTTCGAAGGTTGAGGTACACGATTTCTGGAGTTTTCTTGGTTATATGTTGACGGGTGGATACAGCTGGATCTAGGGATTGTTAGTTTGGGTGAGATATATTGTGTCCCCTGTATCCCCAACACCTGATTGCATAACCAGAAAGTTTCGGGAGGTTATAGGTGGGAATTCAAGTATCTCGTAGGATATCTTTTCGACAGATGCATGATATGGGATTGGGTAAATCTCCATCATATGTATTTGTTCCGGCTTATTTTGCAAGCCAATCCTTTGTTTTGTTTTAAGTTGTGGTATTCGAGTTGCTTCAATGTCAGGTGTTGATTCCATACCTTTTCCAAGTGGTGTTCTCATATTTCTATGGGAGTACTAATCCTTTCGATCATCGAGATTGTCATTTCAATTCTTTCCAACCGGTGTGCTACACTTCAAGTTAATCATATCCTTTCAATATTCGCAAGATCAATTCTAATTTTTTCTCAATGGTATCCATTCCATCTGCCCAAGTTGCCTTGTTTTTCCCACCCTCCCACCCTTTTTGTTCAAGGACTCAGATTTCTTAATCAAGTATCCTTTTATTGAGGGGAAGTCTCTCCATTCCTTTCCGTCAATGTTCGTATCCGGTGATTCTCAGGAAGATGCTAAGGAAGTTTCAAGTTCATCATTCTTCATTCTATTTTTTCTCCGGTGGTCTAAAAGTCAAGCTTCATTGTTGATCATATCTCTTCCTCTGGTTTCACATGATTTCCATGTTGGAAGTTCTTATCTAAGCATCTCATAATCGTGCTCTTCTCTCTATTCATGTGTTCCGGAGTACGGAAGATATCTAAGAAGATTCAAGTTTTATTCTTAATCCGTTCAAGCTATTTCGAGGTCTTACCTTATTCAAGTCATTTCATTCAACCGGCGCAATCTATCTTTTAAATCGTTCAACGGTGTATCTTTTGAGTGGGCCCTAACCACAGGTCTATTCCCAGGTCTTACCTGACTCTTCTAATTTTTCCCGAAGCTATTCCTAAATTCTTTTCAAAGTTTGACGTAGGAATGAATTATCATCAGTCAAATGTCTTTCTCCAAGATCTTTCAAATTCTTTTCATCATTCGTTTAACCTTTCTATTCTTCATTCTGGAGTGCCTCAACAATTCATGGTGGTGTTTCTCGTCATCATTCTCAACATTTGAAGACCGAGAAAGAGATTTCTCCTAAAGTCTTGGTATGCTCTCTTGAAGATTCATGGTTCTAGCTTCATGTAATCTCTCATAATTGTTGTCGATTGTGAGAATTCTTTTCACCTATCTGGAGAAATTTAGGAGTCTTTCAGTTTGATTCTCCGGAGCCCATCATCTCAGAATTATTCATTCCAACTTTCAACTCTCGTTCTCCAAATCTTATCGGTGCATCGTTCAAGTATTCTCTAATCAGCTCGTGATCTATTCGTTCACTTGTATCAAAAATCTCTCAAGTATCTTCATTTGTTTTCTAGTTCTTCCCGGTGAATTGTGCCTTTGCTACTTTCATTTCCAATTCTTACGGCGGTTCGTTCAAGAGTTCTCTTCCTTGGTTATCATATCAATTCATTCGTTCTTTCCAATCCTACCGGCGGATCGTTGAAGATTTTTCTCAAGTTTGGCTATCTCTCTCTTAATCCTTTCTACGAGAATAAGTTGTATGCAATCCGTTGCTTGTCATCAATTTAATTGATGAAGAATACACATAACCTAATTCTTATTATTTTCATCCAAGTGATCTAATTTCTTCTTCCTAGAGTAGTTCATCATGTCACATTCTCGGTTCGAGATGCTTCATGTTTTCTTTTCCGGAGTTCCAAGTTTTCCGCATTATATCGTCGCGAACCTCCATCTAAATTATCGCAAGGCTTCATCTTATTATTTTCAAGCTTCTTTTCTTTGCGACCATCCTTTTATCTATCCGGAGTTCTTCAAGAGTTTCTACATGGTGGTTCGTCAAGGATTCTTTTCATTCTTCAATTGTTCGTCAAGTTTTCTCTTGGAGTTATGATCCGACAAGCTATACTCAAAATTGAACAAGGTGCTCAACACATGTTTGTTTTGAGGAATTCAAGTATTCTTCATCTTGCATTCCGAAGTGCAATTCTTTCTACCATATCTCTTGAGATGGTGTTATGTCACTCTTGGCAATTTCTCCTCGTGTTTCATGATTCACAAGTCATCAGGAATGAGATATTTAAATCCATCATTTTTCTCTCCGTTCAAGAGATCTTTTCAACCAATCAATCTTTTGTTGGAGTTATCTTGGGTTATATTTCACCTAAAGCCTTCCCTAAGGAATGTTGATATTGTGGTGCTTATCAATAATCCAAGTTTTCCTCCTATTCTCGCGATGAAAGAAGTTTTCATCTCTTCGTTGCTCTCAAGCAAGCAATTGATTCCGTTAGTGGCAGAATTTCACCTCAGTTTTGAGAAGTTTTCCATAAGCCCACAACAAGCTTATTCTTTCGTTGTTGATTTCCAACAACTCCGTTCAACCGTTCTTTGTAAGGATGCTTTTCAAATTCAATTGTGGTAGAAGTTGTCATTTCCTTCGCCGTTCGCTTATTTCGATGATCTAGCTTCTATTCGTTCGTTCCGGAGGCATTGTGATGTTGCTCTCTTCGACAAATCATCTCGTTTGGCCAAGATCATATTATTTTCCTTGCTTATCCATTCAACCGGAGTGTTGTGTCTTCTCTTTAAGTTCTTTTCTTCTAATCAAGTCTTGCCTCTCTTTTCAACCGGAGTGCTGTCCAAGTTCTGGCATTTGTGTTCTTTGGCTATATCATGATACCAGTGTGGCTCCATATTCTTTTGGTTCATTGAGCTCTTGTTTCATGTCTTTCAACCTACAAGGTTCTCATGGTGTTCCTTGTTTTTTGTTTACTATGGAGTGCTCACTATTCGCTCATCTCCGTTGTGTCATTTCTTTCGAGCTGTTCAACTTTGAAGGTTCTTTGGTTTCACTCGTTTGTCAAGAAGCAATTTGTTTTACCTCTTCCTCTTCCATTTCTCTCCGGTGCCATCCCTAGATCTCGGGATGAGATCTCTTGTAAGTGGAGGAGTGTTGTCACACCCCAAGACCGGCGCTCTAGATGCCTTCCATGTTTTGCGTGACCGCCATGTGTTTTATTTGTTTGTTGCATTCGTCATGTCATCATTTGCATTGCATCGGCACTCGTTGCCGTCATTGTTTTTAAAACTTCCATTCGCTCGTCGTTGCCGTTTCTCCCTTTGCCTTCATCACCTTCCCTCGGACCGCTTTGCCTTCGTTGACCGTTCCAGACCAATCGGGTTTTCGCTTCCCTCTTGACCGTGACCACGTAACCCCCTTTGTGTGTGCGTCCGAAACTTACCCGAACCCGACCCGGGCTATCATTACCGATGAATCCGGATCATCTCCAGTCATCCCCTAAATATCTTCGGTTTCTTATTTGTTTTCCCTAACCTATTTTTCTAACCGTCGGATCTAAATCAGTGAGACCCTAAACCTTCTCCTCTATATATAATAGACCACCTACCTGCCAAAACCTAGAATTTAGGAGCCCTGTCCCATCCTCCCAACCGCCGCCGCCAGTCCTCTTCCACATCGGGATCCCTCCCGATCCATCTCCACCCAACCAGATCGTAGCTGCCACCGACTCTCCTCGATTTGAGCCATCGGCCAATCACCACCGATCCACCACTCCGCCTCTCCAGCAGCCCCACGCGCTCGTGGATCCCCTTGACCTCGCCTGAGCTCGCCGGGGAGCAGAGCACCACGGCGCCCGATTTCCCGCGCCCCTCTTGAGCCAGGAGCCCGAGCTCCTCCTTCCCTGCCCCGAGCCACCTCACCGAGTCTCCTGCAGCATCCCGTCGCCGTGACCCCGTTTGCCTCCTCGAGCCGAAGCTCTGCTCCTTCCCTTGCCTCAACCAGTCCGGCCATCCTCGTTGTTCCCGTGCCTGACAGCCCCCTCGCCAAGTGCCTCTGCCGCCGGTGAGATGCCTTGCTGCCGCTCCTCCATTTTTCCCTGCACCTCCCGTGCCTCACATCTCCCTCGCGACCTCCTGATGCAGCACCATGGATGGCTGCAGCCCGAGCTCGCGCCCGACCTCCTGGATCCGCCTTTGCTCCGCCTCAAGCCGCGTCCTTGCCAGGTCCAATCCAGCCGCCTGATCCTGTGCTCGTTCACCCTGCGCGCTGACCCGATCGCCCCGCCTCATGCCCGGCCGCGCCACCGGAGCCCCACAGGTTGCGTGCCCGTCGCCCTCACCTTCTCTCTTCTTCCCCTTTCCGTTCTGCTCCATCCTCTCTGAATTTGTCTCTCTTTCTCTCTCTCTCTGTCTCTGTTCAAGTGCAGAGGAAGTGCTCCACCGCCCGCTGCATGTAGCCGCGCTGCTCCCCTTCCCCGTCGCCTTCCTCACTGGACCAAGCCGCTGCCGGTCACCTTCGCCTAGAGCTGCCGAAGAACGCACCAGCCGCTGCAAGTCCCAGCACACGCCCGCGAAGACTCTGCTTCCACTGCCGCCGTCTTGTTCGTTCTCTGCCGCGTCAAGCTCGATCCGGTCCCCGTTGACCGCGAGCGTCAGCTGGGTCACAGTCGCGCAGGCCCAGCTCCCTTCGCCCGTGAGGCCAAGCTCCGCGCGCCCCAGCAGGCCCAATGTGAGCATCTCCCCCACGCCCTAGGCCAGATCTCAGTTTGAGCCCGTTGTAGTTTTTTTCCCTGTCTGCGAATTTGCCTAATTATCCAGAAAACTGCATATTCACAGACTACCCCTCCATGTTCATGCATATAATAATTAATAAACCGTGCATTGGATTAAAATGATTTAAACATGTAAAATGCTTAGAATTTCATCTAGTTTCATAATATGCTGTTTTCATCAAAATGTTTAAATGCCGTTTGAATTAATTTGCTCAAATGCCATGCTAAAATGCTTTATTTCATAACTTAATAACCGTAGCTCCGAATTAAATAAACTATATATGTAAATTGTCTAGAAAAATGCATAGAATAACTTGCTACACTTTATTTTGCTGTTGAACAACATTAAAATTGTGTTTAGGGCAGAACAGTAGCAAATTCAAAATATGCATATGGGGATTCTCCGGAATTGTTGTTTGTTGTTCCGGCCTCATTTAAGCTGGCCTAAATAGTTAGTTTACTTATGCTTCACCCCTTGCCATGTTAATAACATTTAATATTGTTGGCTACATAACCGAGAGAGAACTAAATAATTGATGTGGTGTCTCGTCAATATGCAACTCGTTGCATATTGAGCTCCACTTAATTTGTAGTGTTGATTGTTGCACTTTGCCATGCCATGCTCATTAAATCGGACATGCATCATAGTTGATTGTGCATCAAGCCATGTCTATGTGATGATTGTTTACTATGTTGCTTGCTTCTTTCCGGTTGCGCTTCTCCTTGATAGTTTCGGTTACGTTGCGATTGTGAGGATTCGTTCGACTACGTCCGTTTGTCTTCTTCATATGGACTGGTTCTTCTTCCTTGCGGGATCTCAGGCAAGATGACCATACCCTCGATATCACTTCTATCTTTGCTTGCTAGTTGTTCGCTCTATCGCTATGCTTGCGCTACCTACCACTTGCTATATCATGCCTCTAACCATCCTTTCCTAGCAAACCGTTGTTTGGCTAAGTTACCGCTTTTGCTCAGCCCTTCTTATAGCGTCGCTAGTTGCAGGCGAAGATGAAGATTGTTCCATGTTGGAACATGGATATGTTGGGATATCACAATATCTATTATTTTAATTAATGCATCTATATACTTGGTAAAGGGTGGAAGGCTCGGCCTTATGCCTGGTGTTTTGTTCCACTCTTGCCGCCCTAGTTTCCGTCATACCGGTGTTATGTTCCTTACGCGGTTGGGTGTTATGGGAACCCCTGCGCAGTTCGCTTTGAATAAATCTCCTCCAGCAAGGCCCAACCTTGGTTTTACATTTGCCTACCTAAGCCTCTTTCCCTTGGGTTTTAGCGAGCCCGAGGGTCATCTTTATTTACCCCTCGGGCCAGTGCTCCTTTGTGTGTTGGTCCGAACTAGAGTCCTTTGCAGCGCCTCCTCGGGGAAACTTGAGGTCTGGTTTTAGTTGTACGGAGTGCTCATCCGGTGTGCCCTGAGAAGGAGATACGTGAGACTCCTATCGGGATTTGTCGGCACATCGGGCGGCTTTGCTGGTCTTGTTTTACCATTGTCGAAATGTCTTGTAACCGGGATTCCGAGACTGATCGGGTCTTCCCGGGAGAAGGAATATCCTACGTTGACCGTGAGAGCTTGTGATGGGCTAAGTTGGGACACCCCTGCAGGGTATAAACTTTCGAGAGCCGTGCCCGCGGTTATGTGGCAGATGGGAATTTGTTAATGTCCGGTTGTAGAGAACTTGACACTTGACTTAATTAAAATACATCAACCGCGTGTGTAGCCGTGATGGTGTCTTCTCGGCGGAGTCCGGTAAGTGGACACGGTCTTGTGTTATGGTTGTGCGTAAGTAGTTTCAGGATCACTTCTAGCTTCACGACCGTTGCGTTGCTTCTCTTCTCGCTCTTATTTGCGTATGTTAGCCACCATATATGCTTAGTGCTTGTTGCAGCTCCACCTCACTACCTTCTCCTACCCATAAGCTTAAATAGTCTTGATCTCGCGGGTGTGAGATTGCTGAGTCCTCGTGACTCATTGATTCTACCAAAACAGTTGCAGGTGCCGACGATACCAGTGCAGGTGACGCAACCGAACTCAAGTGGGAGTTCGATGAGGACCTTGGTCGTTACTATGTTTCGTTTCCTGATGATCAGTAGTGGAGCCCGGTTGGGACGATCGGGGATCTAGCATTTGGGGTTATCTTCTTTTCATTTGGATTTGACCGTAGTCGGTCTATGTGTGTATTTTGAATGATGTATGATTTATTTAAGTATTGTGTGAAGTGGCGATTGCAAGCCAACCCTCTTTATCCCATTCTTGTTCATTACATGGGATTGTGTGAAGATGACCCTTCTTGCGACAAAACCTACAATGCAGTTATGCCTCTAAGTCGTACCTCGACACGTGAGAGATATAGCCGCATAGTGGGCGTTAGAGTGTACATTTAAGGATGTATACCCCTCAAGTGTGCGGCTTACACGAACACATGCTAGAAATCGTAAAAAATGAAAAAAGGAAAAAATTCAAAAGGAGAAAAAGGGAACGAACAAAGGTATGTGTCCAGACTTAGGCGTAGAATCTTCGGAGCCTGGCAGCGTTCCACGGGTTCGGCTCTAAGCGATTGTCCGATGCATTGCGAAGGCGATAGGCTCCTCCACTGAGAACTTCATCAATAATGAAGGGACCCTCCCATTTGGGCTTGAGCTTGTCCATTTTCTTCTCTGGTAGGCGTTGAACGAGTTCACCAATATTATAATTCTTTGCCCGCACTTCTCTGCTTTGGTATCTTCGAGCTTGTTGTTGGTAGAATGCGGAAAGGGCTTTTGCGACATCGCGCTCCTCCTCCAGGCCATCTAAGTCATCCTGCCGATCGAGCTTGGCCTCTCTCTCTCCTCATACATGCGCACTTGAGGTGAGTCATGAACAATATCGAAGGGCAAGACAGCCTCTGGGCCATACACCATGAAGAACGGTGTGTATCCGGTCGTGCGATTGAGCGTGGTTCGCAGCCCCCAGAGTACGGAGTCGAGCTCCTCGACCCAGTGTTTATCCGACTCCTTTAGGGATCGTACTAGTCTGGGTTTGATGCCGCTCATTATCAGGCCATTGGCCCATTCAACTTGACCGTTTGTTTGGGGGTGATACACGGAGGCGTGATCGATTTTAATACCTAGATTAGCACACCAATTTTTCACCTCATCGGCTGTGAAGTTAGAGTTGTTGTTAGTAATTATGTTATGTGGGACGCCATAACGGTGCACAACACCGGAGATAAAGTCTATCACCGGTCCGGCTTCAGCCGTTTTTACTGGTTTGGCCTCTATCCACTTAGTGAATTTATCCACCATAACCAGTAGATATTTCTTCTTATGGCTTCCCCCTTTAAGGGGTCCGACCATATCTAGGCCCCAGACCGCAAAAGGCCAGGTAATGGGGATTGTTCTTAGGGCTGTGGGCGGCATATGGCTTTGATTGGCAAAGAGCTGGCACCCGACACAGCGCTGTACAAGGGCTTGTGCATTTGCTCGGGCCGTGGGCCAGAAGAAACTGTACGGAACGCCTTGCTTACGAGGGTCCGAGCTGCGGCGTGATGGCCGCGGAGGCCAGCATGTATTTCGGCCAAGAGCTGCCGGCCCTCCTCTTCGGAGATACATCTTTGAAGGACTCCGGTAGTTCTCTTCTTGTACAGCTCTCCTTCATGAACTTTGTAGGCTTTGGAGCGCCGAACGATACAGCGAGCCTCATTCTGGTCATCAGGGAGGTCCTGCCTATTAAGGAAGGCCAGGAAAAGTTCAGTCCATGGAGCGATTACCGCCATGATTACATGGGCGGAAGGCGTTGATTTGGTGCCCGAGCCCGGGATGATATCCGGATCGTGTTCGGCATCTGGGAGAGTGATCCGCGCTGGACTGGTATTTCCGCTCTTGTCCTGCCATACCACGGATGGCTTAAAGAGCCTTTCCACAAAGGTGTTTGGTTGGATGGGGTCGCGTTTAGCGGCCATTCCAGCAAGGATGTCCGCTGCTTGATTACTATCTTGGGCCACATGGTGAAACTCGAGCCCCTCAAACCGAGCTGATATATTGAGTACGGCGTTGCCGTAAGCCGCCATCTTTGGATCCTTTGCATTGAATTCTCCGTTTATTTGGGATATTGCGAGGTTTGAATCCCCGCACAACCAGAGGCGTTGTATGCCCATAGAAACAGCCATCCGGATACCATGCAGTAGTGCCTCATATTCGGCTGCGTTATTGGAGTCCGTATACATGATTTGTAATATGTAACAGACTGTGTCCCCTGTAGGGGATGTTAGGATGACACCCACCCCCAGTCCGGCTAACATTTTAGAGCCGTCAAAGTACATCACCCAGTTGGAGTATGTGCCGTACTCTTTAGGGAGTTCGGCTTCTGTCCACTCGGCGAAAAAGTCGGCCAACACCTGAGATTTAATAGCTCGGCGTGGCTCGTATGTTATTTCAAATGGTAAGAGCTCGATAACCAATTTTGCAATGCGGCTGGTGGCATCTTGACTGTTTATGATGTCATTGAGTGGTACCTCGGAGGCCACCGTGATCGAGCACTCTTGAAGGTAGTGCCGCAGCTTCCGAGATGCCATGAAAACTGCATATGCTATCTTTTGATAGTGCGGGTATCAGGATTTGCATGGTGTGAGAACCGCGGATACATAGTATACTGGTTTTTGGAGTGGGAATTTGTGTCCCTCTTCCTCTCGTTCAACGACGAGCACATCACTCACCACCTGGTGAGTTGTAGATATGTACAGCAGCATAGGTTCGCCGATGTTAGGTGCGGCAAGGATTGGGTTGTTTGCTAACAAAGTTTTTATTTCTTCAAACCCGGTTGTTGCCGCGTCCGTCCACTCAAAGTGGTCGGTACGTCGGAGTAGGCGATATAGCTGCAGCGCCTTCTCTCCCAATCTGGAGATAAAGCGGCTCAAGGCTGCCACGCACCCAGCTAGTTTTTGGACCTGCTTTAGGTCTGTTGGTGTTGCCAATTGTGACAGGGCTCAGATTTTGGCCGGATTTGCTTCGATTCCTCTATTGGAAACAATGAATCCGAGCAACTTTCCGGCCGGAATGCCGAAAACGCATTTTTTTGGATTGAGCCGTATGTCATATGTTCGGAGATTGTCGAATGTAAGGCGTAAGTCATCTACCAATGATTTGACATGTTTGGTTTTGATGACTACATCATCCACATATGCCTCCACCGTCTTGCCAATTTGTTTTTCCAGGCATGTTTGAACCTTGCGTTGATAAGTGGCGCCGGCGTTTTTGAGTCCGAAAGGCATAGTGTTGAAGCAAAAAGGCCCATACAGAGTAATGTATGTCATTGTGGCCTAATTGGATTCCTTCATCTTAATCTGATGGTATCCGGAGTATGCGTCGAGGAAATACAATGAATCGTGTCCTGCAGTTGCATCCATGATTTGTGCAACGCGGGGCAGTTGGAAGGGGTCCTTAGGGCAGGCCTTGTTGAGGTCTTTGAAATTGACACAAAGGCGTCAGGATTTGTCCTTCTTTGGCACCATTACCAGGTTTGCTAGCCAATCCGGGTGTTTTATCTCTCTAATGAACTCGGCTTCAAGTAATTTTGCTAGCTCCTCCCCCATAGCTTGTCGCTTGGGTTCGAAAAATCGCCGCAGCGTTTGTTTAACTGGCTTGAACCCCTTTATTATGTTGAGGTTGTGTTCGGCTAGTCTGCGTGGGATTCCTGGCATATCCGCAGGATGCCAGGCAAAGATGTCCCAATTCTCGCGTTGGAATGCTCTTAGAGCGGCGTCGATCGTCAGATCCAGCTGTGCTCCAATGGCTGCTGTTTTATTAGGATCTGTCAGGGGAACTTGGAATTTGACTATTTCGTCTGCTGGCTTGAAAGAAGTGGACTTAGGCTATTTATCGAGGATTATGTCATCTCTTTCCACTGTGGAATGCAGAGCAGTGAGCTCCTCGGTCGCAAGGGCCTCAGATAATGCCGCGAGGGCCAGGGATGTGGTTTTGTTTTCAGTGCGGAGTGCTATGTCCAGATCATTGGTGATAGTGATAACTCCGTTGGGCCCGGGCATTTTGAGCTTCATGTACCCGTAGTGGGGTATGGATTGAAAGCGTGTGAATGCGTCTCACCCCAACAGGGCGTGATATCCACTGTTGAAAGGTGCCACATGGAAGATTAACTCTTCGGAACTATAGTTCTCCGGCGTGCCGAAAACCACATAAAGTTTAATTTTCCTCGAGCATCGTGCTTCTCGACCGGGGATAATGCCTCGAAATGTTGTACTGCTCTGCTCGATGCGGCTCTTGTCTATTTGCATTTTATCGAGCGTGTCCTTGTAGCTGAGGTTCAATCCGCTACCGCCATCCATGAGCACTTTAGGGAGTCGAAAGCCGTCGGCGATTGGATTTAAGACCAAAGCGGCTGGTGCGCAGACTGATCGAGCCCTTGGTTCGTCGTTGGCGGTGAAAGTTATCACCGTATCGTTCCAAGGGTTTACTGCGGCTACCTGGTTGACTTCGGCGAGGTCACGGAGTGCCCTTTTACGCCGATTATTTGAAGAATAGGTCTCGAAGTCCGTTAAGACGTTGAGATCGTCGTCCTCTGGAGGGTATTTCTCCGAGGTCGTATTGGTGAGGATAGCCTCACCGCTCTTGGCCACCTGCCGGAGTACCCAACATGCCCGAAGGCTGTGTGTTGGTTCGGAATTCGGCGTCGTGTGTATCCGACAGGGCTTGTCGAGCCATTCATCAAGGACAGTTCCGTGTCCCGTTAAGGGTTTAATTTTCTTGTCCGTAGGGTGATGATCAGGTGCCCCGTGAGGTTGCATCTGATACGTCTCCAACGTATGTATAATTTTTTATTGTTCCATGCTATTATATTATCAATTTTGGATGTTTTATAATCATTTTATAGTCATTTTATATCCTTTTTTGGTACTAACCTATTGACATAGTGCCAAGTGCCAGTTGGTGTTTTCCCATGTTTTTACATCACAGAAAATCAGTACCAGACGGAGCCCAAATGCCACGAAACTCCATGATGATTTTTTATGGGCCAGAAGGAACACAACGGGACCTGGCTGCGCCTGGGGGGGGTGCCCCGAGGGGGGCACAACCCACCAGGGCGCGCCAGGAGGCCCAGGCGCGCACTGGTGGGTTGTGCCCACCTCAGGTGCCCCCCGACCGCCTCTTTGCTCTATAAATACCCCAATATTCCAGAAACCCTAGGACGGTCGACGAAAATATTCATCCAGCCGCTGCAGAGTCCAGAACCACCAGATCCAATCTAGACACCATCTCGGATGGGGTTCACCACCTCCATTGGTGCCTCTCCGATGATGCGTGAGTAGTTCTTTGTAGACCTTCGGGACCGTAGTTAGTAGCTAGATGGCTTTCTCTGTCTCGCTGAACTCAATACAATGGTCACTTCGAGATCCATATGATGTAACTCTTTTGCGGTGAGTTTGTTGGGATCGATGAACTTTGAGTTTATGAACAGATCTATCTTTTTATATCCATGAAAGTTATTTGAGTTTCTTCGATTTCTTATATGCATGATTGCTTATAGCCTCGTATTTCTTCTCCGATATTTGGGTTTTGTTTGGCCAACTTGATCTATTTATCTTGCAATGGGAAGGGGTGCTTTGTAGTGGGTCTGATCTTACGGTGCTTGATCCCAGTGACAGAAAGGGAAACGATACGTATGTATCGTTGCTACTAAGGATAAAACGATGGGGTCTATCTCTACATAGATAGATCTTGTCTACATCATGTCATCGTTCTTATTGCATGACTCCGTTTTTCCATGAACTTAATACACTAGATGCATGTTGGATAGCGGTCGATGTGTGGAGTAATAGTAGTAGATGCAGGCAGGAGTCGGTCTACTAATCTTGGACGTGATGCCTATATAATGATCATTACCTAGATATCATCATAATTATTTGAAGTTCTATCAATTTCCTAGCAGTAATTTGTTCACCCACCGTTTGCTATTTTCAAGAGAAGCCACTAGTGAAACCTACAGCCCGCGGGTCTTTCTTCTCATATATTTGCCTTTGCGATCTACTTTTCTCTTGCATTTATTTTCAGATCTATTAAACCAAAAATACAAAAATACCTTGCTGCATTTTATTTCTATTTATTTTATTTACGATCTATCTATCAATTTACTACAAATTTATCTCACGTATGTTTGCCTATATTGAGGCGCCGTACCCCAGAAGGGATTGACATCCCCTTTAACACATTGGGTTGCGAGGATTTGTTATCTGTGTGCAAGAGCTGTTTACGTTGTCTTGCTTCGTTCTCCTACTGGTTCGATAACCTTGGTTTCATATCTAAGGGAAATACCTACCACCGCTGTGGTGCATCATCCCTTCCTCTTTGGTAAAATACCGATGTAGCTTCAAGCGACATCAAAAGGACATTTTGGCGCCGTTGCCGGGGAGGATCTTCAACATATACCAGGTTCCTAATCACAAATCTCATGTCCTCGAAATTTACATTATTTGCCATTTGCATATCGTTTTCCTCTCCCCCACTTCACAAAAATTTGCCGCTTTATTCGCCTCTCTTTTTTCGATCGCCGTTTTCTTGTCAGATCCATCCTTTGTTTGCAATCATGAGTGATTTCGGTATGGCACCAAAAGATGATGGCCTAACTCCGAAAATTGGACGCACGGGCAATCTGGATGCTAAAACTTTTACCTTGGGGCAAGGAAACGTTATGGGAATCCAAGAATTTTTCAATTGTGTTGGGAATCTAAGTCTTGATGATGCTCCTATACTTAAAACTACTAGATCTTATGCGGATGCTATTTCAGCACTAGTTCTAAAACTTGAAAGTAAATTTATTCGTACCCATCCTACATTGCAAATATTGTTTTTCGATCTTCCCGTTATAAAGAATCCTAGGGCTAAAAAGTTGGCCACTCTTGTTCTTATGAATGAGTTTGACTACATAATACGGGAAGCTAGGGAAATCTTTGATTTTTATGGTATGAATCGGGAAAAACCTTTGATAGATGAAATTCTTTACAATAGTGACTATGCTTTAAGACATTTGCTTGGGGACAATAAAATCTTTGATGAGAATCTTAAGAAGGAAGTCCCAGTTCTAGATATAATCCAACAAGTCTTCAACAATGTTAATCAACATTACTCTTGGATTGTTGCGGGAAATCAAAAGGGGTATGATGAAAACCAACTTAGGATTGCCAAGGCTTCTATGGATAACATGTTTTATGTTGTGTTTACAAAGCATCAAGATGAAAATACCTATAAGAAAGTTAAGAATAAAGATAACAGAACTTAGATCCTTACTTTATGCCTAGCTAAGGGCGTAAAACTATAGCGCTCGTTGGGAGGCAACCCAATGAATAAATTTTATTTTTGCTTTTTTTCTTTCTGTTCTTGAGTGTTAGCACAATTATGCTACTGTTATGATTGTGTTTTTTGTGTTTTATTTAGTGTTTGTGCCAAGTAGAACCGATAGGATCTTCTTGGGTGATAGTTGTTTGATCTTGCTAAAAAAGACAGAAACTTTATGCTCACGAAAACAATTCTCATGTTTTATCAGAAAGAGCTTTTGCACTGATTCTTTTTGCAGAATCTTAATATACAAATTTATCAGGTCGTCCTATTTGTTAAGAATTTTTGGATTTCCAGAAGTTTTCGAGAAAGTCAGATTGCTACAGACCGTTCTGTTTTGACAGATTCTGTTTTCTTTGTGTTGTGTGCTTATTTTGATGGCTCTATGGTTTTCTTTGATGAGTTTTTGCCATCGAAAAGTTGGAATACAGTAGATATAATACAAAAACAAAATATGAATTGGTTTGATACAGTACTAATAGTAGTGGTTTGCTTTCTTATACTAACGGATCTCACGAAGGTTTTGTTGAGTTTTGTGTGATTGAAGTTTTCAAGTTTTGGGTTATCTTACGATGTATGAATGAAGGATGGAAGAGCCTAAGCTTGGGGATACCCCGGCATCCCAAGCTATTATCCAAGAATGAGCAACTAACTAAGCTTGGGGATGCCCCCGAATACAGTAGATATAATACAAAAACAAAATATGAATTGGTTTGATACAATACTAATAGTAGTGGTTTGCTTTCTTATACTAACGGATCTCACGAAGGTTTTGTTGAGTTTTGTGTGATTGAAGTTTTCAAGTTTTGGGTTATCTTACGATGTATGAATGAAGGATGGAAGAGCCTAAGCTTGGGGATACCCCGGCATCCCAAGCTATTATCCAAGAATGAGCAACTAACTAAGCTTGGGGATGCCCCCGAATACAGTAGATATAATACAAAAACAAAATATGAATTGGTTTGATACAATACTAATAGTAGTGGTTTGCTTTCTTATACTAACGGATCTCACGAAGGTTTTGTTGAGTTTTGTGTGATTGAAGTTTTCAAGTTTTGGGTTATCTTACGATGTATGAATGAAGGATGGAAGAGCCTAAGCTTGGGGATACCCCGGCATCCCAAGCTATTATCCAAGAATGAGCAACTAACTAAGCTTGGGGATGCCCCCGAATACAGTAGATATAATACAAAAACAAAATATGAATTGGTTTGATACAATACTAATAGTAGTGGTTTGCTTTCTTATACTAACGGATCTCACGAAGGTTTTGTTGAGTTTTGTGTGATTGAAGTTTTCAAGTTTTGGGTTATCTTACGATGTATGAATGAAGGATGGAAGAGCCTAAGCTTGGGGATACCCCGGCATCCCAAGCTATTATCCAAGAATGAGCAACTAACTAAGCTTGGGGATACCCCCGAGTGGCATCCCCGCTTTCTTCCAACGATCATCTGTATTTTACTCGAAACTATATTTTTATTCATCACATGATATGTGTTTTGCTTGGAGCGTCTTGTATGATATGAGTCTTTGCTTGTTTTATTTTGTGTTTTTAGTCTTGATCCCTTTCTGTACACACCTATTTGGGAGAGCCAAAATTATGTCATGACTTGTTAAAATTGCTCTCTATGATTCACTTAAATTTTTATGAGCTATGGACTTGCTCTAGTGCTTCACTTATATCTTTTTTAGCACGGTGTGCTTAGTATTTTTGAAGAAATGCTCTCTTGCATCACTTAGATTAATTTGAGAGTTAGTAAAAGTTTCAAGAAATTCTCTCTTGCTTCACTTAAATTATTTTGAGAGAAAGAAGAAAAATTATGCTCATGATCTTCACTTATATTTCTTTGAGCTTATGAAAAGCAACACATGAAAATTAGTCCCATAGTGATAGATATCCAAGAAGGATATAATAAAAACTTCCATGAAGATCATTGGAGAAAATAAACTTGATTCTTAGTAATAGTTTTGAGATATGATGATGTGATATGTGAGTTATGTTGATGAGTAATTATGGTTTAGTAAGAATATTGGTGTTAAGGTTTGTGATTCCCTATGCAAGCACGAAAGTCAATAGTCATGCAATGAAATTATATCCTACTTGTGGTGCATTATTCGGTGTTATTTATGCTTCATGCTTGCTTATGAGATTATCCGTTTCCTGGTTGGTCGCTTCTCAATCTTTTGCTAGCCTTCATTTTGCACCAAGTATGATCTCTACTTGTGCATCCAAAATCCTTTAAACCACTTTTGCCACATGAGTCCACTATATCTATGTATATGTGGTATTCTTTTGCCGTTCTAAGCCAATTTGCATGTGCCATCTCTAATATTAAAAATAAACTTCTCTTTTGTGTGTTTGTTTCGCTCGCGGAGCAGTGAGGGGTGGCTAATATTTTCCATGCTGGATGTGTTATTCTCATGATGAGTGTGTATTCACTTGTCATTGCACGAGAGTAAAGCAAAGGTTTTAGGGATGCCCAGTCCTGAAATGCAAAAATGAATTTACTTTATGTTGTCAAATAAGAAATTCCTTGGAAAGTGTTGGTATGGAGGGCACCCGTGGATACGGTTAGCCATGGAAAGTGACAGTATGGTGGAAAAAGGAATAAACTTTATTTTCTGTTTGGGAACCGCCTATGATATATCTAGCATGGAAAGTGTTGGGAACTCTAAGTTGTTTTCATTGGTGGGATGGATACACCTCCCAAAATGTTTTATCTCTAAGTTTTTCGCTTTGAGCTCTGGCACCTCTACAAATCCCTACTTCCCTCTGCGAAGGGCCTTTCTTTTACTTTATGCAAAAAAATTATTTTGAACTTGAGTCTCCATCTTTTCTTATAAAAGCACCAACTAGCAGGCAATATGATCGTACTTAAGTATTGGGTGTAGCTAATATTCGAGTGTGTTTCATGAATGGATCAATGTTTGAGCATGATGGGCTAAGGATAACTTATTTTAGCGTTGATATTTTGAAAGACATGGTTGCTTATTGATATGCTTGAGTATCTAAATTATTATGTCAAAACTAGAATATTTCTTTGAATCACATAAGAAGTCCAATTGTCCATGCTATAAAGAAAAGAATATGATATGACATGTTAGGCAGCATTCCACATCAAAAATGCTATTTTTATCACTTACCTACTCGAGGACGAGTAGGAGTTAAGCTTGGGGATGCTGATACGTCTCCAATGTATCTATAATTTTTTATTGTTTCATGCTGTTATATTATAAATTTTGGATGTTTTACAATCATTTTATAGTCATTTTATATCATTTTTGGTACTAACCTATTGACATAGTGCCAAGTGCCAGTCGCTGTTTTTTCCGTGTTTTTTACATCGCAGAAAATCAATACCAGACGGAGTCCAAATGCCACTGTAGCGATCCGACCTCAGACGGAGTCCAAATGCCACTATAGCGATCCGACCTCAGCGGCTCGGCGGCGGGGCTGGCGACTTGGGGCTCCTAGGGGGCCCCGGGGTGGGATTTTAAAGGGGGGCGAGGTGGCGGTGGCGCCCGACTTGGGGAGGGTGTCACGGTGGCGGGCGCGACTCGGACTCCTCCGAGTCCGGCGGCCTCAGCCCAGTTCGGTCCGGCGGGGAGTTTTCTTTAACAGATTTCGCCGAAAAAAATCCTAGAAAATAAAATAGAAAATCTAAAAATGCCAAAACAAATTTTCACCGTCTAAATAAAATATTTAGAACAAAGTGAACATTTTCTTGGCCCTAAAATGCAAATTTTAAAGTATGCAAATTTTTTAAATTCAAATAAAACTGCAGTAAAATCCAAATAAAATTATTTATTTGATTTTAACATTTTCCTCTGATATTTAATTTATTTTGGAGAAGTCATATTATCTCCTCTCATATATTTTAATTGGAAATATTTTTAGAGAGAAAAATAATTAAAACCAAAATGATCCTTGTTCCGATATTTGAGAAAATTCAAATATGAAAATGGTGAAATCCCCAACTCTCTCCGTGGGTCCTTGAGTTGCTTAGAATTTCGAGGATCGCGAAGCAAAAATGCAGTAAAAATATGATATGCATGAATGACCTATGTATAACATTCCAAATTGGAAATTTGGGATGTTACAGACCTACCCCCCTTAAGATGAATCTCGTCCTCGAGATTCGGGTTGGCTAGAAAATAGGTGTGGGTGGTCTTTGCGTAGATCATCCTCTCGTTCCCAGGTGGCTTCATCCTCGGTGTGGTGGCTCCACTGAACTTTGCAAAACTTGATAACCTTGCTGCGAGTAACTCGGCTGGCAAACTCGAGAATCCTGACAGGTTTCTCCTCATATGTCAAATCACTATCTAACTGAATTGCTTCCAGGGGCACTGTGTCTCTCAGAGGAATATCGGCCATCTCTGCATGGCACTTCTTTAACTGGGAAACATGAAACACATCATGAACTCCTGACAATCCTTCCGGTAACTCCAACTTGTAGGCAACCTCTCCCATGCGTTCCAAAACTCAGTATGGTCCTACAAATCTCGGGGCTAACTTTCCCTTAACTCCAAAACGTTGAACTCCTCGCAGTGGTGACACACGGAGATATGCTCTGTCTCTGATTTCATAGACTACCTCCTTGCGTTTTGACTCTGCATAGCTCTTCTGTCTGGACTGAGCTACCTTCAGTCTATCTCGAATCAGCTTAACCTTCTCTTCCGACTCTTTAATCAAATCCGGTCCAAACAACTGATGGTCTCCAACTTCATCCCACATCAACGGTGTTCGACATCTTCTTCCATACAAGGCTTCGATCCAACGGTGTTCAACGGTGGTCTCCAACAGTAGGGCAAGTTGTCATCCCAACTTGATCCATAGTCTAGCGCACAAGCTCTCAATATGTCCTCCAGAATCTGATTGACTCTCTTAGTCTGTCCATCTGTCTGCGGATGAAAGCCTGTACTGAACCCTAGCCTGGTACCCAAAGTCTGGTGCAGCTGGTGCCAAAACTTTGAAGTAAACTGTGTTCCTCTATCTGATACGATGGTCCTCAGAACTCCGTGCAGACATACGATCCTGGTCAAATATATCTTTGCCAACTTCGCACTTGTATAGGTGGTCTTCACTGGGATAAAGTGAGCTACTTTGGTCAGACGATCTACTACTACCCAGATAGAATCATATCCTGATCGGGTCCTGGGTAATCCGGTGATGAAATCCATGCCAAGCTTGTCCCACTTCCATTCGGGTATCGGCATAGGCTGCAGTAATCCTGCTGGCTTCTGATGTTCTGCCTTCACTCTCTAACATACGTCACATACGACTACATACTCAGCAATGTCTTTCTTCATACCCGTCCACGAAAAACGCTGCTTCAAATCCAAATACATCTTAGTGTTTCCGGGGTGTATCGAGTATGGCGAGTCATGAGCTTCCTGAAGTATCAACTTCCTGATCTCTGCATTATTGGGCACATATACACGGTCCTCAAACCACAAGGTGTCGTGCTCATCCTCACGAAAACCTTTGGCTTTTCCTTCACTCATCTTCTCCTTTATCTCAGCAATTTCTTGGTCATCCTTCTGAGCTTCTCGCATCTTTCCCAATAACGTTGATTGAACCTCCAATGCTGCAATAAAACCTCTAGGGACGATCTCCAAACGAAGCTCCCTGAGATCTTCTGCTAACTCCTTTGGCAGTCCTCCGCTTACGAGGGTATTGACATAACTTTTCCGGCTCAAAGCATCTGCTACGACATTGGCCTTTCCTGGATGATAGTGCAACTTCATATCATAATCCTTTATGAGCTCCAACCATCTCCTATGCCTGAGGTTCAGCTCCTTTGAGTAAAAATGTACTTCAAACTCTTGTGATCCGTGTACACATCACAACGGTTTCCAATAAGAAAATGTCTCCAGGTCTTGAGCGCATGCACTACAGCTGCTAACTCCAAATCATGCTTGGCATAATTCAACTCATGCAGTCGGAGTTGACGTGAGGCATGCGAAACAACTCTTTTGTCTTGCATAAGTACACCTCCAAGTCCTAAGTGAGAGGCGTCGCAATACACTTGGAAATCCTTGCGTATATCCGGCAAAATCAGCACTGGGGCTGTAGTCAAACGTTTCTTCAACTCCTGGAAACTTGCTTCACATTCTTCAGTCCAAAGGAACTTAGTATCTTTCTTCAACAACGCCGTCATAGGCTTTGCAATCTTGGAAAAATTCTCAATAAATCTCCGGGAGTATCCCGCGAGTCCCAGAAAATTGCGGATCTCTCCAACTGAGGTGGGTGCCAACCACTCAGTGACAGACTGAACCTTGGTAGGATCCACTGTTATACCTTCTCCTGGTATAAGATGTCCGAGAAATCCAACTTCCTTTCACCAAAACTCACATTTGCTGAACTTGGCATATAATTGATGTTCCCTGAGCTTCTCGAGAACTAAGCGCAAATGTTCCTTGTGTTCCTCTTCATTCTTCGAGTATACCAAGATATCATCAATGAACACCACTACAAACTTATCCAAGAACTCCATGAATACCTTGTTCATCATGCTCATGAAATAGGCAGGGGCGTTAGTCAATCCAAATGACATAACCGTATACTCATATAGCCCATACCTTGTGGTGAAAGCTGTCTTAGGTATATCCTGATCGCAGATCGATCTTCGAAAACACTTTAGCTCCTTGCAGCTGGTGATATCCTGATCGCAGATCGATCTTCGAAAACACTTTAGCTCCTTGCAGCTGGTCAAACAAACCATTGATCATCGGCAGTGGGTACTTGTTCTTGATCATCACTTCGTTCAACGCACGATAATCGACAACCATCCTTAACGATCCATCCTTCGTTTCAACCAAGAGCATTGGGGCTCCCCATGGTGAGGAACTTCGTATAATGTACCCTTTCTCCAACAACTCCTTAATCTGCTTCTTAATTTCCTCTAGATCATTTGCGGGTGTCCGGTATGGTCTCTTTGATATCAGTCCGGTGCTTGGCAACAGCTCTATCAAAAACTCGATGTCTCAATCCGGCTGCATGCCTGGTAACTCCTCTGGAAATACATCTGGGTAATCCTTCACTATAGGCACTTCCTCCTGAACAAGTCCTGAGAGGGAATTTTCTTGGGTTCTACTTGGCACATGCCTGGATACATACTTGATCCTTTTTCCCTCCGGGGTGGTGAATAAAATTGACTTACTGGCGCAATCGATGTTTCCCCCATACATCGATAGCCAATCCATTCCTAGTATCACATCCAATCCTTGTGACTCCAAAATTATCAGGTCTGAGGGGAAAACATGGCTTCCAATGGTCAATGGTATCTGAAAACATCCTTGACTTGCCATATACTGCGCTCCTGGTGAGCTTACTAACATAGGTGTCCTAAGTACTTTGGTGGGCAACTTATATTTATCCACGAATCCCCTTGAAATGTATGAATGCGATGCACCAGTATCAAAAAGAACAATTGCGGTAAATGACTTAACCAAAAACTTACCGATAACTGCATCCGGCTGCTCTTCAACCTCCTCCATGTTCACGTGGTTCACTTGTCCCCAGTTGAAAGGGTTGGGCTTCTTCCTAGAGCTTCCATTGCCGTTCCCATTCTTCACTTCAGGGCACTCAGTGGCATAGTGTCCAGTCTTCCTGCACTTGAAACAAGTAATGTGACTTAGATCCTTCTTGGCGGGTGTGGCTGGGTTGGAGCGGTTCTGATGACTGCTTGCTCCACTCCCATTCCCATTCTTGGGGCCATTGTGGTTATGGGAACTTCCTCCATTGTGGGTATGGCCTCCATGGTTATGCGTAAGTCCTCCCGAGTTCGGGGTGAAACGAGGCTTCTGCTGAGCTCCAGAATGGTACTTTCCTTGTCCATACTTCCTCTTGCGGCTCTCAATCTGCTGCTGCTTCCCTTCAATCATAAGAGCCTTGTCTACCAACTCCTGGTAGTTGTTAAATGTTGCCACCATCAATTGCATCCTCATCTCATCATTCAGCCCTTCCATAAACTTCTCCTGGTTCGCGGCATATGTGGCCACATCATCAGGGGCATAACGAGATAGCTTACTAAACTCATCTACGTACTGAGCCACAGTACGATTTCCCTGGCGCAAGTTGCGAAACTCACGCTTCTTCATGCTCATAGCTCCAGTTGAGACATGGGCTGTGCGGAATGCTTGCTGAAACTGATCCCAAGTGATATTGGCTATAGGGAAAGTGGCTGTGTAATTCTCCCACCATGAGGCTGCTGGTCCATCCAACTGATGTGCGGCAAAACGCACCTTCTCTGCATCTGTGCAACCTGCGGTGGTCAACTCCCTTCCAATCCTACGTAGCCAGTCATCCGCAACTATTGGCTCGGTGCTACTGGAAAACACCGGCGGCTGCAACCTTAGAAAACGGGCTAAGTTGTCAACTGGAGGCGGGTTTTTGTTGTTGTTGCCTTGGTTCTGGAATAATATCTGCATCAAGACATTCTGCTGCTGGATCAACTGGGTGATCTCAGGTGGGAAGACAAATCCAGTGTCACATCTCGGAGGCATCTGATGGGTTTAGAGGGGAGAGATTAGAATGGAATGAGGTCTAGTGAGAAAGCACTACCCATATGCACATGAGACAATCACAATCATATCATATCACTCAATCAATCAAGCAAGGGCATACAATCGGTCTAGAACTATCGTTACAAAAGTGTTTGGACTACTACTAAATACATGGGGAAAGACTACTAATCATATGGTGGTCATCTAGAAATTTTGATCGGTGGAAGACTCCATGATATCTGCTCCAGCTTCGTCTTCATAGTCATCGTCACCATCATCGGGGTCGGAGTCGGTGTCGTCGATGATGATGTAGTCTTCAGATCGAATCTCCTTGGGTTCGTCTTCTTCTCCCCTTGGCGCCGGGTCTCCCAGAAATACTCCTATCTTTCTTATCAAGTCGTCATTCTTCTCCACGAGTATCGTCATTTCCTCCTCATATCCATCGCGTGTAGACTTGAGTTCCACTTCTAGCTCTGTGATCCTGGTCATCGCCTTCTTCAAATCCATCATCCTGCGCCCATCTGGTTCTCCTGGCATCGAATGTGTTGGTTTAACTCCTGGATGAAAGTTGCAATGGACCTGTCCCTCTGGGTGCTGACAATCTCCCATTGCTCATCTCGGCGCCCACATATCTGGTAGATGGTGTCCTTAAGATCCTTGTGATAAACTTCGCCGATGCGTCCCATCGCGATGTGGGCTGCCATGCTCTTTCCTAGACTCCAGGTTTGGGCATCAAAGGAAAACTCTACGGGCTCAGTGACTGGCGTGAATGTCCTTCCTGAAACATGAACTTGGATCATCCAGTGCTCCTCTTCTGGTAAAGTGGCGGTGTAGGTTCCGGTGAAGCTTGGTATTCCGATGTTCAGGTACCTAGTGACTTCCTTCAAATGTCGTCCAAAGGGTGTGTCTTCATGCGGTTGTGCAAACTTGTTCCTCGAGTTTGCCATCCTAAAGAGTAGAATATGGAGAGGGGTCATAAATGAGTAGAGAAGAGTGACCTATGGCTCATCTTAGTGGTCGTGTCCTACATTCAGCGTGTGCTCTGATACCATCTTGTAGCGATCCGACCTCAGACGGTCAAATCTCTGTGTTCAGTGTCATCCCTGGATCGGTAATGCTGACACACACAGTACTCGAAGGATTTATAACAGAGTAGCAATCACATACTTATTACATCGAATGTCTCAAAAGAGAACTTATTATAATAAATATGGCTTAAGGCCATCTAAATAGATAACAGCGGAAGGCTTGGAAGATAAAGTGGGTCCATCAACTCCAACGGCATAGCTGAGTGCATGACAAATGACCTATGGCACCTTACTCGTTGTTTGAAAAGTCTGCAACGTGATATGTTGCAGCCCGAAAACGGGCCGGCACATGGAATATGCTGGCAATATAACACGGTAGAACAATGAACAGATGAAGGCTATCACTACATGCATATATGGCTGGTGGAGGCTCTATGGTTGTACTGTTTTTGCGAAAAGCCAATTTTTCCCTACAACAAAGGAATATATTTTATTTAACTATCATGGTGGTTGAAACAACATTGAGAAGGTTCCTCCAACTCAATCCCAATTAAAGTAGTCATTATCATCCCAGCAAAATTAATTTAGAGTGATGAGATCAAATCAATAATTCAAGTACCAGATACTCAGGTTGTCCATAACCGGGGACACGGCTAACCATGATTAGTTTGTACACTCTGCAGAGGTTTGCACACTTTTCCCCACAAGACCCAATCTCCTCCGTTGTATTTCTCGCACTACATGGTGTTTGAGAAACGGATGACCGAGGCACGGTCTTTCAGAAGCACTAACTCTTTACTCTGGGTGGACAGTTAGACCTACTTTCCCTCTACATCTGCTAGCCCGGCACTAAAAGAGGTCATGCAGCATACTCAACTATGCCAGAGCCCATAATTCTTGTGGCTGCACATGGATGTTTCTAGCATGAATAATCTTATGATCCCTTTGAGCTTGGGTGGCGGACCGTAGGATGATCACACAGGTACTCCGGGATATCCTAGGACAACACTGGATTCTCCAGGTACCCACAAGCAATCCACCCACATGTGTATTAAAGTTGCCACCTTAAGTTGAACCATTAATTAACAACTCACATCTGTCATGGATTCACTCAAACCCAAACCACGTCTACGAGCATAGCATGGCAGTAAAGGCACAACGTAGAAGTAACTCCCAAGGGTTTGATAATGAAACAGGTAATAGGTTCTACCTCATCATCTGCTTCCCAAACCCACATGTTAAGAGATCCTACTCATGCAATGTGTGAGGGTTGAACTAATGCATAAAAACTGGGTATGAAAGGGGTATGATCAAAGTGTTACTTGCCTTGCTGACGATCCGCAAAACCTAGTGACTCGTAGTAGCACGCTTCACACTCCGGGAATTCTATTGCAAACAAACAATAGCATACATAATCACTCAAGCAAAGATGCACAGGTAAAACTCAAATAAGAAGATCTAACCAGAAAGTTCAACTGAAGAACTCCGGTTTGCAAAAATAATCAAATCAAATGGAGCAACGAACTCAAACTACGAAAGAAACAAGATCCGTTTACTAATCTGGACTAAGGTCAAATTTTACAGTACCAAAATCTTGTTCAAGTTGGTTAAACAGAAAGAGGACTTCGAGACGAAGATCTTGACGCTTGTTTCACCTGATTTGGATAAACGAGCGAAAAGATAAACTAAAACAAAGATTAGGGCAAAAATCACAATCGGAAATAATCGCGGAAAAACCCTGGAAAAAAGAAAAACTGACGAACAGGCTAACGAACAGACCTTCACTGTGTGCGGCTAACGGATGAACAGCGTGCGTTAAAACGAACGTATGGACGAACGTCCGCTAAATAACTTAAATCGAGAAAAACCTAACCGATAAAATAAAATAAACGCATCTAGGTTTTTTTTAAAGAAAACCGGGATTCTACCTAAAGACCGAAAAAACCGGCGGCTCGGATCGGATCGGGACGGCGACAGCGCCGGCGAGCGGCGCCGCACAGAGCGGTCGGCGGGCAGCGCGAGCTCGGCGGCCGGGCTGGCGACTCGGGGCTCCTGGGGGGCCCCGGGGTGGGCTTTTAAAGGGGGGCGAGGTGGCGGCGGCGCCCGACTTGGGGAGGGGGTCGCGGTGGCGGGCGTGGCTCAAACTCCTCTGAGTCCGGCGGCGGCACGGGACGGGGAAGGCGGCGCAGCGGCTGGGCCAGCTGGGCCTCGGCCCAGTTCGGTCCGGCGGGGAGTTTTTTTAATAGATTTCGCCGAAAAAAATGCTAGAAAATAGAATAAAAAATCTAAAAATACCAAATCAAATTTTCCCCGTCTAAATAAAATATTTAGAACAAAGTGAACATTTTCTTGGCCCTAAAATGCAAATTTTAAAATATGCAAATTTTTCAAATTCAAATAAAACTGCAGTAAAATCCAAATAAAATTATTTATTTGATTTTAATATTTTTCCTCTGATATTTCATTTATTTTGGAGAAGACAATTTATCTCCTCTCATATATTTTAATTGGAAATATTTTCGGAGAGAAAAATAATTAAAACCAAAATGATCCTTGTTTCGATATTTGAGAAAATTCAAATATGAAAACGGTGAAATCCCCAACTCTCTCCGTGGGTGCTTGAGTTCCTTAGAATTTCGAGGATCACGAAGCAAAAATGCAGTAAAAATATGATATGCATGAATGACCTATGTATAACATTCCAAATTGAAAATTTGGGATGTTACAGCCACGAAACTCCGCGATGATTTTTTATGGGCCAGAAGGAACACAACGGGCCCTGGCTGCGCCTGGGGGGTGCCCCGAGGGGGGCACAACCCACCAGGGCACGCCAGGAGGCCCAGGCGCTCCCTGGTGGGTTGTGCCCACCTCGGGTGCCCCGGACCGCCTCTTTGCTCTATAAATACCCCAATACTCTAGAAACCCTAGGACGGTCGACTTAATATTCATCCAGCCGCCGTAGAGTCCAGAACCACCAGATCCAATCTAGACACAATCTCGGATGGGGTTCACCACCTCCATTGGTGCCTCTCCGATGATGCGTGAGTAGTTCTTTGTAGACCTTCGGGTCCGTAGTTAGTAGCTAGATGGCTTTCTCTCTCTCGCTGAATTCTCAATACAATGGTCTCTTAGAGATCCATATGATATAACTCTTTTGCGGTGTGTTTGTTGGGATCGATGAACTTTGAGTTTATGATCAGATCTATCTTTTTCTATCCATGAAAGTTATTTGAGTTTCTTTGATCTCTTATATGCATGATTGCTTATAGCCTCGTATTTCTTCTCCGATATTTGGGTTTTGTTTGGCCAACTTGATCTATTTATCTTGCAATGGGAAGAGGTGCTTTGTAGTGGGTTCGATCTTACGGTGCTTGATCCGAGTGATAGAAAAGGAAGAGACACGTGTGTATCATTGCTACTAAGGATAAAACGATGGGGTCTATCTCTACATAGATAGATCTTGTCTACATCATGTCATCATTCTAATTGGATTACTCCATTTTTCCATGAACTTAATGCACTAGATGCATGCTGGATAGCAGTCGATGTGTGGAGTAATAGTAGTAGATGCAGGCAGGAGTTCGTCTACTAATCTTAGACGTGATGCCTATATAATGATCATTGCCTGGATATTGTCATAATTATTTGAAGTTCTATCAATTGCCCAACAGAAATTTGTTCACCCACCGTTTGCTATTTTTCTCGAGAAAGCCACTAGTGAAACCTACGTCCCCGGGTCTTTCTTCTCATGTATTTGCCTTTGCGATCTACTTTTCTCTTGCATTTATTTTCAGATCTATTAAACCAAAAATACAAAATACCTTGCTGCGTTTTATTTCTATTTATTTTATTTGCGATCGTTCTATCAATTTACTACAAATTTATCTCACGACCGTTTGCCTATCTTGAGGCGCTGTACCCCGAAAGGATTGACAACCCCTTTAACACGTCGGGTTGCGAGGATTTGTTACATGTGTGCAGGAGCTATTTACGTTGTGTTGCTTGGTTCTCCTACTGGTTCGATAACCTTGGTTTCATATCTGAGGGAAATACCTACCGCCGATGTGTTGCATCATCCCTTCCTCTTTGGGGAATACCGACGTAGCTTCAAGCGACATCAGCATCATTTTTGCCCGTCCGGTGGGTGGCTTAAAGGCCGATGGTTCCCACCGAGCTGTTTCGGCTTTCCAGGCGCTTTCCATGGCGCAATATTTCTGTACTATGTGCCAAATCTGCAAAGTGCAGAATGCGCCGTCGGTTGAGGGCATTGAGGACCCCCTCGTCCGTACAGTTGCGGCAAAATACTGAAACCACGTCATCGTCGCAGCAATCTTTGATCTTGTTTTTAACAAGGAGGAATCTGGCCCAAAAGTGATGGACTGTTTCCTGAGGTTGCTGTCACGCATACATTAGGTCGCATATGTCCGGAGGACCGGAATTGCTTGGGGAATATTGCTTGTGGTGGGTGGGTGGGTGGGCTTAAATCCGAACCCTGACTCACTGTGGGATCCGGAGTTTTAAGAATTTCTGAGGTCACTAGCCCAGTATCCAGAGTATCCTGGGAGTTTTCAGGCACGACGCCTGGTTCAATGTTTGGAGGACAGGAAGTTTCTTCCCTAAGATGGGTATCCGGCTCGCAGGGCTCGGAAATCCGAACATAGCTTGTTCTCAGCATAGGGGGAGAGTTATCCTTGGCTTGCTCCTCCACAACCGCAACTAGATGGGTGATGGGCGGGGACCTGATTTTCCTCTGATCGGGTTTAAGCCCGATCCGATCGTAGTCTGGTGCGACCCCCAGGGTGGCAATGCGATATAGCAGTTCATTCAAAGACGAAACATCTACCGGATCCATCTTGTCGGAGTGTTCGAGGCCAATGCGGAGATGATTTTTGGTGGTTTAGGGGACAGGCTTTGGCTGAACGGTCGAGCGAACGCCCATGGTAAAACTGCCGAGCTGGAGGATCTGCACAGGAGCTAGGGCCCTTCCAGAGGTGATTTTGTCGTTGATGAAAAGGCGAGTCATCGATCCTTCTATTGACGACACAGAGGAACTCTCAATGAAAGCACCAATGTCGGTGTCAAAACCGGTTGATCCCGGGTAGGGGGTCCCGACCTATGCGTCTGAGGATCGAAGGTAACAGGAGGCAGGGGACATGATGTTTACCCAGGTTCGGGCCCTCTTAATGGAGGTAACACCCTACTTCTTGCTTGATTGACTTTGATGAGTATAGGGGTTACAAGAGTTGATCTACCTCGAGATCGTAATGGCTAAACCCTAGATGTCTAGCCTGTATGATTTGTTATTACTTCTATGGACTAAACCCACAAGTTTATATAGACACTGCAGGGGGCTAGGATTGTACAGAGTAGGTTTACAGAGAAAGGAAACTACACATCTGATCGCCAAACTTGCCGTCTACGCAAAGGAGAGTCCCATCCGGACACGGGGGAAGGCCTTCTATCTTGTATCTTCATGGCCCATCAGTCCGGCCCATGTAACATAGCCCGACCATCCAAGGAACCCTTAATCCAGGACTCCCTCACTTGTCGAACTTCAACAATTTTGGCATATAATATTTTGATGAGGGCTCACAATCACAAAAGATTTCTATAATAGTATATTTATATGCGAATCTTCTCTTCATTTATTAATTCTTTCATGAGTTGCATCATTGACTAATGCTATGTTTGTCAATCTCTAATAAAATTTCTACTTATACTTTTCCTTATGGTGTCATCACCTACCATAAGATTAGTATATGATCTTTTCTTTACTTATTTCCTTTCTTTTATTTATTTCCCTTCTCTTTTTCTTTATTTATTTCTTTTGTTTTATTTGCAACATGAAAGTAAAGAAAGCAAAAACTCAAACTAAACTTTATTATATAACTTGCACACGATTACAAGGATAGATCACTAAGCAAACTCTCAAAGAAGAAAGGATCGAACTAAACTTTTATTCATCTCAAGCAAAAGATCGAACTAAAATAAGTAAAGGCAAAAAGATAGTGGGATGATACGATACCGGGGCACCTCCCCCAAGCTTGGCGGAAGCCAAGGGGAGTGCCCATACCCGGTACTCAGTTCTCTTTTGGTGGTGAAGAAGATGATGGTGATGAAGAAGAGATCTTGTCCTCGGATTTCCATGGCAGTGGTGGTGGTGAAAAGGAGGAGGGTTTTCCCTTTGCTTCCTCTAGTTTGTGACGGAGAATAAAATTATCTATCCTCAACTTGTCGTTATCTATCTCGAGTTTTATTATGTTCTTGCATAACGCCTCCATGCTCTCATTTTTGAACCGGGCAAGAACCGATTCATCTTCATATTCTTCGGAGGTCCAGCTATAGTGCCCCTCATTCCCATAGGATTTGGGGTTTGCGACGAGATCAGCAACATAGCCCTCACCCTCAGATTCTTGGGAAGATATATTTTCAGATCTACGCAGAAAACAGCAAGAAAAGAGAACAGATGATTTCTCCGCGATACGGTGATTAATAGGTTTGGGAAGTAAATATATAGTTTTTATCTTGGGGGACAAGTAAGATGTAGAAAAACGGAGTCTGGAAGGTGTCCCAGGTGGGCACAAGGATGCTTCCTGGAAGTTTCTTTATTTCCTAAAAAAATTAATATTCCAAAACTGATAAAAAATATGTTTGCAGATTTTTTGGAGTCCGTTTACTTACCGTATCACGTACCTCCTTATTTTCACGATTCTGGAGTGTTCGGGAAAGACTCTTTTATGTGTTCTTCCGGTGTCAAAGTTTGGATAACATTACTTTCAACATTAATGGTCATACCTGAGATATAATGCTTTATTCGTTGCCCATTGACAACCATCGGGTTAGTACTTTCGGAATTATTTATTTTGATGGCTCCAGACCGATAAACCTCCGCGATAACATAGGGGCCTTCCCATTTTGAGAGGAGTTTTCCTGCAAAGAATCTGAAATGAGAGTTGTACAAAAGAACATATTCTCGGACTTTAAACTCACGCTTTTGGATTCTTTTGTCATGCCATCTTTTAACTTTTTCTTTGAATAATTTTACATTTTCATAAGCTTCGGTTCTCCATTCATCTAATGAGCTAATATCAAATAACCTCTTTTCACCAACAATTTTGAAATCATAGTTGAGCTCTTTAACGGCCCAATATGCTTTATGTTCTAACTCAAGAGGCAAATGACAAGCTTTTCCATAAACCATTTTAAAAGGAGACATACCCATAGGATTTTTATATGATATTCTATAAGCCCAAAGTGCATCATCTAATTCCTTAGACCAATTCTTCCTGGACCTATTAACAGTCTTTTGCAAAATTAATTTTATTTCTCAATTGCTAAGTTCAACTTGCCCACTAGACTGAGGATGATAAGGTCATGCAATTCTATGGTTAACATCATACTTGTCAAGCATTTTACGGAAAGCACCATGGACAAAGTGAACCACCATCAATCACTAAATATCTAGGGACTCCAAACCTTGGGAAAATAACTTCCTTAAGCATTTTAATAGAGGTGTTGTGATTAGCACTACTGGTTGGAATAGCTTCTACCCATTTAGTAACATAATAAACAGCAACCAAAATATGTGTATACCCATTAGAGGAAGCTATAGGTCCCATATAATCAAATTCCCAAACATCAAATGGTTCAACAACAAGTGAATAATTCATAGGCATTTCTTGACACTTACCGATATTACCTATTCTTTGACATTCATCACAAGATAAGACGAACTTACGGGCATCCTTGAAGAGAGTAGGCTAATAAAATCCAGAATGCAATACCTTGTGAGCAGTTCTATGTCGGTGGAATCCCTTCTACGGTCGGCGGGTGCGGGGCTGTGGAAAGAGCGGGTTTAAGAGATCAACAAGGGAAATTTATCCAGGTTCGGCCCGCAAGTGATGCGTAATACCCTACTCCTACTGGCTTGTGTTTATCTGGTGTTATTGGACAAGCTACGAAGCGTGCAGGGTCCAAAAAGTCAGAATCCTCTCCCAGCATGTTGCGGGCCTCCTTTTATAGTCAAAGGGGCCACCACAATGGCACACAGGAGGTGGAAAGTTGTACAGTAGTCGAGTTTATCTCTGGCACCATAGGACAAAACGCATTAAATGTGCTACTTAGGTGTCCTCTTAATTTATCGGGGACGGCAACGAGGCCCGTCCCGTCCGTCACTGCTTCGCCTTGCTCCGACACGCGTCCAGGCCAACGAGGCATGCAGCGCCATGTAGGCTGGCAGGCTACTAAGCTGGCGTGGTGGCAGGGTCTTCACGAAGATCTGCATGCCACCACGTACGTGCTTGACTAGTTGGCTTAGGAGCCACGTACTGCCACATGGTTACCTGCTTAGTTGGTGGGTCAGCCGCTGAGCTGGGCCGGCGACGGGGCGGCAAGGCCTTGCCGCGGTCTTGCTGATATTCCTTGCAAGGGTCTTACCGGGGCCTTGTGGGCGCCCTCGGCAAGAGTCTTGCCGGGGCCTCGTGGGCATCCCTGGCAAGGAGCCTCGCTGTTGTCTTGTTTTTCTGGTTCCTACGTAGGTCTCGCAGGCCCTTTGTTTCACAAAGATCTACATGCCACCATGGAGGCGCCTCCTGAGACTTGGTTCCAATGTGGTTGATGGCGTCGAAACTTTTAGACTCAAGGGTGGCGGCCTCGTTGGTGTTGGGCAAGTTGCCCCGGCAAGGCTCTTGCCGGGGCCTTGAAGACCGCCCCGGCAAGGGCCTTGCCGGGGGAGTTTCACCTCGCCCCTCTGCTCTTCATGCTTCTGGTCTTGAGCATGGTTCTGGTAGTCTTGTGACTTTGCTTCCTCTTCTGTCCCACCAAGTGCGGTTGCGGGTGCGTGGCTGCGACTGCCCGCGCACAAGTAAAGGGGTGCAAAAAGGACCCCTACTTTTGTACACCGACAGGAGCCCCCGGGCCTGGGCCACATATAAGCGCGGGGCGTTATTGGGCCAGGCCCAGAAAGGTGCGCGGGCGCGCGCGCGGTGGTGTGTTATCGTGGCAACTCCCCCGCCAGTTGTGCTTCCCCATGACGTGCGTTGAATGCGTGATGCGGGGGGTCGCGCGTGGAATGACCTCAGCATGCTCGTGTCATCCCGCGGTAAACGGTAAAGAGGCGGCCCGCGCCTTCCCCATAAAAAAGGAGTGGCCGTAGGCGCGCTGCTCATTTACTCTCTCTGCCTTGGAACCGTTGTTCCACATTTCCCACTACGCCTGCCCCTTGAGCCACGTACACCGCATGCACGACGTGGGGTAAGTGAAAGCCGCACGGGATATGGGAAGGCGCGCGGTGGCCGATACTTACGCACCTTCGATTGGGCGGGAGGGTGGTCGATGGCCTTGCTCGTTGCCACTTAATGAGCCGGACCTGAACGGGCTCTTCAGAGGCGTAGAGCTAATCTTTTAGCCTACCCCGCTCAGCTATAAAATGGGTACTCAGGGGGAGGAGGAGGAGCACCTCCCCACGTCTTCCCTTCGTCTCCATTCTCCATCCACCGCCATGGCGAGAGGGCGTGGCCGCGGCCGTTCTTCCGCGGAGGCGACCAGGTCCTCCTCCCGCCAGAGAGCCGCGGCGGTCAAGGAAGAGCCAGACACCCAAGGCGAAGGCCACGCTCGAGGTGGGGGTGCCGGACAGGGCCGCGGTCGACGAGGTGGTCCAAGCAGAGGTGGTCGAGGCCGAGGCGGGCGCGGAAGGGGGACACCCGCGTCATCGCCATCTCCGTCACCATCTCCGCCACCGTCTCCTCCTGCTTCATCAAGCAGCCACGTCGGGGACACGGTGCTGGAGTTCATCCTGCAGCTGCGCGAGCCACCGCGTAGCCGCCTTCGCCTTCCCGAGGCGTTCGCGAGGGTGCTAGAGATCGACCAGCCATCGAGGTTGAGGCTCCACATGAAGGGGTGTTGCAACGGCGACATGTGGGTGAACACAGGGTTCCCCGTCCCTCATGTGATGCTCCTTTGTCGGGGGTGGAAAACCTTGGCACGAGCCCACTGCTTGATGAAGGGGCACGTTCTCTGCTTCTAGTTGGTGGAGAGCGACCTGCTCTCCGTCAAGGTCTTCGGGCGCTCGGGACACAGGCTAGGGCGCTGCGCGGAGAGCTCGACCGACGACGAGAGCTCCTCCTCGAGCGACGGCGACGGGGAGAGCACCGGCAGGGAAGACGACGTGGACGGGTCCGACTAGGCGTCGGACGCCCCGTCCCTAGGCGACGCCGGCAGCAGCACCACCTGCACCTGGCCTTCTCCCCGGCAGGACGATCTGCCGGGGGCGGGGTAGTTCTTGGCGGCGGCTCCTCGAGCCGGCTCCTTGAACTTCTCGGGGCCGCTGCTTCTGGTGGCTGGCGCTGGAGGGCCGGAGAAGATGAAGAAGGCGGGTGGCGGGCCGTCAACTCGGAGTACGATGGCACCGACGCCTTCATCGCGTATTGCTGGCCGGCTGCCTCATCTTTCGGCTTCTTCCCCGGCACCGTCATCACCAGCCTTCTCTTGGTGTCTTCTGCTGCTTGTACCTCGCCTAGGCGCTTCTTTGGCCCTCCTGTTTGTCCTGGTCTGCTTCCTGTGGAGAGGGACAATAAAGGGATTACGGGCATCTTATCTTTTTTAGATCTTAAGCCTGCGGGCACTTGTTGAATTCTAGACTTTGTAACCCCTTGCTTGTGCTCTTATTTTGTACGAATTGTGCTTGTTTGATTAACATATTAATGAAAAAGGGTGTTTGCCAGGGTCTTTTGTGCATGAGCGAGGCTCACACCAAGGAGTGAGTCCTTGTTATTTTAAATAAACAATGTCGCCCGACAAAAACCCTTGCCATTCTCCTGCCTTATACCATGCTTAAACCCACGCTCTTGGCGGGGAGCAGGGGTAGAGTAGGATCGGGCTCCTTGCTTGTTTCCCCTTCCACCGCAACTACAACCAGACTCCGGCCTGAAAGGAATTTCGGGCATGGGGTGGAGGGAGCACGGTGGCGCAGGAACAAGCGAGGTTTCATACGTTCAAGTTTCATACGGAAACGCATAGCAGGGGGAGAAAACTCATCTGAACTTGCAGCCCCCCAGGAACCTTGGCTTGCCGGGATCAGGGTGTCGATCCATCTTCTTTTCTGCGAATGGTTCTGCAGGAATGCCTATGTAGCCTGCGATCCAAAGAAGAGGACTAAAAGAGACAGAAGAACACGCACTCGACCTCTATGCTAGGGGTTAGTTGCCGCCAAGCACTATCAACCCTAACAGAGTGAGAGACTCAACCTAGCATGCATGCTAATTCTAGGGCACCAACGCTTCATTTATTTATGCTAAGGGTCTGCGCCTAGCTTTGTACATAGGGTTACATGCGTTGCCGGCAAGGCTAGTACAAAATGGGGGTTGCCGGGGCTCCCGGCAACCGCGCCTTAGGGGTAAAACTTGCGAAGATGTTCGATATTCCAGGAGTTGCTCACTGGAATACCATCTTCGGTCTCCAGGCAGACTGCGCCGGGCCTGGTGACTCACATTACTCGATAAAGGCCCTCCCACTTCGGCGTCAACTTGTTTGAATTCTTGGCAGATTGAATCCGCCGAAGAACAAGGTCACCTTCCTCAAGGCTTCGGGCGTGAACATTGTGGCTATGATAGCGGCGCAAGGCCTGCTGGTAGTGAGCGGCTCGCACAGCAGCCCGAAGACGATCTTCCTCAAGGAGCGTCGCATCCTCTTGGTGCAACTGCTCTTGCTCAAGCTCATCATAAACGAGCACTCGAGGTGTCCCGTATATGAGTTCTGTGGGTAGAACTGCCTCTGCCCCGTAAACTAGAGCAAATGGTGTCTGGCTAGTAGCTCGATTTGGCATCGTTCTGATCGACCAAAGAACTATTGGCAACTCATCAACCCAGCACCTTCCGTACTTGTCCAGCTTGTCAAAAGTCCTAGTCTTGAGGCCTCACAGCACTTCTGCATTTGCCTTTTGGCCTGGCCATTACTCTTGGGATGGGCAACACAAGCAAAACAGACCTTGCTGCCGAGGTCTTGAATGTACTGCATGAAGGTGCAGCTCGTGAACTGCGTGCCATTGTCGGTGATGACTCTGTTGGGCACACCAAAATGGTAGACTAGCCCCTTGAAGAACTTGACGGCTGACTATGCTGTCACCTTTCTCACTGGTTCCACTTCCGGCCACTTTGTGAAGTTGTTGATCATGACGTACAAGTACTCAAAGCCCTCGATAGCGTGGGGAAAGGGGCCCAGTATATCGAGCCCCCAGACCGAAAATGGCCAGGAAAGAGGGATTGTCTGAAGGGCTTGGGCTGGTTGATGAAGCTTCTTTGAATGGAACTGGCACGTTTCACACTTGGTTACTAGGGCAGTTGCATCCTGGAGGGCGGTGGGCCAAAAGAAGCGTTGCTGAAACGCTTTGTCGGCAAGGGCTCTCGACCCTATGTGGGAGCCACACATGCCTCCATGTATTTCTGCCAACAGCCTCAGTCCGTCTTCCCGAGGAATGCACTTCAACTTCACACCGTTCGGTCTCCTTCTATACAGGCAAGCCTGTGGCACCCCGGCTCAGAGAAAACCGGAACGCCCCGTATTCCAGCCCAGAGATCGAGGAGAAGTCTTCTGGAATATAGCACTTCTTAGCATAGAACAAACCAGCCTTCTATTATTACACGAATATGAATACAAGGTCTCCGATATTACAATGAATAACATCGGCACGGCGACACTACGCATTCCTCAGTTGCTCTATGCAAGCAGCAGAACAACTCGAAGCAGCGGAAAAACTTCCAGCAGTGGAACAACGACAACGCTGGTGAACTCCACTCCGCAGGGACTCTGGCTGGAACGCTTATCCTAGCTCGCGAACACAGGAACAACACCAAACATGCAAGAAATCCAGGCATGACCTCCAAGCTGGCATGACACGCCAGGTCAGTACATTGAATGTACTTGCAAGCTCACAATAACCAGAAGCATTCAAGACAAACAACAGCATGGCAATTATAGGTTAAGCCGGAGTTAACATGAGATCATCAGGATAACATGTCATGAACAATATGAACATAATATCGCTAGGACAATATATGATCATGGCATGAACATATAAATCTGATGATACTAGCATGCAACATGATGCCACTACATGCACCATTTATTCTGCTAGGGTTACCTTGTAACCATCACATGCATCACTTACCATCCTCGGACATCATACGATCATCTCAGGATCAAATCAAGCTTGGTATAAACAATACCGTTGTAATCATTAAATGACCACAAGGAGCTTGACCTTTACCAACGATTCTCGCACAACATCACGAATATACAATAACTCGGTATCCTCGATACCACGGTGATCATTCCGGCGATCACAACCATGACCAACACTTGGTCTCAAACGGTGATCTTTCTGGCGATCACAACCAACTTATCTCATCATCGAACTGGGGTTGTTATTAAGCAAGTTATTATTAATATTGTTGACTCACGGTGGGATCGACACGAACTGGGCCCTTATCCGCGGGCACGGCTATCGATAGATTTAATATACACTCTGCAGAGGTTAGTACACTGTACCCACACCACGGAACCCATGGCCTCGCATTCCCATTCGGGTGGACTAACGGCATTCCGACAAAACCGATCTACTGCCATGACACCCTCCCGGCCACTCCGACCTAATCCCCAACGGGCTAGTCCTGGGTGGCCCCGTGTCTACCAAAGACACACCGACCACCGTCGTGGCCAAAACGATCCCACTCGGGGACAAAAGTGCTTATCATCCAAACCAGGGGCACACAAGGTTATGTCTGCCTACCTGATCAGGGTAAGCACACCCATAACCTTTCCTAGTTGGAGGCACCGGCGAGAGGCACGACAATAGACCCAGTTAGGACCTTCCCATATCGGCAAGTGTGGTTGCACTGGTCAGTTTCAATATGGTGGCACCATGACTCAGGCAACAGTTGTTCAAGTTCAATTTAATCCGGTTAAACTTGAATGCAATATGCTGAGCCATGATAAAACAACATGATGCATATACAAAGCATGAGCATTCTATCAACATAAGCACGGGATGCAACATAACTATCCATCATATGAAATAATCTCAAACTGAACATGGCATAATGACGAGCATAAATATTACAAGTGCAACACTACTCATGGTATAACATGACCTCTAGCATCAACCATAAATACCATGCAAGAACTCATTAATAACATTACCGAGTAACACTTAACCAACTAACAACAAAGGAACAACGCATATTAACAGTACTCGGTAACCGACGTTAGTCATGCACCGAAGAACATGACCCACCCAACATGTACTACTATCAAGCATGGCAATATGAAAGGAATACTAGCAACTAGCAGGGCAAGATAACCAGGTGCATAACAACATAGCAAACATGTAAATACTAACCCAGAAGCATTACCGAAACAACGATAACCATATTTTAAACAAGCAATCATTTATTAAATATTCGAGTTGAAAACCATGGCTACGGCATGACTATCATGCAAGTGGGTATTGTGGCTTGCCTGGGGGTCAAGAAATCACTGGGAAGAAGTGTGGTGAAGCCGTGGAAAGATTTGCCGGAAACAGTTCTCTCTCGGAGGGGTGGTTTACGTGCAAGGGCAAAAAGGTCATTTTCATAATGTCAAACTATAGTGAAAATGAAACCAACAGAACGGGCTCGACGAAACGAAGACGTGGGCTTTGGAATCACCTCATTTGGAGTTGTGGTTAAAAAGATATGAAGGGTTGAAGTTCAGGGATTTTTCTGCAAAAATATCATCACAAACAAGTCCCTGAGTGGATAAGACAGAGGCGCAAAGTTAGAAATACGCTTTCTGTTTAAGAAAACGCATTCTGGGCTGAAACAGAGAGGAAATACGCTTTCAGTAAAGAAAGCGTACTTTGAGCTGAAGCAGAGGGAAAATGCGCTTTCCCGAAGGTGAAAACGTACTCAACCGAGTATGCCTCCACTTAATCCAGTCCGCAGGGGCGGAGCCCGGCCTAGTCTTGCTGACACGCGGGGCCCGCGGCCAGCTGGCAAGGAGGGGTCGTCTCCTTCTCCTCGCTCTCGCCCGCGCCTGGCCGAGGCAGAGCCGGCCCCGACGATGATTACCGGCGGCATAGGTCACCTCAGACGTCGCCCGACCTACCGGCGGGTTTAGGAGACTGAGGCGCGCACGCCCATGTAGGTCTCGACTGCCGTGGAGCTTGGGGAAGAGCGGAACATCGACCGCGGCGGAGCATGCCGTCGGCCACCGGTGGGCTCGTGGCTACAAGCCACTGGAGAAGGAGGAGAGGTGACAAGGTGGTTCGGTAGTGGTGGTGGAGGCCTCGGGAAGTGGTGGAGCGGAGGGAGAAGGTCAGGGTCGCCGGAATCGGAGGGACCCAAGGTGGCGGCCGAGGCGGCGATGGGAGGGAATGAGAGCTCCTCGAGCTCGAACGAGAGGCTAGGGAGGGATCTGGGAGTGAGGCGAGGCTGCTGGTGTGATCGACCGGCTCGGGGGATGGCTACTTATAGCCGAGGCGAGAGGGATGGGCTCGGGTGCCGCCGGGCACGTTCGGCCGAGGCTTTGGCGACGCGCAGCGAGCATGGGCGAGCACGGGAAGGCGACGAGGGAGGCAACGGACGAGCTATAGAAGCGCATAGGGTGAGGGGGGCCGAGGGCGCAGAGGAGAAGCGGCCGAAGGCCATTAAAGCCTCGGTCGGCCACAGTGCGTTTGTGAGCGCGCGGCGACGAGCGCTGACGGAGGGGCTGACGGAGGGGGAGATGGCTCTAGGAGGACGGCGATGACGCGGTAAAACGGTGAGACATGCCCAAGAGCGCGAAGACGACGAGAGGGAGAGGGGCCCGAGCAAGAAACCATCCTGGACGTGGCCAACGCTAGCAGAGCGCGCGCATGGCATGCCAAAACTCGTGATCACCGCGTTCAGTGGTGCCCACAGTGCCATAAGCTAAGCCAAACGATGTCTGGGGTGGAGTCCTTCCTGGGGAGGTTGCAACTGTGGTGGTAGTTTGGTTAAAAGTGACATGGTTAAATGGCAGTTAACACCTGAACTTTACTGCAGTAAACTTGATCATGTACTTCTGCTCAAAAGGGAGGTGATTGGGTCAAATGGAGTTGTCTGGGAGGTTGAGGTAAAGAAGGACTTACATCCTGGTAACTATGGAGGGGTTTGGATCAAGATTTAACAGAGTTGCTTTGCAACTGCCAAATATGGTCCAGAATCAAGATTTGGATGATGCACTCTGATGAAGCATCAACTTGAGCTCAAATTGGGCAAGGCAGAGTCATTTGGTCCTATGAAGATGCTCAAAAAGTCTCATACCAATTGGCCAAGCCAAACTGGTACTTGCTTCACTATCATCTCCTCTGGACAGAAACTTGCAAAACTTCTAGAGAAATAATGGCTTTATGAAACATGCCCAAAACGGGTGGAGGTAAGTTATATGGATAATATAAGTCCTAGAAAAATTGGCAGCCATAATGGAGCAAGATAAAATATACTTGCTTCACAAACTGAAATTTTGGACAGAATCAAAGAATTGAAGATGAGCTCACATGGAGGCAGGACATGAGCTCTACTCTGGTGGAGGGCTATGATATGATGATATGAGGGGTCATGAAAAATGGCAACTCATTTGGATATGCCTAGCTTGCACCTCCTTCACAAAGCTTCTTTCTGGATAGAAACTTTGGAAAATCATAATTAAATAATTACTAGGCAAATGAGGTTGCATTTTGGCATGTGGCAATGATATGGATAGGAAAAGGTGTCCAAGGTGTTTGAGGTCAATTGAGAAAAGGAAAATAGCACTTGCTTCACAATGTGCCATTTAGGGCAGAATAGGAAATGAATTATTTGAGCATGATGATAACCATTACAAATGAAATATTTTGTCATATTTGAGGAAGATATGACCCAAACAATTTATGAGAATTATTTTGGAATTTTAGGAGTGATGGAAATAAATATTGCTTCACAACCTAGGGCAATTTGAGTTATTCCATTAATAGAAAAGGAATATTCCCAATAAAAAGAATATTGGGATTTGGGCTAGGATGAAAATGACAGGGTCTAGGGAAGGATTTGGGTATGACAAGCCACTCTGGAAGAAAAGAAGAGTTCATATTCTTCACTTTCCAGACCACAAAGCCACGGAAAAAGAAAACTCAAGCAAAAACCTCAGAAAAACAAAAGAAAAAGAAAGGGCCAAAAATCAGGCTGTCACAATTATCCACAAACTGGTACATGTTGGACCGACGGGCTACTTTTTCTGCTTCTTCTTGTTCCTCAGGAAGCTCCCCTGTTTGGAGGAAACAAACGGTGGACTACGCCCATGCCGGAGCCTGGGGCTCGACGGCAAGGACTGAAGGCACATCTTCGGCCATAGGGGCAACTTCCTCTACGGCCAGGGCCTGAGGCCCTGCCGGGGGTTGTTGCTCTCTGGCAGGCTTGGCTCGCCCGGCAACGTCCTTGCTGGCGGCTCCTGGGAGCTCAGCGGGAAAGTAGTTGCCACGGCCCACCTTCCTTCGCTTGTTCTGTCCTGCTGATGGTTCGACGGACGGTTGAGTTAATTGAAGCACAAATGCACATAGTTCCACAGGCAACTTCAGGGCAGCGTGCTTCGACAGGTCGTCAGCAATGTTGTTCTCCGCTCGGGGGACATGCTCTGCTTGCAATTCGTCAAAACACTCTTCCAACATCCTCACTTCATCCACGTAGGCTTCCATCAACGGGCTCCGGTAATCCTTATTGACTTGCTTGACGACAAGCTGTGAATCACCCCTGACGATGAGCTTCCTGATCCCAAGGTCTGCCGTGATCCTGAGACCGGCAAGCAGTCCCTCATACTCCGCCGTGTTGTTCGTTGATTTTTCCTGGGGAAAGTGCATCTGGACTACGTACTTGAGGTGCTCTCCGGTGGGCGCGACGAGTAGTATGCCGGCACCAGCACCTTGCAATGAGAAAGCTCCATCAAAGTACTTAATCCAATCGCGGCATGTTTCCTTGCCGGGAAGGGTGGTCTCTTGAACTTCTTCGTCAGGCGTTGCGGTCCATTCTGATATGAACTCTGCCAAGGCTTGGCTCTTGATCATTGAAGTACTTTCAAACTTGAGGCCAAAGCTCGACAGCTCCAATGCCCACTCCACAATCCTCCCAGTTGCATCTGGGTTGTGCAAGATTCGTTGCAAAGGGAGGCAGGTGACAACGGTGATCTCATGTGCTTGGAAATAGTGGCGCAGCTTTCTCGAGGCCATTAGGAGGCCCAAAAGTAGCTTTTGCATACAAGAATACCTTGACCTAGCCCCCTGCAAGAGGGAACTGACAAAATAAACTGTGTGGTGCACCATCTTCTTCTTCTGTTCAACTTTGCTCATCTGCGCAGACTTCACCTCGCCGAGACTGGGTCTTGCCGGGGGTTCCGTTTTGCCGGCGTCAAGCCCCACCGGGGAGGGCCCTGGCCCATCATCTGACGGCTCCGCTGCTACTGCCGCTTCTCCCTCGAGTTCCCTCTGCGCCACTAACGCAGCACTGACCACTTGATTCGTTGCCCCTAAGTATAGTAGCAACGACTCTTGTGGTTTAGGTGCGACTAGTATCGTCGTGGAGGAAAGGTACCTCTTCAAATCTTGCAGCGCTGCCTCTGCCTCCGGAGTCCATTTTACTGGACCCGCCTTTTTCAAACCTTTGAAAAAGGGGAGGGCGCGTTCAGCGAATTTGGAGACGAACCTACTCAGGGTGGAAACGTAGCCGGCAAGCCTACGGACGTCCCTGACTCGTTTCGGCGCCTCAATCTGCTTAATGGCCTTAATCTTGTTAGGATTTGCTTCGATTCTGCGTTGACACACAAAGAACCCAAGAAGTTTGCCGGACAGGACAACGAACACACACTTCTCTGGGTTGAGCTTGAGGTTGATCTTGCGCAGATTTTCAAATGTTTCTTCTAGATCTTGTATGAGCGTGGCCCTGTCCTTGGTTTTGACCACTATATCATCCATATAGGCTTCCATATTTCTATGCAGCTGGGGCTCAAAACCAATTTGGACCGCCCGGGCAAACGTCGAACCAGTGCTCTTCAAAACGAAAGGCATTCTTACAAAACAGTATGTACCACATGGGGTGATGAACGTGGTCTTCTTTTCATCTTCCTTCATCATGAAGACCTGGTGGTATCCCGAATAGGCGTCGAGGAATGACGGCAGGTCACACCCGGCAGTGGACTCTAAAATCTGGTCGATGCGTGGCAGAGGGAAAGGATCCTTTGGACAAGCTTTGTTGATATCTGTGTAGTCAATACACAGCCTCCACTTCCCATTCGCCTTACGCACAACCACCGGATTGGCCAACCACGTGGGGTGGAGTACTCCTCTAACCAGGCCTTCCGCCTCCAACTTCCTGATCTCTTCAAGGATGAACTCTTGTCGCTCCAAAGCTTGCTTCCTTACCTTCTGCTTGACGGGCCGCGCGTGAGGACAGACAACAAGATGGTGCTCAATGACCTCCATGGGAACGCCGGGGATGTCAGATGCTTGCCATGCAAATACATCGACATGCGCCTGTAGGAAGGCGACGAGCGCGCTTTCCTATTTGCTATCGAGGGTGGAGCTTATAGTGAAAGCCCCGCCCATGCCGTCCTCCTTGACGGACACGTTCTTAGTTTCTGGTGGTGCAGCCTTGGACTTCTTGCTCTTGCCGGTGGAGCTCTCTGGCATGTCCTCAACGGGAGCACAGCACACCGAAGAGGTGCGCTTGTCGGAGTTGGTGCAAGAGGTCTTGCCGGCCTTCTTCTTTCCCGGGGTTTCAGCGGCAGGAGTAATTGCCTTGGCGACAGTTGCTGCAACTGCCTCTCGGTAGAGTTGATCGGCGCAGATGAGCGCGTCTTTCTTGTGAGAGGGGATGGTGATGATGGTCAGCGGCCCTGGCATCTTCAACGTGTTGTAGTCATAGTGTGACGCCGCCATGAACTTGGCCAGCGCTGGGCGGCCAAGGATCCCGTTGTACGGCAAGGGGATCTCGGCAACATCAAAAACGATCTTCTCTGTCCTGTAGTTGATCTCGCCCACAAACGTAACGGGCAGCATGATCTTACCTTTCGGCTGACTCCTTCCTGGGTTGACCCCTTGGAATGTGCCCCACCGTTAACCAGCACTTTGGTCACCTTGAGGTTGCGTATTGTTGGTGAAACCAACAACGGTAAACACCCGACCGCAGTTGTGCGATCAGGGTGATCCTCGGTGTCAAAAATGATGGGTGTGCGAGACCACTTCAGTGGCTTCTGGGCATCGAACGTTCCATGGCTCTGCCGCAGTGACCTCACGCGTCCACTGCTTCAGTTGGCGGTCAGAGGTGTGCAGCGAGGCGCCACCGTCAACGCACATGGCCTATGTAGCTTTCTGGAATTCGTGCTCGCCGGACTCGTCCTCCTCGTCATGATCATCATCTTCTTCCTTCTTGTTGCGGCCCCGAGCGGGCCTCTCTTGTTGATTATCTTTGCTGCGGCAACCCCCTTGGCCACCATGCTTCTTGCCGGACCCCTCAGCACCATCCTGACCCTTCTCCTTATCCCGCCTTTCACATTCAGCTTTCTGCTTTTCAGCAAGCAGCTCAACCTGTCGGTAGTTCTGGAGGTCATGGCCCTTAGTGCGGTGGATCTTGCAGTACTGCTTGTCAGAGCCTCCTGGCTTGTCGGTGGCCGCCAAGGCCCGGCAGGCGGCGCACCCGGAACCTCCTTGCTGGGGTCGTCAGCCTTGTCCTTCTTGGCGGCGCTGGGGTCGCTGGATCCCTCAACGGCAATCACAGTCTTGCCCTTATGTTTCTTGTTATGGCACCGGCCCTTCTTCGTCGGGGCGGCGGCATCTTCGTCCGTGGAGTCGGTTTCCGCACCGGCGTCCTCGCCGGGGTACTTCCTTCCTTCCTCAGCCCGAGCACACCTATCCGCCAGAACATAAGGTTCAGCTACATCCTTGACCTTGTTCATCGCCAGCTCTTCACGCATCTTGCGGTTGCGTACATTCTGATGGAACGCACTGATGACAGCGGCGGGATGAACGTCTGGGATGGTGTTGGAGTAAATGACCACGGGTAGCCTAACCGACTCCCCCTGGCTCTTTGAAAAATTATCAGGTCGATCGAGCCTTCAAGCACCCAAAGCACGGGGCCGCCTTTCCCCGGCCGGCTATCTCAGAGGCCGACTCCAAGAAGCCGGCCACAAGAAGACCGATTCCTGGCAAGCGACCAAGATTGCACCCACAAGGACTGCACCCACATAACGGTGACAAGACGGGGCGTGGCTACAGTAAAGTCTGCCACCCCCGAATCCCGGAGCACGCATGGCCACAGTGCGCCGTACGGGTCAGCCATCCCTCGTCCGGCGCGGCACTGTAGCCATGTTGACCATGACGCCACCCACGACAGGCTGTCAGTACGGCCTGCGGGCGGCGGGCCCCTTCAGCCAGAGAGACACTCGAAGGCGGCCAAGCCCCCTCTAGTCGGCCTGGGGCGTAGCCGGCTCCCAATAGCCGGCTACCTCACTCCCTCGAAGTATGTCTAGGCGCTTCATCCCCGGCACCGTCATCACCAGCCTTCTCTTGGTGTCTTCTGCTGCTTGTACCTCACCTAGGCGCTTCTTTGGCCCTCCTGTTTGTCCTGGTCTGCTTCCTGTGGAGAGGGACAAGAAAGGGATTACGGGCATCTTATCTTTTTTTTAGATCTTAAGCCTGCGGGCGCTTGTTGAATTCTAGACTTTGTAACCCCTTGCTTGTGCTCTTATTTTGTACGAATTGTGCTTGTTTGATTAACGTATTAATGAAAAAGGGTGTTTGCCAGGGTCTTTTTTGCATGAGCGAGGCTCACACCAAGGAGTGAGTCCTTGTTATTTTAAATAAACAATGTCGCCCGGCAACAACCCTTGCCATTCTCCTGCCTTATACCATGCTTAAACCCACGCTCTTGGCGGGGAGCAGGGGTAGAGTAGGATCGGGCTCCTTGCTTGTTTCCCCTTCCACCGCAACTACAACCAGACTCCGGCCTGAAAGGAATTTCGGGCATGGGGTGGAGGGAGCACGGTGGCGCAGGAACAAGCGAGGTTTCATACGTTCAAGTTTCATACGGAAACGCATAGCAGGGGGAGAAAACTCATCTGAACTTGCAGCCCCCCGGCAACCTTGGCTTGCCGGGATCAGGGTGTCGATCCATCTTCTTTTCTCCAAATGGTTCTGTAGGAATGCCTGTGTAGCCTGCGATCCAAAGAAGAGGACCGAAAGAGACAGAAGAACACGCACTTGACCTCTATGCTAGGGGTTAGTTGCCGCCAAGCACTATCAACCCTAACAGAGTGAGAGACTCAACCTAGCATGCATGCTAATTCTAGGGCACCAGCGCTTCATTTATTTATGCTAAGGGTCCGCGCCTAGCTTTGTACATAGGGTTACATGCCTTGCCGGCAAGGCTAGTACAAAATGGGGGTTGCCGGGGCTCCCGGCAACCGCGCCTTAGGGGTAAAACTTGCGAAGATGTTCGATATTCCAGGAGTTGCTCACTGGAACGCCATCTTCGGTCTCCAGGCAGACTGCGCCGGGCCTGGTGACTCACATTACTCGATAAAGGCCCTCCCACTTCGGCGTCAACTTGTTTGAATTCTTGGCAGATTGAATCCGCCGAAGAACAAGGTCACCTTCCTCAAGGCTTCGGGCGTGAACATTGTGGCTATGATAGCGGCGCAAGGCCTGCTGGTAGCGAGCGGCTCGCACAGCAGCCCGAAGACGATCTTCCTGAAGGAACGTCGCATCCTCTTGGTGCAACTGCTCTTGCTCAAGCTCATCATAAACGAGCACTCGAGGTGTCCCGTATATGAGTTCTGTGGGTAGAACTGCCTCTGCCCCGTAAACCAGAGCAAATGGTGTCTGGCCAGTAGCTCGATTTGGCGTCGTTCTGATCGACCAAAGAACTGTTGGCAACTCATCAACCCAGCACCTTCCGTACTTGTCCAGCTTGTCAAAAGTCCTAGTCTTGAGGCCTCACAGCACTTCTGCATTTGCCCTTTCGGCCTCGCCATTACTCCTGGGATGGGCAACACAAGCAAAACAGACCTTGCTGCCGAGGTCTTGAATGTACTGCATGAAGGTGCAGCTCGTGAACTGCGTGCCATTGTCGGTGATGACTCTGTTGGGCACACCAAAATGGTAGACTAGCCCCTTGAAGAACTTGACGGCTGACTATGCTGTCACCTTTCTCACTGGTTCCACTTCCGGCCACTTTGTGAAGTTGTTGATCGTGACGTACAAGTACTCAAAGCCCTTGATAGCGTGGGGAAAGGGGCCCAGTATATCGAGCCCCCAGACCAAAAATGGCCAGGAAAGAGGGATTGTCTGAAGGGCTTGGGCTGGTTGATGAAGCTTCTTTGAATGGAACTGGCACGTTTCACACTTGGTTACTAGGGCAGTTGCATCCTGGAGGGCGGTGGGCCAAAAGAAGCCTTGCTGAAACGCTTTGTCGGCAAGGGCTCTCGACCCTATGTGGGAGCCACACATGCCTCCATGTATTTCAGCCAACAGCCTCAGTCCGTCTTCCCGAGGAATGCACTTCAACTTCACACCGTTCGGTCTCCTTCTGTACAGGCAAGCCTGTGGCACCCCAGCTCAGAGAAAACCGGAACGCCCCGTATTCCAGCCCAGAGATCGAGGAGAAGTCTTCTGGAATACAGCACTGCTTAGCATAGAACAAACCAGCCTTCTATTATTACACAAATATGAATACAAGGTCTCCGATATTACAATGAATAACATCGGCACGGCGACACTACGCATTCCTTAGTTGCTCTATGCAAGCAGTAGAACAACTCGAAGCAGCGGAAAAACTTCCAGCAGTGGAACAACGACAACGATGGTGAACTCCACTCCGCAGGGACTCTGGCTGGAACGCTTATCCTAGCTCGCGAACACAGGAACAACACCAAACATGCAAGAAATCCAGGCACGACCTGCAAGCTGGCATGACACGCCAGGTCAGTACATTGAATGTACTTGCAAGCTCACAATAACCAGAAGCGTTCAAGAAAAACAACAGCATGGCAATTACAGGTTAAGCCGGAGTTAACATGAGATCATCAGGATAACATGTCATGAACAATATGAACATAATATCGCTAGGACAATATATGATCATGGCATGAACATATAAATCTGATGATACTAGCATGCAACATGATGACACTACATGCACCATTTATTCTGCTAGGGTTACCCCGTAACCATCACATGCATCACTTACCATCCTCGGACATCATACGATTATCTCAGGATCAAATCAAGCTTGGTATAAACAATACCGTAGTAATCATTAAATGACCACAAGGAGCTTGACCTTTACCCACGATTCTCGCACAACATCGCGAATATACAATAACTCGGTATCCTCGATACCACGGTGATCATTCCGGCGATCACAACCATGACCAACACTTGGTCTCAAACGGTGATCTTTCTGGCGATCACAACCAACTTATCTCATCATCGAACTGGGGTTGTTATTAAGCAAGTTATTATTAATATTGTTGACTCACGGTGGGATCGACACGAACTGGGCCCTTATCCGCGGGCACGGCTATCGATAGATTTAATATACACTCTGCAGAGGTTAGTACACTGTACCCACACCACGGAACCCATGGCCTCGCATTCCCATTCGGGTGGACCAACGGCATTCCGACAAAACCGATCTACTGCCATGACACCCTCCCGGCCACTCCGACCCAATCCCCAACGGGCTAGTCCTGGGTGGCCCCGTGTCTACCAAAGACACACCGACCACCGTCGTGGCCAAAACGATCCCACTCGGGGACAAAAGTGATTATCATCCAAACCAGGGGCACACAAGGTTATGTCCGCCTACCTGATCAGGGTAAGCACACCCATATCCTTCCCTAGTTGGAGGCATCGGCGAGAGGCACGACAATAGACCCAGTTAGGACCTTCCCATATCGGCAAGTGTGGTTGCACTGGTCAGTTTCAATATGGTGGCACCATGACTCAGGCAACAGTTGTTCAAGTTCAATTTAATTCGGTTAAACTTGAATGCAATATGCTGAGCCATGTTAAAATAACATGATGCATATACAAAGCATGAGCATGCTATCAACATAAGCACGGGATGCAACATAACTATCCATCATATGAAATAATCTCAAACTGAACATGGCATAATGACGAGCATAAATATTACAAGTGCAACACTACTCATGGTATAACATGACCACTAGCATCAACCATAAATACCATGCAAGAACTCATTAATAACATTACCGAGTAACACTTAACCAACTAACAGCAAAGGAACAACGCATATTAACAGTACTCAGTAACCGACGTTAGTCATGCACCGAAGAACATGACCCACCCAACATGTACAACTATCAAGCATGGAAATATGAAAGGAATACTAGCAACTAGCAGGGCAAGATAACCAGGTGCATAACAACATAGCAAACATGTAAATAATAACCCAGAAGCATTACCGAAACAACGATAACCATATTTTAAACAAGCAATCATTTATTAAATATTCGAGTTGAAAACCATGGCTACAGCATGACTATCATGCAAGTGGGTATTGTGGCTTGCCTGGGGGTGAAGAAATCACCGGGAAGAAGTGTGGTGAAGCCGCGGAAAGATTTGCCGGAAACAGTTCTCTCTCGGAGGGGCTGTTTACGTGCAAGGGCAAAAAGTTCATTTTCACAATGTCAAACTATAGTGAAAATGAAACCAACAGAACGGGCTTGACGAAACGAAGACGTGGGCTTTGGAATCACCTCATTTGGAGTTGTGGTTAAAAAGATATGAAGGGTTGAAGTTTAGGGACTTTTCTGCAAAAATATCATCACAAACAAGTCCCTGAGTGGATAAGACAGAGGTGCAAAGTTAGAAATACGCTTTCTGTTTAAGAAAACGCATTCTGGGCTGAAACAGAGAGGAAATACGCTTTTAGTAAAGAAAGCGTACTTTGAGCTGAAGCAGAGGGAAAATGTGCTTTCCCGAAGGTGAAAACGTACTCAACCGAGTACGCCTCCACTTAATCCAGTCCGCAGGGGCGGGGCCCGGCCTAGTCTCGCGGACACGCGGGGCCTGCGGCCAGCTGGCAGGGAGGGGTCGTCTCCTTCTCCTCGCTCTCGCCCGCGCCTGGCCGAGGCAGAGCCGGCCCCGACGATGATTACCGGCGGCATAGGTCACCTCAGACGTCGCCCGACCTACCGGCGGGTTTAGGAGACCGAGGCGCGCACGCCCATGTAGGTCTCGACTGCCGTGGAGCTTGGGGAAGAGCGGAACGTCGACCGCGGCGGAGCATGCCGTCGGCCACCGGTGGGCTCGTGGCTACAAGCCACTGGAGGAGGAGAGGTGACGAGGTGGTTCGGTAGTGGTGGTGGAGGCCTCGGGAAGTGGTGGAGCGGAGGGAGAAGGTTAGGGTCGCCGGAATCGGAGGGACCCAAGGCGGCGGCCGAGGCGGCGATGGGAGGGAATGAGAGCTCCTCGAGCTCGAACGAGAGGCTAGGGAGGGATCTGGGAGTGAGGCGAGGCTGCTGGTGTGATCGACCGGCTCGGGGGATGGCTACTTATAGCCGGGGCGAGAGGGATGGGCTCGGGTGCCGCCGGGCACGTTCGGCCGAGGCTTTGGCGACGCGCAGCGAGCATGGGCGAGCACGGGAAGGCGATGAGGGAGGCAACGGACGAGCTACAGAAGCGCATAGGGTGAGGGGGGCCGAGGGCGCAGAGGAGAAGCGGCCGAAGGCCATTAAAGCCTCGGTCGGCCACAGTGCGTCTGTGGGCGCGTGGCGACGAGCGCTGACGGAGGGGCTGCCGGAGGGGGACATGGCTCTAGGAGGACGGCGATGACGCGGTAAAACGGTGAGACATGCTCAAGAGCGCGAAGACGACGAGAGGGAGAGGGGCCCGAGCAAGAAACCATCCTGGACGTGGCCAACGCCAGCAGAGCGCGCGCATGGCATGCCAAAACTCGTGATCACCACGTTCACTGGTGCCCACAGTGCCACAAGCTAAGCCAAAGGATGTCTGGGGTAGAGTCCTTCCTGGGGAGGTTGCAACTGTGGTGGTAGTTTGGTTAAAAGTGACATGGTTAAATGGCAGTTAACACCTGAAGTTTACTGCAGTAAACTTGATCGTGTACTGCTGCTCAACAGGGAGGTGATTGGGTCAAATGGAGTTGTCTGGGAGGTTGAGGTAAAGAAGGACTTACATCCTGGTAACTATGGAGGGGTTTGGATCAAGATTTAACAGAGTTGCTTTGCAACTGCCAAATATGGTCCAGAATCAAGATTTGGATGATGCACTCTAATGAAGCATCAACTTGAGCTCAAATTGGGCAAGGCAGAGTCATTTGGTCCTATGAAGATGCTCAAAAAGTCTCATACCAATTGGCCAAGCCAAACTGGTACTTGCTTCACTATCATCTCCTCTGGACAGAAACTTGCAAAACTTCTAGAGAAATAATGGCTTGATGAAACATGCCCAAAACGGGTGGAGGTAAGTTATATGGATAATATAAGGCCTAGAAAAATTGGCAGCCATAATGGAGCAAGATAAAATATACTTGCTTCACAAACTGAAATTTTGGACAGAATCAAAGAATTGAAGATGAGCTCACATGGAGGCAGGACACGAGCTCTACTCTGGTGGAGGGCTATGATATGATGATATGAGGGGTCATGAGAAATGGCAACTCATTTGGATATGCCTAGCTTGCACCTCCTTCACAAAGCTTCTTTCTAGATAGAAACTTTGGAAAATCATAATTAAATAATTACTAGGAAAATGCGGTTGCATTTTGGCATGTGGCAATGATATGGACAGGAAAAGTTGTCCAAGGTGTTTGAGGTCAATTGGGAAAAGGAAAATAGCACTTTCTTCACAATGTGCCATTTAGGGCAGAATAGGAAATGAATTATTTGAGCATGATGATAAACATTACAAATGAAATATTTTGTCATATTTGAGGAAGATATGACCCAAACAATTTATGAGAATTATTTTGGAATTTTATGAGTGATGGAAATAAAGATTGCTTCACAACCTAGGGCAATTTGAGTTATTCCTTTAATAGAAAAGGAATATTCCAAATAAAAAGAATATTGGGATTTGGGCTAGGATGAAAATAACAGGGTCTAGGGAAGGATTTGGGTATGACAAGCCACTCTGGAAGAAAAGAAGAATTCATATTCTTCACTTTCCAGACCACAAAGCCACGGAAAAAGAAAACTCAAGCAAAAACCTCAGAAAAACAAAAGAAAAAGAAAGGGCCAAAAATCAGGCTGTCACAATTATCCACAAATTGGTACATGCTGGACCGACGGCCTACTTTCTCTTCTTCTTCTTGTTCCTCAGGAAGCTCCCCTGTTTGGAGGAAACAAACGGTGGACTGCGCCCATGCCGGAGCCTGGGGCTCGACGGCAAGGACTGAAGGCACATCTTCGGCCATAGGGGCAACTTCCTCTACGGCCAGGGCCTGAGGCCCTTCCGGGGGTTGTTGCTCTCTGGCAGGCTTGGCTCGCCCGGCAACGTCCTTGCTGGCGGTTCCAGGGAGCTCAGCGGGAAAGTAGTTGCCAAGGCCCACCTTCCTTCGCTTGTTCTGTCCTGCTGATGGTTCGACGGACGGTTGAGTTAATTGAAGCACAAATGCACATAGTTCCACAAGCAACTTCAGGGCAGCGCGCTTCGACAGGTCGTCAGCAATGTTGTTCTCCGCTCGGGGGACAAGCTCTGCTTGCAATCCATCAAAACACTCTTCCAACATCCTCACTTCATCCACGTAGGCTTCCATCAACGGGCTTTGGTAATCCTTATTGACTTGCTTGACGACGAGCTGTGAATCACCCCTGACGATGAGCTTCCTGATCCCAAGGTCTGCCGTGATCCTGAGACCGGCAAGCAGTCCCTCATACTCCGCCGTGTTGTTCGTTGATTTATCCTGGGGAAAGTGCATCTGGACTACGTACTTGAGGTGCTCTCCGGTGGGCGCGACGAGTAGTACGCCGGCACCAGCACCTTGCAATGAGAAAGCTCCATCAAAGTATCTAATCCAATCGCGGCATGTTTCCTTGCCAGGAAGGGTGGTCTCTTGAACTTCTTCGTCAGGCGTTGCGGTCCATTCTGATATGAACTCTGCCAAGGCTTGGCTCTTGATCGTTGAAGTACTTTCAAACTTGAGGCCAAAGCTCGACAGCTCCAATGCCCACTCCACAATCCTCCCAGTTGCATCTGGGTTGTGCAAGATTTGTTGCAAAGGGAGGCAGGTGACAACGGTGATCTCATGTGCTTGGAATTAGTGGCGCAGCTTTCTCGAGGCCATTAGGAGGCCGAAAAGTAGCTTTTGCATACAAGAATACCTTATATCATCCATATATCGTGGCCGAAATACATGAGCGTGGCCCTGTCCTTGGTTTTGACCACTATATCATCCATATAGGCTTCCATATTTCTATGCAGCTGGGGCTCAAAACCAATTTGGACCGCCCGGGCAAACGTCGAACCAGTGCTCTTCAAAACGAAAGGCATTCTTACAACACAGTATGTACCACATGGGGTGATGAACGTGGTCTTCTTTTCGTCTTCCTTCATCATGAAGATCCGGTGGTATCCCGAATAGGCGTCGAGGAATGACGGCAGGTCACACCCGGCAGTGGACTCTACAATCTGGTCGATGCGTGGCAGAGGGAAAGGATCCTTTGGACAAGCTTTGTTAATATCTGTGTAGTCAATACACAGCCTCCACTTCCCATTCGCCTTACACACAACCACCGGATTGGCCAACCACGTGGGGTGGAGTACTCCTCTAACCAGGCCTTCCGCCTCCAACATCCTGATCTCTTCAATGATGAACTCTTGTCGCTCCAAAGCTTGCTTCCTGACCTTCTGCTTGACGGGCCGCGCGTGAGGACAGACAACAAGATGGTGCTCAATGACCTCCCTGGGAACGCCGGGGATGTCAGATGCTTGCCATGCAAATACATCGACATGCGCCTGTAGGAAGGCGACGAGCGCGCTTTCCTATTTGCTATCGAGGGTGGAGCTTATAGTGAAAGCCCCGCCCGTGCCGTCCTCCTTGACGGACACCTTCTTAGTTTCTGGTGGTGCAGCCTTGGACTTCTTGCTCTTGCCGGTGGAGCTCTCTGGCACGTCCTCAATGGGAGCATAGCACTCCGAAGAGGTGCGCTTGCCGGAGTGGGTGCAAGAGGTCTTGCCGGCCTTCTTATTTCCCGGGGCTTCAGCGGCAGGAGCAATTGCCTTGGCGACAGTTGCTGCAACTGCCTCTCGGTAGAGTTGATCGGCGCAGATGAGCGCGTCTTTCTTGTGAGAGGGGATGGTGATGATGGTCAGCGGCCCCGGCATCTTCAACATGTTGTAGTCATAGTGTGACGCCGCCATGAACTTGGCCAGCGCTGGGCGGCCAAGGATCCCGTTGTACGGCAAGGGGATCTCGGCAACATCAAAAACGATCTTCTCCGTCCTGTAGTTGATCTCGCCCACAAACGTAACGGGCAGCATGATCTTACCTTTCGGCTGACTCCTTCCTGGGTTGACCCCTTGGAATGTGCCCCACCGTTAACCAGCACTTTGGTCACCTTGAGGTTGCGTATTGTTGGTGAAACCAACAACGGCAAACACCCGACCGCAGTCGTGCGATCAGGGTGATCCTCGGTGTCAAAAATGATGGGTGTGCGAGACCACTTCAGTGGCTTCTGGGCATCGAACGATGGCTCTGCCGCAGTGACCTCACGCCTCCACTGCTTCAGTTGGCGGCGAGAGGTGTGCAGCGAGGCGCCACCGTCAACGCACATGGCCTATGTAGCTTTCTGGAATTCGTGCTCGCCGGACTCGTCCTCCTCGTCATGATCATCATCTTCTTCCTTCTTGTTGCGGCCCCGAGCGGGCCTCTCTTGTTGATTATCTTTGCTGCGGCAACCCCCTTGGCCACCATGCTTCTTGCCGGACCCCTCAGCACCATCCTGACCCTTCTCCTTGTCCCGCCTTTCACATTGGGCTTTCTGCTTTTCAGCAAGCAGCTCAACCTGTCAGTAGTTCTGGAGGTCACGGCCCTTAGTGCGGTGGATCTTGCAGTACTGCTTGTCAGAGCCTCCTGGCTTGTCGGTGGCCGCCAAGGCCCGGCAGGCGGCGCACCCGGAACCTCCTTGCTGGGGTCGTCAGCCTTGCCCTTCTTGGCGGCGCCGGGGTCGCTGGATCCCTCAACGGCAAGCACAGTCTTGCCCTTATGTTTCCTGTTATGGCACCGGCCCTTCTTCGTCGGGGCGGCGGCATCTTCGTCCGTGGAGTCGGTTTCCGCACCGGCGTCTTCGCCGGGGTACTTCCTTCTTTCCTCAGCCCGAGCACACCTATCCGCGAGAACATAAAGTTCAGCTACATCCTTGACCTTGTTCATCGCCAGCTCTTCACGCATCTTGCGGTTGCGTACATTCTGATGGAGCGCACTGATGACAGCGATGGGATGAACGTCTGGGATGGTGTTGGAGTAAATGACCACGGGTAGCCTAACCGACTCCCCCTAGCTCTTTGAAAAATTATCAGGTCGATCGAGCCTTCAAGCACCCAAAGCACGGGGCCGCCTTTCCCCGGCCGGCTATCTCATAGGCCGACTCCAAGAAGCCGGCCACAAGAAGACCGATTCCTCGCAAGCAGCCAAGATTGCACCCACAAGGACTGCACCCACATAACGGTGACAAGACGGGGCGTGGCTATAGTAAAGTCTGCCACCCCCAATCCCGGAGCACGCATGGCCACAGTGCGCCGTACGGGTCAGCCATCCCTCGTCCGGCGCGGCACTGTAGCCATGTTGACCATGACGCCACCCACGACAGGCTGTCAGTACGGCCCGCGGGCGGCGGGCCCCTTCAGCCAGAGAGACACTCGAAGGCGGCCAAGCCCCCTCTAGTCGGCCTGGGGCGTAGCCGGCTCCCAATAGCCGGCTACCTCACTCCCTCGAACTATGTGCATCATTAAGGAGACAAGACGAAGTAAGGCTACAGTGAGAGTCTGCCGGACGGCGGCACTGTAGCCATGCATACCTCGGCAAAGCCCTCGTCATCAGGGGCGAGGCTACAGTAACCAGCAGCCGGCGGGACCCATCAGTCGGCGGGCCCCAGCGGCCGGTGGAGAAGCCGGCGGATACAGACACTGACGGCCTGGACTCGCATCCAGCCGAATTTCCATTGTACCCCTGGGGGGTAGGCCTATATAAACCCCCAGGGCACCCATGCAAAGGGTTGATATCTTTGAGTTTTAGACACCACATAGAGAGAAGAGGAGAGCTAGCCTTGCCCTTCTTCCTCCTCTAGCCAAACAGCTCAAGGAGCCACTTGTAGCCACTTGTGTTGATCTAGTGATCATGCGGAGACCCCGCAGAGCAGGACTAGGGGTGTTATCTCCACAGAGAGCCCCGAACCTGGGTAAGATTCGCCGGCGTGCATGGCTTCGCCTTATCCCGTTTCCAGGCACCGGCGATGTCTTACTGGCTCCCACAATGATAAGCCACCCGTTGGCATATGTTGCACCTACCACCCGACATTTGGCGCCCACCGTGGGGCAAGGTGCACCGTCGTTCGGAGACCTGTTCTGGACGGGAACCCATTTCCTTCCCAGCGAGCGTAGCCAGCCCGGCACGCCCGATGGCGCTTGCCCCGACACGCTGCAAGGCGTCGACGACGCCTACGCGGCGAGCTGCCTCGCCGATCTTCTTGGCGAGGCTCGCATCTCCGACGAGCCTGCGTCCGACGCGGGCACAGGCTGCCTCGAGAGCCGCCTCATCAGCCTCCTCGACCAGATCCATGTCTCCAGCGAGCCTGCTGTAGATTTGGAGTCGGTCGGCTCCACCGACCCGATGCTTGTCGACTCCGACACGGCATCGCTTGATGCCTTCCCCACCAACGTGGTGATCATCAACGACCCTCTTCCTCGAGCCGACAGTGGCGGCAGCACTGTCACTGACGTGCTGGTCATCAGCCATGGCGCCACCTCGGGCGAGAACGCCAACGACGCCCTACAAGCGGCGCTAGACGACCTGTCCGCCCCCATCCCGGCTGAAGCCGACGCTGAGACGGTGGAGGCATGCCGCCTCGCCCTCATCGCGGAGGGCCAGAAGATAGCATCCATGAGACGCCTCACTGAGGCTCACCAGCGCGAAGTCGACCGCGCCGCCTTTGGTACGCCGCTTCCTGGCGGGCCGAGCCAAGCCGGCATCGTCAAGAAGCGCGGCGCGGCCATCGCCAGCATGCTGGGAGCAGACCGCCCAGTCTACACCACGCCGCTCGAGAACCTGCGTGCCGCTCAGGCGGCCGTAGACGAGCTGAATGGGCTGGGGGCCGACGAGCTCCCCTACATGACTAGACGCATCCAGCAGCTGATCGACACGGCTGCAGAACGGCATGAAGCCAGCACCCGCGCTGAAAGTCCTCCCCCACACCGAGAGCACGGTGAGACATCCCGGACGCCGACTGCAAGCGGCGCCCGCGCGAGAAATGACAAGGAGCCGGCTGCTAGCCGCAGTCGGACTCGGCTCACCATCGAGCGCGACGCAGAAGGCCGCCCCCGAGCTGTGGAGCGACAAGGCAATCCGCCTCCTCCCCCGCCTCGTGGGCAGAGATATCCCACCCCGCCGCCTGTTACGCATCGGACTCTCGGCAAACGACTAGGCCACCGGGAAGGAGTCGGCGAGAATGACGCCCGCCACCGGATCGACCGCCTAGCGCGATCCCTGGCGCTAGAAGAAGAAGATTATGTCGGCCCGCCTTGCTTTGGCCCCCGCATCCGCGACGAGCCCTTCCCCAAAGGGTTCTCACTCCCAAGAGACACGCCAAAATACAACGGCTCCATGAAGCCGGAAGACTGCTTGATTGATTACTCCACCGCAGTCAGCATAGCAAACGGCAACAGGCGCGTTGCCGTGAAGTACGTCCCGCTCATGCTTCAAGGCACGTCATGCACCTGGTTGAATAGCCTCAAGCCCTACAGCATCAACAGATGGCTAGACTTCACGGAAGTCTTCATCCGCAATTTCACCAACACATACAAGTGGCCTCCGAAGCCCCGACAGCTTTCCTTGTGCGTCCAAGGGCCCAGCGAATCAACTCGCGACTACCTCACGTGTTGGGCCGAGCTCCGCAACTCCTGCGAAGGGGCGCACGAGGTTCAAGCCATAGAGTACTTCACCGCCGGGTGCCGAGAGGGCACCCTCCTCAAGCACCGACTCCTCTGCGACGAGCTGACTACCCTCGATCAGCTGCTGATCATAGCAGACAAGTACGCCACGGCTGACTCTTCAATGAAGACTGAGCTTCGAGTGGATGCCTCTGGAAAGGTGCTCGTTCCGGCTCCCAAGACGCCGGCCGGTGATTCCAGTCGACGCCCGCACCCGAACGACCACAAGCGCAAGGCCCCTATCCCGCCTTCCAACAGTCGGCAAGTAGCCACAGTCGAAGACGAACAACCCGAAGGGCGGCCCATGCCCAAGAAGCAGAAGGGCGGCAGGCCGGCTTGGCAGCCGGCTTTCTCCTACGAGCAAACCCTTGATGCCCCTGCAAGTTCCACAGCGGCGCGAAGCCGTCCAACCATACGACTCAGAAGTGTCATTGGCTCACGCGAATCTCCAAAGGCGAGGGACTGGTGCCGCCTCCACCTACTGGCCAGCCGCCTCGAGCCCCTCAGCAGTCGGAGCCATTCAAGACGAGTTCCCGGACGAACATGCCGCCTACGTCGTCTTTACAAGCCAAACTGAAGACAGATGCAGTCGGCGCGGACAACAGCAAGAAGTCAACGCGGTCGCCTCCAACAACCCAGAGTTTATGCATTGGTCTGATAAGCCTATCAGCTGGAGCCGGGCCGATCACCCAGAGGTGATGCCATCTCCCGGCTCTTATGCATTGGTGTTGGACGCCACCCTCGCGACAGAAAGGCGAGCTGCCCGTTTCTCCCAAGTACTGATTGACGGAGGGAGCAGCATCAACATACTGTACCGTGATACCATGGAGAAGCTGAACATCAAGACGAAGTAACTCATGCCAAGCCGGACTGTGTTCCATGGCACCGTACCCGGCCTGTCCTGTTCACGTATCGGCAAGATCAAGATAGATGTTCTCTTCGGAGACAAGGATCACTTCCGCCGAGAAGCAGTCTGGTTTGAAGTGGTGGATCTAGAGAGCCCTTACCACGCGTTGCTTGGCCGACCTGCCTTGGCCAAGTTCATGGCTGTGCCCCACTACGCCTACCTCAAGATGAAGATGCCTAGTTCGAAGGGGATCATCACCATAGCCGGAGACTACAAGAAATCCTCTGAGTGTGCTAGAGCCAGCAGTCGGCTGGCCGATTCCCTCGTGATTGCCGAAGAAAAAAAGATGCGGGACCGAGTCGTGGCCATGGCCGGCAAGCAGCCGGCCCTATCCCTGACCCCAAGGAATATGATGCTCAAGGCTCCTTCCAGCCGGCCAAAGAAACAAAGAAGATACCTCTGGACAGAGAGAACCCGGAGAGGTTTGCCATCATTGGAGCAAACCTGGACAGCAAATAGGAAGGCGAGCTCGTCGATTTCCTTCGTGGGAATTGGGACATCTTTGCATGGTCCCCAAAGGACATGCCGGGTGTTCCGAAGGATTTTGCCGAGCACAAGCTACACGTCCGAGCAGGCGCAAAACCAGTCAAACAACCTCTTCGCCGACTGTCGGAGGAGAAGAGAAGGATTTTAGGAGAAGAGATAGCCCGGCTTCTGGCGGCCGGCTTCATTATGGAGGTGTTTTTTCCAGAATGGCTTGCCAACCCGGTCCTCGTATTGAAGAAAAACAATAAATGGCGCATGTGTATAGATTATACCAGCCTCAACAAAGCCTGCCCCAAAGATCTGTTTGCCTTACCTCGAATCGATCAAGATCGACTCCACAGCCGGATGCGAGCTGTTGAGTTTTTTGGATGCTTACTCAGGCTACCATCAGATCAAGTTAGATCCAGTCGACCGCGTGAAGATCGCCTTCATCACACCATTCGGAGCTTTCTGCTACCTGACTATGACATTCGGCTTGAGAAATGTCGGTGCCACTTTTCAGCGTTGCATGCAGAAGTGCCTCCTCAAGCAACTCGGCAGAAATGCCCACGTCTATGTAGACGATATTGTGGTGAAGACGGAGAAGCACGACACCCTGCTGGAAGACCTCAGAGAAACATTCGACAACCTGCGCTGGTTTCAGATCAAGCTCAACCCTGAGAAATGTGTGTTTGGAGTACCAGCCGGCCAGCTTCTAGGCTTCTTGGTCTCCGAACGCGGCATCGAGTGCAACCCAGTGAAGATCAAGGCCATAGAGAGAATGCAGATTCCCACCAAGCTGCGAGACGTCCTAAAGTTTATCGGGTGCCTGGCCTCCCTGAACCGCTTCATCAGTCGGCTAGGAGAGAAGGCTCTCCCCCTATACCGACTCATGAAAAAGTCCACCCACTTCGAGTGGAATGACCAAGCAGACCAAGCTTTTCACGAGTTGAAGAAGATGCTGACCACGCCACCTGTCTTGGCGGTGCCGACTGAGAAAGAGCCCATGCTCCTTTACATTGCCGCGACTAGCCAAGTGGTCAGCACAGTTATTGTGGTCCAACGCCCAGAAGAAGGCCGAGATCAGTTAGTCCAAAGGCCGGTGTATTATTTGAGCGAAGTAATGTCCACCTCGAAGCAAAACTACCCGCACTACCAGAAGATGTGCTATGGAGTATACTTCGCCGCCAAGAAGCTGAAGCCCTACTTTCAAGAGCACCCCATCACGGTCGTATGTACTGCCCCGCTTGCCGAGATCATAGGCAGCCGGGATGCATCTGGCCGGGTGGCCAAGTGGGCCATCGCGCTGGCTCCTTACACAATCTTCTACCAGCCTCGCACCACCATCAAGTCCCAAGCATTAGCCGACTTCCTTATCGACTGGGCCGAGACCCAGTACCTACCGCCGGCTCCCGAGTCCACTCATTGGCGGATGCACTTCGATGGATCCAAGATGCGCACCGGCTTGGGAGCCGGCATCGTCCTCACCTCTCCCAAGGGTGACAAACTCAGATACACATTGCAAATTCATTTTGCCACCTCCAACAACGTGGCCGAGTACGAGGCGCTCATACATGGGCTCCGGCTAGCCAAAGAGCTCGGCATCCCCTGGATCCTGTGCTATGGCAACTCGGATTTGGTAGTCCAACAATCATCTGGCGACTGGGACGCCAAGGACGCAAACATGGTGAGCTACCGATTCCTCGTTCAGCAAATCAGCGGATACTTTGAAGGATGCGAGTTCCTCCACGTGCCACGGGCCGACAACGAGCAAGCAGATGCCCTAGCACGAATCGGTTCCACCCGACAAGCTATCCCAACCGGCGTCTCTCTCCAACGCCTCCTCAAGCCGTCTGTCAAGCCGTCTCCATCTTCGTACCACCTGACCCTGATGCAGTCGGATCCGACTTGGGGAACCCGGCAGGCGGCTCAGGGACTTCGACAGTCGGCCCGGGGACTGTCGTAGTCGCACCCGACTCAGGGACTTCAGAACCCGGCCCGAGGACTGCAGCAGTCAGCCCGGGGACTGCAACGACACAACAGGCGGAGGCCGACTCCAACTCTTCAAAACCCAACCCACCCAACCTGGTCGCAGTAGCCGTATTGGCAATAGAAGAAGTCACAGCTCCATCATGGGCCCAACCCATCCTCAACTTCCTGGTAAACAGAGAGCTGCCGACTGACGAGATCTCGGCAAGACAAGTTCAACGCCGAGCCGGAGCATACACAATAGTAAACAGAGAACTCGTTAGGCGCAGCGTCACTGGAGTCTTCCAGCGCTGCGTCGAGCCAGAGAAAGGTATAGCAATCCTCAAGGACATCCACCAAGGCGAATGCGGCCACCACGCGGCCTCAAGATCACTTGTCGCCAAAGCTTTCCGCCATGGGATCTTCTGGCCGACTGCTTTGGAAGACGCCAAGGAATTAGTCAAACACTGCAAAGGGTGCCAAGTCTTCAGCTCCAAGCAACACCTGCCGGCTTCTGCACTCAAGACCATCCCCCTCACCTGACCCCTTGCCGTCTGGGGACTGGACATGGTGGGCCCATTCAAGATGGCACGCGGCGGCATGACACATCTGCTTGTCGCCGTGGACACATTCACCAAGTGGATTGAAGCGAAGCCAATAAAGAAGCTGAATGGGCCGACTACCGTGACATTCATCGCAGATATCACCACCCGCCCACCCGCAGTCAAACGGCCAAGTCGAGCGAGCAAACGGCCTCATCCTCTCTGGCATGAAGCCCCGACTGGTCGTACCACTGGAGCATTCGGCCGGCTGCTGGCTCGACGAGCTACCCGCCGTCCTCTGGAGTCTGCGTACTACCCCGAACAAGTCAACTGGCTTCACCCCTTTCTTCCTTGTATATGGTGCCGAGGCTGTCATCCCAACTGACATTGAGTTCGACTCACCTCGGGTCACCATGTACACGGAGGCGGAGGCCAAGGAAGCGCGAGAAGATGGCGTTGACCTGCTGGAAGAGGGCCGGCTGTTAGCACTTAGCCGGTCCGCCATCTACCAGCAGGGTTTGCGCATTTACCACAACCGGAAGGTCAAGCCAAGATCCTTCCAAGAAGGCGATCTTGTGCTCCGGCTGATCCAACGAACAGCCGGCCAGCACAAGCTCTCGGCCCCTTGGGAAGGCCCCTTCATCATCAGCAAGGCCCTAGGCAACGACTCCTACTACCTGATCGACGCACAGAAGCCGAAGGCACGCAAGAGATGATTCCGGCAAGGAGTCGGAACGACCATGGAACGCCAATCTCCTCCGAAGATTTTACAGCTAAATGCAGTATGTACCACGCTACCTTTTGTATTAAGTACAAGACAACGGGCCCCCCGAGGAGCACTCGGGGACTACCCTCTTTTATCTATGTATGATGAGTGTCATACCTATGACTGTATTACTACATTTTTTTTCCTGTCCGGCACCGGGTTCAATCAGTCGGCCCGGGGACTTGCCGCCTTGAGTTATATTAAAGTTCTACCTGCAGTCAGACAAGTAGTGTGCCGGCACCCAAGCCCTCTCTTGTTGAAAGTCGCAGCTCGAAGAATCGACTGTCCGACTGGCAAGTGTCAAAGGCAGGAAAGGATGCCCACATGAAAAACGGCTAAGGACTAACGAACTTATATAACACAAGCCGGCCTCCCACCCCGCCAACCGGCTGTCAGAACAGCCGGCTGGCCGGCTTCCGATTCACCTTGCTACATTCTAAAAAAGCTAGAGTACTTGCCCTCCCAAACGGCCAAGCCCTTCCCCAGCCACAGACTGCAGAGCAGCTGTCCGGCTCGGAAGGCGGCGACCAAGGGAGGGCGGCAAAGGAAACAGCCAAAAGGATGAAAAGCAAATACAATCGGAAGCCAAGCACATGCATGACTATATTTACACAAAAGGCCTTCGAAAGGCCGGCGTTCAACATAGTTTGAATACACCCCCAGTGGGTGGAACTACGCAAACTTAATAAATATTGTTCAAAGAGTAATAAAAAGGAAAGCAAAGACGGCGGATCAGGCCAAAGGTGCAACAGGCGAGCCGAGCAGGTCAGTGGAGACGGCAGTGCTGGCTGGAGGAGTGGCCGGCTGGCGAGTCTCGGCTTGATCATCACCGGCTGCAGGTGGCGCCCTCGCACGCGCCTCGTTGCTGGAGGCACGATCAAGCTGAGGCTGGCCGGTCGCTCCATCGTCTGGCACAGCGTCTTGACCATCCTCTCCCTCCTTCTCTTCGCCCTCGTCACTGGAGTCAATCGCCTCCACCGAGTCTTCGCCATCTGCTGGGTTTAGCCCAAACCACTCCTCCAGCTGAGCAACGCCATCATCATTCACCTCAGGGGCAAAGGCACTGGTGTCGGTGTAGTCGGTGATCGCCGAAGCACGCTGGATGATAGCCGGCTGCACCGCCTCCAGCTCTTCGTTGGCCTCCTGCCGCCAGGTGGTCAGCTGGGCCAAATCCAGTCCATGATACCAAGCTCGGATGAACTCCAGCGCCCGCCTGGTGCCTGACCGAGCTGCAAAAGCCTTCCAGGCCTCGAAGCGGCCAACCGCTACCTCCAGCCAGTCGGCAGTCTGACTGGGGGTACAGGGAACCACTTCGCCGGGCCAGAAGGCGGCCAGCACTTGCGCCCCAACGCGCTGAAGACGGCGGAGCATGCGGTGAGCCGGCTGGAGGCGGGCTTGGATCACCAGAAGCTGCTCCTCAAGCGACCGGCGAGCATCCGGCGCAATCTCAGCTCCAGCCTGCCTTTGCGCGTCGCGGCGGGCCTCGATGACTTGGTTGGCGGCAACAGAGTAACCAGGGAAGTACTCTGCACAAGAGAAGAAAGGAAGAAAACACAAGGTCAGAAAATGGACCAAATGGCAGGCGGCAAGCAAAGGGACGAAGAAGAAGGCGGCCTACCGTCAACGAAATCTTTGATCCGGCCGTAGCCGTCGCTCAGCGCTTGCCTTGCCTCAGCCCAGCTCGCCGCCTCGGTCTCGTATTCGGCTTGAAGGGTGGCCTCGCTGTCCCGTGCCGCCTTCAGGGCCGCCTTATGGCTCTCCTCCTGGTCGGCCAGCTTCTTGACCAAGCGGTCACGCTCCTGAGCCAAGGCGTTGCACTCGGCTTCCTTAGCGCGAAGGGCGGTCTGGGCCCCACCCAACTGCTCCCTCAGGTCAGCATTGGCCTCTGCAGATATGGTAAAGAAAGAAAAAAGGCAATAAGAAAGAAGTCGCCAGGGAAGATCCGGCCCGACTACTCAGTAGTCGGCCCGAATCTCGGGGACTACACCCAGTGGGTGCGCCGACGCGCCCCCATGTGAGATAAAAGACGAAGCACTTACTCCGGCTCTCGGTCAGATCAATGGTCTTCTGGTTCAGCTCCCGAACTTGGGAGTTGAAGGTAGCCGCGCGGAGGTTGTGATAGTCCTGCAAATAGGACAGAGGAGCAAATAAGAGCAAGATAGCAATCAAAGTCTACTAAGAAGTTCCAAGCCGCCTGCTCAGCAGCCGACTCGGAACTCGGGGACAACACCCAGTGGGTGCGCTGACGCACCCACATGGAAGAAATCAAGAACAAGAAACAAAAAAGCAGGAAGGCTCACCCGAATGGCCGTCCGCGTCGCGAGGAACTCTCGAGTATACTGTTTCAGCACGGTGGCTTGGGATTGAAGCCGGTTCCGGATGTCTTGTGCCGCCACGTTCAACACGGCCGTCCCACCACCCGGCGTCCATCCCGGCGAGCTGGTGCTAGCCGTCTCCAGATCCTGGGCCGACGAGCCAGAGCTCGCGGCCTTCTGCGGGCCCGGCGCCGAAGTCGCCTTCCCTGCGCGCTGGCGCGATGGCGACCGAACCACAAGGTCTGCCCTCGCAGCCGGCTCGCCTCCAGCCGCTTGCACGGGCGGCGCGCCAGACCAGCTGCCTTGGCCCGCCCCAGTCGGCGATGGCGGTGCCGCCTCCCTCTCCGGGACTACGACGTCGCCCTCCTCCCTCTCCACCGCCAGCTGGTCGGCACCGGCTTCCTCAGGCATTGCACCGGGATCTCGGGCGCCACAGCGCGAAGGGGGACGACAAGCAGCGGAGGCCGGTTACGCAGGGCCTCCGCCGCCCTCTCTGCGGCTGCAGCCTCCGCCTGAGCCTTGGCCGCTGCGTCGGCTTGCACCTCCGCCGACCTCTCCGTCGTCTCCTGCGCCGCCGTGGCAGCGGCCGCCCTCAGCTCCTCCACCTCCCGCTCCTCCCGCGCCTCCCGCGCGTTCTGCTCTGTCGCCGCTTGAAGCTTGACACGGGGGTCCACGTGGCGGGCGCTTCCAGATCCTCCCGCCGCACCAACCACGGAGGCGGCAGTGGTCCGCTCAAGAGAAAGCGGAGCCCTGTATTTTTTAAGTCAAGACAAGGACTCGGAAGAATATCAACAAAAAAGAAGAAGGAGTACGTGAGAGAATCGACACTTACACCAAAACCATTTGTGGCTGCTTCACCACCTTGCGGAAGCGGGCAGCCTTCGCGGCTGCCTCGTCCCGCCTGGTAGCCGCCGCCGCGCTCTTGGGCTTCTTCGGCCGACTGCCGAATAGGCTCGGCGCTGCCCGGCGCTTCTGCGCGCCGCCTCGGATAGCCGGCGCGGCAGATGAACCCGAGCCATGTTGACCGGACGCCGGCTGGCAGCACGGGACAACCTCCGCCTCGTCATCATCCGGCCAGTCGTCGAAGCTGGCTCCAAGCCCGGAGCCGCCTGCCTCGCCGCCTCCCCCCACGATGTCGTCGTCCAGAGCGGCCGCCCCCAAGTCGGGGTCGTCCGAGTCGTGCGTCGTCCGGTCGGGGAGATGTTGGCGGTCGAAGAAGGGGGCTCTGTCAAGACAAGCCGGCTGGTCAGAGTCGGCCAAGAGAAACTTGGTGACAAAAGTAAAGAAGAGAAGAAAAAGAAAGATTACCATAGGCGGGGGATTGGCACGGGAGTACGGCTCCTTGCCAAACCGCAACTCGTCAGCGAGCTTGCAGTTTGCAAGGTAGTTCACCATGTGAGCTACCTCCGCATGAGGCATCTCCTTGGTGCACAGCCGACTCGGATCGAGTTGGCCGCTCATTTGACAAATCATATGAGGACGGCCTTGGAGCGGGAGCACCCGGCGCCACGAAGGCGGCCAGCAGGTCTGGCCCGGTCAGGCCCTCCGACTGGACCATTACTCGGAGTCGCGCGACGGCGGCGGCTCCAGCAGGCGATAGTGTGCTGGCCCGATAGGACGGTTGGGGCCGCCTCCCAGCCGGCGGCCGGCTATGTAAGCCGGCAAGTTGACGAAGTTGCCTTGTGGAGCGATGTTCTTCACATAGAAGTAGGATTTCTTCCAGAGCTTCACCGACTGGATCAGCGTGATGGGAGGAAAAGGGTTGTCGGCTACCGGCCTCCGCATCGGGATGAAGGCGCCGCTCTGAGCCGGCACGTCCCTCATGGCGGTACCGAGCTTGGACTGGAAGAATTCCCCCCAGAGCTCGAGGGTGGGAAGGACGCCGAGGAAGCTCTCGCACAAGGTGACGAAGGCGGACAGCAACACTACCGTGTTCGGAGTGAGGTGGTGCGGCTGGAGCAAGTATAACTCGAGGAAGGAGCGGAAGAAGCTGCTCGCAGGCAAGCCAAGGCCGCGCAGGCAGTGCGAGCGGAAGATTACCCGCTCGCCCTCCTCCGGCGCCGGAGAGATCTCCCGCTCCGGCGCAAGACGGACCCGCACATGCTCCTTGTCAGGCAATCGCCGCGTCTTGCGGAGGAAGTCGATGTGGTCCTCGTGGACGTTGGTGCCGTCCCAATCTCCGCCGCGTGACATGAGAGCAAGAAGCCGATGAAAAAGGCGCGGCGATGGCGAAAGCACGGCCCCGCGGCAGCGAAGCTGCGGGGTAGTGCGATGACTGGAGGGACGGCGTGGCAGCGAGGGGCTACGGCGATGGAGAAGAAGAAGAAGGAGATGGCGGAGCGAGGGCGACCGTGCGAGCGTCTGCCGCTCCTCCTCCTCCCGTTATTTATAGCCTCGTGCGGCGAAGCCGAGGAGGCGAGGCGTGGGGGGCGTGGGATTAACTTTGCCCACTCCCCCACATCCCGTGATTATTGCGTCCTAACGGCGTGCGAAAACCGCCGTTGGAAGGCGAATGGCCCGTTTTGGGCCACAGAAGATCCACACCCGGGCCGAGGCGTGGAAGTGGTGGGCCCCGGCCCGCGGCGGCGTCCCATCACGCGCGTGGGCTGGCAGGCTCTCCTAGCCGGAGGACGCCACGTGGCGCGCGGGCGGCAAGCGGCCGGCCCGCAACCAGGCGTGCGCGTCACCTAGTTGCCGCCTTCAGATATTGAAGCCTCACCAAGACGGTGCACCTGGTCAAAGCTGGCTCCTAGCTGCTGGCTCCTCAAGATAGGAAGCTGATTAAGCTTCTCGTCCTCCTTTCAGCCATGAAGCCCAACCAGCTTCGGGGACTACTGTCGGAGTAAATGACCATGGGTAGCCTAACCGACTCCTCCTGGCTCTTTGAAAAATTATCAGGCCGATCGAGCCTTCAAGCACCCAAAGCACAGGGCTGCCTTTCCCCGGCCGGCTATCTCACAGGCCGACTCCAAGAAGCCGGCCACAAGAAGGCCGACTCCAAGAAGCTGGCCACAAGAAGACCGATTCCCAGAAAGCGGCCAAGATTGCACCCTCAAGGACTGCACCCACATAACGATGACAAGATGGGGCGTGGCTACAGTAAAGTCTGCCACCCCCGAATCCCGGAGCACGCATGGCCACAGTGCGCCGTACGGGTCAGCCATCCCCCGTCCGGCGCAGCACTGTAGCCATGTTGACCATGATGCCACCCACGACAGGCTGTCAGTGGCCCGCGGGCGGCGGGCTCCTTCAGCCAAAGAGACACTCGAAGGCGGCCAAGCCCCCCTCTAGTCGGCCTGGGGCGTAGCCGGCTCCCAATAGCCGGCTACCTCACTCCCTCGAAGTATGTGCATCATTAAGGAGACAAGACGAGGTAAGGCTACAGTGAGAGTCCGCTGGACGACGGCACTATAGCCATGCATACCTCGGCAAAGCCCTTGTCATCAGGGGCGAGGCTACAGTAACCAACAGCCGGCGGGACCCACCAATCGGCGGGCCCCAGCGGCCGGCGGAGAAGCTGGCGGATACAGACACTAACGGCATGGACCCGCATCCAGCCGGATTACCATTGTACCCCTGGGGGGTAGGCCTATATAAACCCCCCAGGGCACCCATGCAAAGGGTTGATCTCTTAGAGTTTTAGACACCACATAGAGAGAAGAGGAGAGCTAGCCTTGCCCTTCTTCCTCCTCTAGCCAAACAGCTCAAGGAGCCACTTGTAGCCACTTGTGTTGATCTAGTGATTATGCGGAGACCCCGCATAGCAGGACTAGGGGTGTTATCTCCACGGAGAGCCCCGAACCTGGGTAAGATTTGCCGGCGTGCATGTCTTCGCCTTATCCCGTTTCCAGGCACCGGCGATGTCTTACTGGCTCCAACAATGATAAGCCACCCGTTGGCATATGTTGCACCTACTACCCGACAGATGGTGTACTGCACATGGCTGAATCTTTGTATGTACTTATGCAGGGACTCACCATCCTTCTGGAGGATGACATGCAAGTCACTTGCCTGGCCAGGAGCTTGGTGGCCTCCGGTAAAGGCACCAACAAACTCGTGGCACAGGTCCGACCAGGAAGAGATGGAATCCACCGGCAGGTGCATCAACCATGACATGACATTGGGCTTAAGTGCCAATGGAAAGTAGTTGGCGAGCACCTTATCATCGCGAGCCCCGGCAGCTTGCATCGCGATGGTGTAGGTGCTGAGGAACTCCGACGGGTGAGTTTGCCGTTGTACTTTTCCCCAACATCAGGCTTGAACATGCGATGGGAGGGCCACAGGAACTGCCGCAGCTCTTGGGTAAAGGCCAGACAACCCACCTCGTAAGGCAAGCCGCCAGGGCCTCCCGGCGCTGGGTGGTCCATAGCAGGCCCCGCACGCCTATCTGACTGATGGCGCGCCTCCCGCCGTTGCTCGATGGTAATTCGAGTGTCTTCCTGAGCTCGCTCTCAAAGAACTCGACGTTGGTCTCAGCGGATTCGCGGGTCAGACGACGCTGTGGAAACGTTGTCACCGGCGTCGGCCCGACGGGCCGGTGGCTACTGTCGCGGCCGCGGGGAGGAGAGTGCACCGTGGTCCCAGTGTCTCCGGTCCCCCCACTGTCGGCATGCACCGGCTCGACAGAACGCCGACGTGAGGGTCCCGTTTGGAGCGGCTCGTCTTTGTTGGCGAAGCTGATAAGGCTTCGGATGGTGACCCTCCACTCGTCGAGCTTCTCCGTGGCAGGGGGAAGTCGAGGAGCAGTTTCACGCGCGCCATCGCTTCTGCTGGCATGGGCGGCGGCGAGAGCTGCATAGTCCATGACGCGCTCCGACTTCTAACCAGGTTAGAAGGGGCTCTGTCACGGTCTCGCGGTCGCACGCCGCTTCCGCCGGCAACCGAGCACGCACGCCGGCCTGGTACGTCCTGTGAGTGGCGCACAGGGCTCTTTCTACGGCGGTGCCCGGGGGCTCCGGCATCGCGGTGTCGCTCATCGCACGCGGCCTGGGAAGGCTGCGGTGCGGGTGCCAGCTGGGGAACCATAGAGGTTGCCGCGCTGCCCGTGGTTAGCACGGCCCCGCCCCCGGATCTAGTGGTGTGCGGCTTGTTGTCTCGGATTCGAATGACGCCGCTCGCCTGGCTTCAATTGCCAGAGTGTCGTGGATGCTCGCGGGCCACGTATCCGGCCCCATCTGTGGCCACCCGGTCGCCTGCACACGCTGGCGCGGACGGGCCGGCTCCGGGCGACCCGATCGCTTTGATCCCCTTTCTCTTGGAGGCCATGGTGATGATGAAGTCGATGCGCTGACCTCCAAATCGGATTTTCACAGCTTGCGCCCCCTACCTGGCGCGCCAAAGATGTCGGTGGAAACGACACCTATGGGATCACGGGGAATCCCTTCTATGGTCGGCGGGCGCGGGGCTGTGGAAAGAGTGGGTTTAAGAGATCAACACGGGAAATATATCCAGGTTCGGGCCGCAAGTGATGCGTAATACCCTACTCCTGCTGGCTTGTGTTTATCTGGTGTTCTTGGACTACCTACAAAGCGTGCAGGGTCCAAAAAGTCCGAATCCTCTCCCAGTACGCCGCGGGCCTCCTTTTATAGTCAAAGGGGCTGCCACCGTGGCACACAGGAGGTGGAAAGTTGTACAGTAGTCGAGTTTATCTCTGGCACCGTAGGACAAAACACATTAAATGCGCTACTTAGGTGTCCTCTTACTTTATCGGGGACAGCAACGAGGCCCGTCCCGTCCGTCGCCGCTTCGCCTTCCTCCGACACGCGTCCAGGCCAACGAGGCATGCAGCGCCATGTAGGCTGGCTGGCTGCTGAGCTGGCGTGGTGGCAGGGTCTTCATGAAGATCTGCATGCCACCACGTAGGTGCTTGACTAGTTGGCTTAGGAGCCACGTACTGCCACGTGGGTACCTGCTAAGTTGGTGGGTCGGCTGCTGAGCTGGGGCATCGATGGGGCGGCAAGGCCTTGCCGCGGTCTTGCTGATATTCCTGGCAAGGGTCTTGCCGGGGCCTTGTGGGCGCCCTCGGCAAGAGTCTTGACAAGGCCTCGTGGGCATCCCTGGCAAGGAGCCTCGCTGTTGTCTTGTTTTTTTGGTTCCTACCTAGGCCTCGCAGGCCCTTTGTCTTCACAGAGATCTGCGTGCCACCATGGAGGCACCTCCCGAGCCTTGGTTCCAATGTGGTTGATGGAGCAAAACTTTTAGACTCAAGGGTGGCGGCCCCGTTGGTGTTGGGCAAGTTGCCCCGGCAAGGCTCTTGCCGGGGCTATGAAGACCGCCCCGGCAAGGGCCTTGCCGGGGGAGTTTCACCTCGCCCCTCATGCTTCTGGTCTTGAGCACGGTTCTGGTAGTCTTGTGATTTTGCTTCCTCTTCTGTCCCGCCAAGCGCGGCTGCGGGTGCGTGGCTGCGACTGCCCGCGCACAAGTAAAGGGGTGCAAAAAGGACCCCTACTTTTGTACACCGACATTCTATCTCAAGCATGATGCCCTCCATAAGCTTCGGAGTGACACTTCCATAGGATTTGTCCCTGTTCATTCTTAGGTACACAACGTCTAATAATACAATTGTAGCGACCAGACCTCAAACAGTCTGTGCTCTGTGCTTTAGTGTCATCCCTGGATCAGTAATGCTGACACGCACAGTACAAATGGAGGATTTATAACAGAGTAGCAATCACACACTTATTACATCGAGTTTCTCAAAAGAGAAATAAGTATGATAAATATGGCTTAAGGCCATCTAATACGATAACAGCGGAAGACTTGGAAGATAAGTGAGTCCATCAACTCCAACGGCATCACTGAGTATAAGACCACGACCTAAGGCACCTTACTCGTCGTCGGAAAAGTCTGCAACATAAAACGTTGCAGCCCGAAAACGGGTCAGCACATGGAATATGCTGGCAATGTAACACATAGAGAGTAATGAGCATAATAATGCTATACTACATGCATATATGGCTGGTACAGGCTCTATGGTTACAGTTTTGCGAAAAGCCAATTTTTCCCTACTGCAAAGGAATAAATTTTGTTTAACTATCATGGTGGTTGTTAAACATTGAGATGGTTGACAGCATCTCAATCCCAATTAAGTATCATCATTAACCCAACAAACTTAATTAAAGTAACATGGTGATGAGATTCACATGATAATCCAAGTACTAGATACTCAAGATGTCCATAACCGGGGACACGGCTAACCATGATTAGTTTGTACACTCTGCAGAGGTTTGTGCACTTTTCCCCACAAGACTCGATCGCCACCGCTTGATTCTTGCACTACATGATGTTTGAGAAACGGATGACCGAGACACACTCTTTCAGAAACAATAACTCTTTACTCCGGGTGGACAGTTACACCTACTTTCCCCTACATCTGCTAGCCCACCTCTTCAAGAGATCATGTAACCTACTCAACTATGCTAGAGCCCATAATAGCTTGTGGCTGCACACGGAAGTTTCTAGCATGAATAATCTCATGATCCCTTTGAGCCTGGGTGGCGGTCCTTAGAAAAACAGGCAACACTGGGTTCTCCAGGTGCCTCAATCCATCCAGATGTGAGTTTTAGTTGCCACCTTAAGTAAACCATTAATTAACAATCTCACATATGTCGTGAATAACTCTCAAACCCAATCCACGTCTACTAGCATAGCATAGCGATATAAGCAAACGTAGAAGTAACTCCCAAGGGTTTGATAATAAACAGGTAATAGGTACTACCTCAAATACATCCCAATACCCACAATTTAATTAGATCCTAACCATGCAATGTTTGAGGGTTGGTCTAATGCAATAAAACTGGGTAGTAAAAGAGGTATGATCAACGTGTTACTTGCCTTGCTGATGATCCGTGAAACTTAGCGATTCGAAGTAGCAAGCGGCGCACTCCGGGTACTCTATCGCAAACAAACAAGCATACAATAAGCACTCATCAAATGTACAGGTAAAACTCAAATAACGATCTAACCAGAAAGTTCAACTTAAGAACTCCGGTTTGCAAAAAGAATCAAATCAAACGAAGCAACGAAAGTCAAATGGCGAAAGAAACAAGCTTCGTTTACTAATCTGGATCTAGGTCAAATTTTACAGTAGCAAAAACTTGTTTGAGTGGGTTAAACGGAAAGAGTATTTCGAGACGAAACTCTAGGCGCTTGAATCGCCTGATTCCGATAAACGAGCGAAAAGATAAACGAAAACGAAAATCTGATCAGAAATCGCGATCTGGAATAATCGCGGAAAATCCAAAGAAAAAGAAAACTGACGAACAGTTAAACGAACGGACGTTAGTTAACAGCGTCTAACCAACGAACACGTTCGTTAAAACGAACGGGCCGGTGAACGTTCACTAATTAAATAAACCGAAAAGAAATAAACCGATCTATTTAAAAAAGCTAGGGTTTCGAAAAAAATAAACCGGGGTGGTTTTTTAAAAAAACCGGACGGCGAACAGCGGTGGCTCCGGCTAACCTCCGCCGAGGCTCGGGACGGGGCTCCGGCGGGTCGGGCGAGGGCGGCGAGGGGCGGCGGGGCTGCGGGCGTCGAAGGGCGACGAGGGCGGCGGCGTACGGCGTCGGGGCGACGAGCTCCTTGGGCGGTGGCGGCGGGCTCCGGCAGCGGCGTCTCCTCGGGTGGCGGCGGCTTCGGGTCGGGGCGGGGACAGGGTAAGGAAGAGGGGGCGGGGTCGGGGTATAAAAGGAGGGGGGTGCCGTGGGGGAGGGGGCAAGGCGGCGGGCGGCGGCCGTGCTCAAGCGGGACTTGGGCGGCGGCGGCGCTGTCGTGCTCGAGAGGGAGACGGGGCGCGGGGCAACTGGGCCGTCGACTGGGCTTCGGCCCAGTCGGCGCGCTCGGCGTTTTTTTTAAATAATATCGCCGAATCTAAAAAAATCATAGAAAAATAAATAAAAATCCAAAAATGCTAAAACAAATTTTCACCGTCTAATTAAAATAATTAGAACAAGATGAACATTTTTCTTGGCCCAAAAATGCAGTTTTGAAAACGTGCAATTTTTCTAATGCATTTAAAATTGCAAATAAAACCCGAATAAAATCGAATATTTGATTTTAATATTTTACCTCCAATATTTCAATTATTTTGGAGAAGTCATATTTTCTCCTCTCATTTATTTTAATATGAAATATTTATCGGAGAGAAAAATAATTAAAACCAAAAATCCTCATTTTATTATTTGATAAAAATCAAATATGAAAACCGGGAAAAATCCCCAACTCTCTCCGAGGGTCCTTGAGTTGCTTAGGATTTTCGAGGATTTGCCAAAATGCAATAAAATATGCTATGCAATGATGATCTAATCTATAACATTCCAAATTGAAAATTTGGGATGTTACAAACCTACCCCCTTAAGATGAATCTCGCCCTCGAGATTCGGGTTGGCTAGAAAATAGGTGAGAGTGGCTCTTCCGTAGATCTTCCTCTCGCTCCCAGGTGGCTTCATCTTCAGTGTGGTGACTCCACTGAACTTTGCAGAACTTGATAACCTTGCTGCGGGTGACTCGGCAGGCATACTCGAGAATCTTAACTAGTTTCTCCTCATAGGTCAAATCACTTTCCAACTGAATCGCTTCCAGGGGCACTGTATCTCTCAGTGGTATCTTAGCCATCTCTGCGTGGCACTTCTTTAACTGGGAAACGTGAAATACATCATGAACTCCTGACAATCCTTCAGGCAATTCCAGCTTGTAAGCAACTTCTCCCATACGCTCCAAAACTCTGTATGGTCCGATAAAACGGGGCGCTAACTTTCCTTTAACTCCAAAGCGCTTCACTCCTCGAAGTGGTGATACTCGAAGATAAACTCTGTCTCTGACTTCGTGAATTGTCTCCTTACGTTTAGAATCCGCATAACTCTTCTGCCTGGACTGGGCTACCTTGAGCCTATCGCGAATCAACTTCACTTTTTGTTCTGATTCCTTAATCAAATCTGGTCCAAACAACTGGCGGTCTCCAACTTCGTCCCATAACAATTGTGTTCTACACCTCCTTCCGTGCAAGGCTTCGAAAGGGGCCATCTTCAAACTGGTTTGATAGCTGTTGTTGTAAGAAAATTCTGCATATGGCAAATTGTCGTCCCAACTAGATCCATAATCTAGCGCACAAGCTCTCAGCATATCTTCCAAAATCTGATTGACTCTCTCGGTCTGTCCATCTGTCTGTGGGTGAAAGGCTGTACTGAATTCTAGCCTGGTTCCCAAAGTTTCATGTAACTGATTCCAGAACTTCGAAGTAAACTGGGTTCGTCTATCTGATACAATGGTCCTCGGAACTCCATGCAAACATACGATCCTGGTCATGTATATCTTTGCCAACTTAGCACTGGTGTAAGTGGTCTTCACTGGGATGAAATGAGCTACTTTCGTCAAACGATCGACTACAACCCATATTGAGTCATAGCCTGAACGAGTCCTAGGCAATCCCGTGATAAAATCCATGCCTAGTTTATCCCACTTCCATTCGGGCATCGGCAATGGCTGTAGCAATCCTGCTGGTTTCTGATGCTCTGCCTTCACTCTCTGACATACATCACAAACTCCTACATACTCCGCAATATCCTTCTTCATTCCGGTCCACCAGAAAGTATCCTTCAAATCCAAATACATCTTGGTATTTCCTGGGTGAATCGAATGCGGTGAATCATGGGCCTCTTGCAAGATCAACTTCCTGATCTCCGGATCATTGGGCACATAAATGCGGTCCTCAAACCATAAGGTATCGTGCTCATCCTCACGAAATCCCTTGGCTTTTCCTTTGCTTATCCTTTCCTTTATCTCGTCAATCTCCTTGTCTGTCTTCTGAGCTTCTCTCATCTTTTCCATCAAGGTAGACTGAATCTCCAATGTTGCTAAATAGCCACTTGGAACTATCTCCAAACATAGCTCGCGAAGATCCTCGGCTAATAATTTCGGTAACTCTCTGGTCATGAGGGTGTTAACATGGCTCTTGCGGCTCAACGCATCAGCTACTACGTTAGCCTTCCCTGGGTGATAATGCAATCTCATATCATAATCCTTAATGAGCTCCAACCATCTCCTTTGCCTGAGATTTAACTCCTTCTGCGTAAAAATGTACTTCAAACTCTGGTGATCCGTGTACACCTCACAGTGGTTTCTGATGAGAAAATGTCTCCATGTCTTCAACGCATGCACTACGGCTGCTAACTCCAAATCATGCGTGGCATAATTCTTCTCATGGGGTTTAAGTTGTCGTGAAGCATATGAAACAACTCTTCCCTCCTGCATTAGCACTGCTCCAAGTCCTCGACGTGAAGCATCGCAATATACTTCGTATTCCTTGCGCTGATCTAGCAGAATCAACACTGGTGATGTAACCAAACGTTTCTTCAACTCTTGGAAACTAGCCTCACATTCCTTAGTCAAATTGAATTTGATATCCTTCTTTAACAGCTCTATCATGGGCCTAGCAATTCTCGAGAAATTCTCAATGAACCTCCGGTAGTATCCTGCAAGTCCAAGAAAACTCCGGATTTCTCCAACTGACGTGGGTGATTCCCAGTTTGTTACTGTGTCAACTTTGGCGGGGTCTACGGCTATTCCTTCTCTAGATATAACATGTCCGAGGAATCCAACTTCCTTCAGCCAAAACTCACATTTGCTGAACTTGGCGTATAACTGGTGTTCTCTGAGCTTCTCAAGTACCAAACGCAAATGCTCCTTATGCTCCTCTTCGTTCTTTGAGTAGACCAAAATGTCATCAATGAACACCACGACGAACTTATCCAAAAACTCCATAAACACTTTGTTCATCAGGTTCATGAAATAGGCAGGTGTGTTAGTCAGACCAAATGACATAACGGTATACTCATACAGCCCATACCTGGTGGTAAAAGCCGTCTTAGGTATATCCTGCTCTCGAATCTTCAACTGATGGTATCCTGATCATAGATCGATCTTGGAAAATACCTTAGCTCCTTGTAATCGGTCAAACAGATCATTGATCATTGGCAGTGGGTACTTGTTCTTGATGGTCACTTCATTCAATCCACGACAATCAACGACCATCCTCAGTGATCCATCTTTCTTCTCCACTAGAAGTACTGGTGATCCCCAAGGTGACGAACTTGGGCGAATATAGCCTTTATCCAGTAACTCCTTAATCTGCTTCTTAATCTCCTCCAAATCTTTTGCGGGCATCCTGTACGGTCTCTTAGATATTGGCCCTGTGCCTGGCAAAAGTTCAATCAAAAACTCAATGTCTCTATCTGGTGGCATGCCCGGCAACTCTTCTGGAAATACATCCGGGTAATCTTTCGCCACTGGTACTTCCTCCTGTACAACTCCTGATAAGGAATTCACCTGAGTCCTCTTCGGCATATGCCGGGATACATACTTAATCCTTCTTCCTTCTGGGGTGGTAAGCAAAATCGTCTTACTGGCGCAATCGATGTTTCCTCCATACATCGATAGCCAATCCATTCCCAAAATCACATCCAAACCTTGCGACTCCAAAACTATTAGGTCTGAGGGGAAAACATGCCTACCTATGGCCAATGGCATCTGAAAACATCCTTGGCTTGCCATATACTCTGCTCCTGGCGAGGTTACTAACATAGGTGTTCTAAGAACTTTGATGGGCAATTTATACTTATCCACAAATCCCCTTGATATGTATGAATGCGATGCACCAGTATCAAAAACAACGATTGCAGTAATTGACTTAACCAAAACTTACCTATTACTGCATTAGGCTGTGCTTCAACCTCCTCCACGTAAACGTGGTTCACTTGTCCTTTATTGAACGGGTTAGGCTTCTTCCCAGAGCTTCGATTGCCATTTCCATTCTGGGCTTCCGGGCATTCAGTTGCATAATGTCCAGTCTTTTGGCACTTGAAACAAGTAATGTGACTTAGATCCCTCTTGGCTGGGGTAGATGGGTTATTACGGTTCTGCCCGTTGCTTCCTCCATTCCCATTACCATTCTTGGGTCCATTATGGTTGTGCGAACTACCTCCTCCATGGGTATGCTGAAACTTTCCTCCCGATTTCGGGGTAAAACATGGCTTCTGCTTAGCTCCAGAATTGTACTTTCCTTGTCCATACTTCCTCTTACGGTTTTCAATCTGCTGTTGCTTCCCTTCAATCACTAGAGCTCTATCTACCAACTCCTAGTAGTTGGTGAAGGTTGCTACCATCAACTGCATGCTCAGCTCATCATTCAGTCCTTCGAGAAACTTCTCCTGCTTGGCCGCATCTGTAGCAACGTCATCGGGAGCATAACGTGCTAACTTACTAAAGTCCTCCACATACTGGCCTACGGTGCGTCCTCCTTGGAGTAGGTTGCGAAACTCACGCTTCTTCATAGCCATAGCTCCTGCTGAAACATGGGCAGTACGGAAAGCTTGCTGAAACTGGTCCCATGTGATAGTGTCAATATGGTGGGTGGCTGTGTAATTCTCCCACCATGATGTTGCGGGTCCATCAAGCTGATGTGCAGCAAAACGCACTTTCTCCGCATCCGTGCATCCTGTAGTGGTCAACTCCCTTCCAACTTTGCGGAGCCAATCATCTGCAAAAATCGGCTCGGTGCTGCTGGAAAACACCAGCGGATTTAACCTCAAGAAACGGGCTAAGTGATCAACAGGTGGTGGTGGTGGGTTGTTGTTGCCTTGGTTCTGCACTAACACTTGCATCAGGGCATTCTGCTGCTGAATCAACTGAGTGATCTCCGGTGGGAAAACAAATCCGGTGTCGCGTCTCGGAGGCATCTGATTGGTTTAGAAAAGATGAGAATTTAGAATAGAATGAGGTCTATAGGGAAAACACTACCCATATGCTCATGAGACAAAACACAATCAATATCACTCAATCAACTCAAACAAGGCATACAATCGGTCTAACTATCGTTACAAAAGTGCTCGGACTATACTATATACATGGGGGAATACTACTACTGATTTTTGGTGGTCTACTAGAAATTTTGATCGGTCGAAGACTCCATGATATCTGCTCCAGCTTCATCAACAAAGTCATCTTCACTGGGGTCTGAGTCGGTGTCATCGATGATGATGTAGTTATCCGGGCAAGTAGAATCGTCGTCTTGTCCTCTAGGTGATGAGTCTCCCATGAATACTTCGATCTTCTGTATCAGTTCGCCGTTCTTCTCCAACAACGTGGTGATCTCCTCCTCATATCCATCTCGTGTAGCCTTGAGTTCTTCCTCCAACTCCGTGATCTTGGTCAATGCCTTCTTCAGATATATCATGTCTGAGCACATCCGGTTCTCCTGGCGACAAATGTGTTGGTTTTGCTCTTGGATGAAAGCTGCAATTGATCCATCCTTCTTGGTGCTGATCATCTCCCATTGCTCATCTCGGCGTCCACAAATCTGATAGATAGTATCCTTAAGCTCCCTGCGGTAGACTTCTCCAATGCGTCCCATAGAGATGTGGGCTGCCATGCTCTTCCCTAAACTCCAGGTTGGTGCATCAAAGGAAAACTCTATAGGCTCAGTGACTAGCGTAAACGTCCTTCCAGGAATTTGAACTTGAATCTTCCAGCGCTCCTCTTCTGGTAGTGTGGCGTTGTGGGTCCTGGTGAAGCTTGGTATTCCGATGTTTAGGTACTTAGTGACTTCCTTCAAGTGTCGTCCAAAAGGTGTATCTTCATCCGGTTGCATGAACTTGTTCCTTGCATCCGCCATTCCTAATAGAGTAGAAAGTGGAGAGGAGTCAGAAATGAGAAAAGAGAGTAGTGCTCTAGGGTTTAAGCTTAGTGGTCGTGTCCTACAGTCAGCGTGTGCTCTGATACCACCTTTGTAGCGATCAGACCTCAAACAGTCTGTGCTCTGTGCTTTAGTGTCATCCCTGGATCAGTAATGCTGACACACACAGTACAAATGGAGGATTTATAACAGAGTAGCAATCACACACTTATTACATCGAGTTTCTCAAAAGAGAAATAAGTATGATAAATATGGCTTAAGGCCATCTAATACGATAACAACGGAAGACTTAGAAGATAAGTGAGTCCATCAACTCCAACGGCATCACTGAGTATAAGACCACGACCTAAGGCACCTTACTCATCGTCTGAAAAGTCTGCAACATAAAACGTTGCAGCCCGAAAACGGGTCAGCACATGGAATATGCTGGCAATGTAACACATAGAGAGTAATGAGCATAATAATGCTATACTACATGCATATATGGCTGGTAGAAGGCTCTATGGTTACAGTTTTGCGAAAAGCCAATTTTTCCATACTGCAAAGGAATAAATTTTGTTTAACTATCATGGTGGTTGTTAAACATTGAGATGGTTGACAGCATCTCAATCCCAATTAAGTATCATCATTAACCCAACAAATTTAATTAAAGTAACATGGTGATGAGATTCACATGATAATCCAAGTACTAGATACTCAAGATGTCCATAACCGGGGACACGGCTAACCATGATTAGTTTGTACACTCTGCAGAGGTTTGTGCACTTTTCCCCACAAGACTCGATCGCCTCCACTTGATTCTCGCACTACATGATGTTTGAGAAACGGATGACCGAGACATAGTCTTTCAGAAACAATAACTCTTTACTCCGGGTGGACAGTTACACCTACTTTCCTCTACATCTGCTAGCCCACCTATTCAAGAGATCATGTAACCTACTCAACTATGCTAGAGCCCATAATAGCTTGTGGCTGCACACGGAAGTTTCTAGCATGAATAATCTCATGATCCCTTTGAGCCTGGGTGGCGGTCCTTCGAAAAACAGGCAACACTGGGTTCTCTAGGTGCCTCAATCCACCCAGATGTGAGTTTTAGTTGCCACCTTAAGTAAACCATTAATTAACAATCTCACATCTGTCGTGAATAACTCTCAAACCCAACCACGTCTACTAGCATAGCATGGCGATATAAGCAAACGTAGAAGTAACTCCCAAGGGTTTGATAATAAACAGGTAATAGGTACTACCTCAAATACATCCCAATACCCACAATTTAATTAGATACTAACCATGCAATGTTTGAGGGTTGGTCTAATGCAATAAAACTGGGTAGTAAAAGAGGTATGATCAACGTGTTACTTGCCTTGCTGATGATCCGTGAAACTTAGCGATTCGAAGTAGCAAGCGGCGCACTCCGGGTACTCTATTGCAAACAAACAAGCATACAATAAGCACTCATAAAATGCGGACGGCGAACGGCGGCGGCTCCTGCTAACCTCCGGCGAGGCTTGGGACGGGGCTCCGGCGGGTCGGGCGAGGGCGGCGAGGGGCGGCGGGGCTGCGGGCGTCGAAGGGTGACGAGGGCGGCGGCGTATGGTGTCGGGGCGGCGAGCTCCTCGGGCGGCGGCGTCGGGCTCCGGCGGCGGCGTCTCCTCGGGCGGCGGTGGCTTCGTGTCGGGGCGGGGACGGGGTGAGGAAGAGGGGGCGGGTTGGGGTATAAAAGGAGGGGGGTGCCGTGGGGGAGGGGGCAAGGCGGCGGGCGGCGGCCGTGCTCGAGCGGGACTCGGGCGGCGGCGGCGCTGTCGTGCCCGAGAGGGACACGGGGCGCGGGGCAGCTGGGCCGTCGGCTGGGCTTCGGCCCAGTCGGCGCGCTCGGCATTTTTTTTAAATAATAGCACCGAATCTTAAAAAAATCATAGAAAAATAAATAAATATCCAAAAATGCTAAAACAAATTTTGACCGTCTAACTAAAATAATTAGAATAAGATGAACATTTTTCTTGGCCCAAAAATGCAGTTTTGAAAACGTGCAATTTTTCTAATGCATTTAAAATGGCAAATAAAACCCGAATAAAATCCAATATTTGATTTTAATATTTTACCTCCAATATTTCAATTATTTTGGAGAAGTCATATTTTCTCCTCTCATTTATTTTAATATGAAATATTTTTCAAAGAGAAAAATAATTAAAACCAAAAATCCTCGTTTTATTATTTGATAAAAATCAAATATGAAAACCGGGAAAAATCCCCAACTCTCTTCGAGCCTTGAGTTGCTTAGGATTTTCGAGGATTTGCCAAAATGCAATAAAATATGCTATGCAATGATGATCTAATGTATAACATTCCAAATTGAAAATTTGGGATGTTACAACAATCTACTCCTTCTTTATAAAGATGTGGGTCATCCCAAAAGTAATGTCTTAAATCATTGAAGAATTTTTTATTTTGTTGGTATGTAAAACTAGGTGGTAAATATTTGGCAACAATGTAATTAGCATAATCAGCATACCAAGCACTATTATGAGCAACATTTATTGCAGCTAACTGCTCATCAGGAAAACAATCATCAATGGGTAGTGGGTCATCAGGCAAATTTTGAAGCCTCGACAAATTATCAGCTACTGGGTTCTCACCTCCTTTTCTATCAATGATATGTAAATCAAATTCTTGTAGCAAGAGAACCCATCGAATAAGTCTAGGTTTAGCATCTTTCTTTTCCATAAGATATTTAATAGCAGCATGGTCTGTGTGAATAGTTACTTTAGAAAAGGTCTAAATTTATCACAATCAAACACTACTGCTAAGAATTCTTTTTCAGTAGTAGCATAATTTGTTTGAGCACTGTCTAGAGTTTTACTAGCATAATGAATAACATTCAGTTTCTTATCAACTCTTTGTCCTAGAACAACACCAACAGCATAATCATTAGCATCACACATAATTTCAAAAGGCAAGTTCCAATCAGGTGGTTGAACAATAGATGCAGAAATTAAGGCTTTCTTGAGTGTTTCAAAGGCTTCCAAACAATCATCATCAAAAACAAAAGGATAGCCTTTTGCAAAAGATTCATGAGAGGCTTGGAAATTTTAGAGAAGTCTTTAATAAATCTCCTTTTATATCTTTAGGATATGGCATTTTCTCAATTGCATCAACCTTAGCTTGGTCCACTTCAATACCTCTGTCAGAAATCTTATGACCCAAGACAATGCCTTCATTAACCATAAAGTGGCACTTCTCGCAATTCAAGTCAAGATTTGTTTGTTCACATCTATGCAAAACTCGATCAAGATTGATTAAACAATCGTCAAAAGACTTCCCATAAACAGAGAAGTCATACATGAAAACCTCAACAATCTTTTCACAAAAGTCAGAGAATATAGCAGTCATACATCTTTGAAAGGTAGCAGATGCATTACATAAACTGAAAGGCATGCGTTTATAAGCATAGGTTCCAAAGGGACAAGTAAAAGTGGTCTTTTCCTAATCAGGTTGAGAAATAGGTATTTGTGAAAAACCAGAATATCCATCAAGGAAGCAAAAGTGTGTGTGCTTAGATAATCTTTCAAGCATTTTATCAATAAAAGGCAGAGGGTAATGATATTTTCTAGTTTCCTTATTTAATTTTGTAAAATCAGTTACCGTTCTATAGCCTGTAACAATTCTCTGTGGAATAAGTTCATTCTTATCATTAGCAACAACAGTTATACCTCCTTTCCTAGGGACACAATGAACATGACTTACCCATCTACTATCAGCTATAGGATAGATTATACCTGCTTCCAGAAGTTTTAAGATTTCCGTCCTTACCACTTCTTTCTTCTTCGGATTTAACCGACGTTGGTGATCAACAACGGGTTTAGCATCAGGTTCCATATTAATTTTGTGTTGACATAGAGTGGGATTAATGCCCTTTAAATCATCAAGAGTATATCCAATAGCAGCTCGGTGCTTCCTTAGAACTTTCAATAATCTTACTTCTGCATGTTCTGAAAGGTTAACACTAATAATAACAGGATATATCTTCTTTTCATCAAGATAAGCATATTTCAAAGTGTCTGGCAATTGTTTTAATTCAAACACAGGATGACCCTTAGGTGGAGGAGGACCTCCTAGAGTTTCAATAGGAAAATTGTGTTTAAGTAGAGGACGTTGTTCAAAGAAAATTTTATCTATTTCATTTCTTTCATGCATATGTAAATCATTTTCATGGTCTAGCAAATATTGTTCTAAAGGATCAGTAAGTGGTACAGCAATAGAAGCAAGACCAATCAATTCATCCTTACTAGGCAATTCTTTTTCATGAAGCTTTCTACTAAACTCATGAGACTCATTAGCAAAACTAACACCGGCAGTTTGTTTCTTACAATCTATTTAGCATTAACGGTGTTCAAGAAAGGTCTACCAAAGATAATGGGACAAAAGTCATCTTGTGGGGAGCCAAGAACAAGGAAATCAGTAGGGTATTTTATTTTCCCACACAAGACTACAACATCTCTAACAATCCCAATTGGTGATATAGTGTCTCTATGAGCATGTTTAATAGTAACATCTATGTCTTCTATCTCTGCGGGCAAGGTTGTCAGAATCGCGATTTTGAATCGGATCGGAGCTTTGATGGTAGGATCGCAAATCGTAGAATCTTCACTATCAGGATCGTAGAAATGTAGATTCTAAGAACTAAAATCGTAGAATCATAGGGGTTAGTTTGGATCTTAAAGTCGTAGAATCATATAACAGAATCGCGATTCTGACAACCTTGTCTGCGGGTGCTATGTCTTTCATAATTTCTTGATATAAGGTGTAAGGAATAGCACTCACACTAGCACCTATGTCACATAAACCATGATAACTGTGATCTACTATTTTAACTAAGATGACGGGCATGCCAACAACAGGTCTATGTTTATCCTTTTATCAGGTTTGGCAATTCTAGCAGCTTCTTCACAGAAGTAAATAACATGCCCGTCCATGTCTTCTTCCAAGAGATCTTTAACCATAGCAATACTAGGTTCTACTTTAATTTGTTCATCAGGTTTCGATGTTTCAATATAGCTTTTGTTAACCACAGTTGAAACTTTAGCATGTTCCTTTATCCTAACAGGGAAAGGTGGTTTCTCAATATAAGCAGAAGGAACAACCGGATCAACATTGTAAAGTATGGTTTCTTCTTTAACTAGTACTAGTTCTTTAATTTGTTCTTTAATAGGTGGGTGATATTTAAACCACTTCTCTTAGGGAGATCAACATGAATAGCAAATGATTCACAAAAGGAGGCTACTATCTCGGAGTCAAGTCCATATTTAGTGCTAAACTTTTTAAAAACATCGGTATCCATAAAAGATTTAACACAATCGTATTTAATTTTGATACCTGACTTTTTACCTTCGTAGAGTACCCAATCTTCAGAGTTGCATTTAATTCTTTCCAAAAGATCCCACCGGAATTAAATAGTCTTCTTCATAAAAGAACCAACACAAGAAGTATGAAGCACGGTTTGATCATTACGAGAAAGTCAAGCATAAAATTTCTGGATAATAATTTCTCTTGAGAGATCATGATTTGGACATGAATATAACATTGACTTAAGCCTCCCCCAAGCTAGAGCGATACTTTCTCCTTCACGAGGCCAAAAATTATATATATAATTCCGATCACGATGAACTAGGTGCATAGGATAATTTTTTTGGTGGAACTCCAGTTTCAATCGATTCCAATTCCAAGATCCAATATCATCTCATAGCCTATACTTTTACCTTCAAAGATAAAGGGTAAACCTGCAAGCTTGAACAATCCACAAATTTGTTCTACATATATCAAGTGCATATCAGGATGTCCGGTTCCATCTCCTGCATAAGGATTAGCTAGCAGTTGTTCTATCATACCCGAAGGAATTTCATATCCAATATTTTCAGTATGTGCAGTAGGTTGAGGGGTAGCTAATTATGGTTCCGGTCGAGGTGAAGATACCCCGAACAAACCCCTCAAAGGATTGTTTTCCATAGTAACAAGTGACAATAAATTTCAGCACACTATATAAATGTTTCCTTACCAAATTCTACTTACCAAAGGCGCTTCACTCCCCGGCAACGGTGCCAGAAAATAGCCTTGATAACCCACAAGTATAGGGGATCAATTTTAGCTCTTTTCGATAAGTAAGAGTGTCAAACCCAACGAGGAGCAGAAGGAAATGACAAGTGGTTTTCAGCAGGGTAATGTCTGCAAGTGCTGAAATTGTAAGTAACAGAGTAGTTTGATAGCAAGGTAATTTGTAACGAGAAAGTAATGATACTAGTAACAAAAGTGCAGAAAGGTAGCCCAATCCTTTTGAGGCAAAGGACAGGCCAAAACGGTCTCTTATGATAAGCAAAGCGTTCTTGAGGGTACACGGGAATTTCATGTAGTCACTTTCATCATGTTGGTTTAATTTGTGTTCGGTACTTTGATAATTTGATATGTGGGTGGACCGATGCTTAGATGTTGTCCTTATTTGAACAAACCTTCTACCTATAATTAACCCTCCCGCAAGCATCCGCAACTACGAGGAAATTATTAAGAATAAATTCTAACCATAGCATTAAACTTTTGGATCCAATCGGTCCCTTACGGAATAGCGCATAAACTGGGGTTTAAGCTTCTGTCACTCTCGCAACCCATCATCTAATTGCCACTCCACAATGCATTCCCTTAGGCCCAAATATGGTGAAGTATCATGTAGTCGATGTTCACATGACACCACTAAGGGAATCACAACATACATACTATCAAAATATCGAACACATACCAAGTTCACATCATTACTTGCAACATGATTTCTCCCATGACCTCAAGAACAAAAGTAACTACTCGCAAATAATAATCATGCTCAAGATCAGAGGGGTATTAAATAGAATATTGGATCGGAACATATAATCTTCCACCAAATAAACCATATAGTAATCAACTATAAGATGTAATCAACACTACTAGTCACCCACAAGCACCAATCTATAGTTCTGGTAACAAGATTGAACACAAGAGATGAACTAGGGTTTGGGATGAGATGGTGTTGTTGAAGATGTTGATGGAGATTTCCCTCCCCAAGATGGGAGAGTTGTTGGTGATTATGATGACGATGATTTCCCCCTCCGGGAGGGAAGTTCCCCGGCGGAATAGCTTCGCCGGAGCGCAAAAGTGCTCCTGCCCAAGTTCCACGTCAAGACGGCGGCGCTCCGTCCCGGAAGTCCTCTCCTTATTTTTTCTAGGTCAAAATGACCTATATACCAGAAGATGGGCACCGGAGGTGGGCCTGGGTGAGCACAACCCACCAGGGCGCGCCTGGGCTCCCTGGAGCGCCCAGGTGGGTTGTGCCCACCTGGTGGGCCCCCTCTGGTACTTATTGGCTCCAATATTCCTCAAATATTCCATAAAAAATCTCCGAGAAGTTTCAGCTTGTTTGGAGTTGTGCAGAATAGGTAGCCTGACGTAGCTTTTCCATGTCCAGATTTCCAGCTGCCGGAATTCTCCCTCTTTGTGTATACCTTGTATATTATGAGAGAAAAGGCATTAGAATTACTCCAAAAAGCATTATTATGGATAAAAACATTATAAATAACAGTAAGAAAACATGATGCAAAATGGACGTATCAAAGATCATCTCCCTTCTCCCCACCAACGATGGCTGACGCACACAAGTCCTCGCATCCTGGTGGCGCACTATGTGGCGCGGCGCGCCTCTTAATCTCAATTGTCCTCAGCTATCTGTCGATGATGATTCTGAACTCCCCGAAGCCATCATCTCCTCCCACCAGGGCTCCGTTCAACGCATCTACATCCCGGCATGCTACCTGCTAGACATACCCTACACGGTGGCTGCCTGGCTGACATCCCGTCAATTCGATAAACTCCAGCAGCTTGAGTTCTACCATTACTACAGCGATAGGTTACCACTAAGAGTTGCATCTGTGCCCTCACCACCGATGGCCATCTCATGGTTTTCCTCCACTCTCCACACCGCCACCTTGACCCGGTGCCATCTAGCAAACAATCTGGTACAAATGCTTCGACTCCCGCTTTCTGAAAAAACTTGCGCTTGTGTTGGTTCATCTGTCGGAGGCCCCACTGCACAGCATCATCCACTCCAGTTGCCCTGCCCTGGAGCGTTTGGTGATTGTTTTCAGAAATGGAATCCATACCCCTTGTCTCAAAATAAAGTCGCATGACCTTGTAAGCATTGGAATTCGTTTTCAAGGACATGAGCTCATCATCGAGGATGCCCCTTCACTTCAAAGGTTGCCCGTTGATTGTTGTTCTAAACCTTCGCAAATAATTGTGGTCTCTGTGACTAAACTAGAGACCTTGGGTGCAATTTGTGATCCGTTTAAATGGTTCGAGATGGTGTTTGCCTCCACACCTATTGAGGTACTATATATTATTCATGTACACTTTTGTAATTTGTTGTTTGTGCGCATAAGTTAAGTATCATCTTGGAGTACACTTTCAGTGCTAATATTATGTTATATGCTCAATGAAGAGCTTGTCCATCCTATCAGTGGTGGTGGGTTCTGTCAAGACCTTATCTATCAGTATGTGGCATTTTGATCTCAACATCATTATTACCTTGCTGCAGTGATGTCCATGTCTGGAGAATTTGTATATAAAGGTGAGGATTTCACGCACATTGAAAGCCCATATATAATGTGCTATAATTAATCGTTCAGCTATCGCTCGTTCAACATAATCATTTTTAGACATTAACTGTTTTCAATCTTCATCTCTATTTAGGCACTAACACATGGAGAAAAAGGTATAACCAATCAATGGTTCAAGAAGAACTGGGATTTTGTAATATCTCATGACATTCATTTGAAGACAGTAACACTGGAAGATATGCATCCAACAGTGCAAACTCTAGCTTTGTCACATTCTTCATGTTGAATGCGAGGGCACTATATTATCTGTGAGGATTAAGTTTTTCAACAAGAAATTTCCCATGAAACTGTATGTGGAACAACATAAAAAGATGTTTCAGGTGGACCTAAGGGCTTCTGATCATGCTCAGCTTATATTTAAAACAACTTGTCATCATCATGGACCCATAGATCTTTTGTACCGGGATCTTGATTTTATGGATCGGACCGATCCATTTGATTGTGACTGCCAAAAACTTTGGTGGAGTAAGATGTTATTGCCTTGTTCAATATGGGTTATGTGTAAACCTGATGAACAATTAATGCTCATGCTTTTGTACCTTTTGTAAGCTAGAGTTAGACATTGTTGCCCTTTTCAACTAGGTTTTGACCCATATTTTCTTTCATACTAGGCGTCTGTGTTCGTATAGTTACTACGCCTATCGTGGTTTATTCTTTATTGGCCCCCTTCGTATTTTGTAGTACCAAACTTTGACCTTAGATCTAACTAAGAATATATCAATGCATGTCATCGAAAATAATATTGTTGTGTGGCTATTCCCGGCTATGTTCATCTGCTATATGCAATAATTATGCATGTGCTTGCTCACCGTTTATGCGCCGCGGCACGCTCTGCTCGTGTGCCTCCACACGCTCTGCTCGTGTGCCTTTGCGCGCTCTATTCGTCTTTTAGGTGCCCTCGGGTCGCGTCCCTCTGCGTGCTCTGCTCGCCGTTTAGGCGCCAAGTCTCGCTCGGGTCGCGTCGTTCCTCCGCGTGCGCTCTGCTAGCGGTTGGGACCAGCGCACGATCATGTTGGGGAAGCTTTAGTTATTTGATCTTAGATTATTTTAATTAGTTATACCTCCAGAGCCGGAATCATCTGGCTCTGGAGGTATAATTAATTAACCTATACTATGATCTCCGGCGCCCGTTCCCGTTGCGCAACTCCATCACGTCGTCAGCCGTTGGGGGTATGCCGGTATGTGTGGGTAACTAGCTAGCAAGTGGATCAGTAGGGAGTCGCCGCCAGTGGCCATTGCTGTGGTTATTTATAGCTAGCAGTTGGCTAGGGGAATTGGGATTTTACAATTCACCTCTGTGGAGCGCAGGAAGCCTTCGTTGGAGCGCGGGAAGCCTTCACTGGAGCGCGAGAAGACTTGAGCACACAACCCGACAACCATATGCGGTGTCACGTGTTACCGCACACGTGTTAACATAAGGAAACGTATGTGTAACTTACTAATCATCGCACACGAGTACTCACACACGCATCGTGTGCGATACTCCTAGCCATCGCAAGCAACCATTATGCATTTTTCAAAGTTTTTAGTACACACAGAATTGCCCACGAATTAACTCTAGTAACTGTCTGTGTTATATTTTCTCATCGCAAACAGTTCATCCGAATGGGCTCTTTGCCGCATATCACACACATCTTGTTTATACAAATCATTTGTGTTTCTTTGGCTCATCACAAATAGTTCATCTATGTGAACTGTATGCCACATATCACACACATCTTGTTAAGTTGAACCATTTCTGTTGCGTTCCCTAATCGAAAACAGTTTGTCCAAGTGAACCGTATGACGTATATCACACACACCTTGACCTGTCTAACCGCTTCTATTGCATTCCCTAATAGAAAATAGTTTATCTGAGCAAACTATATGTCATATATCGCACACACCTTGATATGGCTAGCCGTTTCTGTTGTTCTGTCTCATCGTAAACAGTTCATATGGATCAACTGTATGTCCTGCATCGCACATGCAACTAAAATCTGAACCGTGTTTGATGTATCCATCATTGCAAATGTTCTGCATCATTTTTATTGGTTTTTTTACATCACCGTTTGCGATTAATGCATCACACATAGTTTCGTCAAAGGGTCTTTGATCACAGTGTCGTGTTAGCAGCATCCAGAAGTAGTGCAAGGACAAGTCCAAGATTTCCCCGGCAGGCTTGCCAGGTCCGCCAAGGGCAAATTACCCTGCCAAAGTGATGTCTACTACGCAACTTTCTTCTTGTAGACACGTGTTGCGCCTCCAAGCGCAGTGTTTTGTAGGACAGTAGCAATTCTCCCTCAAGTGGATGACCTAAGGTTTATCAATCCATGAGAGGTGTAGGATGAATATGGTCTCTCTCAAACGACCCTGCAACCAAATACAAGAAATCTCTTGTGTCCCCAACACACCCAATACAATGGCTAATTGTATAGGTGCACTAGTTCGGCGAAGAGATGGTGATAAAAGTGTAATATTGATGGTAGAAATATATTTTTGTACTCTGAATAAATAAAAACAGCAAGGTAGCAAATATTAAATGGGCACAAAAACGGTATCGCAATGCTTAAAAACAAGGCCTAGGGTCCGTACTTTCACTAGTGCAATCTCTCAATAATGCTAACATAGTTGGATCATATGATTATCCCTCAAAGTATAATAAAGAATTACTCCCGAGTTCCTATTAGTGGAGAACAAAAGATAGGAATTGTTTGTAGGGTACGAAACCACCTAAAAGCTATTCTTTCCGCTCGATCTATTCAAGAGTTCGTACTAAAATAACGCAAAGCTATTTTTTCCGTTCGATCTATCCTAGAGTTCGTACTAGAATAACACCAAAGCATATTCATATTCACAATACTCAATCCACAGAAAGAACTACAAGGGGACCCCAAAGTTTCTATCGGAGAAAAGATAATAAAAACATGCATCAACCCCTATGCAAAGATTACCCCAATATCACCGCGAGAATCCGCAAGTTGAATGCCATAACATATATCAAGTGAATCAATAAGATACCCCAATGTCACCTCAAGTAATCATATCGCAAGACATATATCATGTGTTCTCATCTCTGAATATTCAATCCGACAAGACAAAACTTCAAATGGTAAAGATTCAATTCATCATGAGAAGAGTATAGAGGGGAGAAACATCATATGATCCATCTATATTAACAAAGCCCATGATATAGATCACGAGAGAGAGAGATAAAACACATAGCTACTGGTACAAACCCTCAGCCCCGAGGGTGGATTACTCCCTCCTCATCGTGGTGGCCGCCGGGATGATGAAGATGGCCACCGGAGATGATTCGCCCTCCGGCAGGGTGCCGGAACGGGTCTAGATTGGTTTTCGGTGGCTACAGAGGCCTGCTGCGGCGGAACTTCTGATCTAGGTTAACCCCAATGGGTTTTGGAATATTTGGGAATTTATAGCGCAAAGAGGGGGTGCAGGGGGCCACCGAGGTGGGCACAACCCACTTGGGCGCGCTAGGGGGGCCTGGCGTGCCCTTGTGGGTTGTGCCCCCCTCGGGGCACCCCCAGGTGCTGCTCTGGCCCAACGGATGTCTTCTGGCCCATAAAAAATCCCCGTGGAGTTTCGTTGCGTTTGGACTCCGTTTGATATTGATTTCCTGCGATGTAAAAAACAAGCGAAAACAGTAACTGGCACTGGGCACTGGGTCAATAGGTAGTCCCAAAAATGATATAAAGTTGCTATAAAATGATTGTAAAACATCCAAGAATGATAAAATAAAAGCATGAGTACTTCATAAATTATAGATACGTTGGAGACGTATCAGCATCCCCAAGCTTAATTCCTACTCGTCCTCGAGTAGGTAAATGATAAAAGAAATAATTTATGAAGTGTGAATGCTAGCAAAGTGTATAAGTTTGATCAATGATAATTTAAATCACTTTTCCTAGAATCATAACAACAATTCTTTCTTATAAAACTTCTCATGTTATAGTAGGAACCAATTCTCATGTTAAGGTTCAAAAAATGAACTCTCTTGAAACTCGACAACCTATGTTCTTAGTCACCAAGCAATTGCAATTCAACTTACTCAACAAAGTTTAAGTAAGAGCTCCACACAATCAACCATCATATAGTCTTCTATGGTTGCTAACACTCACCGCGTACACATGAGCAAAAACCGGACACATAGAAAGATAGGGGCTTATTGTTTTGCCTCCCAACGTATTCACCTCAAGGGTGATGTCAACAATAATAACTCATGCTACCCATATTCAACTGGACATATGTGCCTAGATCTTCCTCACCACATGATGCTTGCCAAAGGAGAAAAATAAAAAGGAATAGAGAGAAAAACTTTGACTCTTTGCATAAAAGTAAATACTGAAAAGTAAAAGATAGGCCATTCGCAGAGGGAAGTAGGGATTTGTAGAGGTGCCAGAGCTCATAGCGAAAACTGAGAGATAAAACATTTTGAGAGGCATACTTTTCCCACCAACGAAAACGACTTAGAGCTCCCAACACTTTCCATGCTAGATATATCATAGGCGGTTCCCATATAGAAAATAAAGTTTATTCCGGTTTCCACCATACTTTCACTTTCCATGGCTAACCATATCCACGGGTGCCCTCCATACCAACACTTTCCAAGGAATTTATTATTTGACAACATAAAGTAAATTCATTTTTCATTTTGGGACTGGGCATCCCTAATACCTTTGCCTTACTCTCGTGTAGTGACAAGTGAATAAACACTCATCGTGAGAATAACATATCTAGCATGGAAAATACTGGCCACCCCTCAACGCCTCGCGAGCGGTACGAGCACACAAAAGAGAAATTTATTTTTGAAAATTAGAGAGGGCACATACAAATTTGCTTAGACCGGCACGAAAATACCGCATATAGGTAGGTATGGTGGACTCTTGAAAATAAGATTTGGGTTTAAGGGTTTTTGAATGCACAAGTAGTATCTCTACTTGGTGCGGAATTTTTGCCTAGCAAAGATGGGGAGCAAGCACCACATGTTGAAGGATCTATGGCAATATGACTTCTATGTGAATATGAACAAGCATAAACCATTACGTTGTCTCCCTTGTCCAACGTCAACAATTTTGGCATATAATATTTTGATGGGGGCTCACAATCACAAAATATTTCTAGGATAGTGTATTTGCATGTGAAAGTTCTCTTCCTTATACTAATTATTCGTGAATTGCTTGTATGACCAAAATTGTGATTGTCAAGCCTCAAAAGATTTCACTTTCTAAACCCAATGTGAGGCTACCACTAGGCATGATATGATTTCAACTTTATGATATTCAATTTATTCAACAATTTACTCATAGGATATAAGTGAAGCACAAGAGTAAATGACAAGCTACTCCAAAAAAGATATAAGTGAAGATCAAATAAGTAGTTAAATAAATAAATAGCTATGTGTGGACTCTCTCCTATTTAAAACTTTCAGATCTAAGTATTTTATTAAAACAGCAGGCAAAATGAAAATTAAATGACATTTCAAGGATAGTACAACTCATGTGAAGAAGCAAAAACTTAGGCTCAACGGAGACTAACCGATAATTCTTGATGAAGAAAGGTGGGATGCCAATCGGGGCATCCCCAATCTTAGATGCTTGATACTTCTTGAATTATTATCTTGGGACGCCTTGAGCATCCCCAATCTTTAGATTTTGTGTCTCCTTAATTCTTCTCATATCACGGTTTTCCTAAATCTCAAAAGCTTCATCCACACAAAACTCAACAAGAACTCATGAGATAAGTTACTATAAACTAATGCAAAAACCTTATCAATCTCTACTGTAGAAAATCACTAAAATTATTATTCAACATTGCATACTAAATGCCTCTGCATATTTAATACTCCTATCCTCAAATAGAATCATTAAACAAGCAAACATATGCAAACATAACAGCAATCTGCCAAAATAGTACAGTCCGTACAGAATCCAAGAGTATCAATACTTCCCTAACTCCAAACATTATGAAATTATACCACACTGTAGAAAATTTATCACAACTCATTTTGCAAAAAGTTTTAACATTTTATCACATTCTGACTTTCCTCGGGAATTTTTGCAACATCGATAAACTTTCTGTTTACAAACAGCAACATGTATACTTGCAAGATAAGGATGTCAAAGGCTATCATTGCCACTTTTATTGAAATAAAAGATGCAAAACATTATTCTAAATAACAGAAATAAAATTCTTAACAAAATAAATAGACGCTCCAAGCAAAACACATATCATGTGACGAATGAAAACATAGCTCCAAGTGAGGTTACCGATAATGTTGGAGACGAAAAAGGGGATGCCTTCCAGGGCATCCCCAAGCTTCGTTGCTTGGATATTCCTTGAATAGTACCTTGGGGTGCCTTGGGAATCCCCAAGCTTAGGTTCTTGTCACTTCTTATTCTCCTCATATCGATATATCACCCAAAACATGAAAACTTCAATCACACAAAACTTAACGGAACTTTGTGAGATACGTTAGTATGATAAAGAACAAACCATTTCACTTTGGTACCGTCAAAGACAAGATTCATAATTGTTTCCACACAATGCCTACTGTATCATATCACTTCCACAATTTATACTGAGCAATATAAGCCATAGAAACTAGAAAACAAGCAAACTATGCATTGAAAACAGAATCTGTCAAAAACAGAACAGTCTGTAATGATCTGGATAACTACCATACTTATACTACTCCAAAAGTTATGAAACAATTATGACCACGTGAGCAATTTGTATATTAAACTCCTGAAAAAAGAATCAACTCAAAAGCACTCTTCTGTTAAAAATGGGAGTTATTTTCGTGAGCACAAAAGTTTTTGTTTTTCAGCAGGGTCAAATCAACTATCACCCAACATGATCCCAAAGGCTTTACTTGGCACTTTATTGAAACAAAAGCACTAAAACATGATCAATACAGTATCTTAATCACGTGAACATGCAAAAACAGTAAGTAAAAGTGTTGGGTTGTCTCCCAACAAGCGCTTTTCTTTAATGCCTTTTAAGCTAGGCATGATGATTTCAATGATGCTCGCATAAAAGATAAGAAATGAAACATGAAGAGAGCATTGTTGTGACGCCCCCGTTTCCATCGTACACTAATCATGCATGCAAACGTGTACGATCAAGATCAGGGACTCACGGGAAGATATCACAACACAACTCTAAAACATAAATAAGTCATACAAGCATCATAATACAAGCCAGGGGCCTCGAGGGCTCGAATACAAGTGCTCGATCATAGACGAGTCAGCGGAAGCAACAATATCTGAGTACAGACATAAGTTAAACAAGTTTTCCTTAAGAAGGCTAGCACAAATGGGGATACAGATCGAAAGAGGCGCATGCCTCCTGCCTGGGATCCTCCTAACTACTCCTGGTCGTCGTCAGCGGGCTGCACGTAGTAGTAGGCACCTCCGGTGTAGTAGGAGTCGTCGTCGATGGTGGCGTCTGGCTCCTGGGCTCTAGCATCTGGTTGCGACAACCAGGTAGAAAGGAAAGGGGGAAAAGAGGGAGAAAAGCAACCGTGAGTACTCATCCAAAGTACTCGCAAGCGAGGAGCTACACTACATATGCATGGGTATATGTGTAAAGGGCCATATCAGTGGACTGAACTGCAGAATGCCAGAATAAGGGGGGGATAGCTAGTCCTGTCGAAGACTACGCTTCTGGCAGCCTCCATCTTGCAGCATGTAGAAGAGAGTAGATTGAAGTCCTCCAAGTAGCATCGCATAGCATAATCCTACCCGGCGATCCCCTCCTCGTCGCCCTGTTAGAGAGCGATCACCGGGTTGTATCTGGCACTTGGAAGGGTGTGTTTTATTAAGTATCCGATTCTAGTTGTCATAAGGTCAAGGTACAACTCCGGGTCATCCTTTTACTGAGGGACACGGCTATTCGAATAGATAAACGTCCCTGCAGGGGTGCACCACATAACCCAACACGCTCGATCCCATTTGGCCGGACACACTTTTCTGGGTCATGCCTGGCCTCGAAAGATCAACACGTCGCAGCCCTACCTAAGCACAATAGAGAGGTCAGCACGCCGGTCTAAATCCTATGGCGCAAGGGTCTGGGCCCATCGCCCATTGCACACCTGCATGTTGCGAGGGCGGCCGAAAGCGGACCTAGCCTAGTAGGCGTTCCAGTCCAATCCGGCGCGCGCCGCTTAGTCGCTGACGTCACGAAGGCTTCGGCTGATACCACGACGTCGAGTGCCCATAACTGTTCCCGCGTAGTTGGTTAGTGCGTATAGACCAAATGGCCAGACTCATATCAGATACCAAGAACTCGTTAAGCGTGTTATTTTGAAGTAACGGCGGGTGCCGTCCAGGGCCAGGCCCACCTCTCACCTAGGCGGTCTCAACCTGCCCTGTCGCTCCGCCACAAAGATCCACTCGCGGGTACTCCTACGAGCCAACCTGACTTTAGTCACCACAGGTATCATGTATAGAGTATATAAGTATATACCCGTGATCACCGCCCAAGTGATCACGGCCCAATAGTATAGCACGGCAGATGGACAAGAATGTAGGGCCACTGATGGAAAACTAGCATCCTATACTAAGCATGTAGGATTGCAGATAAAGGTAACAACAGTAGTAGCAAGGATAGGCTATGCATCAGGACAGGATTAACGGAAAGCAGTAACATGCTACACTACTCTAATGCAAGCAATATAGATAAGAATAGGCGATATCTGGTGATCAAGGGGGGGGGCTTGCCTGATTGCTCTGGCAAGGAGGGGTCGTCAACAGCGTAGTCGGTCGGGGCACCAGCAGCGGCTTCGGTCTCGTAGTCTACCGGAGAGAAGAGGGGGAAGAAACAATGAATACAATGCAAACAGATGCATGACGATGCATGACATGACAAAGCGTGATGCTAGGTGTGCCCTAACGCGGTAGTAGGTGATACCGGCGAAGGGGGGAACATCCGGGAAAGTATTCCTGATGTTTCGCATTTTCGGACAGATGGACCGGAGGTGAAATGTTGCAGGTTCACTATGCTAGGGACGTGTGGTGAACGAACGGGCTGAATATCCGGATTCGTCTCGTCGTTCTGAGCAACTTTCATGTAGAAAGTATTTTCATCCGAGTTACGGATTATTTTATATGATTTTCTAAAGATTTAATCATTTTCTGGAATTATTTAAATTAACAGAAAAGGGAATTATGACATCAGCATGATGCAATGCTGACGTCAGCAGGTCAACAGGTCGGCTGACCAATCAAACCAGACAGGTGGCGCCCACATGTCAGCCACTGTTAATTAACAGAGTTTAAATTAAACTAATCTGAGGTTAAATAGCTACTGGGCCCCACATGTCAGTCTCTAATTAGTAACTAATTAGGTTTTAATTATTAAAACATTTTAATTAATTAATATAGGCGGTGGGGCCCACGTGTCAGTGGCACTGGGCTGCCTGGTCAGCAGTTGACTGGGTCAACCCAGTCAGCTGGGACCCACGGGGCCCACTGGCAGTGGCTCTGGGGTGGCCCCAAGTGTGCCACGTCGGCGATGGCCGGCGGCTCGACGCCGGCGACGCCAAAATGCGACGGAGGGCCTCGGGCCTCGTTGGATTTCGCCCACGGGCGACCATTTCGCGCGCGCTAGGGTGCGTTCGAACGGGCATCGAACGCCGCATCGATTGGTGGCCTTGGCCAAAGCAGGGGAGGCCGGAAAAGATGCCGGCGACGAGATGGAGCGGGCGGCCGTTATGGGTGAGCTCAGGTTCGTCGACACAGGGCATGGGGAGGCTCGTGGGCGTGCTGGTTGGGCTCCTGGGAGCACCAGGAACTCGACCGTGGGCTTGCGCGAGCGTGACGGCGGCTGTGGCCACGGCGGCGAGGCGATCCGCGGCGACGCGCTCACGGCAACGACGACAAGGTAGCTACGGGGCACGAGTGGTCAATGAAGAGGACCAAGGGATGAAGAAGCTCCCCGCACGGCTCACACGTAGGCCCGTGACGGTTTAGGAGCGCAGAGGTGGCCGGAGACGACGGCGGTCACCGGCGACAGAGAAGATGGGGACGAGGTGGATCCGGCGCTGTGGTGCCTCCCGGCTCCAACGGCGGGCACCGGTCGACGTGGAGGACGACGACGGACGCCTACGGCATGTCGGGGGTGCAGGGCAATGACGGTGGCCGCGGGGACGACGGAGAACGGCGGCGAGCACGCTCGGTTGCGGTGGGGATCGAGGGGGGAAAGAGAGGTGGATCTGAGGGGGAGGCGCAGAGGCGCAGGAACCGTGGGCGGGGCGAGTGGTAGAGGGTCCCGAGGAGGCGGGGGCGCTGGCGTCCTTATCCTCGACGCCGGCGAGGGGGGTCCGGCGGGGACGCGCCCCTGTTCCGACCCTGGTCGGGGGAACAGGGGAGGGGAGGGAGCGACCGAGGGAGGCGGCTGGGCCAAGTGGGCCGGCCTGGCTGCGAGCTGGGCCGTCTGGTCCAGGGGTTCCATTTCTCTTTTTTTCTTTTTCTCTTTCATCTACTGCTTTTGTATTTTCTTTTCTTTATTTTTCTTTTCTGTTTTATTTAACTTTAAAATACTTAGGCACTTTCTAAAAAAATGTTTTCTCCACAATAATTACCAGTGCAATATTTGGCACCCACCGAACATTTTTGTTTTGACTTTTGAAAACTTTGGGTGTTTGTCACTAATTCATTTTTTTGAATTTGAAATGTTTTGAACTAACACTTGATTAGCAACAGTAACAGAGATGACCTGGCATCATCAGGAGAGTTTTACTGTAGCCTAATTATCCGGGCGTTACAAATCTCCTCCACTACAAGAAATCTCGTCCCGAGATTGAGGTGGTAGAAGGAAACAGTGCGGGGTATTCATCACGCAGGCGATCCTCGCGTTCCCAAGTGGCTTCATCCTCAGAATGGTGCGACCACTGGACTTTGAGGAATTTGATCGCCTTCTGACGTGTGCGGCGTTCAGCTTGGTTGAGAATGCGAACCGGATGCTCTTTATAGGAGAGGTCCTGCTGCAATTCGAGCACTTCATGATCCACTGCTCGGATTGGGTCCTTGAAGCAACGGCGGAGCTGTGACACGTGGAACACATCGTGAACCTGAGAAAGGTTTGGCGGGAGTTCAAGTTGATATGCCACTTTTCCACGCCTTTCGAGAATAGTGAATGGGCCAATATAGCGAGGAGCTAGTTTGCCCTTGATCCCGAAGCGGTGAGCACCCTTCATTGGTGTGACTCGAAGATAAGCCTTTTCGCCAGGTTGATAGACCATGTCTTTATGATGACGGTCATACTGACTCTTCTGACGTGACTGAGCAGTCTTGAGATTCTCACGAATAATGCGGACTTGTTCTTCGGCATGTTGGATAATATTCGGACCAAAGAGTGGACGTTCCCCAGTTTCTGACCAGTTCAGAGGGGTTCGGCACTTTCGTCCATATAACACTTCGAAGGGGGCCATCTTCAGACTAGCTTGATAGCTATTATTATAAGAGAACTCAGCATACGGGAGAGATTCCTCCCATTTCTTGCCGAAGGAAATAAAACAAGCTCGAAGCATGTTTTCGAGAACTTGGTTGACGCGTTCAACTTGCCCTTGCAACTGAGGATGAAACGCAGTACTGAATGACAGATGAGTTCCCATAGCTTCTTGGAAACTTGCCCAGAATCTTGAAGTGAATAAGCTCCCACGGTCTGAGCTGATAACCAATGGGATACCGTGAAGTGAAAGAATTCTGGACATGTAGAGAGTTGCAAGCTGACTAGCAGTGATCATTTGTTTGACCGCCAGAAAATGTGCAACTTTAGAAAGCCGGTAAATGACGACAAGAATAGCATCATTACCCTTCTGCGATTTGGGAAATCCAGTGACGAAGTCCATCTCAACATGGTCCCATTTCCATTCAGGAATAGAGATAGGTTGCAGAGTTCCAGCAGGCCTTTGATGTTCTTCTTCGATACGACGGCAAACGTCACACTCAGCAACATAACGAGCAATGTCTTGCTTCATATTAGACCACCAGAATCTCTGACGGATGTCTTGGTACATCTTTGTACTACCAGGATGGATACATAGAGGCGTAACATGAGCTTCTTTCATAACTTCCTGAGTCATATCCAGGTTTTTCTCTGCACATGGCACCACTAGGCGGCCCTTGAAGTACAAAGTGCCATGTTCAGCAATAGTGAGGAATGAGGGCTTTCCTTCTGCGAGGTAGCGCTTAATCTTGTGGGCTTCCGAGTCATATCCCTGTATTCTCTTGATGGAGTCCAAGAGATCTGGTTCGACAGCCAACGTATTGAGCGAACCCTGGGAAACAACCCAGAGGTTCATCTTGCGAAACTCCTTAGGAGGGGGAGCGAGTGCACCCGGAGGAACAATATGGAGGTTCAGCTTTCTGAATTCTTCAACATGCGAGGGCTGAACTTTGTGAACCTGGAGGTGGTTGCAGTAAGACTTGCGGCTCAAGGCATCAGCCATTACATTAGCCTTGCCTGGCGTATAGGAAATACCCAAGTCAAAGTCTGCAACAATCTCCATCCATCTCTGCTGACGGAGGTTCAGGTCTGGCTGAGTAAACAGATACTTCAGACATTGGTGGTCAGTGAAGATCTCGCAACGATTACCGAGAAGGTAATGTCGCCACTGCTTCAGCGCATGAATGACAGGAGCAAGTTCGAGGTCGTGAACTGGGTAGTTCTCTTCGTGAGGGCGCAATTGCAGAGAGGCATAAGCAATCACTTTGCGGTCTTGCATTAGGACACAGCCTAATCCTTGACGGGAAGCGTCACAGTAAATGAAGAAGTCCTTCTAAGTATCAGGTGGATCTAGAACTGGGGCAGAAGTCAACTTGTGTTTGAGTGCCTGGAAAATTTCCTGACATTTGTTTGTCCATTGGAACTTGACGCCCTTATGCAACAGGTTAGTCAGAGGACTGGCGATCTTGGAGAAGTTCTCGACGAATCGACGGCAATAGCTGGCGAGACCGAGAAAACTTCTGACTTGCTTAACGTTCTTGGGAGGAGTCCAATCAAGGATAGCCTGGACTCGTTCAGGGTTGACGGCAATACCATCCTTAGAGATGACATGCCCAAGGTAGGTTACTTCGGGTAGCCAGAATTCACATTTGGAGAACTTGGCATATAGTTGATGCTCTCGTAGCTTTTCCAGCACAAGACGAAGATGTTCAGCATGTTCCTCTTCATTTTTGGAAAATACCAGGATATCATCCAGATAAACCACGACGAACTTGTCGAGGTAATCCATGAATATATAGTTCATCAGACGAGAGAAGGTGGCTGGAGCATTGGTTAAACCGAAAGACATGACGGTGTACTCGTATGAACCATATCGAGTCACGAAGGCGGTCTTTGGGATATCCTCTTCGCAAACACGGATCTGGTGGTAACCAAACCTCAAGTCGAGCTTAGAGAACACTGATGAACCCGCCAGTTGATCATACAGATCATTGGTCTGAGGAAGAGGGTATTTATTCTGAATGGTAGCTTGGTTTATAGGACGGTAGTCTTGAACTAATCGGTTTGTCCCATCCTTCTTCTTGACAAAGAGAGAAGGTGCTCCCCAAGGAGAGCAACTTGGGCGAATGAATCCTTTGCGAAGAGATTTTTCGATTTCCTCCTTAAGCTCAAGGAGTTCATGCGGCGGCATCTTGTAGGGTCGTTGGACTATAGGAGTGGTGCCTGGTTTCAAGTCGATGATGAATTCGACAGCTCTAGTAGGGGGAATCCCTGGAAGTTCTTCAGGAAAGACGTCGAGGAATTCACGCACGACGGGAATGTTTTCAATGCCCTCGAGTGGTGCAGCGTTCAATGCATTCAATGCATAGAGCCTTGCCTCGGCATTTTGCACCAGATGAGCTTGGTAAGTAACTATTTCATCTGAAGGGTGTAGCAGATGGACGGTCTTAGTGGCGCAAACGATTGAAGCAGTATGCGCTTTTCACCAATTCATTCCCAGAATGAGATCAATGCTACAGGACTTCAGTACGATGGGAGAGACAAGAAATTCAAGTCCTTCGATTTCAACGGGGACGTCTTTGCAAATCATGGAGGTTCGACATTGGCCCGCAGGGGTGTGTACTAATAGTGAAGCATTCATGTCTTCGCTTTTAATGCCATGCATGAATGCAGAATCTTCTGACATGAATGAATGTGATGCACCTGTATCAAATAAAACGGATGCTGGTACTGAATTTACGAGGAGTGTACCCATCACAGTAGCAGGCTGGTCTTGAGCTTCATTGAGATCAACGTGGTTGGCATGAACACCACCATAAGACTTGGCCTTGTTGCTGTGGGGCTGGTTGCTTCCATGGCCAGTTGCTGGAAGGGCCAGTTGATTCTGGTTCTGGTTGCATTCTCTAGCACGGTGTCCTGGTTGACCACACCTGAAGCACAAACCATTATTGGGAGTGGGAGCAGGAGCTCGGGGTGGTGGTGCTGGAAGCCTTGGCTGCCTAGTTGGAGGAGAAGGCAGTCGAGGTGCAGCATAGGTCTGCCTTGGGGCAGGTGCAGTTGGCTGGTACATGCTGTTGGGAATCCATATCTTACGCTTCTGCGAGGGCGGGCCCGAAGATGAGCCCGTGTCACGGTTGCGCCTGTGAGAGCTCTGGTATTCCTACAGACCAGTTTCGACATGGATGGCCTTCTTCACCAAGGTGGCGAAATCAGCAAAGTCATGCACTAGAAGTGCGAGCTTGATGTCAGCTTGAAGGCCGTCACGGAACTTCTCCTGTCTACGGGCATCAGTTGCAATGTCCTCTTCAGCATAGCGAGACAAGTCCAGAAACTCCCGCTGATAAGCTTCAACAGTTTTGTTGCCTTGGGTGAGGTTGCGGAACTCACGCTTCTTCCGGTCCATGACTCCCTGAGGAATGAAGCGGGCACGGAAAGCAGCTTGGAAGTCTGGCCAGGTGATGATTGTTCTAGCTGGTAGAGTATGCCTGTGGCTGTCCCACCATTGAGCTGCGGGTCCCTTCAGGAAGAAGGAAGCAAAGGTGACATAGCTGGCAGGGGCTACATCGGCAGACTCCATCTCATAGGTGATGTCACGGAGCCAGTCATCAGCATCTAGAGGCTGAGTTGAGCTGCGGTACATAGTTGGGTTGAGGCACATGAAATCCTGCAGAGTTACTGGGGTTGGTTGCTGGTCCATATTGGGGCGAGGAAACTGAGCCATCATATTTTCCATGAATTGGCGGTTCAGTTCGAACTGTTGGATCATACCAGCCATGTACTCAGGTGGTGGTGGGGCATTGCCACCACTACCATGACCACCTGGTCTAACCATCCTGCTAATATATAACAGGGGTAGTTCAGCATTGAGAAATTTGTAAAGACAAGAATCATTCATGATGAAACATGCATAATGAAAGGAGCACGATAGCTACTACATAGTAGTCGACATAACTTACAAAAGGGGTCATGCATAGAGTTCAGTACACAGAGTTCAGTACATAGACTAAAACACCATAGGCGGCACACAGGCTCGCGGCGAATGCATCTAACACTAACAAGCAAGCCTACATCAGTCCCAAGAGGTACTGTGGAGGTAGGTGTAGCCTGAAAGCTGGTAGTGTCGCATCGGGAACTCCACATCAGCAACCTGGGGTCCGCAAATACTCTGGTGCAGAACCTGACGCTCAGGTGGCAGAAGAGGACCAAGTGCGGGAGAGTAGCCTCCCACATCTGACCAGCCGACACCCTGGGGCATCACAGTCCTGGCTGGGTAGATCGCAGAACGGGGCAGCTCTCTAGATCGGACAAAGGGGTGCAACAGTGTCAGAGCACGGTAAAGGTGCTGGCGGGTGGTGTACAACTCGTGGCGAAGAGCTCGGTTAGCTCGATCCAGCCCATCAGCATGCAGAACCAGGTTCTGATGGTAGAAGGGCTCTCGGGTGACAGTGGAGTAGGCAGCAGTATAGTATCCCTCCGCACCAACATCAGATGTGATAGCAATGTGCCTGAAAGGGGAGGTGTCCAACTCCCGATACTCTCCACGAAGACGTGTCAGAGCAGCATAAGCAGCATCGTGGATAGCCATATCGATGGTCACTCCAACACCATGAGCGGTGTGCAACACAGTAGTGGAGTCATACTCCCGAGAGTAGAGGTGGACGATGGCACGGTACTGCTCCTGGTTAAATTCCTGGTACTCCTCGTAGACGGTGTACTCAGGGTGCCAGCGATAACCCAGATAGGTCATCATCTCAGCTAGCACAGTAGGTGATCCCGAGGCACCAATGGCCGTCGTGTGGCGCACGACCTGCCTCATGGGTTCCATCTGAAAGCAAAGATGTTTCAAAGGAGTTAAATGACGGTGTGGGAATTGTTCAAAATACTATTCTAAGAAATAACTATGGCTTATCCAACTTTGGGGTGAATATGGTCACGGGATCCTAGTGTTAGAGTTAGTAAATTCGTTTAACCCGAGTAGAAGAGAGTTCAGAGTCCCAGAGTAAAGGTCGACGAGTAAAAGATCCTAGTGTTGGAAATATGCCCTAGAGGCAATAATAAAATGGTTATTATTGTATTTCCTTGTTCATGATAATTGTCTGTTGTTCATGCTATAATTGTATTAACTGGAAACCGTAATACATGTGTGAATACATAGACCACAACATGTCCCTAGTAAGCCTCTAGTTGACTAGCTCGTTGATCAATAGATGGTTATGGTTTCCTGACCATGGACATTGGATGTCATTGATAACGGGATCACATCATTAGGAGAATGATGTGATGGACAAGACCCAATCCTAAGCATAGCACAAGATCGTGTAGTTTGTTTGCTAGAGCTTTTCTAATGTCAAGTATCATTTCCTTAGACCATGAGATTGTGCAACTCCCGGATACCGTAGGAATGCTTTGGGTGTACGAAACGTCACAACGTAACTGGGTGGCTATAAAGGTGCACTACAGGTACCTCCGAAAGTGTCTGTTTGGTTGGCACGAATCGAGACTGGGATTTGTCACTCCGTATGACGGAGATGTATCTCTGGGCCCACTCGGTAATGCATCATCATAATGAGCTCAATGTGACCAAGTGTTTGGTCACGGGATCATGCATTACGGTACGTGTAAAGTGACTTGCCGGTAATGAGATTGAACAAGGTATTGGGATACCGACGATCGAATCTCGGGCAAGTAACGTACCGATTGACAAAGGGAATTGTATAAGGGATTGATTGAATCCTCAACATCGTGGTTCATCCGATGAGATCATCATGGAACATGTGGGAGCCAACATGGGTATCCAAATCCCGCTGTTGGTTATTGACCGGAGAGTCGTCTCGGTCATGTCTGCATGTCTCCCAAACCCGTAGGGTCTACACACTTAAGGTTCGGTGACGCTAGGGTTGTAGAGATATTAGTATGCAGAAATCCGAAAGTCGTTCGGAGTCCCGGATGAGATCCTGGAGATCACGAGGAGTTCTGGAATGGTCCGGAGGTAAAGATTTATATATGGGAAGTCCTATTTTGGCCACCGGAAAATGTTCGGGATTTTTCGGTATTGTACCGGGAAGGTTCTAGAAGGTTCCGAAGTGGGGCCCACCTACATGGGGGGACCCACATGGACGTGGGTAGTGGGGGAAAGATCCCACCTTAGAAGGAATAAGATCATATCCCGAAGGGATAAGATCAAGATCCCTAAAAAGGGGGATAACAATCGGTGGGGAAGGGAAATGATGAGATTTCTTTCCCCCACCTTTGCCAACGCCCCAATGGACTTGGAGGGCAAGAAACCAGCCCCCTCCACCCCTATATATAGTGGGGAGGCGCATGGGAGCAGCACCCCAAGCCCTGGCGCCTCCCTCCCTCCCGTGACACCTCTTCCTCCCCGCTTGCGCTTGGCGAAGCCCTGCCGGGATCCCGCTACTTCCACCACCACGCCATCGTGCTGCTGGATCTCCATCAACTTCTCCTCCCCCCTTGCTGGATCAAGAAGGAGGAGACGTCCCCGCTCCGTACGTGTGTTGAACGCGGAGGTGCCGTCCGTTCGGCGCTAGGATCATCGGTGATTTGGATCACGACGAGTACGACTCCATCAACCCCGTTCTCTTGAACGCTTCCGCTCGCGATCTACAAGGGTATGTAGATGCACTCCTCCCCTCTCATTGCTAGCATCTCCTAGATTGATCTTGGTGACACGTAGGAAAATTTTGAATTTCTACTACGTTCCCCAACAGTGGCATCATGAGCCAGGTCTATGCGTAGATTCTATGCACGAGTAGAACACAAAGTAGTTGTGGGTGATGATTTGTTCAATTTGCTTGCCGTTACTAGTCTTATCTTGATTCGGCGGCATTGTGGGATGAAGCGGCCCGGACCGACCTTACACGTACTCTTACGTGAAAGAGGTTCCACCGACTGACATGCACTTGATGCATAAGGTGGCTAGCGGGTATCTGTCTCTCCCACATTAGTTGGATCAGATTCGATGAAAAGGGTCCTTATGAAGGGTAAATAGCAATTGGCATATCACCGTTGTGGCTTTTGCGTAGGTAAGAAACGTTCTTGCTAGAAACCCATACACTACAGGAATCAGCTATTTTGCCGTCTGCCACGGCGGACGGCAAAGGCATGAACGGCGGACGGCAAAGGCCTTTGCCGTCAGCCGCGGACGGCAAAAGGCTCCGGCAAAGTAGGCTACGGTAAATAGGTCCTTTGCCGTCCGCTTTTTATGGCGGACGGCAAAGAGTCCTTTGCCTACAGCGGCGGACGGCAAAGAGGAGGGACGGCAAAAATACTAGACGTCCGCCAGCGTTAGTCCGTTAGGCGGCTAACGGCGGCCTTTGCCGTCCGCCAGCGGACAGCAAATTTTAGCGCCTCTTTGCCGTCCGCCAGTTGACATCAGCAATGCGTCAGCGCCCGCTGTTTTTTGCCGTCTGCCATGGCGGACGGCAAAGGCAAAGTCTTTGCCATCAGCTTAGCTTTGCCGTCCGCCACGGTAGGCAAATTTGCCAAATGGCCCATCTCTTAGGAAGCACAGGTGGGCGCCACGTGCCCCCTTTGCCGTCTGCCACCGATGGAAAAGGTGTCTTTGCCGTCCGCGGCGGACGGCAAAGAGCCTGCACTGCCTCTTTTTTATTCTGTTTTTCTTATATCCAACAATTATCACAGCAAATATATCACAGCAAATATATCACAGGAGCCAGCACATATATATCCAACATAATAAATATCCAGCACATATATATCCATACATACATAGTAGGTTGCACATAGTTCCATCGATCCATACATATTACAATATGCAAAGTTTCATCATAGCAATCTAGTTTCATCATAGCAAGCGAGCAGAATACAAGAAGTGCATCAAAGGAAAAAACAAGCAATCCATCATAGAAAGCTGGCTTCCGTGAAGTGAATGAAACCTGCAAAATGACAAATAAGAAAGTTAGAAAAAGAAGACTAGAAGAAGAATTACACTAGAAGAAAAAGAATAGAAGAAGAAGAAGAAGACTAGAAGAAGAAGTATATGCCATTTATTAGCTAACTTAGGTGAACTGGATCATTTATGAGCTAAATTAGTTGAAATGGATCGTTTATGAGCTAACTTAGGTGAAATGGATCGTTTATTAGCTAACCTAGGTGAAATGGATCGTTTATGAGCTATCTTAGGTGAAATGGATCGTTTATGAGCTAAGTTAGGTGAAATGGATCATTTATGAGCTAACCTAGGTGAAATGGATCGTTTATGAGCTAACCTAGTTGAAATGGGTCGTTTATGAGCTAACCTAGGTGAAATAGGTCGTTTATGAGCTAACCTAGGTGAAATGGGTCGTTTATGAGCTAACCTAGGTGAAATGGGTCGTTTATGAGTTAACCTAGGTGAAATGGGTCGTTTATGAGTTAACCTAGGTGAAATGGGTTGTTTATGAGCTAATTATGCAATTTTTGACATAAGTTAGCTAAGTACATATCGTTTTAGAGCTAACTTAGGTAAAATGGATGGTTTATGAGGTCAGTAAGCTTATTAAGTCATTTTGGAGGAAAAGAAGCTAACTCTAGGTCATTATGGTAAGCATATTGGAGGAAATAAAGCTAAGTCTAGGTCTTTATGCATTTGTTAAGCAAAACACTAGAGAAACTTACCGTGATCAGGGAGGTGTAGGAGCGTGCTGGCTAGTGCCGGTAGCTGGAGAAGGATCGTGCGATGCGTTTCTGGAGTTAAGCTGCACCAAAGATCATTTCCAATGTCTCGTTAGCATTATGACACTCAAATGTTAAGACTAGCAAGTAATGTCCATTCAAATTAAACTCACTGTGGTCCCAGGAGCAATCACTGGCATCGGTGGAGCGGTCTGACTGGAGAGTCGTCTCGGTCATGTCTGCATGTCTCCCGAACCCGTAGGGTCTACACACTTAAGGTTCGGTGACGCTAGGGTTGTAGAGATATTAGTATGTGGAAATCCGAAAGTCGTTCGGAGTCCTGGATGAGATCCCGGACGTCACGAGGAGTTCCGGAATGGTCCGGAGGTAAAGATTTATATATGGGAAGTCCTATTTTGGCCACCGGAAAATGTTCGGGATTTTTTGGTATTGTACCGGGAAGGTTCTAGAAGGTTCCGAAGTGGGGCCCACCTACATGGGGGGACCCACATGAACGTGGGTAGTGGGGGCAAGGCCCCACACCCCTGGTCAAGGCGCACCAAGATCCCACCTTAGAAGGAATAAGATCATATCCCGAAGGGATATCAAGATCCCTAAAAAGGGGGGATAACAATCGTTGGGGAAGGGAAATGATGGATTTCTTTCCCCCACCTTTGCCAACGCCCCAATGGACTTGGAGGGCAAGAAACCAGCCCCCTCCACCCTTATATATAGTGGGGAGGCACATGGCAGCAGCACCCCAAGCCCTGGCGCCTCCCTCCCTCCCGTGAAACCTCTTCCTCTCCGCTTGCGCTTGGCGAAGCCCTGCCGGGATCCCGCTACTTCCACCACCACGCCGTCGTGCTGCTGGATCTCCATCAACTTCTCCTCCCCCCTTTCTGGATCAAGAAGGAGGAGACGTCCCCGCTTCGTACGTGTGTTGAACGCGGAGGAGCCGTCCGTTCGGCGCTAGGATCATCGGTGATTTGGATCACGACGAGTACGACTCCATCGACCCCGTTCTCTTGAACGCTTCCGCTCGCGATCTACAAGGGTATGTAGATGCACTCCTCCCCTCTCGTTGCTAGCATCTCCTAGATTGATCTTGGTGACAGGTAGGAAAATTTTGAATTTCTGCTACGTTCCCCAACACCTAGTACCACCCAATGGCGACGCGGGCCCTGTTGGGGTACGTAGCAGAAATTCAAAAAAATTCTACGCATCACCAAGATCAATCTATGGAGTAATCTAGCAACGAGGGGAATGGGAGTGCATCTACATACCATTGTAGATCGCGATGCGGAAGCGTTACAAGAACGCGGATGAAGGAGTCGTACTCGTAGCAATTCAGATCGCGGTTGATTCCGATCTAAGCGCCGAACCACGGCGCCTCCGCGTTCAACACACGTGCAGCCCGGTGACGTCTCCCACACCTTGATCCAGCAAGGAGAGAGGGAGAGGTTGGGGAAGACTCCGTCCAGCAGCAGCACGACGGCGTGGTGGCGGTGGAGGAGCGTGGTACTCCAGCAGGGCTTCGCCATGCACTGCAAGAGACGAGGAGGGAGAGGGGTAGGGCTCCGCCAAAGAGAGAGGAAGTCTCATGTCCCTGGCAGCCCCAAAACCCCCACTATATATAGGGGAGGCGGAGGGGCTGCGCCCCATCTAGGGTTCCCCCCCAAGGGGTGCGGCCAGCCCTAGATGGGACTTGGAGGGGCGGCCAAGGGGGGAGAGAGGAGGGCGCACCACTAGGTGGGCCTTAGGCCCATCTGAGCCTAGGGTTTCCCCTTTCCCCTTTTCCCTGCGTCTTGGGCCCATTGTGGGAGGCGCACCAGCCCACCTAGGGGCAGGTACCTTCCCACACTTGGCCCACGCAGCCCTCTGGGGCCGGTGGCCCCACCTGGTGGACCCCCGGGACCCTCCCGGTGGTCCCGGTACGTTACCGATAGCACCCGAAACTTTTCCGGTGACCAAAACAGGACTTCCCATATATAAATCTTTACCTCCGGACCATTCCGGAACTCCTCGTGACGTCCGGGATCTCATCCGGGACTCCGAACAACATTCGGTAACCACGTATATCTATTCCCTATAACCCTAGTGTCATCGAACCTTAAGTGTGTAGACCCTACGGGTTCGGGAACCATGCAGACATGACCGAGACGTTCTCCGGTCAATAACCAACAGCGGGATCTGGATACCCATGTTGGCTCCCACATGTTCCACGATGATCTCATCGGATGAACCACGATGTCAAGGATTCAATCAATCCCGTATACAATTCCCTTTGTCAATCGGTATGTTACTTGCCCGAGATTCGATCGTCGGTATCCCGATACCTTGTTCAATCTCGTTACCGGCAAGTCTCTTTACTCGTTCCATAACACATCATCCCGTGATCAACTCCTTGGTCACATTGTGCACATTATGATGATGTCCTACCGAGTGGGCCCAGAGATACCTCTCTGTTTACACGGAGTGACAAATCCCAGTCTCGATTCGTGCCAACCCAACAGACACTTTCGGAGATACCTGTAGTGCACCTTTATAGCCACCCAGTTACGTTGTGACGTTTGGTACACCCAAAGTTCCTACGGTATCCGGGAGTTGCACAATCTCATGGTCTAAGGAAATGATACTTGACATTAGAAAAGCTCTTAGCAAATGAACTACACGATCTTGGGCTAGGCTTAGGATTGGGTCTTGTCCATCACATCATTCTCCTAATGATGTGATCCCATTATCAACGACATCCAATGTCCATGGTCAGGAAACCGTAACCATCTATTGATCAACGAGCTAGTCAACTAGAGGCTTACTAGGGACATGGTGTTGTCTATGTATCCACACATGTATCTGAGTTTCCTATCAATACAATTCTAGCATGGATAATAAACGATTATCATGAACAAGGAAATATAATAATAACCAATTTATTATTGCCTCTAGGGCATATTTCCAACAGTCTCCCACTTGCACTAGAGTCAATAATCTAGTTCACATCACCATGTGCTTAACACTCACAGGTCACATCACCATGTGACCAACATCCAAAGAGTTTACTAGAGTCAACAATCTAGTTCACATCACTATGTGATTAACACTCAATGAGTTCTGGTTTGATCATGTTATGCTTGTGAGAGAGGTTATTAGTCAACGGGTCTGAACCTTTCAGATCCGTGTGTGCTTTACGAATATCTATGTCATCTTGTGGATGCTACCACGCGCTACTTGGAGCCATTTCAATAACTGCTCTACTATACGAATCCGGTTTACTACTCAGAGTCATCCGGATTAGTGTCAAAGTTCGCATCGACGTAACCCTTTACGACGAACTCCTTTTCACCTCCATAATCGAGAAAATTCCTTAGTCCACTAGATACTAAGGATAAGTTCGACCGCTGTCATGTGATCCATTCCCGGATCACTATTGTACCCCTTGACCAACTCATGGTAAGGCACACTTCATGTGCGGTACACAACATAGCATACTGTAGAGCCTACGTCTAAAGCATAGGGGACGACCTTCGTCCTTTCTCTCTCTTCTGCTGTGGTCAGGTCTTGAGTCTTACTCAATACTCACACCTTGTAACACAGCCAAGAACTCCTTCTTTGCTGATCTATTTTGAACTCTTTCAAAATCATGTCAAGGTGTGCGTTCTTTCAAAGTATCATCAGGCGTCTTGATCTATATCTATAGATCTTGATGCCCAATATGTAAGCAGCTTTATCCAGGTCTTCCTTTGAAAAACTCCTTTCAAACAACCCTTTATGCTTTCCAGAAATTTTACATCATTTCGGATCAACAATATGTCATTCACATATACTTATCAGAAATGTTGTAGCGCTCCCACTCACTTTATTGTAAATACAAATTTCTAACAAACTTTGTATAAACCCAAAAACTTTGATCACTCCATCAAAGCATATATTCTGACTCCGAGATGCTTCCTCTAATCCATGGAAGGATCGCTGGAGCTAGCATACCTTTTAGCATCCTTAGGATCGACAAAACCTTCCTGATTGTATCACATACAACCTTTCCTTACGAAAACTGGTAAGGAAACTTGTTTTGACATCCATCTGCCAAATTTCTTAAATGCAGCTAATGCTAAAATGATTCCGACGGACTTAAGCATCGCTACGGATGAGAAAATCTCATCGTAGTCAACTCCTTGAACTTGTGAAAATACTCTTTGCCACAAGTCGAGCTTCATAGATGGTAACATTACCGTCCACGTCCGTCTTCTTCTTAAAGATCCATTTATCTCAATGGCTTGCCGATCATCGGGCAAGTTCACCAAAGTCCATGCTTTGTTCTAAAACATGGATCCTATCTTGGATTTCATGGCTTCTAACCATTTGTCGGAATATGGGCCCACCGTCGCTTCTCCACAGCTCATAGGTTCATCGTTGTCCAACAACATGACTTCCAAGACAGGAATACGTACCACTCTGAAGTAGTACGCATCCTTGTCGTCCTATGAGGTTTGGTAGTGACTTGATCCGAAGTTTCATGATCACTATCATAAGCTTCCACTTCAATTGGTATAGGTGCCACAGGAACAACTTCTTGTGCCCTGCTACACACTAGTTGAAGTGATGGTTCAATAACCTCATCAAGTCTCCACCATCCTCCCACTCAATTCTTTCGAGAGAAACTTTTCCTCGAGAAAGGATCCGTTTCTAGAAACAATCACTTTTGCTTCCAGATCTGAAATAGGAGGTATACCCAACTGTTTTGGGTATTCTATGAAGATGCATTTATCCGCTTTGGGTTCGTGCTTATCAGCCTGAAACCTTTTTCACATAAGCGTCGCAGCCCCAAACTTTTAAGAAACGACAGCTTAGGTTTCTAAACCATAGTTCATACGGTGTTGTCTCAATGGAATTGCGTGGTGCCCTATTTAAAGTGAATGCGGTTGTCTCTAATGCCTAACCCATAAACGATAGTTGTAATTCGATAAGAGACATCATGGTATGCACCATATCCAATAGGGTGCAGTTATGATGTTCGGACACACCATCACACTATGGTGCTCCAAGCGGTATTAGTCGTGAAACAATTTCCACAGTTTCTTATTTGTGTGCCAAACTTGTAACTCAGATACTCATCTCTATGATTATATCACGGACATTTTATCCTCTTGTCACGACGATCTTCAACTTCACTCTGAAATTACTTGAACCTTTCAATAATCCAGACTTGTGTTTCATCAAGTAAATACACTCAGCATCTACTCAAATCATCTGTGAAGTAAGAACATAATGATATCCACTGCATGCCTCAACACTCATTGGACCGCACACATCAAAATGTATTACTTCCAACAAGTTTCTCTCTTGTTCCATCTTACTGAAAACGAGGCCTTTCAGTCATCTTGCCCATGTGGTATGATTTGCATGTCTCAAGTGATTCAAAATCAAGTGAGTCCAAACGATCCATCTGCATGGAGTTTCTTCATGCATATATACCAATAGACATGGTTCGCATGTCTCAATCTTTTCAAAAACGAGTGAGTCCAAAGATCCATCTACATGGAGCTTCTTCATGCGTTCTATACCAATATGACTCAAATGGCAGTGCCACAAGTATGTGGTACTATCATTACTATCTTTTGGCACGAACATCTGTATCACTGCGATCGAGATTCATTTTAGGTGCAAGACCATTGAAGGTATTATTCAAATAAACAGAGTAACCATTATTCTCCTTAAATGAATAACCGTATTGCGATAAACATAATCTAATCATGTTTATGCTCAACGCAAACACCAAATAACAATTATTTAGGTTTAACACCAACCCCGATGGTAGAGGGAGCATGCGATGCTTGATCACATCAACCTTGGAAACACTTCCAACACATATCGTCATCTCACCTTTAGCTAGTCTCCATTTATTCCGCAGCTTTTATTTCGAGTTACTAACACTTAGCAACCGAACCGGTATCTAATACCCTGGTGCTGCTAGGAGTACTAGTAAAGTACACATTCATATAATGTATATCCAATATACTTCTGTCGACCTTGCCTGCCTTCTCATCTACCAAGTATCTAGGGTAGTTCTGCTTCAGTGCCCGTTCCCCTCATTACAGAAGCACTTAGTCTCGGGTTTGGGTTCAACCTTGGGATTCTTCACTAGAGTAGAAAATGATTTGCCCTTTCATGAAGTATCCCTTTTGCCCTTGCCCTTCTTGAAACTAGTGGTTTTACTAACCATCAACAATTGATGCTCCTATTTGATTTCTACTTTTACGGTGTCAAACATCGCGAATAGCTCAAGGATCATCATATCTATCCCTGATATGTTATAGTTCATCACGAAGCTCTAATAGCTTGGTGGCAGTGACTATGGAGAACCATCACTATCTCATCTGGAAGATTAATTCCCACTCGTTTCAAGGGATTGTAGTACTCAGACAATCTGAGCACATGCTCAACGATTGAGCTTTTCTCCCTTAGTTTGCAGGCTTAAGAAACTTGTCAGAGGTCTCATACCTCTTGACGTGGGCACTAGTCTGAAATCCCAATTTCAGTCTTCGGAACATCTCATATGTTCTGTGACGTTTCAAAACGTCTTTGGTGCCACAATTCTAAACCGTTAGCATTACGCACTGAACTATCATGTAGTCATCAAAACGTGTATGCCAGATGTTTCGCAACATCTACAGACGACGCTGAGGTTCAGCACACCGAGCGTTGCATTAAGGACATAAGCCTTCTGTGCAGCAATGAGGACAATCCTCAGTTTACGGACCCAGTCCACATAATTGCTACTATCAACTTTCAACTAAATTTTCTCTAGGAACATATCTTAAACAATAGAACTAAAGCGTAAGCTATGACATAATTTGCAAAGACCTTTTGACTATGTTCATGATAATTTAGTTCATCTGATTATTTAATAAACTCCCACTCAGATAGACATCCCTCTAGTCATCTAAGTGATACATGATCTGAGTCAAACTAGGTCGTGTCCGATCATCACGTGAGACGGACTAGTCATTATCGGTGAACATCTCCATGTTGATCGCATCTACTATACGACTCATGTTCGACCTTTCGATCTCTTGTGTTCCGAGGCCATGTCTGTACATGCTAGGCTCGTCAAGTCAACCTAAGTGTTTCACATGTGTTCCGAGGCCATGTCTGTACATGCTAGGCTCGTCAACACCCGTTGTATTCGAACGTTAGAATCTATCACACCCGATCATCACATGGTGCTTTGAAACAACGAACCTTCGCAACGGTGCACAGTTAGGGGGAACACGTCTCTTGAAATTTTAGTGAGGGATCATCTTATTTATGCTACCGTCGTTCTAAGCAAATAAGATGTAAACATGACAAACATCACATGCAAATCATAAAGTGACTTGATATGGCCAATATCATCTTGCGCCTTTTGATCTCCATCTTCGAGGCGCGGCATGATCACCTTTGTCACCGGCATGACACCATGATCTCCATCATCGTGTCTTCATGAAGTTGTCTCGCCAACTATTACTTCTACTACTATAGCTAACGGTTAGCAATAAAGTAAAGTAATTACATGGCGTTTTCATTGACACGCAGGTCATACAATAAATTAAGACAACTCCTATGGCTCCTGCCGGTTGTCATACTCATCGACATGCAAGTCGTGATTCCTATTACAAGAACATGATCAATCTCATACATCACATATATCATTCATCACATCCTTTTGGCCATATCACATCACATAGCATACCCTGCAAAAACAAGTTAGACGTCCTCTAATTGTTGTTGCATGTTTTACGTGGCTGCTATGGGATTCTAGCAAGAACGTTTCTTACCTACGCAAAAGCCACAACGTGATATGCCAATTTCTATTTACCCTTCATAAGGACCCTTTTCATCGAATCCGATCCGACTAAAGTGGGAGAGACAGACACCCGCTAGCCACCTTATGCAACTAGTGCATGTCAGTCGGTGGAACCTGTCTCACGTAAGTGTACGTGTAAGGTCGGTCCGGGCCGCTTCATCCCACGATGCCGCCGAATCAAGATAAGACTAGTAACGGCAAGCAAATTGACAAAATCGATGCCCACAACTACTTTGCGTTCTACTCGTGCATAGAAACTACGCATAGACCTAGCTCATGATGCCACTGTTGGGGTACGTAGCAGAAATTCAAAAAAATTCTACGCATCACCAAGATCAATCTATGGAGTAATCTAGCAACGAGGGGAATGGAAGTTCATCTACATACCATTGTAGATCGCGATGCAGAAGCGTTGCAAGAACGCGGATGAAGGAGTCGTACTCGTAGCGATTCAGATCGCGGTTGATTCCGATCTAAGCGCCGAAACACGGCGCCTCCGCGTTCAACACACGTGCAGCCCGGTGACGTCTCCCACACCTTGATCCAGCAAGGAGAGAGGGAGAGGTTGGGGAAGACTCCGTCCAGCAGCAGCACGACGGCGTGGTGGTGGTGGAGGAGCGCGGTACTCCAGCAGGGCTTCACCAAGCACTGCAAGAGACGAGGAGGGAGAGGGGTAGGGCTGCGCCAAAGAGAGAGGAAGTCTCATGTCCCTGGCAGCCCCAAAACCCCCACTATATATAGGGGAGGGGGAGGGGCTGCGCCCCCATCTAGGGTTCCCCCCCAAGGGGTGCGGCCAGCCCTAGATGGGATTTGGAGGGGCGGCCAAGGGGGGAGAGAGGAGGGCGCACCACTAGGTGGGCCTTAGGCCCATCTGAGCCTAGGGTTTCCCCTTTCCCCTTTTCCCTGCGCCTTGGGCCCCTTGTGGGAGGCGCACCAGCCCACCTAGGGGCTGGTACCTTCCCACACTTGGCCCACGCGGCCCTCTGGGGCCGGTGGCCCCACCTGGTGGACCCCCGGGACCCTCCCGGTGGTCCCGGTACGTTACCGATAGCACCCGAAACTTTTCCGGTGACCAAAACAGGACTTCCCACATATAAATCTTTACCTCTGGACCATTCCGGAACTCCTCGTGATGTCCGAGATCTCATCCGGGACTCCGAACAACATTCGGTAACCACGTATATCTATTCCCTATAACCCTAGTGTCATCGAACCTTAAGTGTGTAGGCCCTACGGGTTCGGGAACCATGCAGACATGACCGAGACGTTCTCCGGTCAATAACCAACAGCGGGATCTGGATACCCATGTTGGCTCCCACATGTTCCACGATGATCTCATCGGATGAACCACGATGTCAAGGATTCAATCAATCCCGTATACAATTCCCTTTGTCAATCGGTATGTTACTTGCCCGAGATTCGATCGTCGGTATCCCGATACCTTGTTCAATCTCGTTACCGGCAAGTCTCTTTACTCATTCCGTAACACATCATCCCGTGATCAACTCCTTGGTCACATTGTGCACATTATGATGATGTCCTACCGAGTGGGCCCAGAGATACCTCTCCGTTTACACGGAGTGACAAATCCCAGTCTCGATTCGTGCCAACCCAACAGACACTTTCGGAGATACCTGTAGTGCACCTTTATAGCCACCCAGTTACGTTGTGACGTTTGGTACACCCAAAGCATTCCTACGGTATCCGGGAGTTGCACAATCTCATGGTCTAAGGAAATGATACTTGACATTAGAAAAGCTCTTAGCAAACGAACTACACGATCTTGTGCTAGGCTTAGGATTGGGTCTTGTCCATCACATCATTCTCCTAATGATGTGATCCCGTTATCAACGACATCCAATGTCCATGGTCAGGAAACCGTAACCATCTATTGATCAACGAGCTAGTCAACTAGAGGCTTACTAGGGACATGGTGTTGTCTATGTATCCACACATGTATCTGAGTTTCCTATCAATACAATTCTAGCATGGATAAGAAACGATTATCATGAACAAGGAAATATAATAATAACCAATTTATTATTGCCTCTAGGGCATATTTCCAATAGGCCCGTAAGACACACAGCCATGTTAGTAAAAGTTTTGTAATGTCTAGACTCGACTTCGGCCAAGGAGTGTGGAAAGGGGGATTCCTACAGGCAGTCGGCTCTGATACCAATTTGTGATGCCCCCGTTTCAATCGTACACTAATCATGCACGCAAACGTGTACGATCAAGATCAGGGACTCACGGGAAGATATCACAACACAACTCTAAAACATAAATAAGTCATACAAGCATCATAATACAAGACAGGGGCCACAAGGGCTCGAATACAAGTGCTTGATCATAGAGTCAGCGGAAGCAACAATATCTGAGTACAGACATAAGTTAAGCAAGTTTGCCTTAAGAAGGCTAGCACAAACGGGGATACAGATCGAAAGAGGCGCGGGCCTCTTGCCTGGGATCCTCCTAACTACTCCTGGTCGTCGTCAGCGGGCTGCACGTAGTAGTAGGCACCTCCGGTGTAGTAGGAGTCGTCGTCGACGGTGGCGTCTGGCTCCTGGGCTCCAGCATATTGTTGCAACAACCAGGTAGAAAGGAAAGGGGGAAAAGAGGGAGAAAAGCAACCGTGAGTACTCATCCAAAGTACTGGCAAGCAAGGAGCTACAGTACATATGCATGGGTATATGTGTAAAGGGCCATATCAGTGGACTGAACTGCAGAATGCCAGAATAAGGGGGGATAGCTAGTCCTGTCGAAGACTACGCTTCTAGCAGCCTCCATCTTGCAGCATGTAGAAGAGAGTAGATTGAAGTCCTCCAAGTAGCATCGCATAGCATAATCCTACCCGGCAATCCCCTCCTCGTCGCCCTGCTAGAAAGCGATCACCGGGTTGTATCTGGCACTTGGAAGGGTGTGTTTTATTAATTATCCGGTTCTAGTTGTCATAAGGTCAAGGTACAACTCCGGGTCGTCCTTTTACCGAGGGACACGGCTATTCGAATAGATAAACTTCCCTGCAGGGGTGCACCACATAACCCAACACGCTCGATCCCATTTGGCCGGACACACTTTTCTGGGTCATGCCCGGCCTCGGAAGATCAACACGTCGCAGCCCTACCTAAGCACAATAGAGAGGTCAGCACGCCGGTCTAAATCCTACGGCGCAGGGGTCTGGGCCAATCGCGCATTGCACACCTGCATGTTGCGAGGGCAGCCGAAAGCTGACCTGGCCTAGTAGGCGTTCCAGTCCAATCCGGCGCGCGCCGCTCAGTCGCTGACATCACGAAGGCTTCGGCTGATACCACGACGCCAAGTGCCCATAACTGTTCCCGCGTAGTTGGTTAGTGCGTATAGACCAAATGGCCAGACTCAGATCAAATACCAAGAACTCGTTAAGCGTGTTATTTTGAAGTAACCGCGGACGCCGTCCAGGGCCAGGCCCACCTCTCACGTAGGCAGTCTCAACCTGCCCTATCGCTCCGCCACAAAGATCCACTCGCGGGTACTCCTACGAGCCGACCCGACTTTAGTCACCACAGGTATCATGTATAGAGTATGTAAGTATATACCCGTGATCACCGCCCAAGTGATCACGGCCCGATAGTATAGCACAGCAGACGGACAAGAATGTAGGGCCACTGATGGAAAACTAGCATCCTATACTAAGCATGTAGGATTGCAGATAAAGGTAACAACAGTAGTAGCAAGGATAGGCTATGCATCAGGATAGGATTAACGGAAAGCAGTAACATGCTACACTACTCTAATGCAAGCAGTATAGAGAAGAATAGGCGATATCTGGTGATCAAGGGGGGGCTTGCCTGATTGCTCTTGCAAGAAGGAGGGGTCGTCAACAGCGTAGTCGGTCGGGGCTCCAGCAGCAGCGTCGGTCTCGTAGTCTACCGGAGAGAAGAGGGGGAAGAAACAATGAATACAATGCAAACAGATGCATGACATGACAAAGCGTGATGCTAGGTGTGCCCTAACACGGTAGTAGGTGATACCGGCGAAGGGGGGGAGCATCCGAGAAAGTATTCCCGATGTTTCGCATTTTCGGACAGATGGACCGGAGGTGAAATGTTGTAGGTTCACTATGCTAGGGACGTGTGGTGAATGAACGGGCTGCGTATCCGGATTCGTCTCGTCGTTCTGAGCAACTTTCATGTAGAAAGTATTTTCATCCGAGTTATGGATTATTTTATATGATTTTCTAAAGATTTAATCATTTTCTGGAATTATTTAAATGAACAGAAAAGGGAATTATGACATCAGCATGATGCAATGCTGACGTCAGCAGGTCAACAGGTCGGCTGACCAGTCAAACCAGACAGGTGGCGCCCACATGTCAACCACTGTTAATTAACAGAGTTTAAATTAATCTAATCTGAGGTTAAATAGCTACTGGGCCCCACATGTCAGTCTCTAATTAGTAACTAATTAGGTTTTAATTATTAAAACATTTTAATTAATTAATATAGGCGATGGGGCCCACGTGTCAGTGGCTCTGGGCTGCCTGGTCAGCAGTTGACTGGGTCAACCCGGTCAACTAGGACCCACGGGGCCCACGGGTAGTGGCTCTGGGGTGGCCCCAGGTGTGCCACGTCGGTGGTCGCCGGCGGCTCGACGCCGGCGACGCCAAAATGTGGCGGAGGGCGTCGGGCCTCGTCGGATTTCGCCTACGGGCGACCATTTCACGTGCGCTAGGGTGCGTTCGAACGGGCATCGAACGCCGCATCGATTGGTGGCCTCGGCCGCAGCAGGGGAGGCCAGAAAAGATGCTGGCGACGAGATGGAGCGGGCGGCCGTTATGGGTGAGCTCAGGTTCATCGACACAGGGCACGGGGAGGCTCGTGGGTGTGCTGGTTGGGCTCCTGGGAGCACCAGGAACTCGATCGTGGGCTTGCGCGAGCGTGACGGCAGCTGTGGCCATGGAGGCGAGGCGATCCGCGGCGACGGGCTCACGACAATGACGACAAGGTAGCTACGGGGCATGAGTGGTCAATGAAGAGGAGCAAGGGATGAAGAAGCTCACCGCGCGGCTCACACGTAGGCCCGTGACGGTTTAGGAGCGCAGAGGTGGCCGGAGACGACGGCGGTCACCGGTGACAGAGAAGATGGGGACGAGGTGGATCTGGCGCTGTGGTGCCTCCCGGCTCCAACGGCGGGCACCGGTCGACGTGGAGGACGACGACGGACGCCTACAGCATGTCGGGGTGCAGGGCGATGATGGTGGCCGCGGGGACGACGGAGAACAGCGGCGAGCATGCTCGGTTGCGGTGGGGATCGAGGGGGGAAAGAGAGGTGGATCTGAGGGGGAGGCGCAGAGGCGCAGGAACCATGGGCGGGGCGAGTGGGAGAGGGGCCCGAGGAGGCGGGGGCGCTGGCGTCCTTATCCTCGACGCCGGCTAGGGGGCTCCGGCGGGGACGCGTCCCTGTTCCGACTCTGGTCGGGGGAACAGGGGAGGGGAGGGAGCGACCGAGGGAGGCGGCTGGGCCAGCCGGATGGGCCAGGTGGGCCGGCCTGGCTGTGAGCTGGGCCGTCTGGTCCAGGGGGTCCTTTTCTCTTTTTTTCTTTTTCTCTTTCGTCTACAACTTTTGTATTTTCTTTTCTTTATTTTTCTTTTCTATTTTATTTCACTTTAAAATAGTTAGGCATTTTCTAAAAAAATGTTTTCTCCACAATAATTACTAGTGCAATATTTGGCACCCACCGAACATTTTTGTTTTGACTTTTGAAAACTTTGGGTGTTTGTCACTAATTCATTTTTTGAATTTGAAATGTTTTGAACTAACACTTGATTAGCAACAGTAACAGAGATGACATGGCATCATCAGGAGAGTTTTACTATAGCCTAATTATCCGGGCGTTACAATCATGAAGCACATTACAAGCACATTTAAGTCTAACCCACTTCCTGTGCATAGGGATTTTGTGAGCAAACAATTTATGGGAACAAGAATCAACTAGCATAGGAAGGCAAAACGAGCATAACTTCAAGATTTTCAACACATAGAGAGGAAACTTGATATTATTGCAATATGTAAAAGCATATGTTCCTCTTTCATAATAATTTTCTATAGCATCATGAAGAAATTCAACAATATAACCATCACCTAAAGCATTCTTTTCATGACACAAAAGCATAGAAAACTTATTACTCTCCACATAAGCAAATTTCTTCTCATCAATAGTACTGGGAGAAAACTCAACAAAATAACTATCTTGAGAATGAAAATTAAAATCATGATGAGAAGTTTCATGGTTATCATTATTCAATATAGCATACATGTCATCACCATAATCATCATAGATAGCAACTTTGTTATCATAGTCAATTGAAGCCTCATCCAAAATGGTGGATTCATCAATAAATAAAGTCGCGACCTCTCCAAATCCACTTTCATCATTATAATCATCATAAATAGGAGGCATGCAATCATTATAACAAATTTGCACATCAAATCTTGGGGAACTAAAAATATCATCTTCATCAAACATAGCATCTCCAAGCTTATGGCTTTGCATATCATTAGCATTATGGATATTCAAAGAATTCATACTAACAACATTGCAATCATGCTCATCATTCAAATATTTTGTGCCAAACATTTTATTGACTTCTTCTAACAATTGAGCACAACTTTTCGATCCATCATTTTCAAGAAACATATTATAAAGATGATCAATAATATGATGCAACCTCAATTCCATTTTTTATGTAGTTTTCTTTTATAAACCAAACTAGTGATAAACCAAGAAACTAATAGATTCAATTGCAAGATCTAAATATATACCTTCATGCACTCACCTCCCCGGCAATGGCGCCAGAAAAGAGGTTGATGTCTACTACGCAACTTTATTCTTGTAGACACGTGTTGGGCCTCCAAGCGCAGAGTTTTGTAGGACAGTAGCAATTTTCCCTCAAGTGGATGACCTAAGGTTAATCAATTCGTGAGAGGTGTAGGATGAATATGTTCTCTCTCACACGACCCTGCAACCAAATACAAGAAATCTCTTGTGTCCCCAACACAGCCAATACAATGGCAAATTGTATGGGTGTACTAGTTCGGCGAAGAGATGGTGATAAAAGTGTAATATTGATGGTAGAATTATATTTTTGTAATCTGAATAAATAAAAACAGCAAGGTAGAAAATAGTAAACGGGCACAAAAACGGTATTGCAATGCTTAAAAACAAGGCCTAGGGTCCGTACTTTCACTTGTGCAATCTCTCAATAGTGCTAACATAGTTGGATCATATGATTATCCCTCAAAGTACAATAAAGAATCACTCCCGAGTTCCTATTAGCAGAGAACAAAAGATAGGAATTGTTTGTAGGGTACGAAACCACCTCAAAGCTATTTTTTCCGCTCGATCTATTCAATAGTTCGTACTAAAATAACGCAAAGCTATTTTTTCTGTTTGATCTATCCTAGAGTTCGTACTAGAATAACACCAAAGCATATTCATATTCATAATACTCAATCCACACAAAGAACTACAAGGGGACCCCCAAAGTTTCTATCAGAGAAAAGATAATAAAAACGTGCATCAACCCCTATGCAAAGATTACCCCAATATCACCACGGGAATCCGCAAGTTGAATGCCATAACATATATCAAGTGAATCAATAAGATACCCCAATGTCACCTGAGGTATTCATACCGTAAGACATGTATCATGTGTTCTCATCTCTGAATATTCAATCCGACAAGACAAAACTTCAAAGGGTAAAGATTCAATTCATCATAACAAGAGTATAGAGGGGAGAAACATCATATGATCCATCTATATTAACAAAGCCCATGATCTAGATCATGAGAGAGAGATAAAACACATAGCTACTGGTACAAACCCCCAGCCCCGAGGGTGGACTACTCCCTCCTCATTGTGGTGGCTGCCAGGATGATGAAGATGGCCACCGGAGATGATTCCCCCCTCCGGCAGGGTGCCAGAACGAGTCTAGATTGGTTTTCGATGGCTACAGAGGCCTGCGGCGGTGGAACTTCTGATCTAGGTTAACCCCGATGGGTTTCGGAATATTTGGGAATTTATAGTGCAAAGAGGTGGTGCGGGAGGCCACCGAGGTGGGCACAACCCACCTGGGCGTGCCGGGGGGCCTGGCGCCCTGGTGGGTTGTGCCCCCCTTGGGGCACCCCCCCCAGGTGCTGCTCTGGCCCAATGGATATCTTCTGGCCCATAAAAAATCCCTGTGGAGTTTCGTTGCGTTTGGACTCCATTTGATATTGATTTCCTACGATGTAAAAAACAAGCAAAAAACAGCAACTGGCACTGGGCACTGGTCAATAGGTTAGTCCCAAAAAATGATATAAAGTTGCTATAAATGATTGTAAAACATCCAAGATTGATAAAATAACAGCATGAATACTTCATAAATTATAGATACGTTGGAGACGTGTCACAAAGCTCCACCGCTCCACCCCGCAGCGATATAAATCACTTATCAATGCGGTGTCGAGCCCCCAAGTGATTAAGAGGCTTCCCCTAAACACGTGGCAGCCCATTAGAAGACAGATTACCCTCGTGTGACACCCGTCCAGAGGCGCGTCAAGCAGATAAGCAGGAGACGATTAAGCGGCACAACGGGCTTGCCGGGATTCACCCTCCTCATGACACCTAGCAGTGCATTTAATGTACTTTGTCCTAACTGCCAGAGTTAGGTATGATAGCACTGTTAGCTATCTAATCATTAGACAAAGACTGTTTTGCCACTGTGGTTACCCCTTGAGCTATAAAAGGAGGGCCATGGCAAACCATAGAGGGATTCGGACCCCTTCACACATGTGCGCGCGTAGCTGCTCCTCCCCCGAGGAAACCTTGCCGGGATCAAGTGCTACATGTCATTGTGTTCTTCCACTCAATCCACCAAAGCAGGAGTAGGATTTTACGCCTCACGGCGGCTCGAACCTGGGTAAAAATCACCATTGTCATCGCCGTTGTGCTGTCTCATTGCCTCCACTCTTTGTGCAACGTGACCTTCCCCCTTGCGAAGCACAAGGGGCTCATGGCCCCATAGGTGATTGTGTCCAGCCATGACACAAACCCAAGAAGGATCACAACTCCATGGCTCACATGTATAAGCCTATTCCTGGTGCAGCTCTAGAGACTCACAAATTTGGATCATTCTACTATCTGCTTGCTGGACTGACCACCATAAACATCATACTAAGGCATACCCTCTTGCCTAAGTTTGGAGATCACAGGATTATACGTGGCCATTCCATCAACTTGCTACACCTGTTTAATGTTCCCCAAAAGTTCAAGGTCATGAGCTTTATAGTTGAGACAGTCAAGAGGATAGCAGATGGCCAAAAGAGGTCATGTGGATAGGCTCCACATATATAGATGTTGACCAACTCCAAGGTTGGAACTGGAACATATCTAATTGACAAAGAGCATCTACCTCTTAGGCCAGATTTTGAGGACAATGAAGTTGTCATGGATGCATCACATCCTACATCTGTTGAGGCCAAGGAGAAGATTGAGAAAGCAAAGGCTACAAAAGCAGCAAAGGCAACAAGTGCTTGATGACCCACAAGTATAGGGGATCTATCGTAGTCCTTTCGATAAGTAAGAGTGTCGAACCCAACAAGGAGCAGAAGGAAATGATAAGCGGTTTTCAGCAAGGTATTCTCTGCAAGCACTGAATAATAAGTAACAGATAGTTTTGTGATAAGATAATTGGTAACGAGCAACAAGTAACAAAAGTAAATAAAGTGCAGCAAGGTGGCCCAATCCTTTTTGTAGCAAAGGACAAGCCTGGACAAACTCTTATATAGAGAAAAGCGCTCCCGAGGACACATGGGAATTATCATAAAGCTAGTTTTCATCACGTTCATATGATTCGCGTTCGGTACTTTGATAATTTGATATGTGGGTGGACCGGTGCTTGGGTGCTGTCCTTACTTGGACAAGCATCCCACTTATGATTAACCCCTATTGCAAGCATCCGCAACTACAAAAGAAGTATTAAGGTAAACCTAACCATAGCATGAAACATATGGATCCAAATCAGCCCCTTACGAAGCAACGCATAAACTAGGGTTTAAGCTTCTGTCACTCTAGCAACCCATCATCTACTTATTACTTCCCAATGCCTTCCTCTAGGCCCAATAATGGTGAAGTGTCATGTAGTCGACGTTCACATAACACCACTAGAGGATAGACAACATACATCTCATCAAAATATCGAACGAATACCAAATTCACATGACTACTAATAGCAAGACTTCTCCCATGTCCTCAGGAACAAACGCAACTACTCACAAAGCATATTCATGTTCATAATCAGAGGAGTATTAATATGCATAAAGGATCTGAACATATGATCTTCCACCAAATAAACCAACTAGCATAAACTACAAGGAGTAATCAACACTACTAGCAACCTACAGGTACCAATCCCAGACTTGGAGACAAGAATTGGATACAAGAGATGAACTAGGGTTTGAGAGGAGATGGTGCTGGTGAAGATGTTGATGGAGATTGCCCTCTCCCGATGAAGATCACCATGACTCTTGCATAAGGTAAAAGATTATAATAAAATATAGGCCCTTCGCAGAGGGAAGCAGAGGTTGCCATGCGCTTTCAGGGTTGGATGCACAAAATCTTAATGCGAAAGAACGTCACTTTATATTGCCACTTGTGATATGAACCTTTATTATGCAGTCCGTCGCTTTTATTTCTTCCACATCACAAGATCGTATAAAGCTTATTTCCTCCACACCAATCAATTATACATATTTAGAGAGCAATTTTTATTGCTTGCACCGATGACAACTTACTTGAAGGATCTTACTCAATCCATAGGTAGATATGGTGGACTCTCATGGCAAAACTGGTTTAAGGGTTTTTGGAAGCACAAGTAGTATCTCTACTTGGTGCAAAGAATTTGGCTAGCATGAGGGGGAAAGGCAAGCTCAACATGTTGGATGATCCATGACAATATACTTTATCTCAGATATAAGAAAACATAACCCATTACATTGTCTTCCTTATCCAACATCAACTCTTTAGCATGTCATATTTTAATGAGTGCTCCCAATCATAAAAGATGTCCAAGATAGTGTATTTATATGTGAAACATCTCTTTCTTTATTACTTCCTATTAATTGCAACGATGACCAAAGCTATGTTTGCCAACTCCCAACAATTTTTAATCATCATACTCTTTCTATGTGAAGTCATTACTCTCAATAAGATTAATATGATCTCTTTATTTCTTTTTATTCTTTTCTCTTTTCTTTTATTCACTCAAGATCATAGTAAGATAATCAAGCCCTTGACTCAACACTAATCTTTATTATATAGCTCACGGACTCGATTACATAGAGAGATCACAAAGCAAAAATCAAAACTAGATCATACCAAAACTTTATTCTACTAGATTAAGATACTACTAATAGGATCGAACTAAGAAAAATGGTAAAGTTAGGAGTGTGATGGTGATACGATACCGGGGCACCTCCCCCAAGCTTGGCAGTTGCCAAGGGGAGTGCCCATACCCATGTGATTATGTCTCCTTCTTCGGGGATGGTGATGTGATATTCTTGGCGATAATGCCCCTCAGGATACGATTCTCTTCCTCGAGCTTATTGAGTTGCTGCTTGAGATCCATTATCTCCTTATGAAGCTTCCCTGTAACGGCTAAAGCTCCTTGCACCCAAGGGTGTTGCATAGCTGCGGGAGAACAAGTGATACTCTTCTTCATATTTTCATAAGAAAGAAATCTAACATTGGAAGGGATAACCGAGTTTCGAATAGCCGAGCTCTGTAGTTCCCCCATCGTGAATCCAGCTCGGAAGCGAGAAGTGACTTCTTCATCCTCTTCCATGGCGTCGATCCTCATCAAATCAGCCTCCATCTCTTCCTCCGTTGCTGGCCCAAAGTGGTCAGCATCGCTGTTTGTCCTTGGTCCCGATGCCGGATGAGACACCCGGCTCTCCCCGACTGACTCTTGAGAAGACATCTTGCTCTAATCTGCAGCACCAACAGCTTGAAACAAGAACAGAGAATATTTGCATGATACAGGAGTCAAAACCTTCGGGAGATTACATAATGAATTTTTACCGACCAAAATACGTATCGTGCAAGAAAACGGAGTCCGGAGAGCACACGAGGTGCCCACGAGGCAGGGGCGCGCCCTCCACCCTCGTGGAGCCCTCGTGTCCTTCCCGGACTGCTTCTTATTTCTCTATTTTTCTAAATATTCCAAAACGGAGAAAAATTGCCTTTAGAACTGTTTTGGAGTCGGTTTACTTACCGTATCACATACCTATTCCTTTTCGGACACCGAAACGTTCCGGAAAGTGTCCCTTATGTATTCCTCCGGGGTTACGGTTTCAATAACATTGGTTTCAACATTTCTAGGATTACCTGAGATATAATGTTTGATTCTTTGACCGTTCACCACCTTCGGATTTGTGCCTTCGAAGTTGTTGATTTTTATGGCACCGGAACGATAGACCTCCTCGATAACATAAGGGCCTTCCCATTTAGAGAGAAGTTTTCCTGCAAAAAATCTTAAACGAGAGTTGTATAGCAATACATAATCACCTACATTAAACTCACGCTTTTGTATCCTTTGTCATTCCATCTTTTAACCTTTTCTTTAAACAACTTGGCATTTTCATAGGCTTGGGTTCTCCATTCATCAAGTGAGCTAATGTCGAACAACCTCTTCTCACCGACAAGTTTGAAATCATAATTGAGCTCTTTAATAGCCCAATAAGCCTTATGTTCTAGTTTGAGAGGTAAGTGACATGCTTTTCCATAAACCATTTTATACGGAGACATACCCATAGGATTTTTATATGCAGTTCTATAGGCCCATAATGCATCATCAAGTTTCTTGGACCAATTCTTTCTAGATCTATTAACAGTCTTTTGCAAAATTAATTTGACTTCCCTATTACTCAATTCTACTTGACCACTAGACTGTGGGTGATAAGGAGATGCAATTCTATGATTAACATCATACTTAGCAAGCATTTTACGGAAAGCACCATGAATGAAATGTGAACCACCATCAGTCATTAAATATCTAGGGACTCCAAACCTTGGAAAAATAACTTCTTTAAGCATCTTAATAGAAGTGTTATGATCAGCACTACTAGTTGGAATAGCTTCTACCCACTTAGTAACGTAATTAACAGCAACTAAAATATAGGTATACTCGTCAGAGGCAGGAAAAGGTCCCATATAATCAAAGCCCCAAACATCAAATGGTTCAATGACAAGTGAATAGTTCATAGGCATTTCTTGACGTCTACTAATATTACCAATTCTTTGACATTCATCACAAGATAGGACAAACTTACGGGCATCCTTGAAGAGAGTAGGCCAATAAACCGGATTGCAATACCTTATGTGCAGTTCTATCTCCAGCGTGGTGTCCTCCATAAGCCTCGGAGTGACACTTGCGTAGGATCTGTTCCTGTTCATGCTCAGGTACACAACGTCTAGTGACACCATCTACTCCTTGTTTATAAAGATGTTGGTCATCCCAGAAGTAATGTCTCAAATCATAGAAAAACTTTTTCTTTTGCTGGTATGTGAAACTAGGTGGTATGAATTTAGCAATGATGTAATTAGCATAATCAGCATACCATGGAGTAGTGCGAGAAGCATTTATGACATTTAGTTGTTCATCAGGAAAGCTATCATCAATAGGTAGTGGGTCATCAAGAACATTCTCTAACCTAGACAAGTTGTCTACAACGGCGTTCTCAGCTCCCTTTCTATCAATAATATTCAGGACAAATTCTTGTAGCAAGAGAACCCATCTAATAAGTCTAGGTTTAGCGTCTTTCTTTTCCATAAGATATTTAATAGCAGCATGATCAGTGTGAATAGTTACTTTAGAATCAACAATATAAGGTCTGAATTTATCACAAGCAAATACAACTACTAAGAATTCTTTTTCAGTGGTAGCATAATTTCTCTGAGCATTGTCTAGAGTTTTACTAGCATATTGAATAACATTTAATTTATTATCAACTCTTTGCCCTGGAACAGCACCTACATCATAATCACTAGCATCACACATAATTTCAAAAGGTAAATTCCAATCAGGTGGCTGGACAATAGGTGCAGAGATCAATGCTTTCTTAAGTATTTCAAATGCTTCTACACAATCATCATCAAAGACAAATGGTATATCTTATTGTAATAAATTAGTCAGAGGCCGAGAAATTTTTGAGAAGTACTTAATGAACCTCCTATAAAACCCGGCATGACCAAGGAAACTTCTTATACCTTTGATGTCCTTGGGACATGGCATCTTTTCAATAGCATCAACTTTAGCTTTATCAACTTCGATACCTCTTTCAGAAACTTTATGCCCCAAGACAATACCTTCATTGACCATAAAGTGGCACTTTTCCCAATTCAAGACAAGATTAGTTTCTTCACATCTCTGCAAAACTCGATCAAGTTTGCTCAAGCAATCATCAAAAGAGGATCCATAAACGGAGAAGTTGTCCATGAAAACCTCACAAATCTTTTCACAGAAGTCAGAGAATATAGCCATCATGCATCTTTGAAAGATAGTAGGTGCATTACGTAAACCAAAAGGCATACGTCTATAAGCAAAAGTACCGAAAGGGCAAGTAAAAGTGGTCTTTGATTGATCATCGGCTGACACAGGTATTTGAGAGAAACCAGAATAACCATCTAGAAAGCAAAAATGTGTATGTTTAGATAATCTTTCTATCATTTGATCGATAGAAGGTAAGGGGTAATGATCCTTTTTAGTAGCCTTATTTAATTTGCGGAAATCAATTACCATCCTATAACCTGTAATAATTCTTTGCGGAATCAATTCATCTTTATCATTAGGAACGACAGTAATACCTCCCTTCCTAGGGACACAATGGACAGGACTTACCCACTGACTATCAGCAACGGGATAAATTATACCTGCCTGAAGGAGCTTTAGTATTTCCTTTCTTACCACTTCTTTCATTTTAGGATTCAGCCGTCGTTGGTGATCTCGAACTGGTTTGGCATCTTTCTCCAAATTTATTTTGTGTTGACATAGTGTGGGACTAATGCCTTTAAGATCATCAAGAGTATATCCAAGGGCAGCGCGGTGCTTCCTCAGAGTTTTCAATAATCTCTCTTCTTCATGCTCTGAAAGGTTAGCACTAATAATAACAGGATATATCTTCTTTTCATCAAGATAAGCATATTTAAGAGTATCAGGTAACGGTTTAAGCTCAAACACATGATCACCCTTGGGTGGAGGAGGATCCCCTAGGATTTCAACAAGCAAATTGTGTTTCAGGATGGGTTCCTGTTTAAAGAATACTTCATCTATTTCCCTTCTTTCATTCATAAACATATCATTTTCATGGTCTAGCAAATATTGTTCTAAAGGATCACTAGGAGGTACGGCAATAGAAGCAAGACCAATAATTTCATCCTTACTAGGCAATTCCTCTTCACGGTGTTGTCTATAAAATTTAGAAAAGTTGAACTGATGAGACATACCACCCAAACCAATAGTAACAACATCCTTTTTGCAGTCTATCTTAGCATTAACAGTGTTCAAGAAGGGTCTACCAAAAATAATGGGACAAAAGCTATCTTGTGGGGAACCAAGAACAAGAAAATCAGCAGGATATTTAGTTTTCCCACACAAGACTTCAACATCTCTAACAATTCCCATTGGTGAAAAAGTATCTCTATTGGCAAGTTTAATTGTGACATCAATATCTTCTATCTCAGCAGCTGCAATATCATGCATAATTTCTTTGTATAAGTCAAAAGGTATTGCACTAGCACTAGCACCCATATCACATAAGCCATGATAACAATGATCTCCTATTTTAACAGAAATAACAGGCATGCCTACCACAGGTCTATGTTTATCTTTAGCACAAGGTTTGCCAATTGTAGCAGTTTCATCATGGAAATGAATAACATGCCCATCAATATTATCAGACAAGAGATCTTTAACAATAGCAATATTAGGTTCAACTTTAACTTTCTCATGAGGTGTATAGGTTCTAATATTGCTTTTACGAACCACAGTTGAAGCTTTAGCATGATCTTTGATCCTAACAGGGAAAGGTGGTTTTTCAACATAAGAAGTAGGAACAATAGGATCATTATAAGTGATAGTCTTTTCTTCAACTTTAATAGGTGCAGCTACCTTTACTTCTATGGGAGAATGATATTTAAACCATTTCTCCTTAGGGAGATAAACATGAGTAGCAAAAGATTCACAGAAAGAAGCTACTATCTCAGAGTCAAGTCCATATTTAGTGCTAAACTTACGGAAAACATCGGTATCCATAAAAGATTTAACACAATCAAACTTAGGTGTCATACCTGACTCCGTACCTTCGTCGAGGTCCCAATCTTCAGAGTTGCGTTTAATTCTTTCCCATAAATCCCATTTGAATTCAATAGTCTTCATAGTAAAAGAGCCAGCACAAGAAGTATCGAGCATGGTGCGATTGTTATCAGAGAGCCGAGCATAAAAATTTTGAATAATTATTTCTCTTGAGAGCTCATGATTGGGGCATGAATATAACATTGATTTAAGCCTCCCCCAAGCTTGAGCGATGCTTTCTCCTTTGCGAGGCAAAAAATTATATATATATATATATATATATATATATATATATATATATATATATAATTGCGATCACGATGAACAAGATGCATAGGATAAAACTTCTGATGAAATTCCAATTTCAATCGTTTGTAGTTCCATGATCCCGTATCATCACATAGCCTATACCATGTCAATGCATCTCCCTTCAAAGATAAAGGGAAGACCTTCTTCTTAATAACATCACCGGGCACACCTGCAAGCTTAAATAATCCACAAACTTCATCCACATATGTTAGGTGCTCATCGGGATGCTTTGTTCCGTCTCCTGCAAAAGGATTAGCTAGCAGTTTTTCTATCATACCCGAAGGAATCTCAAAGTAGACATTTTCATCTTCAGTAGGTTCAGTAGGTTGAGGAGCAACTCTTTGCTCTACTGGTCGGGGTGAAGATACCCTAAACAAACCCCTCAGAGGATTACTTTCCATAGTAATAAGTGACAGTAAATTTCAGCACACTATATAAATTAAATTTTTTTTCCTTACCAAATTCCACCTACCAAAGGTGCTTCACTCCCCGGCAACTGTGCCAGAAAAGAGTCTTGATGACCCACAAGTATAGGGGATCTATCGTAGTCCTTTCGATAAGTAAGAGTGTCGAACCCAACAAGGAGCAGAAGGAAATGATAAGCGGTTTTCAGCAAGGTATTCTCTGCAAGCACTGAAATAATAGGTAACAGATAGTTTTGTGATAAGATAATTGGTAACGAGCAACAAGTAACAAAAGTAAATAAAGTGCAGCAAGGTGGCCCAATCCTTTTTGTAGAAAAGGACAAGCCTGGACAAACTCTTATATAGATAAAAGTGCTCCCGAGGACACATGGGAATTATCGTCAAGCTAGTTTTCATCACGTTCATATGATTCGCGTTCGGTACTTTGATAATTTGATATGTGGGTGGACCGGTGCTTGGGTGTTGTCCTTACTTGGACAAGCATCCCACTTATGATTAACCCCTATTGCAAGCATATGCAACTACAAAATAAGTATTAAGGTAAACCTTGTTGGAAATATGCTCTAGAGGCAATAATAAATTGGTTATTATTATATTTCCTTGTTCATGATGATCGTTTATTATCCATGCTAGAATTGTATTGATAGGAAACTCAGATACATGTGTGGATACATAGACAACACCATGTCCCTAGTAAGCCTCTAGTTGACTAGCTCGTTGATCAATAGATGGTTACGGTTTCCTGACCATGGACATTAGATGTCGTTGATAACGGGATCACATCATTAGGAGAATGATGTGATGGACAAGACCCAATCCTAAGCCTAGCACAAGATCGTGTAGTTCGTTTGCTAAGAGCTTTTCTAATGTCAAGTATCATTTCCTTAGACCATGAGATTGTGCAACTCCCGGATACCGTAGGAATTCTTTGGGTGTACCAAACGTCACAACGTAACTGGGTGGCTATAAAGGTGCACTACAGGTATCTCCGAAACTGTTTGTTGGGTTGGCACGAATCGAGACTGGGATTTGTCACTCCGTGTAAACGGAGAGGTATCTCTGGGCCCACTCGGTAGGCATCATCATAATGTGCACAATGTGACCAAGGAGTTGATCACGGATGATGTGTTACAGAACGAGTAAAGAGACTTGCCGATAACGAGATTGAACAAGGTATCGGGATACCGACGATCGAATCTCGGGCAAGTAACATACCGATTGACAAAGGGAATTGTATACGGGATTGATTGAATCCTCGACATCGTGGTTCATCTGATGAGATCATCGAGGAGCATGTGGGAGCCAACATGGGTATCCAGATCCCGCTGTTGGTTATTGACCGGAGAGTCGTCTCGGTCATGTCTGCATGTCTCCCGAACCCGTAGGGTCTACACACTTAAGGTTCGGTGACGCTAGGGTTATAGAGATATTAGTATGCGGTAACCCGAAAGTTGTTCGGAGTCCCAGATGAGATCCCGGACGTCACGAGGAGTTCCGGAATGGCCCGGAGGTAAAGATTTATATATGGGAAGTCTTATTTTGGTCGCCGGAAAAGTTTCGCACTTTATCGGTATTGTACCGGGAGTGCCGAAAGGGGTCCGGGGGTCCACCAAGGGGGTCCACCAGCCCCGGGGGCCACATGGGCTGTAGGGGTGTGTGCCTTGGCCTATATGGGCCAAGGGCACCAGCCCCAAGAGGCCCATGCGCCAAGAGATAAGGGAAAGGGAGAGTCCTAAAGGGGGAAGGCACCTCCGAGGTGCCTTGGGGAGGATGGACTCCTCTCTGGCCGCACCCTTCCTTGGAGGAAGGGCCAAGGCTGCGCCCCCCCCTCTCCCTTGGCCCTATATATAGTGGGGGGAGGGAGGGCAGCAATATCTAAGCCCTGGCGCCTCCCTCTTCCTCCCGTGACACATCTCCCTCCTCCTGTAGCGCTTGGCGAAGCCCTGTTGGAATCCCGCTACTTCCACCACCACGCTGTCGTGCTGCTGGATCTCCATCAACCTCTCCTTCCCCCTTGCTGGATCAAGAAGGAGGAGACGTCGCTGCTCCGTACGTGTGTTGAACGCGGAGGTGCCGTCCTTTCGGCGCTAGGATCATCGGTGATTTGGATCACGACGAGTACGACTCCATCAACCCCGTTCTCTTGAACGCTTCCGCTCGCGATCTACAAGGGTATGTAGATGCACTCCCCTTCCCCTCGTTGCTAGATTACTCCATAGATTGATCTTGGTGATGCGTAGAAAATTTTGAATATTTGCTGCGTTCCCCAGCAAACCTAACCATAGCATGAAACATATGGATCCAAATCAGCCCGTTACGAAGCAACACATAAACTAGGGCTTAAGCTTCTGTCACTCTAGCAAACCATCATCTACTTATTACTTCCCAATGCCTTCCTCTAGGCCCAAATAATGGTGAAGTGTCATGTAGTCGACGTTCACATAACACCACTAGAGGATAGACAACATACATCTCATCAAAATATCGAACGAATACCAAATTCACATGACTACTAATAGCAAGACTTCTCCTATGTCCTCAGGAACAAACGTAACTACTCACAAAGCATATTCGTGTTCATAATCAGAGGAGTATTAATATGCATAAAGGATCTGAACATATGATCTTCCACCAAATAAACCAACTAGCATCAACTACAAGGAGTAATCAACACTACTAGCAACCTACAGGTACCAATCCCAGACTTGGAGACAAGAATTGGATACAATAGTTGAACTAGGGTTTGAGAGGAGATGATGCTGGTGAAGATGTTTATGGAGATTGCCCTCTCCCGATGAGAGGAGCGTTGGTGATGACGATGGCGATGATTTCCCCCTCCCGAAGGGAAGTGTCCCCGGTAGAACAGCTCTGCCGGAGCCCTAGATTGGTTCCGCCAAGGTTCCGCCTCGCGGCGGCGGAGTCTCGTCCCGAAAGCTTGCCTATGATTTTTCTTCGGACGAAAGACTTCATATAGTAGAAGATGGGCACCGGAGGGCCAACGGGGGCCCACGAGGCAGGGGGCGCGCCCTCCACCCTCGTGGACAGGTGGAGGCCCCCCTAACGTGGATTCTTCTTCCAGTATTTTTTATTATTTCCAAAAATAACTTTCGTGGAGTTTCAGGACTTTTGGAGTTGTGCAGAAAGGTCTGTAATATTTGCTCCTTTTCCAGCCCAGAATCCCAGCTGCCGGCATTCTCCCTCCTTATGTAAACCTTGTAAATTAAGAGAGAATAGGCATAAGTATTGTGACATAATGTGTAATAACAGCCCATAATGTAATAAATATTGATATAAAAGCATGATGCAAAATGGACGTATCAACTCCCCCAAGCTTAGACCTCGCTTTTCCTCAAGCGGAAGCCGATAACGATAAATATGTCCACATGTTTAGTGGTAGAGGTGTCGATAAAATAAAATACGAGCATGAGGGCATCATGATTCTTCTCATAATAGCAACATATATGGATAATGTCATATGATTTCTTATGCTCAAGTAATAATCTATTCACAATGCAAAGTATGAATCAGAAACTTTATTGAGAACTAACAAACTATAATCTCAGTCATTGAAGCAATTGCAATTTATCATAACATCAGAAAGAGTCTATGTCAGAGCTTTCTAGCAAGTCCACATACTCAACTATCGTTTAGTCTTTCATAATTGCTAACACTCACGCAATACTTGTGGTTACGGAGTTTTAATCGGACACACAGAAAGATAGGGGCTTATAGTTTCGCCTCCCAACCTTGTGGCTACTGAGCCAATCAGATTTGAGGCCTGCTCATTCTTCTCCTGCAACCACAACCATAGTTTCTCCTACAGTATCTACTCCACTAGCTCCACAGACGTTAGCTGAAGCATTTGCCGATGGACTCCTCTCAACACCGTATACGCACACCGGAGCTACAAGCCAGAAGACCCCTTCAGGAGCTCCCAGAGATCATGCCTAGAGTGTCGTATAGCACTACACGTTTTCAAACTTTTTGGTAACTTGTTGCCAAAGGGGAAGAACGTGTATAGATCATAGGCTTCGAGAGAGAGTGTCTTTTGCTTTTGTTGGTTTCATTTGCCTTGCTACTTGCTACTTTGGTTTGGTTGGTTGTTGCTACTTGTTGCTACTTGTGTGTTATGCTCGTGAGATACCTTGCGTGATCATGTGTTTGATCATACTATGCTTAATGTGTGCTTGCATGCTTATCTCGATGAATGTTTGTGTATGATTAATCACTTCTATCTTTGGTGAAGAGTGCATGTTATTCAATTCTTATCATTTTGTGTGCTCCACCAAGATGTATGTGACATGGAAGAGTGACCCATGATCCTAATCGATTGTGCATTTGCATTCAAACGCAAATTTTAAATAATGCACAAATTTAGGGGGAGCTCTTGCTTATCACATACTTCTCAAAGCGATGATGTATTTCCTTCATATTATCATTTGTCGAAGCTTTGATCTATATGTTGTCATCAATTACCAAAAGGGGGAGATTGAAAGTGCAACTAATCCTCGGGTGGTTTTGGTAATTCATAACAACATATAGCTCATTGAACTAATATACATTCAAGTTTAATATTTAAGAAAGTTCAATGAATGGCATGGCATGGACTAGAGATGTGGATCCCTCAAAATACTAACGACACATATTGGCAAAAGCTCAAGACTCTTCATTTTATTTTTAGTGATCCAAGATCACATTGAGTCCATAGGAAAGCCAATACTATTAAAAGGGACGAGGTGTTGCTTAATGGCTTGCTTGCTCAAATGCTTAGTGATATTGCTCCAAATCCTTCAACCACTTTCTCATTCCAAATATGTCAAAATGCTAAACTCCAACTCAGCCCCACCGATTCTTTATGTCCGGCGCCACCGAGTTCATATGACATAGCCACAGCCAGAAACCCTAACAGTTTGGTCACACCGATACGGATCTCGGTCTCACCGAGATGGCCCTGCCAACTCTCTGTTGCCTGTTGCAATTATTTCGGTCTCACCGAAATAGCAATCCATCTCACCGAGATGGCTTGACCAACTCTCTGTTGCCCTATTGCTTCACTTCGGTCTCACCAAGTTGATGCAATCGGCGCCATCTAGATGAGGTTTTCCCTAAGCCCTAGCACATCGGTCACACTGAGTTGTTCCGGTCGGTCCCACCAAGATTCCTAACGTTCACATTTTGAACTAAATCGGTCACACCGAGTTCATCTATTCGGTCTGACCGAGTTGGGTCAAATGTGTGTAACGGTTGGATTTTGTGTGGATGCTATATATACCCTTCCACCCCCTTCTCCATTTGTGAGAGATCCATCAGAACGTGCCTACACTTCCAGCATACATTTTCTAAGAGAGAACCACCTACTCATGTGTTGAGATCAAGATATACCAACCCTACCACAAGAATCTTCATTTCTAGCCTTCCCCAAGTTGCTTTCCACTCAAATCATCTTTCCACCAAATCCAAATCTGCAAGAGAGAGTTGACTGTTGGGGAGACTATCATTTGAAGCACAAGACCAAGGAGTTCATCATCAACACAACATCTATTACCTTTTGGAGAGTGGTCTCACCTAGATTGGTTAGGTGTCGCTTGGGAGCCTCCAACAAGTTGTGGAGTTGAACCAAGAAGTTTGTAAGGGCAAGGAGATTGCCTACTTCGTGTATATCTACCCGAGTGAGGCAAGTTCTTTGTGGGTGATGGCCATAGTGGGATAGACAAGGTTGCTTCTTCGTGGACCCTTCGTGGGTGGAGGCCTCCATGGACTCGCGCAACTGTTACCCTTCGTGGGTTGAAGTCTCCATTAACGTGGATGTACGATAGCACCACCTATCGGAACCACGACAAAAATCTCTTTGTCTTCATTGCGTTGGAACTCTCCAAACCCTTCCCTCTACCTTCATATGCAATGTTTTACTTTTCGCTGCTACACTCTTAGAATTGAATGTGTAGGTTGATTGCTTGACTTGTGCTAATTGCTAAAATCTGTCCACAACTAAAATTGCGAAAATATAGAGTTTTATTTGGTTAAGTAGTCTAATCACACCCCCTCTAGACCTACTTTCGATCCTACAAGCATGCATCTAGAGTATTAAGTTCATGAAAAACGGAGTAACGCCTTAAGCAAGATGACATGGTTTAGGGCGGCCTTGGGCGGCGGCGGTGAGGGCAGGATCGGGTTCGGGCGGCGGCGACAAAGGAGTAGCAGAACAGGGGAGGAAAGGAGGACTTGGCAAAATTTTGAGCCCACGCGGGTGGTTAAGTCGAACTAGCAGTAGCGCTCTTAAGGAAACGCGCTATAGCTAATTTAGCTATAGCGCGTTTTAGAGAAAAACGCTACTACTAAAGGAAGCAGTTATTTCTTTTGTTTATGCCAATATCAGTAGCGCTTTGTCCTGGAAAAACGCTATAAGTCTAAGCATGTAAAAACAACAAAAAAATATACATTGGTCATCATTGATCTTTTTGTGTAGAATCTAAGTAGTCAACATGAATCCTCACAGTACCTGTATAGGCCACAAATCCTACACATATAGTTCAATGAAGACCAAGTGCTCGAGATAGTTTGAGAAGTAACATATTTAAGGTGGTAAACGCCTTGTTCGCTTAGCAGTATGGGACTAAACTTAATTAGTTGCGGTGATACTTAGCAGCAGCGAGATTTGAAGAAAAACGCTGCTACTGAGTACTTTAGCAGTAGCGCGTCCAGGAGAAGGGCGCTACTACTATATTTAGCCTGGAGGCAACGTCGTGGCAATTATAGTAGTAGCGTTTGTTTCACCTAGGGCGCTACTGCTACCGAGATGTTAGTAGCGCGGTTTCCAGGAGCTCACTACTACTAATTAGCAGTAGCGTTTGTTTTTAAACCACACTACTGCTAAGATTCTGTGTATAAGGTTTTCCCTAGTAGTGTTTAGACAAAGTAAATCCAACCAATATGAATAAACCCCGTCATTTTCCCCTTAATGGGAAGAATACAAATACATGTCTTGTCCCCTTCTGTCACTGGGATATAGAGCACCATAAGATTTAACCCATTACAGAGCACCTCTCCCATTGCAAGATAAATCAATCTAGTTGGCCAAACCAAATGGATAGATCGGAAAGAAATACAAAGCTATGAATAAAAGAATTCAGAGAAGACTCAATTAATATTCATGAATAATCTGATCATAAACCCACAATTCATCGGATCCCAAAACACACACCGCAAAAGAAGATTATATCTAATAGATCTCCAGGAACATCAAGGAGAACATTGTATTGAAGATCAAATAGAGAGAAGAAGCCATCTAGTTACTGGATATGGACCCATAGGTCTGTAGTAAACTACTGACACATCATTGAAAGGGCAGCAAGGTTGATGTAAAATCCTTCCGTGGTTGATTCCTCCTCTGGTAGAGTACCGGAAAAGGCTTCCAGCTGGGATCGCAGAAGAACAGAAACTTGCGGTGGCGGAAAAAGTATTTTGGATGGCTCTGTGTTGGTTTCGTGATTTTAGAGAATTTATAGAGGTGGAATTAGGTCAAACGGAGCCATGAGGGGCCCACAAGGCATCAGGGTGCGCCTACCCCCTAGGCTCTCCCGGTTGCCTTGCCGTCTCCTCGTTTGCCTTCGGGTCTCCTCCCAAAGCTTCTACGGTCTCTGTTGTCCAGAAAAAAATCTTCAAAAAGTTTCGTAGCGTTTGGACTTCGTTTGGTACTGATTTCCTGGAAAACCAAAAACATGCAAAAATAGCAACTAGCACTAGGTTAATAGGTTAGTCCCAAAAAATGATATACAATTGCATATAAACATCCAAGATTGATACTATAATAGCATGGAACAATAAGAAATTATAAATACGTTGGAGACGTATCACTTCCTATTGCCGGGGCTGCTACAACCCATGCAAGACGATCCCGTGGGGGCCCCGATCTTCATGGGGCTAATAGTGGGCAAATGTGCAATGGCTCTCGGCAAACTAGAGCATGGGTATGAGGAACGAGGCACAATTCTAGTAGCCGCTCTTGTTTTTCAGCGGGCTTTGGGCTATCGGAAACATGTTTTGACATGAAGACATCACGGCCTGGCCTGGAAAACTGGGAGTAGCAGGGCCCTATGCTCGGGGTGAAGCTGGGGCTGTGGAGGCCAAATTTTCTTAGACTAGCCACAATGGGTAGTAACATAGTGTAGTAACATGCCCATGTTACTACTCTATGTTACTACCTCTATAGTGGGGAGTAACATATGTGTGGTAACATACAACACTTCATTTATTAGGCTATAGACTCATCTTGTCTTGATATGTGTGATGTTATTCACATTAATAGTAACTAGCTATGTTACCACATGCCTCTCTTTCTTCATTTATTGCTTGCCACATCATCTATATTATCTAGATATGTGTGATGTTACTACCTATGTTACTCCCATTGTGGGTAGTCTTAAGAGTTAAAGAGGGAACAGATGGACCCATGACTAACGAGGAGTAACGAGGAGCCCGACAACATTTCGCTTCTCAAGATGCATCATCATGCCAAGATAGAATTACCGATGCGCTCATGGGCTATTGACGGCGTGCTATATCGAGAGTGCCCCATTTGGGAGACATGCCAGTTGTTGGGTTGTCCCGAGGGTCCTCCAGGCCTCCGAACAATGTAGGGAGCCCACCCCCAGGGAAAGTCTAATGTCTTAGCGTATATGCGAAGGATTCTTCTGCCAAAGAGAACTATGGGTCAATTTCGGACTCTTATAATCATATGCCTCGTCCTCCTTTATAAGGCGAGGCAAGGAGATAACTTACGGAATCGGCATCATAGTCATTGTCTCGGTAGCCACAATCACCCCATACTTGTAACCCCCTCGCCGTGAGGCATTTTCCACCATCAATTAAATCCAAGTAGAAGTAGGGTGTTACCTCAACCATCAAGACATGAACCTGGGTAAACTATTCATGTGCGACCCTACAAAGTCTACTGATGGTTTTTGGTACTGTCAATCGTGGCTCACCACCCATCCCAGGGCGCAAATCCCTGAGTGCTCCTAGTTCGCTCTGGTGGGCACACGCAAAATGCTCGGCAAAATGCTCAAGGAGCCACAACGAGGTGCACCCATATATACTGAAGAACGCAACTATGTTTTTTCAATCCATTTTTCTGAACTTTTTCATGCACTTATAGTTTAAATTTTAATTATATCCATTAAATGACTAGAAATGCATTTGATGGCTTATATATAGCAAACGGTCCCAAAAATACCAAAATTTGACATTTGTCATGTAATTGTGTATCTTGAGTGTAGAATTTTATTAAAGCCAACACATGAAGCAACGGTCTCATCACTGTCAAACCTGACGTGTTGCCTCTCAAAATCAGGACTCTTCCTCGAAGATGATCCGGTTTCTAAACAATGTACACCACAAATTTTTGAAACGTTCTAAATTTTTACCATGGCCTCTATTGCTTTTGTTTTCTTATTTAATGCCTGGTCATAGGCCCAAGAACACAAATATGATTTATCAACCCAATTTTACCAACTTTGTCAGAAACTTGTAGTTCAAATTTTATTTATATTTAATAAATGCTTAGAAATGCACGTAATGATTTAAATGTAGCAAACAGGCTCCGAAAGATGCCAGATTTTTACATGAATCATGTAACGGTGTATCTTGAGTGTAGAAGAAAATTCAAGGTTAGCGGATGAAGTAACAGTCGCATCACCTTCAAATTTCACCAGTTTCCTCTTGAAACCACGTTCCTTCTACATAGATGGTCCTGTTTCTATGCAGTGTATGCCAAAACTTTTGTGAATCTTATTTTTATCATGGACTCTAGTCATCATATAATGAGAACATGCCAAGTTTCATGCTTTTAGGACTTTGCTTGCATTTTTTGAAATTGAAAAGCCAAAACACTCCATGTTCAAGGGCAAGTCTTGGCACCCTCACATTTGAAATTCCTTTCCTGTTTCATATTAAACGCTCACTCAAGAACACAAATAGGATTTTTCAACACAATTTGGCCACCTTTTCACAGACTCGCAGTTGAAATTTTAATGATATTCACTGAAGGCATAGAAATGCACTTATTTCCTTAAATTATAGCAAACATACTCCAAAAGATGCCAAATATCGCCATGGATACTTTGATGGTGTGTATTGAGTGTAGAAAAAAATTGAAGGCCCCCGGATGAAGCAACTGCCGCATCGCCTTCAAACCTCAATCATTCCCTCTCGAAACCACGTTTTACATCGAATATGGTCTGGTCTCTAAGTAGTTTACACCATATCATTTGAGAAACCTTCTCCATTTTTACCATGGCCTCTAATCATCATATAATAACATTATGCCAAGTTTCATGATTTTTGTACCTTGTTTGCAATTTTTGAAATCCAAAACCAATAAACTCCATGTTTGGGGTCAAGTCTTGGCACCCTCATGTTTGGAATTGCTTTATTTTTGTTGTCTAATGCCTAAACATAGACTCAAGAATGCAAATATGATTTATAGACCCATCTCTGGTAACCTTTTCAGGCACTCATAGTTCAAATTTTATTTTCCTTTAATAAATGCCTAGGAATGCACTTAATGACTTCAATATAATAAATGGGCCCCAAAGATGCCAAAGTTTTACATGGACCGTGTAATGGTGTATCTTGAACGCAGAAAAAAATAAAGGTCAATAGTTGAAGCAACATATACATCGTCTTCAAACCTTACTCGTTTCCTCTCGATACCACGTTCCTTCCTTGAAGATAGTCTGGTTTCAAAGTAGTGTACGTTACAACCCTGTATCATGGACAGTAGTCACCGTATAATGACAACATGCTGAGTTTTATGCTTTTCGGACTTCGTTTGCCATTTCTGAAATTAAAAACCCAATAAAGCTTGTTTATTAGGTCGAACACCCTCGTGTGAGAATTTTCTTCCCTTTTCTTGGATAACTTCCAAAACTGGACTTAAGAACACAAATATTATTTATTAATCTAAATTTGCCAACTTTTCCATGCACTTGTAGTTCAAAATTTATTTATATTCACTGAACGTCTAATGCCTAGACATTAACTTAATGCCTACATAAGGAAATAGAGATGGAGGAAGAAAATAAGTAAAAAACATTGTGTCGAAAACAAAGGAGCATAAAAGAAAATATAACAAATAATGTACAAGAGAAAGGAGAAGAAAACAGAAAAAAAAAAGTGTTTGCCAACTGCAATAGAAAGGCACTCGTCAAAGAGAACGAAGGAGAAAAAAAAAATTAAAAAATGTTTGTCAAGTGCAAAAAAAAAGAACTCGGCAAAAGGGAAGTGCTTGCCGAGTGCAAAAAAATGGCACTTGGCAAAGAGTTGTTTGTTGAGTGCAAAAAAAGTAAGCGACAAAGATCATGTTTGCCTAGTTTTTGATAAGATGCACTTGGCAAACACTTGAAACTGGGCAAATTCAGCGATTCCACAAGTGAAAAGTGAGACACCTAGTCAAGTTTAGTTACTACTAATGAATTTTACTTATTAGTAACTAACGCGCACACGTGTGGCATCTTGCACATCGTCCACACGCATCCATCACCACTCATTTTGCCACGTAGGAACAGATGACATCAACAGGAATTTTTTTGGTTTTCGGCTTAAAAATGTTTTATCTCTTATTAAAAAATCAAAACAAAAATCTGTTTTCACCATTAAATCCGTCTCGACGAGATCTTCAAAATTAGACCCCATGTTGATATGTTTCGACGAAATTTTTTTTTGCCCAAAAGTTGCCATGATGTTTACACTGTAATTGCCATAGTGTTTAAACTAAAGTTGCCATGTGGCAATTTTAGTTTGTAGAGCATGGCAATTTTAGTTTTTTATGATGGCAATTCTAGTACTTTGACCATAAAAATTATTTTTTGTATGAACCATGGCAATTTTAAGTGCATGTATCATGGCAAATTTAGTTTATGGTTCATGGCAAGTCTAGTTTCTTAATTTCCCGTTTTATAATATGTCAAAATTTACTCTTAAATGTAGCAAAAAATAGCTGAAACATGTCATGGCAACTTCAGTGTAAACATCATGGCAATTCATGTGCAATAGACATGCCAACTTTTAGCTCAAAAAAATTTCATCGAAATATATTGATATGGAATCTAGTTTTGAAAATCTCGTCGCGAGGAATTTAATGGTGAAAACGGATCTTCAATCGGATTTTTCATTTAAGAGATAAAATATTTTAAAAACTGAAAATCCAAAAAGATACCCACATGCATGCATGTGGTGATGTGGCGCAGTCCGTGTGTTATAGGGCGTGTGGACGGTTTTGCCTCCCACCATACGTGTGGGCGTTAGCATTGTCCAATAACAAAGCATTGACCGAGGGAAAGAAAGGAAGGGAGGGGGTGAGAGTGGATTTTTTCCCATGCACGGGAGGTCCCATGCATATATTACTTTAAATAGGTCCCCACATACAGTTTTTGCAACTTTTAGCTGCTTCACCCATCCCACTGCCCATCCCTTTTCTTTTACAGTTTAATTTTCAATCTTCTATATATTTTGAATGACAAGTCCAATTTAATTTTCATTTTTAGATTCGTGTTGCTTATGACTAATGCTTTCAAATAAGATTCATTTTAAATATGTTTTGACGAGTTTTTAAATCCACTAAGTTTCAACTGCTGAAACTTGGTATGTGCAACGAAAAAATGTAAGTTTTAGAAATTGAAACTTAAAACTTGATGTGCCCTCGTGCGGAATCGGATGACTTTGCGGATCGCGAGGCAAATCAGGTGGTCCACCAAGTTTCAACTACTAAAACTTGATAGAAAGAATTACGAATTTAGCAAGTCTTAAAACTAAAACTTAAACCCTAAGCCCTAAGCCCAGAACCCTAAAACCCTAAAAGCATATGAAATTTGGTAAAGCTTGGTAAAAATTAATGTTATAATTATCAAGTTTCAATACTTGAAATTTAGTTTTTTCTTCAAGTTGCCGAAATGTATTCAAAATCGATCTTGTTCAGAAGCTCTCGTCGCAATGATCAAAAATACGCAAACGAAGTTTAATTTGCATTTTTGGTTCAAAATATATAGTAAATTGAAATTAGATGATGAAATGAAAAAGACATGGGAGGTGTGATGGATGGGTCATGTAACTGTCCCATAAAAGCATGCATGCATGGAACCCTCAAAAATTAATTAATGATTAAGCCATATAGACAAAGAAGGTAAGCATGCATGCATACGGATCTCCAACCAAATGGATGGCTGAGACATGGACGGGAGTCAAGTGTCAACGCACCCCACAAACATGGACGACCAACGAAACAACACAAAATCAATGGTCGTCGTCAGCTCCAAGACAAAAGGTCGACCACCATTTCCGAGGCCGAGGAAGCCCCTATAAGAGCGTCACCACCCAGCACATCTCACTACCCTCTCCTTGCCTTGCCTTGGTGCGCCGCTCCATGTATATTTAGCTGCCGATCACCAACGAGAGACCCAACAAAATAAACTATGGCGCTAGCGAACGCACGGCTTGGTGTCCTCATCGTGGCGGCGATGTTATCCGCCAGCTTCCTCCCGCTGGCGACGGCTAGAGGGAGGGGCGGCCCCATCAACCCACTGGTCGCCGGCGTATGCGCGCATACACCGTTCCCCGAGCTGTGCAAGGGCACGGCTGGGAAACACGCGGACAAGTACCCGACCATCGACAATCTAGCAGTGCTTAACATGCAGGTTGACGCGTTTGCCAAGCGAACGGCGCAGGCCCGGAAGTTCGTCGCAAGCGCGTCCCGAAAGGGGACACCCGCGCAGACCCAGGCGCTGAGCTTCTGCGACACCATGTACATGAACACCCAGGACACCATCGGCGCGGCGCAGCGGGCCATCGTCTTCAAAGACAAGGGCACGGCCAAGATCATGCTGCAGCTCGCCGTGCAGGACTTCCAGTCGTGCGACCGGCCGTTCCAGCAGTCCGGGATACCAAACCCAATGCTCAAGTACGACGAAGAGCTCAGCCAGATGGCCAATAATTGCATGCAACTGGCCAACATGATGTGAGACGTACCCTTCCATGCACGCAGTCATGCATGGGATGGCCACGGGTGGCAGAAGCTAATGCAAGGATATGCAAGGACTTGAGTTTGCCATTCTGTTATAACAGAAGATCGTTTATTATATACTTACTTGTTTCTTGACAATTTCTTTTCATTATTTTTTACCCGGCCTGCCTTTGTTGAGTAGGTCTCGAAATGAGGAGGAGGGCTTTTTTCTTTTGTTGTTATTCTTGACTGGTCTCACTTCCTTTGATCCATTCTTGTTAATTTGTTGATGGTGGAGTTTATTGTTAACTTTTGTTATGTCTTATGTGTCGTTTATAATACTTTTGGACTACCGAGATTTATAATAACCAGAGCATAGATTGTGCACATACATTCCTATGCTTATTAAATTGGTAGTACGCTGAATAATCTTCCCTGTTTGACTGTTTCATTTGTCGGCTGCACGAGAAAATACGTTGAAATGACGGGTGTGCAAAAAAGAAAGAAACAAATCTAGGGCTTTTTAACACATGATACTATTCATCCTCCCAGGTCATGAATTTGTTTCTTTTACAAATCGCATTTCAAGGTATTTCATCCTTCAAATTTACACACATACACATAACATCGTTGTTTACTTAGAGCACTGCCAGAATACGTAACATGAGGCCAGAAAGTTTGAATTTTGAACTTTCTAAAATTTTCAAGCTCCAGCGAGCTCAGGCACCAAAACGACGTTCTCGATATGTTTGTCAGAATACGTAAGAGCATCTAATGTTAGATTTAATCTTGATATTTTGTATCTGCATTTTAGTTCGATTTCATTTATGCATGTAGTCTAGATGGTTCAGGACATTGTTGGCAGATGAAACTTCACTCGAGCGTACAAGAGGTGTGATGCTGAGCTGGTCGTGCGACGCGGCCGGAGTGCAAGGCGTGAAGCCATGCAACAACGACAGTACAGGAGGTGGAGGACAACCTGTGTGAACCAGTCTTGGAGCCGGTTCTTTAGCTAAGTAGCCAAGTAGATAAGGACTAGTAGTTGATGCATGCACGTTTTGTTGGCCGGGTTATGAGGCCGTTGTGAGGACGTTGCGCGAGGGCCAAGCATTGGCGTGCATGCAGTTAGTGGGTGCATGGGTTAGTGGCGTTAGTTGCCGAGTATGGTGGCTGGGCTGTGTGCGTGCGCTTCCTATTTAACTTGTAATCATGTTTGCTTTCGATGAAGAGAAATAGAGAGAAGAAAATGTTGGGCTGTGAGAGTCCGACGCCAAAACACCCGTGTCTTCATTTTCTTGAGTTGGTTGTGTGAGGCAGCCGTGAGGTAGAAGAGGGGCTGAGAGAGTTAGCTCCAACATTTGGTATCAGAGCTAGGTGATGACGAAGACGATGCCGCGTGACTCTTCAGCGAGTGGAGCATTGGTGCCGAGCGACTCGGCGGCGATGGCGGCTGCCGCGACGGCGGCGGCGGGTAAACTCCCGTTCCCGCTGCTCACGAGGACGAACTACGCGGCGTGGGCGATGAGGATGAAGTACCTCCTGCATGCCAACGGCGCATGGGCTGCCGTTGATCGCGAGGCGTCGTCCACGGAGGTCGACAAGGCCAAGGAGGAGATGGCCATGACGATCATCTCCCAGTCGATCGACGACACAACGCTGCTGCGAGTTGCGGAGAAGGAGACCGCCGCCGATGTGTGGGCGGCGCTACGCTCCATGCACGTGGGCGTCGAGCGCGTCCGAGAGGCGAGGATTCAGTCCTTGCGCTTGGAGTTTGACGGCCTCAAGATGGGTGATGCGGAGTCCGTGGATGACTTCGCGGCGAGGTTCACGACACTCGTGGGGCGCATCCGTGAGCTTGGTGATGCGATGGAGGAGAAATACGTCGTGAAGAAGCTGCTCCGAGCCGTCTCCAACAAGTTCATCCATGTTGCGTCGTCAATTGCGTTGTTCGGCGACACCAACAAGATGGCGATGGAGGAGGCCATTGGTTCACTCAAGGCACACGAGAAACTCGTCAAGGGGCGTGAGACGGGACGCGAAGAAGAGCAGCTCCTCATGGCGAGAGGGCAGGACTCGTCACGAGGACGGGGTCGTGGCCGTGGCCGTGCACGCGGTGGAGGCCGCAAACACAAAAGTGAGGTAGAGTGTTATAATTGTCATTAACTTGGGCATTTTGCTTGGGAGTGTCCGGAGAAGAAGGAGAAGGAGGCGAAGGCGCTGCTCGGCGTTGAGGACGAGCCGGCTCTTCTTTAAAGCTGCGTGAAGAATGGATATCAAGATTAGGGAGTTGAATGTTAGATTTAATCTTGATATTTTGTATCTGCATTTTAGTTCGATTTCATTTATGCATGTAGTCTAGATGGTCCAGGACATTGTTGGCAGATGAAACTTCACTCGAGCGTACAAGAGGTGTGATGCTGAGCTGGTCGTGCGACGCGGCCGGAGTGCAAGGCGTGAAGCCATGCAACAACGACAGTACAGGAGGTGGAGGACAACCTGTGTGAACCAGTCTTGGAGCCGGTTCTTTAGCTAAGTAGCCAAGTAGATAAGGACTAGTAGTTGATGCATGCACGTTTTTGTTGGCTGGGTTATGAGGCCGTTGTGAGGACATTGCGCAAGGGCCAAGCATTGGCGTGCATGCAGTTAGTGGGTGCATGGGTTAGTGGCGTTAGTTGCCGAGTATGGTGGCTGGGCTGTGTGTGTGCGCTTCCTATTTAACTTGTAATCATGTTTGCTTTCGATGAAGAGAAATAGAGAGAAGAAAAGATTGGGCTGTGAGAGTCCGACGCCAAAACACCTGTGTGTTCATTTTCTTGAGTTGGTTGTGTGAGGCAGCCGTGAGGTAGAAGAGGGGCTAAGAGAGTTAGCTTCAACATCTACGTGGGAGGATAGGTAAAGCAGAAAGACTTGGCAGCCTCCCTTTGAGAGAGTCTCTAAATCTAAAGAGCTAAAGGGAGAAACAGTTAAAAATATACTGTGTAGTAAGCCTTGAAGGGTGAATCACGGAGTTGGATGCCATGGCAATCCAAAAGTACCAAAATTTACAGAGGATCGTGAGAGCCACCGAGGGCCAAATTACAGGTAGAGACCCAAGGGTGATTGTAGCTCACATATGAGATCCAAAGAAGAAGGTGAAGCAAGGTCAAGATCGACCCGCACATGTGAAGCAGTTGGACATAGAAGGACAATATAGGCAGCATGTTCATAAGGTGTATCGCATCTTGGGCATGATGGATCGTTGACGATGTACTTTCGGTGAAGATTTGCCTTTGAGTTCAGACGTTTCCTGAATAAAAGCAAACCAAAGTTGATGATGGGGACCTTTGAAGACCAAATGTAGTCAATGTTAATGTTGATGGAGGTGTCGGAGTAAATGACCACGGGTAGCCTCATCAGCCCCCCATGGTATTTCAATACATCGGGGCCGATTGCGCCCCTCACACCTCCCGGACGAACGACTGCCTTCTTGGGCCGGCTGGTCCAAGCGTCCGGCTGCTAGAAGACGGCGGAACCCAGAAGGTGGCCACGAGGGAGGCCGACTCCTAGCAGGCGGCCCCTCGTCCCCTGGAAGTTAGCACCTCATTACCACGACAAGACAGGGCGTGGCTACAGTGCAGCCTGCCACCCCCGAATCCAAGGCAAAGCGTGGCTACAGTGCGGTGTACCAAGCGGACACCCCTCGCCCGACGCAACAATGTTCCCACGCGCCCGTGACATCACCTACATCAAAGGGAGCCATGCTCCCACGATGACCGGTCGGTACGGCCCGCAGGCGGCGGGCCCTACCTGTCGGCGATGCCCCACCAGGCGGCAGCGAGAGTGGGCCGCCTTCCAGCAGGCGGCCCCCTCTCCCCTCAAAGTCTGTGCGCCATTAACCAGATAAGACGGGGTGTGGCTACAGTGAGCGCCCGCGGGGCCGCGGGATTGTAGCCACGCTCCCCCCGACAAAGCCTTCGTCATCAAGGGCGAGGCTACAGTACAGAGCAGCCGACACGACCCACAGGCAGCGGGCCCTAGCTGTTTGCCGAGAGAACGGCAGTCGGTGGGACCCACCAGGCGGTGGGCCCCAGCAGCCGGCGACCAGAGACATTGACGGACGGGTCCTACACCCGGCCGGATTGCCATTGTACCTCGGGGGGTAGGCCTATATAAACCCACAGTTCACCCATGCAAAGGGTTCAGCACATTAGTCATCACACACCCACATAGAGAGAGTGAAGCAGGGCTAGCCTTGTTCTTCTTCCTCCTCTAGCTAAACAGCTCAAGGAGCAAGCTTGTAGCTATCTTGTTGAGATAGTGATCATGCGGAGACCCCACAGAGCAGGACTAGGGGTGTTATCTCCTAGGAGAGCTCTGAACCTGGGTAAGATTCGCAGGCGCTTGCGGTCTCGCTCACTCCCGCCTCTAGAGCCCGGCGACGTACTGTTGTCCCCATCCATGATAAGCCACCCTTGGCATATGTCGCACGATATCCCCGACATTTGGCGCCCACCGTGGGGCCAGGTGCACCGTCGTCCGGAAACACGTTCTAGACGGGAACCCTCTTCCTCCCTGGCGAGCACAGCAAGCCCGGCACGCCCGATGGCGTTTGCGTCGACGCGCTGCGAGGCGCAGAAGCTGCCTCCGCCATGGGCTGTCTCGTTGATCTCATCGGCGGGATCCGCCTCTCCGACGAGCCTGCGCCCGACGCGGGGGTAGCCAGCTCCGAGAGCTGCCTCGCCGATCTCCGTGGCAAGCTCCACATCGCCAGCGAACCGGCCTCTGACCTAGAGTCAGTTGGCTCCACCGACCCGATGCTCGTCGACTCCGACGCGGCATCCCTTGAAGTTTTCCCCACCAACGTGGTGGTCATCGACGACCCGCTCCCTCCTGCGACAAGCGACGCCAGCACCAGCACCGTCACAGAGGTGCTGGTCATCAGCCATGATGGAGCCTCCGATGGAGCCGCCCACAACACACTGCAGGCGGCAGTGCGGGGCTTGTCCGCACCCGTGGCGGAAAACGCGGACGGAGCGATGCTCGAGGCGTTCCGCATCTCGCTCCTCGACAGCGCCCAGAAGCTGGCGGCAATGAAGCACCTCAACGAAGCATACCAGCGCGAGATCGACCGCGCCGTCTGCGGCATGCCGGCTGCTGGCGAACCCAGCCGCGTGGGCACTGTCCGACAACGCGGCGCGGCCATCGCCAGCATGTTGGGGGCCGACCGCCCAGTCTACGCCACGCCAATGGAGAACTTATGTGCCGCCCAGGCGGCGGCAGACGAGCTGGACCACCTGGAGGGTGACGAGCGCCGCTGCATGACGGAGCGCGTCCAGCAGCTCATCGACGCTGCCGCCGTGCAGCAAGAAGCCGGCCGCCGAGTGGTGGAACCCGGCATGCAGGCCGAGAACCTCCCCCCTTGCTGAGAACACGGCGCGACCTCCCGGTCCCCGAAAGGCGGCGCCCGCGACCGAAGAGACCAAGTGCCGGCTGCCAGCCGCAGCCGCACACGCATCACCATCGAGCACGACCAAGACGGCCACCCACGAGCAGTGGAACGGCGGAGCGATCGTCCGCCTCCACCGCGCAGGGAGAGGCGCGCCTGCCCGCCGCCTGTTGAGCACCCGACTCTCGGAGACCGGCTAGGCCGCCGTGAAGGAGTCGGAGAGAACGACGCCCGCCACCGGATCGACCGCCTGGCTCGATCCCTGGCGGTAGAAGAAGAAGATTCAATCGGCCCCCGCATTTGCGACAAGCCCTTCCCCAACGGTTTCTCGCTCCCTCGAGACACTCCCAAGTACATCGGCTCCGTGAAGCCGAAAGATTGGCTGATTGACTACTCCAACGCCGTCAACATAGCAAACGGCAACAAGCGCGTTCCCATGAAGTACGTTCCGCTCGTGCTCCAGGGCACGGCCCGGACATGGCTGAACAGCCTCAAGCCCTACAACGTCAACAGCTGGCTGGACTTCACCGAAGTATTCATCCGCAACTTCGCCAGCACCTAAAAGTGGCCGCCCAAGCCCCACCAGCTCTCTCTGTGCGTTCAAGGCCCGACCGAGTCCACCCGCGATTATTTGACGTGGTGGGCTGAACTGTGCAACTCCTGCGAAGGGGTGCACGAGGTGCATGCCATAGAGTACTTCACTGTCGGGTGCCGAGAGGGCACCTTACTCAAGCACCGACTCCTCTGCGACGAGTCAGCCACGCTCGACGAGCTGCTGATCATAGCAGACAAGTACGCCACTGCCGACTCCTCCATGAAGTCGGAGCTCTGAGTGGACGCATCTGGAAAGGTGCTCCCCTGGCTCCTCAGACACCGGCTGGTGACAATAGTCGGCGCCAGCAGCAGAACGACAAAAATCGCAAGGCCCCGCAGCCGGCTTCCACCAGCCGGCGGCTGGCAAAGGTTGAAGACCAGCAGCTGGAGGGTCAGCCCGGTCCCAAGCGTCAGAAAGGCGGCAAGCCCGCTTAGTTACCCACCTTCTCCTTCGAGCAGACCCTTGATGCTCCCTGCAAGTTCCACAGCGGCGCGAAGCCGTCCAACGACACAACCTGAAAGTGCCACTGGCTCATCGGCATTGCCAAGGGCGAAGGACTACCGCCTCCGCCTGCTGGCCCGCCGGCTCCGCATCCTCAGCAGCCAGCGGCCCGCCCTGTCGCCGCCATCCAAGATGAGTTCCCTGAAGAACACGGAGCCTACGTCGTCTTCACCAGCATGGCTGACGATAGGCACAGCCGACGTCAGCAGCACCGCAAGGTGAATGATGTCGTTTCTGAGACCCTAGAGTTCATGCATTGGTCCGAGAGGCCCATCAGCTGGAGCTGTGCAGACCACCCGGTAGTGATGCCTTCTCCGGGTTCCTATGCCATGGTGCTGGATGCCACCTTCTCAACGGAGAGGTGAGCTACTTGTTTCTCCCGAGTCCTCATAGACGGCGATAGCAGCATCAACATCCTCTACCGCGACATCATGGAGAAGCTGTGCATCAAAGAGAAGAAACTCCAGCCCAGTCGGACTGTCTTCCATGGCATGGTACCTGGCCTTTCCTACTCACCAATCGGCAAGATCAAGATAGTGAAGGAAATATGCCCTAGAGGCAATAATAAAGTTATTATTTTATTTCCTTATATCATGATAAATTTTTATTATTCATGCTAGAATTGTATTAACCGGAAACTTGATACATGTCTGAATACATAGACAAAACAAAGTGTCCCTAGTATGCCTCTAGTAGACTAGCTCGTTAATCAAAGATGGTTAAGTTTCCTAACCATAGACATGTGTTGTCATTTGATGAACGGGATCACATCATTAGAGAATGATGTGATGGACAAGACCCATCCGTTAGCTCGGCATTATGATCGTTGAGTTTTATTGCTATTGCTTTCTTCATGACTTATACATGTTCCTATGACTATGAGATTATGCAACTCCCAAATACCGGAGGAACACCTTGTGTGCTATCAAATGTCACAACGTAACTGGGTGATTATAAAGATGCTCTACCGGTGTCTCCGAAGGTGTTTGTTGGGTTGGCATAGATCGAGATTAGGATTTGTCACTCCAAGTATCGGAGAGGTATCTCTGGGCCCTCTCGGTAATGCACATCACTATAAGCCTGGCAAGCAATGTGACTAATGAGTTAGTTGCGGCATGATGCATTACGAAACAAGTAAAGAGACTTGCCGGTAACGAGATTGAACTAGGTATGATGATACCAACGATCGAATCTCGAGCAAGTAACATACCAATGACAAAGGGAACAACGTATGTTGTTATGCGGTTTGACCGATAAAGATCTTTGTAGAATATGTAGGATCCAATATGAGCATCCAGGTTCCGCTATTGGTTATTGACAGGAGATGTGTCTCGGTCATGTCTACATAGTTCTCGAACCCATAGGGTCCGCACGCTTAATGTTCGATGACGATTTATATTATGAATTTTGTGATTTGATGACCAAAGTTTGTTCGGAGTCCCAGAGGAGATCACGGACATGACGAGGAGTCTCGAAATGGTCGAGACATAAAGATCGATATATTGGAAGGCTATATTCGGACATCGGAAAGGTTCTGAGTGGTTCGGGTATTTTTCGGAGTACCGAAGAGTTACGGGAATTCGCCGGGGGAAGTATTGGGCCTTAATGGGTCATACGGGAAAGGAGAGAAGGGCCTCAAGGGGTGGCCACGCGCCCCCCCATGGGCTGGTCCGAATTGGACTAGGAGGGGGCGGCACCCCCCTCCTTCCTTCTCCCCTCTTCCTCCTTCCCTTCCTTCTCCTAGTTGGAATAGGAAAGGGGGGGCCGAATCCTACTTGGACCGGGAGTCCAAGTAGGACTCCCCCTTTTTGGCGCGCCCCCTCTAGGGCCGCCCTCCTCTTCCCCCTCATTTATATACGTCGGAGGGGGCACCCCAAAGACACACAAGTTGATCTTTAGCCGTGTGTGGTGCCCCTCCACAGTTTTACACCTTGGTCATATCGTCGTAGTGCTTAGGCGAAGCCCTACGCTGGTAACTTCATCATCACCATCACCACGCTGTCGTGCTGACGGAAATCTCCCTCGGCCTCAACTGGATCAAGAGTACGAGGGACATCATCGAGCTGAATGTGTACAGAACACGGAGGTGCCGTACGTTCAGTGCTAGGGTCGGTCGGATCGTGAAGATGTACGACTACATCAACCGCGTTAATATAACGCTTTCGCTTTCGGTCTACGAGGGTACGTGGACACACTCTCCCTGCTCGTTGCTATGCATCACCTAGATAGATCTTGTGTGATCGTAGGAAAAATTTGAAATTACTGCGTTCCTCAACAGTGGCATCCGAGCCAGGTCTATGCGTAGATGTTATATGCATGAGTAGAACACAAAGAGTTGTGGGCGATAATAGTCATACTGCTTACCAGCATGTCATACTTTGATTCGGCGGTATTGTTGGACGAAGCGGCCCAGACCGACATTACATGACCGCGTTCATGAGACTGGTTCTACCGCCGTGCTTTGCACACAGGTGGCTAGTGGGTGTCTGTTTCTCCAACTTTAGTTGAATCGAGTGTGACTACGCCCGGTCCTTGTTGAAGGTTAAAACATCACACTTGATGAAAAAGCGTTGTGTTTTTTATGCGTAGGTAAGAACGGTTCTTGCTAAGCCCATAGCAGCCACGTAAAACTTGCAACAACAAAGTAGAGGACGTCTAACTTGTTTTTGCAGGGCATGTTGTGATGTGATATGGTCAAGACGTGATGAGATCTAAATTGTTGTATGACATGGTCATGTTTTGTTAAAGTTATCGGCAGCTGGCAGAAGCCTTATGGTTGTCTCTTTATTGCATAAGATGCGAGAGCCATGTAATTGCTTTACTTCACCGCTATGCGATAGCAATAGTTGGCGAGACAACCATGTGACGACACGTTGATAGAGATCTAGATGATGGAGATCATGGTGTCATGCCGGTGACGATGGAGATCATGACGGTACTTTGGAGATGGAGATCAAAGGCACAAGATGATGATGGCCATATCATGTCACATATTTTGATTGCATGTGATGTTTATCTTTTTTGCATCTTATTTTGCTTAGTATGGCGGTAGCATTATAAGATGATCTCTCACTAAATTTCAGGGTACAAGTGTTCTCCCTGAGTATGCACAGTTGCGACAGTTCGTCATGCCGAGACACCACGTGATGATCGGGTGTGATAAGCTCTACGTTCACATACAACGAGTGCAAGCCTGTTTTGTACACGCAGAATACTCGGGTTAGACTTGACGAGCCTAGCATATGCAGATATGGCCTTGGAACACTGAGATCGAAAGATCCAATGTGAATCATATAGTGGATATGATCAACATAGTGATGTTCACCATTGACTACTCCATCTCACGTGATGATTGGACCTGGTTTAGTTGATTCGGATCACGTGATCATTTAGATGACTAGAGGGATGTCTATCTAAGTGGGAGTTCTTAAATTAATATGATTAATTGAACTTTAATTTATCATGAACTTAGTCTTGATAGTATTTGCATATCTATGTTGTAGATCAATAGCTCGCGATGTAGTTCCCCATTTATTTTTTGATATGTTCCTAGAGAAAAATAAGTTGAAAGATGTTAGTAGCAATGATGCGGACTAGCTCCGTGATCTGAGGATTATGCTCATTGCTGCACAGAAGTATTATGTCCTTGATGCACCGCTAGGTGACAGAACTATTGCAGGAGCAGATGCAGACGTTATGAACGTTTGCCAAGCTCGGTATGATTACTACTTGATAGTTTAGTGCACAATGCTTTACGGCTTAGAACCGGGACTTCAAAAATGTTTTGAACGACATGGAGCATATGAGATGTTCCAAGAAATGAAATTGGTATTTCATACTCATGCCCGTGTCGAGAGGTATGAGACCTCTGACAGTACTTGGCCTACAAGATGGAGGAGAATAGCTCAACCAGTGAGCATGTGCTCACATTGTCTGGGCACTACAATTTCTTGAATCAAGTGGGAGTTAATCTTCCAGATAAGATAGTAATTGACAAAGTTATCTAGTCACTATCACCAAGTTACTATAACTTCGTGATGAACTATAATATGCAAGGGATGACGAAAATGATTCCCCGAGCTCTTCGCGATACTGAAATCGGCGAAGGTAGAAATCAAGAAAAGCGTCAAGTGTTGATGGTTTAAAAGACCACTAGTTTCAAGTAAAAGGGCAAGGGAAATAAAGGGACCTTCAAGAAGAATGGCAAGCAAGTTGCCACTCCCATGAAGAAGCCCAAAGCTAGACCCAAGCCTGAAACTGAGTGCTTCTACTGCAAAGGAAATGGTCACTGGAAGTGGAACTACCCTAGATACTTGGCGGATAAGAAGGATGGCAAAGTGAACAAAGGTATATTTGATATACATGTTATTGATGTGTACTTTACTAGTGTTTATAGCAACTCCTCGGTATTTGATACTGGTTCAGTTGCTAAGAGTAGTAACTCGAAACGGGAGTTGCAAAATAAACAGATACTAGTTAAGGGCGAGGTGATGATGTGTGTTGGAAGTGATTCCAAGGTTGATAAGATCACCATCGCACACTCCCTTTTTCCTTCGGGATTAGTATTGGAACTAAATAAATATTATTTTGTGTTTGCGTTGAGCATAAATATGATTGGATCATGTTTATTGCGATACGGTTATTCATTTAAGTCAGAGAATAATTGTTGTTCTGTTTACATGAATAAAACCTTCTATGGTCTTACTCCAATGTAAATGGTTTACTGAATCTCGATTGTAGTGATACACATATTCATAATATTGATGCCAAAAGATGCAAAGTTGATAATGATAGTGCAACATATTTAAGGCACTGCTGTTTAGGTCATATTGGTGTAAAGCGCATGAAGAAACTCCATGCTGATGGGCTTTTCGAATCACTTGATTATGAATCACTTGATGCTTGCGAACCATGCCTCTTGGTTAAGATGACTAAGACTCCGTTCTCCGGAACAATGGAGCGAGCAACTGACTTATTGGAAATAATACATACTGATGTATGCGATCCGATGAGTGTTGAGGCTCGCGACGGGTATCGTTATTTCTGACCTTCACAGATGATTTGAGCAGATATGGGTATATCTACTTGATGGAACATAAGTCTGAAACATTTCAACAGTTCAAAGAATTTCAGAGTGAAGTGGAAAATCATCGTAACAAGAAAATAAAGTTTCTACGATCTGATCACGGAGACGAATATTTGAGTTACGAGTTTGGTCTTCATTTGAAACAATGCGGGATAGTTTCGCAACTCACGCCACCCGGAACACCACAGCGTAATGGTGTGTCCGAACGTCGTAACCGCACTTTATTAGATATGGTGCGATCTATGATGTCTCTTACCAATTTATCACTATCGTTTTGGGGTTATGCATTAGAGACAGCTGCATTCACGTTAAATAGGGCACCATCTAAATCCGTTGAGACGACACCATATGAACTGTGGTTTCGCAAGAAACCTAAGCTGTCGTTTCTTGAAGTTTGGGCTTGCGATGCTTATGTCAAAAAGTTTCAGCCTGATAAGCTCAAACCCAAATCGGAGAAGTGCGTCTTCATAGGATACCCAAAAAGAAACTGTTGGGTACACCTTCTATCACAGATCCGAAGGCAAGATTTTCGTTGCTAAGAATGGATCCTTTCTAGAGAAGGAGTTTCTCTCGTAAGAAGTGAGTGGGAGGAAAGTAGAACTTGATGAGGTAATTGTACCTTCTCCCGAAATGGAAAGTAGTTCATCATAGAAATCAGTTCCAATGATGCCTACACCAAATAGTGAGGAAGTTAATGATAATGATCATGAAATTTCAGATCAAGTTACTACAGAACCTCATAGGTCAACCAGAGTACGTTCTGCACGAGAGTGGTACGGGAATCCTATTCTGGAAGTCATGTTACTAGACCATGACGGACCTACGAACTATGAGGAAGCGATGATGAGCCCAGATTCCGCGAAATGGCTTGAGGCCATGAAATCTGTGATAGGATCCATGTATAAGAACAAAGTGTGGACTTTGGTGGACTAGCCCGATGATCGGCAAGCCATTGAGAATAAATGGATCTCCAAGAGGAAGATGGACGCTGATAGTAGTGTTACTATCTACAAAGCTCGACTTGTCGCAAAAGGTTTTCGACAAGTTCAAGGTGTTGACTACGATGAGATTTTCTCACTCGTATCGATGCTTAAAGTCTGTCTGAATCATGTTAGCAATTGCCACGTTTTATGAGATCTGGCAAATGGGTATCAAAATTGCATTCCTTAATGGATTTATTAAAGAACAGTTGAAGATGATGCAACCAGAAAGTTTTGTTGATCCTAAAGGTGCTAACAAAGTGTGCAAGCTCCAGCGATTCATCTATGGACTGGTGCAAGCATCTTGGAGTTGGAATATACGCTTGATGAGTTGATCAAAGCATATAGTTTTATACAAACTTCCGGTGAAGCCTGTATTTACAAGAAAGTGAGTGGGAGCACTACAGCCTTTCTGGTAAGTATATGTGAATGACATATTTTTGATCGGAAATGATGTAGTATTTTCTCGAAAGCATAAAGGAGTGTTTGAAAGGAGTTTTTCAAAGAAAGACCTCGGTAAATATGCTTACATATTGAGCATAAAGATCTATAGAGATAGATCAAGACGCTTGATAAGTGTTTTCAACGAATACATACCTTGACAAGATTTTTGAAGTAGTTCAAAATGGAACAGTCAAAGAAGAGGTTCTTGCCTGTGTTGCAAGGTGTGAAGTTGAGTAAGACTCAAAGCCCGACCAAGGCAGAAGATAGAGAATGAAAGTCATTCCCTATGCCTCATCCATAGGTTCTATAAAGTATGCCATGTCGTGTACTGATACGTCTCCAACGTATCTAATTTTTTATTGTTCCATGCTACTATATTATCCATCTAGGATGTTTTATATGCATTTATATGCTATTTTATATGATTTTCGGGACTAACCTATTAACCTAGAGCCCAGTGCCAGTTTCTGTTTTTTCCTTGTTTTTGAGTATCGCAGAAAAGGAAAACCAAACGGAGTCCAGTTGACCTGAAATTTCACGGAGATTATTTTTGGACCAGAAGAAGCCCACAGAGTATCGGAGGTGGGCCAGAAGAGTCCCGAGGCACCCACGAGGGTGGGGGGCACGCCCTACCCCCCTGGGCGTGCCCCCAACCTCGTGGCCGCCTCGTAGACCCCCTGACTTGTTCCCGACGCCAACACCTCTTATATACACCCAAACTTCCAGAACATAACCTATATCGGGAGTTCCGCCGCCGCAAGCCTCTGTAGCCACCAAAAACCAATCGGGACCCTGTTTCGGCACACTGCCGGAGGGGGGATCCCTCACCGGTGGCCATCTCCATCATCCCGGCGCTCTCCATGACGAGGAGGGAGTAGTTCACCCTCGGGGCTGAGGGTATGTACCAGTAGCTGTGTGTTTGATCTCTCTCTCTCGTGTTCTTGATATGGCACAATCTTGATGTACCGCGAGCTTTGCTATTATAGTTGGATCTTATGATGTTTCTTCCCCTCTATCTCTTGTAATGGATTGAGTTTTCCCTTTGAAGTTATCTTATCGGATTGAGTCTTTAAGGATTTGAGAACACTTGATGTATGTCTTGCATGTGCTTATCTGTGGTGACAATGGGATATTCCCGTGATCTACTTGATGTATGTTTTGCTGATCAACTTGCGGGTTCAGTGACCTTGTGAACTTATGCATAGGGGTTGGCACACGTTTTCGTCTTGGCTCTCCGGTAGAAACTTTGCGGAACTATTTGAAGTTCTTTATGTTGGTTGAATAGATGAATTTGAGATTGTGTGATGCATATCGTATGATCATACCCGCGGATACTTGTGGTGACATTGGAGTATCAAGGTGACATTAGGGTTTTGGTTGATTTGTTTCTTAAGGTGTTATTCTAGTACGAACTCTAGGATAGATCAAACGGAAAGAATAGCTTCATGTTATTTTACTACGGACTCTTGAATAGATCGATCAGAAAGGATAACTTTGAGGTGGTTTCGTACCCTACCATAATCTCTTTGTTTGTTCTCCGCTATTAGTGACTTTGGAGTGACTCTTCATTGCATGTTGAGGGATTGTTATATGATGTAATTATGTTATCCTTGTTGAGAGAACTTGCACTAGTGAAAGTATGAACCCTAGGCCTTGTTTCGAAGCATTGCAATACCGTTTGTGCTCACTTTTATCATTAGTTACCTTGCTGTTTTTATATTTTCAGATTACAAAAACCTATATCTACCATCCATATTGCACTTGTATCACCATCTCTTCACCGAACTAGTGCACCTATACAATTTACCATTGTATTGGGTGTGTTGGGGACACAAGAGACTCTTTATTATTTGGTTGCAGGGTTATTTGATAGAGAGCATCTTCATCCTATGCCTCCCATGGATTGATAAACCTTAGGTCATCCACTTGAGGGAAATTTGCTACTGTCCTACAAACCTCTGCACTTGGAGGCCCAACAACGTCTACAAGAAGAAGGTTGTGTAGTAGACATCATGTACCAGACCTATTGTATACCCAGCCCTGAGTTTGGCAAGGTAGTACAAAATTGATCTAGGAGTAGATCACTGGATATTGGTCAAAATTATCCTTAGAGGACTAAGGAAATATTTCTCGGTTATGGAGGTGATAAAGAGTTCGTCATAAAGAGTTACGTTGATGCAAGCTTTGACACCAATCTAGATGACTCTGAGTCTCAATCTGGATACATATTGAAAGTGGGAGCAATTAGCTAGAGTAGCTCCATGCAGAGCATTGTAGACATAGAAAATTTGCAAAATACATACGGCTCTGAATGTGACAGACCCATTGACTAAGCTTCTCTCACAAGCAAAACATGACCACACCTTAGTAATCTTTTGGAGTTAATCACATAGCAATGTGAACTAGATTATTGACTCTAGTAAAACCTTTTGGGTATTAGTCACATGGCGATGTGAAGTAATCACATGGTGATGTGAACTATTGGTGTTAAATCACATGGCGATGTGAACTAGATTATTGACACTAGTGCAAGTGGGAGACTGATGGAAATATGCCCTAGAGGCAATAATAAAGTTATTATTTTATTTCCTTATATCATGATAAATTTTTATTATTAATGCTAGAATTGTATTAATCGGAAACTTGATAAATGTCTGAATACATAGACAAAACAAAGTGTTCCTAGTATGCCTCTACTGGACTAGCTCGTTAATCAAAGATGGTTAAGTTTCCTGACCATAGACATGTGTTGTCATTTGATGAACGGGGTCACACCGTTAGAGAATGATGTGATGGACAAGACCCATCCGTTACCTCAGCATTATGATCGTTGAGTTTTATTGCTATTGCTTTCTTCCTGACTTATACATGTTCCTCTGACTATGAGATTATGCAGCTCCCGAATACCGGAGGAACACCTCATGTGCTATCAAACGTCACAACGTAACTGCATGATTATAAAGATGCTCTACAGGTGTCTCCAAAGGTGTTTGTTGGGTTGGCATAGATCGAGATTAGGATTTGTCACTCCAAGTATCGGAGAGGTATCTCTGGGCCCTCTCGGTAATGCACATCACTCTAAGCCTTGCAAGCAATGTGACTAATGAGTTAGTTGCGGGATGATGCGTTACAAAACGAGTAAAGAGACTTGCCGGTAACGAGATTGAACTAGGTATGATGATATCGACGATCGAATCTCGAGCAAGTAACATACCAATGACAAAGGGAACAACGTATGTTGTTATGCGGTTTGACCGATAAAGATCTTCGTAGAATCTGTAGGAGCCAATATGAGTATCCAGGTTCCGCTATTGGTTATTGACTGGAGATGTGTCTTGGTCATGTCTACATAGTTCTCGAACCCGTAGGGTCCGCACGCCTAACGTTCGATGACGATTTATATTATGAGTTATGTGATTTGATGACCAAAGTTTGTTCGGAGTCCCGGATGAGATCACAGACATGACGAGGAGTATCGAAATGGTCGAGACATAAAGATCGATATATTGGAAGGCTATATTCGGACATCGGAAAGGTTCTGAGTGGTTCGGGTATTTTTTGGAGTACCGGAGAGTTACGGGAATTCGCCGGGGGAAGTATTGGGCCTTAATGGGTCATACGGGAAAGGAGAGAAGGGCCTCAAGGGGTGGCCACGCGCCCCCCATGGGCTGGTCCGAATTGGACTAGGAGGGGGCGGCACCCCCCTCCTTCCTTCTCCCCTCTTCCTCCTTCCCTTCCTTCTTCTAGTTGGAATAGGAAAGGGGGGCGAATCCTACTTGGACCGGGAGTCCAAGTAGGACCCCCCTTTTTGGCGCGCCCCCTCTATGGCCGGCCACCTCTTCCCCCCTCCTTTATATACATGGGAGGGGGGCACCCCAAAGACACACAAGTTGATCTTTAGCCGTGTGTGGTGCCCCCCTCCACAGTTTTACACCTCGGTCATATCGTCGTAGTGCTTGGGCGAAGCCCTGCGCCGGTAACTTCATCATCACCATCACCACGCCGTCGTGCTGACGGAACCCTCCCTCGGCCTCAACTGGATCAAGAGTACGAGGGATGTCATCGAGCTGAACATGTGCTGAACAGGGAGGTGCCGTACGTTCGGTGCTAGGATCGGTCGGATCGTGAAGACGTACGACTACATCAACCGCGTTGATATAACGCTTCCGCTTTCGGTCTACGAGGGTACGTGGACACACTCTCCCCGTTCGTTGCTATGCATCATCTAGATAGATCTTGCGTGATCGTAGGAAAATTTTGAAATTACTGCGTTCCTCAACAGATACATGTCCTCTTTGGAGACAAAGATCACTTCCGCCGCGAGCCAATTTTGTTTGAGGTGGTTGACTTGGAGAGCCTTTATCACGCACTCCTAGGCTGGCTAGCTCTAGCCAAGTTCATGGCGGTGCCGCACTATGCCTACCTCAAGATGATGAGGCCGGGTACCAAGGGCATTATCACTATAGCCGTCGACTACAAGAAGTCGGCCGCCTGTGCTGATGCTAGCAGCCGGCTGGCCGAGTCCCTTGTGATTGCTGCCGAGAAGAAGCTCTTGGACCGGGTTGTGGCCATGGCCAGCAAGCAGCCGGACCTGTCACCAGATCCCAAGGAGTCGGAGACCCAGGGCTCCTTCCAGCGTGCCAAAGAAACCAAGAAGATCCCCTTGGACCCGCACCACCCGGAGAGGCACGCTATCGTAGGGACCAACCTCGATAGCAAATAGGAAAGCGAGATCGTCGTTTCCTCCGTGAGAATCGTGACACCTTCGCATGGTCTCCCAAAGACATGCCGGGTGTTCCGACAGATTTCGCCGAGCACAAGCTACATGTCAGATCGGATGCAAAACCAGTCAAGCAACCCCTCCGCTACCTGTCATAAGAAAAGAGAAGAATTGTTGGTGAAGAGATCGCCCCACTTCTGGCAACCGGCTTCATCAAGGATGTATTTTTTCTAGAATGGCATGGCAACCCAGTCCTTTTACTAAAGAAGAACAACAAGTGGCGCATGTGCATGGATTACACCAGCCTCAACAAAGCCTGCCCTAAGGATCCGTTTGCTCTGCCTCGGATAGACCAAGTGATTGACTCCACAGCTGGACGTGAGCTGTTGAGTTTTTTGGATGCCTACTCTGGCTACCACCAGATCAAACTGAACCCAGCCGACCGCCTGAAGACTGCCTTCATCACACCATTCGGAGTCTTCTGCTACCTGACCATGACATTCGGCTTGAGAAATGCCGGTGCCATGTTCCAGCGTTGCATGCAGAAGTGCCTCCTCAAGAAACTCGGCAGAAATGCCCACGTCTATGTAGACGATATTGTGGTGAAGATGGAGAAGCGCGGCACCCTCCTTGAAGATCTCAAGGAGACATTTGATAATCTGCGCCATTTTCAAATCAAGCTCAACCCAGAGAAGTGTGTCTTCGGAGTCCCAGCAGGTCAGCTCCTTGGCTTCCTTGTCTCAGAACGCGGCATCGAGTGCAACCCTATGAAGATCAAGGCCATTGAGTGGATGGAGAGACCCACCCGACTGCGAGACGTCCAAAAGTTCACCAGCTGCTTGGCATCCATCAGCCGCTTCATCAGTCGGCTGGGTGAGAAGGCTCTTCCCCTGTACCAGTTAATGAAGAAAACCACTCATTTTGAGAGGAACGAAAAGGCGGACGAGGCCTTCCTCCAGCTCAAGAAAATGCTGACTACGCCACCTGTCCTAGCGGCTCCGGCTGCTAAGGAGCCCATGTTCCTCTACATCGCTGCCACCAGCCGGGTGGTCAGCACTGTCATTGTGGTACAGCGTCCAGAAGAAGGCAGAGCACAGCCGGTCCAGAGGCCCGTGTACTACTTGAGTGAGGTGCTATCGACCACCAAGCAGAATTACCCCCACTACCAGAAGAGGTCCTACAACATGCACTTTGCTGCCAAGAAGCTCAAGCCATACTTTCAAGAGCAACCCATCACAGTTGTTTGCACCGCCCCACTTGCTGAGATCATAGGCAACAGAGATGCATCAGGCAGGGTGCCCAAATGGGCCATCGAGATGGCCCATTAGACCATCTTCTACCAGCCACGCTGCGCCATCAAGTCACAAGCACTGGCTGACTTCGTCGTCGACTGGGCCGAGACCTAGTACCTGCTGCCAGCTTCGGACTCCACCCATTGGCAGATGCACTTTGATGGCACGAAGATGTGAACCGGTTTGGGAGCTGACATCGTCCTCACCTCTCCCAAAGGCGACAAGCTCAGATATACGCTGCAAATTCACTTTGCCGCCTCCAACAATGTGGCCGAGTACGAGGCGCTCGTACACAGACTCCGACTGGCCAAGGAGATTGGCATCCGACGGATTTTGTGCTAAGGCGACTCGGACTTGGTAGTCCAGCAGTCGTCTGGCGACTGGGCCACCAAGGATGCAAACTTGGCAAGCTACCGCTTCCTCGTCCAGCGGATCAGCAGATACTTTGACGGGTGCGAGTTCTTTCACGTGCCACGGGCCGATAATGAGCAAGTTGATGCCCTGGCACGGATCGGCTCCACCCGCCAAGCAATACCAGTCGGCGTCTCCCTTCAGTGCCTCCGTAAGCCGTCTATCAAGCCTTCGCCAGAATCAGAGTCCATCTTCGTGCCGGCTGCTCCCGGAACAGTCGGATCTGACTCGGGGGCTGCAGCAGCCGGCCCGGGGACTTCGGCAGGCGGCTCGGGGACTACAGCAGTCGCACCCGGCCCGGGGACTTCAGAACCCGGCCCGGGGGCTGCAGCAGCCGGCCCGGGGACTTCAACGACGCAGCAAGCGGCGGCCGACTCCAAACCGCCTCCTCCCAACCCAACCACCCTGGTACCAGTGGCCGTGATGACAGTGGTCGAAGCACCATCATGGGCGCAGCCCATCCTCAACTTCCTGGTGAGCGGAGAGCTACCAGCTGACGAGATCTTGGCCCGGCAAGTGCAATGCCGAGCAGTAGCATACACGATAGTAAACAGATAGCTTGTCAGGCGCAGCGTGACTAGCGTGTTCCAGCGCTGTGTCAAGCCAGAGAAAGGAAAGGAAATCCTTTTAGACATCCACCAAGACGAGTGTGGCCACCACGCGGCCTCCATATCCCTTGTCACCAAAGCCTTCCGCCATGGATTCTTCTGGCCGACTGCTTTGGACAATGCCAAGGACTTGGTCAAGAAGTGCATAGGGTGCCAAATATTCGGCTCCAAGCAACACCTGCCGGCTTCTGCATTCAAGACCATCCCCCTCACTTGGCCATTTGCAGTCTGGGGACTGGACATGGTGGGCCCATTCAAGACAGCACGCGGCGGCATGACCCATCTGCTGGTCGCCGTGGACAAATTCACCAAGTGGATTGAAGGGAAGCCAATCAAGAAACGGAATGGTCCAACTGTTGTGACCTTCATTGCAGATATCACCGTCCGGTATGGTGTGCCGCACAACATCATCACCGACAACGACACCAACTTTGCCAAAGGTGCCTTGGCCCGTTTCTGCGCGACGCAGGGCATCCGACTGGACCTAGCGTCTGTTGCCCACCCACAGTCAAACGGCCAAGTCGAGCGAGCAAACAAGCTCATCTTGTCCGGCATCAAGCCCCGACTGATCGAGCCGCTGGAGCGTTCGGCCGGCTGCTGGAATTATGAGCTGCCGGCAGTCCTCTGGAGTCTCCGGATCATGCTGAACAAGTCAACCAACTTCACTCCCTTCTTGCTCTTGTACGGGGCCGAGGCTTTCATCCCAAATGACATCGAGTTTGACTCACCTCACGTCACCATGTACACTGAGGCGGAAGCAAAAGAGGCGAGAGAAGACGGCGTCGACCTGCTGGAAGAAGGCCGACTGTTGGCACTCAGCCGGTCCGCCATCTACCAGCAGGGCCTGCGCCGCTACCATAGTCGAAGGGTCAGGCCTCGACCATTCCGAGAGGGAGACCTTGTGCCCTGACTGATCCAGCGAACAGCCGGCCAGCACAAGCTCTCGGCCCCTTGGGAAGGGCCATTGATCATTAGCAAAGCCTTGGGCAATGACTCCTACTACCTCATCGACGCACAGAAGCCCAGGGCGTGCAAGAGGGACGACTCCGGCAAGGAAACAGAGCGCCCATGGAACGCAAATCTTCTTCGAAGATTTTACAGTTAATGCAGTATGTACCATGCTACCTTTTCTATTAAGCAGCAAAGACATCGAGTCCCTCGAGGAGCACTCGAGGGCTACCCTTTTATCTAAATGATAAGATTCTACCTGTGAATATATTATTTTCATTCCTCCGCCTCGCGCCGGGTCCGACCAGTCGGCCCGGGGGCTCGCCGCCTTGTCCTATGCTAAAGCTACCTGTAGTCGGACAAGCAGTGTGCCGACATCTAAAGCCCTCTCTTGCCTCAAGCCGCAGCTCGCAGAGTGACTGTCCAGCTGGCAAGAGCTAAAGGCAGGAAACGGTGTCCACGCGAAAAATGACTAAGGAAAAATGCGCCAGCATAGTCCAAGTCGGTTCCTCGCCTTACCATCTGGCTGCTGAGCAGCTGGCCGGTCCAAGCCGGTTCCTCGCCTTACCATCCGGCTGCTGAGCAGCCGGCCGGCCGGCTTCTCATTTGACTTGCTACGTTCTAAGCGGCCAAAGTACTTGTCTTCCAAAAAACTGCTAAGTCCCTGACCCAGCCATAGACCGCGCAACGGCTGTCTGGCTGGCAGGGCGGCAGCCAAAGGAAAGCGGCAAAGGAAAAAGCCAAAATAGAACAGAGAAGCAAGGCAATGTAGAACCCGGCAAAACACACACTTGTGCGAGAATTAATTTACATAGCAAAGCTTATAGCCAGAATTCAGCAAAGTTTGAATACACCCCGAGCGGGTGGAACTGCGCAAATTTAAGAAGCTTGTTCGAAAGATTACAAGAGCAGGAAAAGATAAGATAAAACTGGCCGCCTAGGCCAGAGGAGCAGCAGGCGGGTCCGGCAGGTTGGTGGAGGCAGCGGCGCCTGTTGGTGGAGCGGCCGACTGGTGAGTCTCAGCCTGGTCAGCATCAACAACAGTCAGCGCAGCCACACGTGGCTCGTTGCTCGAGGCTCGATCGGGCTGAGCCTGGCCGTTCGCTCCGTCCTCTGGTGCATCGTCTTCGCCATCCTCGCCCTCTTCATCCTCGCCCTCGTTGCTGGAGGCGATCTCCTCCGCCGAGTCTTCCCCATCGTCCGGGTTCAGCCCGAACCAGTCGGGCGGCACCTCAGCGCCCCGCTCATCCAGTTCAGGGATGAAGACATTGGTGTTGGCGTACTCGGCAAGCGCCACCGCGCGTTGAGAGAGTGCGTAGTCCACCACCGCCAGCTCTGGCCCGGCCTCAGCCTGGAAAGTGGCCTGTCGGGCCAGATTCAACCTGGGATACCACGCCTTGACGAACTCCAAGGCCGTCCGCACACCCGCCCGAGCTGCGGCGCCCTTCCAAGCCTTGAAGCGGCTGACTGCTACCTCCGGCCAGTCAGCAGTCCGACTAGGGGTGCGCGGCACTTAAGCATTCGGCCAGAGGGCGGTCAGCACCCGGGACCCGGCGCGCTGATGGCGGCGGAGCAGGCGGTGGGCCGACTGAATGCGCGTCCTAATGGCCAGAAGCTGCTCGTTGAGGTTCCGAGGCGCGTTGGGCGGAATCTCCACTCCAACCCTCCTACTCTGCTCGCGCCATGCCTCGATGGCCTAGCTCATGGCGACGGCATAACCGGGGAAGAATTCTGCGCAAGAAGAAAATCAAAAATTAGAAGCTGGAAGCCGACTCCTGCTGTAGTCGGCGGCTGTTGAAAGGAAAAAAGGGACTTACCATCGATCATGTCCTCGATCTCGCCATAGCCGTCGGTGAGGATTTTGTCCTTCTCGGCCCAGTTCGAGCATTGATTCTCGAACTCGACCGTGAGGGAGTCTTCCGCCTCCTTCGGCTTTTGGAGCTCTGCCTTGTGTTGCTCTGCCTGGTCCACCAACTCCTTGGTCAGGCGGTCGCACTCCTGAGCCGCCTTGCTGCGCTCCTCCTGCTTGGTGTGCAGCTCGGTTTAGGCCTCGCCCAGGCGCTGCTGCAGTTCGGTGGCTGCCCCTGCAAAGATAAGAAATAAAGGACATCAACAATCAACAAAGAAGACAAGTAGTCCGAATCTCGGGGGCTACACCCAGTGGGTGCGCTGACGCGCCCCCACGAGAGAGAGGACAGAGTGCTTACTCAGGCTCTCGGTCAAGTCAGTGGTCCGCTTGGCCAGCTCCTGGACATGGGAGTTGAAGGCGGCTGCGCGGATGTTGTGGTAATCCTGCAACAAAGACAACAGAAGAGAAAATAAGTTAGCATTCAGAACTTACCTTGAAGTTCCGAGCCGCCTGCTCAGGAGCCGGCTCGGAACTCGGGGGCTACACCCAGTGGGTGCGCTGGCGCGCCCCCACGAAAGATTACGAGAATCAAAACAAGAAGCAAGAAGCATACCCGGACGGTCATCTGCGTCGCCAAGAACGCATGCATGTATTGCTGGAGAGCGGCACCTTGGGCCTGGAACCGGGCCTGGACGTCCTGCGCGGCCGTATTTAGAACACCCATTCCACCCCTAGGCGTCCACTCCAGTGGGGCGGCACTGGTAGCCTCGGCATCGGGGGCCGATGAGCTAGCGGCCCCGATCTCCTTCGGCCGTGGCGCTGAAGCCGCCTTCTCCGCATGATGGTGCACAGGATTCCGGACCGCGGGGGTCGGACCCACCACCAACTCGCCGCCAGATGACGGCACCAGCGGCACCCCAAGCCGACTGTCGGGCGCGTCGGCAGTCGGCGTGTGCGGGGGCACTTCCGCCCCCAAGACAACGGGGCCTCCGCCCTCCCTCTCCAGGGTTGGCTGGTCGCCTCCAACCCCTCCAGTCGGCGCCTGGCCCTCCGGCGCCGGTGGCTCTGCACGCAGTGGGACGACCAGCTCTGGAGTCCGGCTGGGGGACGCCTCCTCCGCCTGTGCCTTGGCAGCCGCGTCCGCCTACGACCTGGCCATCACGTCGGCTTGGGTCTTGGCCGCGGCATCAGCCTCTGCTTGTGTCGCGTTGGCTGCCTCCACGTTCTCCCGCATCGCCTTCTCCCGCTCCTCGCGTGCCTCTCGCGCGTTCCTCTCCATTGCCTCCTGGAGGTCGACGAGTGGGTCCATGCGGCGGGGTTGCGTAGAGCCTCCTGCCGCCCCAATCACCGATGCAGACTGGGCCCGCTCGAGAGAGAGTGGGGCCCTGTTCGAGCCAAACAAGAAGAACTAAGAAAAGTTTGCGAGAAAAGAAGAAAAGCAAACACAAAGCAACAACAGAAAGACTAAAATGCTTACGCAGACACTGTCGGGCGCCGCTTCGGGGCCTTCTTGAATTGGGCCGCCTTCACGGCGGGCTCTTGCTGCTTGGTCGCGACAACCGAGGGCTTGGGCTTCTTGGGCCAACTTCCGTAAAACCCGGCGTCGGCTCGGTGCTTCGGCGCGCCACCTGCTGTAGTCGGCGGGACCGAAGAGCTCGCGCCCACCTTGTCGGTGACGTGAGTATGGCACGGCTCGTTGTCTTCCTCGTCATCATCCGGCCAATCACATGGCTGCCTCCTGAGGAGCCGCCTGCTCCATCACCACCGCCACCCGTGGCATCTTCCTCTTCCATGGTGGCCGCCCCCAAATCGGGGCCGTCTACGTCGTTCGCCGACCGGTCCGACATGTACTGATGACCTAGCCCCAGGGCGTCGGCCGCCGACTGGGTCGAGAAGATCTGCACCACGGCCGACTGGTCAGGCGGCAAAAAAGAACCCGGACAAATGAAGGGAAAAAGAATTAGAAGACTCACCGCAGGCGGCGGGTGTGCGCGGCTGTACGGTGGCTTGCCGAACCACCACACTCCTCTGAGAGCTTGCAGTTGGAGAAGTAATTCACCAGCCGGACCACCTCCACGTCCGGCAACTCCTTGGTGCACATCCGGCATGGGTCCCGGTGCCCGCTCATGCGGCTGATGATGTGGGGCCGGGCCTGGAGGGGAAGCACTCGGTGTCGGTGTCAAAACCAGCGGATCTCAGGTACGGGGTCCCGAACTGTGCGTCTAAGGTCGATGGTAACAGGAGACGGGGGACACGATGTTTACCCAGGGTCATGCCCTCTCTATGGAGGTAATACCCTAGTTCCTTCTTGATTGATCTTGATGAATATGAGTATTACAAGAGTTGATCTACCTCGAGATCGTAATGGCTAAAACCCTAGAAGTCTAGCCTGTATGACTATGATTGTTTTTCTCTATGGACTAAGCCCTCCGGTTTATATAGAAACCGGAGGGGACTAGGGTTGCACAAAGTCGGTTACAGAGAAGGGAATCTTCATATCAGGACGCTAAGCTTGCCTTCCACGCCAAGGAGAGTCCCATCTGGACACTGGAGATAGTCTTCGGTCTTGTATCTTTACAGCCCATCAGCCCGGCCCACGTACCATAATCCGGACGCCCGAAGACCCCCTAATCCAGGACTCCCTCAGTAGCCCCTGAACCAGGCTTCAATCACGAGGTGTCCGACGTGCAAATTGTCTTCGGCATTGCAAGGCGGGTTCCTTCTCCGAATACTTCAACACAGTCTTCGAACGCAACGAACGTGTCCGGCTCTACAAAACAAATCCCACACACAACCGCAGAGAGTATGATATTTTACGAGTCCAATCCGCTGACAACTTTTGGTAATGTGACACAACATCATCACCCGGTCATTATTTCGAACCGTTTTTCAGCCTGCCGCTTCGAGATGCGGTCTCATTGGCATGTCTTGTCAAAGCAAAGATCGTGTCCCCTTATTGCGGGATTCTCATCAATACGAGCGTGGGTAATCCAACCGTGCTGTTTGCACAGCCCTTGGAAACAGCCGAGTTTTAAGGCGAGTGGGGAGGCGCTTGATATTCACTGCCTTTATAAGGAGATAAGGATTCCCCTCTTTCATCCACGCCTTCTCTCTCTCTGCCCTTCCAATCTCGAGCTCCAGCGCCCAAGTCCTCATCTTTCCGCCTCAAGAAAGCACTCGACCATGTCCGGATCTGGAGCGCAAGGCAAGTGGATGGCCTCCTCCGTCAAGGAGAAGGACATCACCAAGCTTCAGGAGGCCGGGTATCTGGCGAAAGAGATCGCCCACCGGCTTCCGGCCAAGGGGCAAATCGTCCCCACCCCGAAGCCCAATGAGAGGGTGGTGTTCATCCCCCATTTCGTCTGCGGGTTAGGATTTCCTCTCCACCCTTTCGTCCGCGAACTCATGTTCTATTACGGGCTGGATTTCCATGATCTAGCCCCAAACTCCATCCTCAACATCTCGGCATTCATTGTCGTGTGCGAGGCCTTCCTCCGCATTCCACCCCACTTCGGACTGTGGCTTAAGATCTCAACGTGAAGCCGAAGGTGGTGGATGGCCAACACGCGGAGTGCGGAGGTGCCATGGTGAGAAAGATGCCCAAAGTCATATGGCCCAAGGGAACTTTTGTGGAGACCGTCAAAGAGTGGCAAAAACTATGGTTCTATATCACAGAGCCCCGCGACGACACCTGGGTCGCGGCTCCCGAATTCAATTCCGGAGCTCCAATGCGGCTCACCTCCGGATAGAGAAGGGCCCGAATTGGTCCTCATCGGATGAGCTGATATAGCTGCAAACGCGCATCCAAAGCATGGTGGACAAAAACATCAAGCTCGTCAACGTGATCCAGGTGATGCTAGTTCGCCGGATCCTTCCATGCCAGAGCCGAACCTGCCCTTTATGGGAATTCGATCCGGAGAAGCACCAGACCTTGGAAAGGCTCTTCGGAACCGCGCATGAAGATATCTGGAAGTAGCTCTTCAAGGGCAATGAGACGGCGCCGGACACCACCGAGGACCGCGGGCACGATCTGGCCCTTCCCGCTAGTCCGGTAAGTCTTTCGCGTTTCAAGGTGTATCCTCTACTTGCTTATTCAAGTAAGACATCTAAACCTCACTATTTATTTTTTCAGGTAAGGACAGAGAAAGCGGAGCGGATTAGGTATTCGGCTCTGCTTCCCGAGGAACCAGCCATCCCGCTCCTGACGAAGATGCTGGTTCCGGCGCCCTACAAGGCGCCGGAGAAGAAGGCCAAGGGGGCCAAAAGTGGCCCCCGCCGCAAGGGAGCTTCGGACGCAACGTTCGAAGATGACGAGACCCACTCCTCCGCCGCTGAGGATGATGAGGAGGAGGAGGAAGAAAGAAACTCCCCCCCTGAGGGGGGGGAAGAAGAGGGCGGCCTCCACAAATGTTGAGGCGGAGGTGTCCAAGAGGGGGAAGAGCTCCCTCGCGGATAACTCTACGTGGGACATCGAAAGCAGCCCGGAGCCGCACCACCGAAAGAAGTCCCTGGCCGAATCATGAGTACTCAAAAGACTCTGATACATTCATGTATTCAGCCTCTTCGGTTCATAGTTTTAACGCGTTGAATCATGCGCTTGTAGTCCGGCCCACGACAGCTCCATGCGATTCTCATCAGGAGGTTCGCTGGATTCAAAGGAGATGGCCAGGGAGTCATCGTCGGCCGCTCACTCTCCCACGGCCAAGGGAGACGACGAGGTGTTGTCCCAAAGGACCTTCTCGAGCCAGGGAGAGGTTCAGGAGGCAGTCAGGGTGGCGCCAGGGGGTGACCCTACGGCCGTCGAACACCCGGGAGAGAGGACCCCTATGGAGACTGTCGTTGGGGCCATGTCCAGTTCGGACCCCAGCCGAATACGGTTCCGGAGACCTCTACGGCTCCAGAATCCGGCAAGCAGCCTCCTTCGGAAGAAGGAGGTGTGCCTATTCCGCCGGTGACCTTTGTCCAACCAGAGGCACCAGATAATCTGCTAGAAGCGCTACGAGGTGCTTCCATTGTGGAGGAACACCGTATCCTTATGGGTACGGTGGTTGACAGGGTTCAGTCCGTCAAGAGCGGACTGACCGAAGCCTGCACCAGCCCGCTGACAGGTTTTGATGTAAGCGACGCAAAAGAGAAAGTCATAGTATAGAGAGTAGCCCCTGAGACACTGTCCGGTGTTCGGAAAGAAAAGCCGGACAGAGGATCAAGTAATTCTCGCAGGAAACTAACTAAATATGTCTTATGTGAATAAGCAGGCATCGTTGCTGGCCGCAACCTCACATGCTGCTGAGGTCTCTGGACTAAAGTAGAGTCTGGAGTGGGCCGAAGAAGAGCTCGGCCTTGTAAAAAGGCAGCTGGAGGATGAGCAAGGTACGTGATGACCTTGTGTATATCAAAAAAGGATGAATGACTTGTACTGATCATAGAGCTATGATATTTGTAGGAGCGGCTACTGAGGTTGAAACCCTCAGGAAAGCGTTGGCCGAGGCCAAGGAGAGGGCGATGAAGGAACAAGCCACCTGGAAAAAGCATGAGGCCAGGGTTGCGTAGGTCCAGCAGGAGCTCCAGGACGCCTTGAATAAATACGAGTCCTTGGAGCGCCAACATGCGGACCAAGAGACCGAACTAGTGAAGGCCCGCCAAAGCGCACAAGAGGCCTGGGCCGAAGCCCAAGGCGCCCTCCAGGAAATCCAGGAGGCCAAGAAGATCACGACGGGTAAGGCTTTTATTATGCGAAGCAAGTATGTGAAGAAGCAGTATCTCCAGGGGCATTTATGGATCTGCCGCATAGCGTTTCAGATGCTGCTGAATTCTTCCGAGCTGAAGAGGGGAGCTCAACGGAGAAGCTGTTCTGGTCGCAATATCTTGCGCCAGAACATCCGGTGCCCTTGAGTGACCAGCTAAAACAGATGGCCGAACTGCATAGGGTGGCCGAACTAGCCATGAAGGACTTACTAATCCAGCTGTGGCCTGCCGAAGCCATACCCAGCAGCTACTTCAGTCTCGTGAAGCAGCTAGTCAATGCCTGCCCTCAGCTTGATGTCATCAAGCGGTCGGTTTGTATCGAAGGTGCGCGGATGGCCTTCGCTGGCGTCAAGATGCAGTGGGCGAAGATGAATGCCGTCACGGTCCCGACCGAGGGACCGCCCGCGGGCAAGGAGCACCGCACGCCCGAGCGATATTTTAGTGATGTCCTCGAGGGATCCCGCATTGTGGCGGAGCAATGTACAAAAGATGTATTCTTTGAATGAATACAATTACATTGTCTCGCCTTGTATTAAAAACAAGTTCACCTATGTAATATAATGCCTATTTGATATTTTACCTCCTCTGCGGCCGTGTTTATGAAATTTTGAGAGTTGGCCAGTCGTCGGCTTCAGCCCCCACGAAGGTAGTATGGGTGTGTTCAGGATGGAATCTAAACACTCTTGATCCAATTGTTTGGTCCTTGAAGGAGGTGTTTAGCGCAACGAACTAGGCAATCAGACTATTTGGCTTCATCACCCTCACTTAGCCATAGGAGTTTGACAATGAAAATTTAGGCGCAACCCCTAGTATCCGAACTGGGGTACTGTAGACAAGTGATCGGGTAAGAGCTGATTCATCGCATAATGCGGAAAAAATCGCTAAAGATTTGAAACCTCCGAAGAGCTAACCGGATCTCGCTGTATCATGACAGTCAGTTTTCGGCTTTCTCTACTGAGGTGCTCATCCGGGTAAACTAGGACACAATCACAGTAGTTCTCCCTTTACTACCCTAGCTGATATAACGGAATGTAAGGTAGTAAGCACAAGAGCCGGGCAACCCAACTATTGACCAAAGACATGATTCGGAGCCAATGCATATAATGCTAAATTCAGGGTGCCGAACTATATTGTAAAAAGTGTTCGGACTTTGTCGTCGTATTATGGGTCCCAATGAAGCCCCTGGCAGATTAAAGCGTACCAAAGTGTACGGGTGCAACTTGAGAAGATTATCAAAAAGGAAAAAAGGTAGTAAGCTAGTGCCGCAAAAGTTAGGCTGCAAACTATTTCCATTATTGTTTGATTAATGCGTCAAAGCATATTTGTACAAGTAGTGCAATAAGCAATCGGGCTATTTAACATTCCACAACCAAGGGAGAGCTGCGTGCGGGTCCTGAAAACAGGTAGAGTGATCGTTGAAGAGACCACCTGGAAATTCCCTTATACAGCAGCACTTCTTTCCATCTTGGTGTCTCCCTCCTGTCGAGAGGACCGATGATCAGGTCATCAGAAGAAACCTGCGGAAGAAGAGTCCTAAAAAGGATAAAAAAGAAAAATTGAAAGTATGTGTTCCAGGAGCGGTCATGCCGTATTATGGATCACAAGCTAGTTATGCCTCCGTCTATGCCCATGGTATTTTGAGTGCGTAGTTATGTACGCGCGGTACGAATGCCGCCACTTGGTTGGGTCTGGGACGGAGGCCAAATTGCTAGTCGAGCTCTTGACGAGCTGGGCTGTCCTTTTGCAGAGTAGTCCAGACTCGTTTGACAGTGTCCGGGAGTTCAGCCGACGAATTAAGGTTCTGCTTGGCCGCTCTGTACTTCTGCTGCTAACGCAGCGGTGTGCTCCTCGGTACGGAGGGAGCGTTCCGTGTTTCCATTGACTGTTATGACGCCGCGTGGACCGTGCATCTTGAGTTTAAGATAAGCGTAGTGTGGCACCGCGTTGAAGCGTGCAAATGTGGTTCGTCCGAGCAGAGTGTGATAGCCGCTGCAAAATGGGACGATATCATAGATCAGCTCTTCGCTTCGGAAGTTGTCCGGGGATCCGAAGACAACCTCCAGGGTGATTGAGCCCGTACAGTGGGCCTCTACACCTGGTATGACTCCTTTAAAGGTAGTCTTTGTGGGCTTAATTCTTGAGGGATTAATGCCCATTTTGCGCACTGTATCCTGATAGAGCAGGTTCAGGCTGCTACCGCTGTCCATGAGGACCCGTGTGAGGTGGAATCCATCAATGATTGGGTCGAGAACCAGTGCGGCTGAACCGCCATGACGGATACTGGTCGGATGGTCCCTGCGATCAAAAGTGATCGGACATGAAGACCATGGGTTGAACTTTGGGGCGACTGGCTCCATCGCATAGATGTCCCTGAGTGCGCGCTTGTGTTCCCTCATGGGGATGTGGGTAGCGTATATCATGTTCACCATTTTAACTTTGGGGGGGGGGGGACTTCTTCTGTCCCCCTGTGTTCGGTGGCCGGGGCTCCTCATCATCATCCTCGCTTTGCGACCCCTTCTCCTTGTTCTCGACATTTAACTTGCTGGCTTGTTTAAAAACCCAACAGTCTCTGTTGGTGTGATTGGCTGGTTTGTCACGGGTGCCGTGTATCTAGCAAGGGCGATCGAGTATGCGGTCCAAGCTGGATGGGCCCGAATTGTTCCTTTTGAATGGCTTCTTCCGCTGGCCGGACTTGGAGCCGCTGAATCCGGCGTTGACCGCCGTGTCATCGGTATTATCACCGTTGTTTCGACGCTTGTGTCTGTTGCGTCGGGGCTTGCCGTTGCTATTTCTGGCTTCCACAGTGCCAGGTTCGTTTGCATTGTTATTGCTACGGGCTAGCTAGCTATCTTCACCCGCACAAAAGTGCATCATAAGTGCCGTAAGGGCTGCCCTTGGCCGAGGTGTTGGGCGAGCCATTCGTCCCGGATGCTGTGTTTAAAGGCCGCCAAGGCTGCGACATCCGGACAGTCGACGATCTAGTTCTTTTTAGTTAAGAACCTAGTCCAGAGTTTCCTGGCTGACTCTCAGGGCTGTTGAATTATGTGATTGAAGTCATCAGCATCCGGAGGTCGAACATATGTACCTTGGAAGTTGTCAAGGAAGGCCTCTTCCATGTCCTCCCAGCTGCCGATGGAGTTTTCAGGCGGACTGTTCAACCAGTGCCGGGCTGGTCCTTTGAGTTTTAGTGGGAGGTATTTGATGGCATGGAGATCATCGCCGCGGGCCATATGAATGTGAAAAAGAAAATCCTCGATCCATACTGCGGGGTCTGTTGTCCCATCGTATGATTCGATGTCTACGGGTTTAAACCCTTCTGGGGATTTGTGCTCCATTACTCGTCCGGCCAGATAGCCGTTTTCGCGTGCCGGGGCACGTCCCCGTGATCCATAGATCGATCTGTTCCGACCTGCTCTACTGTCCAAGTCTTACCGTAGGCCATATGTATGTCCCCGAGCTGTTTTGTCTCTGCCTTTACGGTGAGGTGGGGCGGGCTGGTGTTCTGTTTTGTCTTCATGTGTGGCCTATTCATTCGGGCTAACTTGCCCGTCTTCTCGTTCATCTTGTTCGGAAGTTGCCTCAACGGGGTCTTCATTGTCTTCGGCACCGTCTGGAGTGTTATCTTCTCCTGTGCCGGTACTGCTGTTTTTGCTGCGGCGTGATTTAGAGCGGCGCCGCTGACGCCGACGCTTTTGTTGTATCTCAGGAGGTTTATCCTCAACTGGATCTTCCTTGTCATCTCCGCTATTCTCTTTTGGTGCATCCACCATGTATACGTCATACGAGGAAGTGGCCGTCCAGCGTCCGGTAAACGGCGGGTTTTGGGCCTCTTCTTCTCCGGCATCGTCGTCCATACCATCGATGTCTTCGGAGCCGTAATCAAGCATGTCGGTTAGGTCCTCGATAGTGGCTATGAAGTGGGCGGTGGGTAGGAAACGAAATTCTCCGTCATCAGCCTCCAGTTCGAACCGGATATAATTCGGTTGTGAGTCCCCCGCTAAGGAGAGTGTTTTTAGTGAGTTTAGCACGTCACCTAAAGGCGAGTGCCGGAAGATGTCTGCGGAGCTGAATTCGATGGTCGATGTCTGATCAAGCTCGACGTGGGCGGATGCACATGGTTCGGAACATGTAGCCGAAAACGAGTCCGAGATTCCGGTGACACGTATCCCAATCGAGGTTGGGTCGGTGTGCGGCTTTAATGCCGTTGAGTCTGCGGCTTCCGTGGCTGCGTTGAGCTCCCCCCCCCCCCCGTCCGCGGATGGTGCAATCTGCTCCGGATCTAGGGCCAGAGCAGTTACCGGTGCTATCCCCTGAGCATGGTCCGATGATAGATTTAAGTCATGTTCATCGTGGCGACAGGGAGCGGCTGCCGTGGTCTCGAATCCGTCAAAGATCAAGTGTCCGCGGATATCTGCGACCTAATTCAAGTTTCCAAACCTGACCTGACGGCCAGGGGCGTAGCTATCGATCTGCTCTAGATGGCCAAGCGAGTTGGCCCGCAATGCGAAGCCGCCTAACACGAAGATCTATCCGGGGAGGAAGGTTTCTCCCTAGACAACATTGTTGTAGATGATTGACAGGGCCATCGAACCTCTTGACGACGACACAGCGGAACTCTCAATGAAAGCACCAATGTCGGTGTCAAAACCGGCGGATCTCGGGTAGGGGGTCCCGAACTGTGCGTCTAAGGTCGATGGTAACAGGAGACGGGGGACACAATGTTTACCCAGGTTCGGGCCCTCTCTATGGAGGTAATACCCTACTTCCTACTTGATTTATCTTGATGAATATGAGTATTACAAGAGTTGATCTACCTCGAGATCGTAATGGCTAAAACCCTAGAAGTCTAGCCTGTATGACTATGATTATTTTTCTCTACAGACTAAGCCCTCCAGTTTATATAGACACCGGAGGGGACTAGGGTTGTACAAAGTCGGTTACAGAGAAAGGAATCTTCATACCAGGACGCCAAGCTTGCCTTCACGCCAAGGAGAGTCCCATCCGGACACGGGAGATAGTCTTCGGTCTTGTATCTATACAGCCCATCAGTCCGGCCCGCGTACCATAGTCCGGACGCCCGAGGACCCCCTAATCCAGGATTCCCTCACTCGGCGCACCATGAAGGCGGTCAGCAGATCCGAGGCCTTGAGGCCCTCCGACTCCATCATCACCTAAAGCCGGGCGAGAGCAGCGGAGGAGGCGGCCGACGCGTTCTTCGACCGAAATTGCCAGTTGGTGCGGGGCTCGACCGGCGGGCCGGCTGCATAAGCCGGCAGGTTGACGTAGTCCATCATTGGATGGATGTTCTTGGCGTAGAAATAAGATTTCTGCCACACAGGAAGCAGACCCCGGAACCCGAACACCGCACTGCGACCCAGGCTCCGCACTGGGCCGCCTCGTTATTGGCGGCAGTGCCGAACTTGAGGTAGAAGAACTCCCCCCAAAGCTCAAGGGTGGGGAGTGTGCCGAGGTAACCTTCGCAGAGGGTGACGAAGGTGGCCAGCAGCACCACCGTATTCGGCGTGAGGTGGTGCGGCTAGACTTTGTAGAAAGTAAGGAAGGAACGGAAGAAGCTACTCGCCGGCAGGCCGAAGCCGTGAAGAAAGTCCGACCGGAAGACGACATGTTCGCCGTCCTCCGCGCCGGCGAGATCTCCGCCTCAGGAGGAACATGCACCTTTACGTGCGTCTCGCGAGGCAGCCGCAGGGTCTGGCGAAGGAAAGTGAGGTGGTCTTCATGGACGTTGGAGCCATCCCAATCGCCAGCCCGTTCCCGCGTCATGGACATGGATGCTCGACAGAAGCGCGGTGCGGCGGCGAGCGGGCCAGTCCGCGGCGGAGAGAGGAAGCCCCGGTGCGAGGAGGCCCGACGATGGCAAGCTGCAGCTCCACCTCGGCAAGAGGAAGGGGCGCGGCGGCAGCAAGGAGAAGAGAAAGGAGAAAGGCAAGGACGAAGAAAGAGGAGGGCGCGCGTGCGTCTGCCGCCCCCTCCTCCCCCTACTTATAGCCCCCTGGCGGCGGAGCCGAGGGGCAAGACATGGGGGGTCGTGGGATTAACTGCGCCCACGACCCCGCACCTTCCGCGCCTTAACGGCGTGTGGTTAATACACCACAGAAGCCCAACCGCCCGCCTCGGCCGCAGCGGATCCGCGCGCTGATACGTCCATTTTGCATCATGCTTTTATATCGATATTTATTGCATTATGGGCTGTTATTACACATTATGTCACAATACTTATGCCTATTCTCTCTTATTTTACAAGGTTTACATAAGGAGGGAGAATGCCGGCAGCTGGAATTCTGGGCTGGAAAAGGAGCAAATATTAGAGACCTATTCTGCACAACTCCAAAAGTCCTGAAATTCCACGAAAGTTATTTTTGGAAATAATAAAAAATACTGACTGGAAGAAATACCAGAGGGGGCCCACACCCTGGCCTCGAGGGTGGGGGGCACGCCCTACCCCCCTGGGCACGTCCCCTGCCTCGGGGGCCCCCTGTTGGCCTTCCGATGCCCATCTTCTGCTATATGAAGTCTTTCGTCTGAAGAAAAATCATAGGCAAGCTTTCGGGACGAGACTCCGCCACCACGAGGCGGAACCTTAGCGGAACCAATCTAGGGCTCCGAGAGAGCTGTTCTGCCGGGGACACTTCCCTCCGGGAGGGGGAAATCATCGCCATCGTCATCACCAACGCTCCTCTCATCGGGAGAGGGCAATCTCCATCAACATCTTCACCAGCACCATCTCCTCTCAAACCCTAGTTCATCTCTTGTATCCAATTCTTGTCTCTAAGTCTGGGATTGGTACCTGTAGGTTGCTAGTAGTGTTGATTACTCCTTGTAGTTGATGCTAGTTGGTTTATTTGGTGGAAGATCATATGTTCAGATCCTTTATGCATATTAATACTCCTCTGATTATGAACATAAATATGCTTTGTGAGTAGTTACGTTTGTTCCTGACGACATGGGAGAAGTCTTGCTATTAGTAGTCATGTGAATTTGGTATTCGTTCGATATTTTGATGAGATGTATGTTGTCTCTCCTCTAGTGGTGTTAAGTGATCATCGACTACATGACACTTCACCATTGTTTGGGCCTAGAGGAAGGCATTGGGAAGTAATAAGTAGATGATGGGTTGCTAGAGTGACAGAAGCTTAAACCCTAGTTTATGCATTGCTTTGTAAGGGGCTGATTTGGATCCACATGTTTCATGCTATGGTTAGGTTTACCTTAATACTTCTTTTGTAGTTGCGGATGCTTGAAATAGGGGTTAATCATAAGTGGGATGCTTGCCCAAATAAGGACAGCACCCAAGCACCGGTCCACCCACATATCAAATTATCAAAGTAACGAACGCGAATCATATGAACGTGATGAAAACTAGCTTGACGATAATTCCCATGTGTCCTCGGGAGCGCTTTTCTCCATATAAGAGATTGTCCGGGCTTGTCCTTTGCTACAAAAAGGATTGGGCCACCTTGCTGCACTTTATTTACTTTTGTTACTTGTTGCTCGTTACCAATTATCTTATCACAAAACTATCTGTTACCTATAATTTCAGTGCTTGCAGAGAATACCTTGCTGAAAACTGCTTATCATTTCCTTCTGCTCCTCGTTGGGTTCGACACACTTACTTATCGAAAGGACTACGATAGATCCTCTATACTTGTGGGTCATCACGCGTGTGACGAGGCCCTGTAGTGGCTGGCCCCGGCCTGCGGCGACATCCCGCCGCACGCGTGGGCTGGCAGGTTGGCCTGGCCTGCTGGCGCCGCATGGCGGGCGAGCAACGGGCAACAAGCCAGTCATCCGGCTGGCATGCCACCCGGCCCCCACCACGATGTTTTGAATTCACTAGGCGGCCAGCCTGGCCACGGCCGGCTCCTAGCTGTCGGTGCCTCTAGAAGACGGACGAAGCAAAGCTACCAGGCAACTCGGAGTAGGAAGCTTCTGAGCCTCCTCGCTTCTTCAGCCGCGGCGCCCCACCAGCTTCGGGGACTACTGTTGAAGTAAATGACCACGGGTAGCCTCATCAGCCCCCCATGGCATTTCAAGACATCGGGGCCGACTGCGCCCCTCACACCTCCCGGATGAAAGACTGCCTTCTTGGGCCGGCCGGTCCAAGCGGCCGGCCACTAGAAGACGGCGGAACCCAGAAGGCGGCCATGCGGGAGGCCGACTCCTAGCCGGCAGCCCCTCGTCCCCTCGAAATTAGCACCTCATTACCATGACAAGATAGGGCGTGGCTACAGTGCAGCCTGCCTCCCCCGAATCCAAGGCAAAGTGTGGCTACAGTGCGGTGTACCAAGCGGAAACACCTCGCCCGGCGCGGCACTATTCCCACACGGCCCGTGACATCACCTACGTCAAAGGGATCCATGCTCCCACGATGATCGGTTGGTACGGCCCGCAAGCGGCGGGCCCTACCTGTCGGCGAGCCCCAGAAGGCGGCGATGCCCTACCAGGCGGCTGATACGTCTCCAACGTATCTATAATTTATGAAGTATTCATGCTATTATATTATCCTTCTAGGATGTTTTATATGCATTTATACGCTATTTTATATGATTTTTGGGACTAACCTATTAACCTAGAGCCCAGTGCCAGTTTCTGTTTTTTTCCTTGTTTTTGAGTATCGCAGAAAAGGTAAACCAAACGGAGTCCAATTGACCTCAAACTTGACGGAGCTTATTTTTGGACCAGAAGAAGGCCATGGAGTAAAAGAGTTGGGCCAGAAGAGTCCCGGGCTGCCCACGAGGGTGGGAGGCGCGCCCCCCTACGTCGTGGACAGCCCGGAGATCCCCCTGACTTGTTCCCGACACCAAAAGCTCTTATATATACAGAAACCCCCATAACATAACCTATATCGGGAGTTCCGCCGCCGCAATCCTCTGTAGCCACCGAAAACCAATCGGGACCCTGTTCCGGCACCCTGCCGGAGGGGGGATCCCTCACCGGTGGCCATCTTCATCATCCCGGCGCTCTCCATGACGAGGAGGGAGTAGTTCACCCTCGGGGCTGAGGGTATGTACCAGTAGCTATGTGTTCGATCTCTCTCTCTCTCGTGTTCTTGAGGTGGTACGATCTTGATGTATCACGAGCTTTGCTATTATAGTTGGATCTTATGATGTTTCTCCCCCTCTACTCTCTTGTAATGGATTGAGTTTTCCCTTTGAAGTTATCTTATCGGATTGAGTCTTTAAGGATTTGAGAACACTTGATGTATGTCTTGCATGTGCTTATCTGTGGTGACAATGGGATATCATGTGATCTACTTGATGTATGTTTTGGTGATCAACTTGCGGGTTCCGTGACCTCGTGAACTTATGCATAGGGGTTGGCACACGTTTTCGTCTTGACTCTCCGGTAGAAACTTTGGGGCACTCTTTGAAGTTCTTTGTGACTTAAGGTGACATTGGAGTATCTAGGTGACATTAGGGTTTTCGTTAATTTGTGTCTTAAGGTGTTATTCTAGTACGAACTCTATGATAGATCGAACTGAAAGAATAGCTTCATGTTATTTTACTACGGACTCTTGATTAGATCGATCAGAAAGGATAACTTTGCGGTGGTTTCGTACCCTACAATAATCTCTTCGTTTGTTCTCCGGTATTAGTGACTTTGGAGTGACTCTTTGTTGCATGTTGAGGGATAGTTATATGATCCAAATATGTTATTATTGTTGAGAGAACTTGCACTAGTGAAAGTATGAACCCTAGGCCATGTTTCCTAGCATTGCAATATCGTTTACGCTCACTTTTACCACTTGTTACCTTGCTGTTTTTATATTTTCAGATTACAAAAACCTATATCTAGCATCCATATTGCACTTGTATCATCATCTCTTCGCCGAACTAGTGCACCTATACAATTACCATTGTATTGGGTGTGTTGGGGACACAAGAGACTCTTTGTTGTTTGGTTGCACGGTTGTTTGAGAGATACCATCTTCATCCTACACCTCCCACGGATTGATAAAACTTCGGTCATCCACTTGAGGGAAATTTGCTACTGTCCTACAAACCTCTACACTTGGAGGCCCAACAACGTCTACAAGAAGAAGGTTGCGTAGTAGACATCAAGCTCTTTTCTGGCGCCGTTGCCGGGGAGGTGAGTGCTTGAAGGTATATATTTAGGTCTTGCAATCAAATCTTTTTGTTTCTTGTTTTATCACTAGTTTAGTCTACAAAATAAAACTACAAAAAATGGAATTAAGGTTGCCTCATATGCTTCATCTTTTTAATGTCTTTCGTGAAAATGATGGGAAGGAAAATTGTGCTCAAGTACTAGAAGAAGAATTACATAGAGTGCTTGGCATAAAATATGTGAATGATGAGCATGATTGCAATGTTGTTAGTATGAAATCTTTGGATACCCATGATGCTAATGATATGCAAAGCCGCAAGCTTGGGGATGCTATGTTTGATGAAGATGATATGTTTAGTCCCCCAAGTTTTGATGAGAAAATTTATTATGATGAAAGCATGCCTCCTATTTATGATGATTATTGTGATGACACGTATGCTATAAAGAATAAACATAACCATGAAACTTGTCATCATGATTTTAGTTTTCAATTGGATTATGCCTCACATGATAGTTATTTTGTTGAGTTTGCTCCCACTACTATTGATGAGAATAAATTTGCTTATGTGGAGAGTAATAAAAATTCTATGCTTGTAGATCATGAAAAGAATGCTTTATGTGATGGTTATATTGTTGAATTCATTCATGATTCTACTGAAAATTATTATGAGGGAGGAACATATGCTTGTAGGAATTGCAATAATATCAAGTTTCCTCTCTATGTGCTTAAAGTTTTGAAGTTATGCTTGTTTTGCCTTCCTATGCTAGTTGATTATTGTTCCCATAAGTTGTTTGCTCACAAAATCCCTATGCATAGGAAGTGGGTTAGACTTAAATGTGCTAGTCATATTCTTCATGATGCTCTCTTTATGTTTCAATTCTTATCTTTTATGTGAGCATCATTGAAATCATCATGCCTAGCTAGGGGAGTTAAACGTTAGCGCTTGTTGGGAGGCAACCCAATTTTATTTTTGTTCTTTGCTTTTTGCTCCTGTTTAGTAATAAATAATTAATCTAGCCTCTGTTTAGATGTGGTTTTATGTTTTAGTTAGTGTTTGTGCCAACTAGAACCTTTGGGAAGACTTGGGTGAAGTCTTTGCGATCGTGCTGTAAAAAACAGAAACTTTAGCGCTCACGAGATTAGCTACAACTTTTTACTGGAGAGTGATATTTAGTTGATTCTTTTTGCAGATTATTAATAGAAAAATTACTCAGGTCCAAGAAGTTATTTTAGAATTTTTACAGTTCCATAAGTATACGTTTGGTACAGATTACTACAGACTGTTCTGTTTTTGACAGATTCTGTTTTCATTGTGTTGTTTGCTTATTTTGATGAATCTATGAGTAGTATCGGAGGGTATGAACCATAGGGAAGTTGAAATACAGAAGATATTACACCAATATGAATTTAGAATGAGTTCACAACAGTACCTAAGTGGTGATTTAATTTCTTATACTAACGGAGCTTACGAGTTTTCTGTTGAGTTTTGTGTTGTGAAGTTTTCAAGTTTTGGGTAATGATTGATGGACTATGGAATAAGGAGTGGCAAGAGCCTTAGCTTGGGGATTCCCAAGGCACCCCAAGGTAAAATTCAAGGACAACCAAAAGCCTAAGCTTGGGGATGCCCCGGAAGGCATCCCCTCTTTCGTCTTCGTCTATCGGTAACTTTACTTGAGGCTATATTTTTATTCACCACATGATATGTGTTTTGCTTGGAGCGTCATTTTATTTTATTTAGTTTTTATTGTTGTTTGAATAAATTACTTAAGATCGGAAATTCTTAAATGAGAGAGAGTCTTCACATAGCTACATAATTATTTAACTACTCATTGATCTTCACTTATATCTTTTTGGAGTAGTTTGTCATTCACTCGTGTGCTTCACTTATATCCTATGAGTAAATGGTTGAATGATTTGAATGTCATAAATCTGAAATTATATATGTTTCATATGCCTTTCCCATGGGGAGTAATGCCTTCACATATAAGAAGTAGAGGTGGTAAATTTTTTGAAGGTTAGCAAACATTGTATTGGTCACTTGAACAATTCATGAAAGAATAATGAAGGAAGAGAGATTTCACATATAAATATACTATCTTGGACATCTTCTATGATTGTGAGCCCCATTAATTATTTTCAAACCTGAGAAAATTAGTTGAAGTTGGACAAGGAAGACAACATAAGGAGTTATGCTTGGGTATATTTGTATAGAAGTTATATTGTTATGGATCCTCTAACATGTGGTGCTTTCTATTTAGAATCCTTTGCTAGCTAAAATATCTGTACTAACCGAGAATACTGCTTGTGCATCCAAATTCCTTGAACCAAGTTTATTCCATGAGTGTCCACCATATCTACCTATATGCGGTATTTACCTGCCATTCCAAGTAAATTTGCATGTGCCAAACTCTAAAACTTCAAATAATAATATGTTTTGTATGCCCGAATCGCTCATGTAGCGACTAGGGGCTGTCAGTATCTTCCATGCTAGGTGGGTTATTCTCACGATGATTGGACTCCGCTCATCATTCACGAGAAAATGGCTGGTAACTGGATGCCCAGTCCTATGATCAAAAGATCAAAAACAAATTCGCAAATAATTTAAACAAACTCCCCCAGGATTGTTGATAGTTGGACGGCACCCGTTGTTTCGAACAAGCCATGGAGTGTGATTGTTGGTGGAGGGGGAGTAAAATCTTTACCTTTCTGTTTGGGAACTGCCTATAATGTATCTAGTATGGAAGATATTGGGAACTCTTGGTCGTTATGTTGACAATGAAAGCATACCTCTCAAAATTATTTTCATCTCTGTTTTAGCTTCGAGCTCTGGCACCTCTGCAAATCCCTGCTTCCCTCTGCGAAGGGCCTATCTTTTACTTTTATGCAAGAGTCAGTAGTATTCCTTCTCATTCCAACCTACTTTTTAGTTGGCAAGCATCATGTGGTGGAGAAAGATCTAAGCATATATGGCCATTCAAATATATTTGATCATGAATTATTATTGTTGACAATTATCTATATGATAAATAAGTTGGGAGGCGAAACATTAAGCCCCTATCTTTCTCTGTGTTCGATGGATGCTATTTGTTCTAAAAATATGCTTTGAGTGGTAGCAATCATGGAAGACTATATGATAGTTGAATATGTGGGATTTGCTAAATCAAAGCTCTTACATAGACCCTTCCTAAAAATAAGATGAATTGCAATTGTTTGATGACCCAGAACTGTTTGTTAGTTTTCAAGAAAGTTTATGATCTATACTTTAACATGTGAATAGCTTGTTACTTGATCATGAGAAGCTTTATGATATGAGCTACTGTTATGACATATAATGATGCTAGAAAAGGTGATTGAAATTATCATTGATCAAACTTGTGCACCTGCTAGCATTCACACTTCATAAATTATTTCTTTTATCATTTACCTACTCGAGGACGAGCAGGAATTAAGCTTGGGGATGCTGATACGTCTCCAATGTATCTATAATTTATGAAATATTCATGCTATTATATTATCCTTCTAGGATGTTTTATATGCATTTATATGCTATTTATATGATTTTTGGGACTAACCTATTAACCTAGAGCCCAGTGCCAGTTTCTGTTTTTCCTTGTTTTTGAGTATCGCAGAAAAGGAAAACCAAACGGAGTCCAATTGACCTGAAACTTGACGGAGCTTATTTTTGGACCAGAAGATGGCCATGGAGTAAAAGAGTTGGGCCAGAAGAGTCCCGGGCTGCCCACGAGGGTGGGAGGCGCGCCCACCCCCCTGGGCGCGCCCCCTACCTCGTGGACAGCCCGGAGATCCCCCTGACTTGTTCCCGACGCCAAAAGCTCTTATATATACAGAAACCCCCAGAACATAACCTAGATCGGGAGTTCCGCCACCGCAATTCTCTGTAGCCACCAAAAACAAACCGGGACCCTGTTCTGGCACCCTGCCAGAGGGGGGATCCCTCACCGGTGGCCATCTTCATCATCCCGACACTCCATGACGAGGAGGGAGTAGTTCACCCTCGGGGCTGAGGGTACGTACCAGTAGCCATGTGTTTGATCTCTCTCTCTATCGTGTTCTTGAGGTGGTACGATCTTGATGTATCGTGAGCTTTGCTATTATAGTTGGATCTTATGATGTTTCTTCCCCTGTACTCTCTTGTAATGGATTGAGTTTTCCCTTTGAAGTTATCTTATCGGATTGAGTCTTTAAGGATTTGAGAACTGTCGGTGTGGAACGACACCTATGGGATCACAAGAATCCCTACTATGGTTGCCGGGGCGCAGGGTTGCGTGAAGAGCAGGATTAGTAATCAGCACAAGGATCGTTTACCCAGGTTCGGGCCGCGAGGATGCGTAAAACCCTAGTCCTGCTTTGGTGGATGTATTGAGTGCTCTTGAGCTCTCGAACTAGCTACGGTGGTTGTGCCGTTTCAGAGAGCCGAATCCTTCTCACGTATGCCATGGGCCTCCTTTTATAGTCGAAAGGGGTTGCCACAGTGGCACACAGGAGGTTAAGGCGTACAGTGCTACGAGCTTATCGCTCGTATTACATGACAAGACGCATTTAATGCGCCACTGAGGTGTCCCTTAGCTTTATCGGGGGCGGGAGCGAGGCCCGTCCCATCCGTCGCCGCTCCTCGCTTCGACACGCGCCCTGGCCAGCGACGCATGCGGCGCCATGTAGGCAGGCAGGCAGCTGAGGTGGCGTGGCGATAGGGTCTTCACGAAGCTCTGCATGCCGCCACGCAGGCGCTTGATGAGTTGGCCTGGGAGCTACATGTTGCGACGCAGGTGCCTGCCCAGTTGGTTGGGCTGGCAGCTGCATGCGAACGGTGGTGGAGACTTGGCTGGTGCGGGCCTGGCAGTGGCCCTGCTGGCGTCCTTGGTGAGAGCCTTGCCGGGTGGCCCGGCAAGGGTCTTGCCGTGGCGCGCCGTCGTCCCCGGCAAGGATCTTGCCGGGGGTCTTGTGGTCCTCCTCGGCAAGGATCTTGCCGAGGGTCGTCGTCTTTCAATCCTCGTCTGATCTTCAACATTCCTTGTCTTCACAAAGATCTGCATGCCACCATGGAGGTGCCTCCCGAGCCCTAGTTCCAACGTGGTTGGTTGAGTTGGAACCCGTGGGCTCGAGGATGGCTCACTCCGCTGGTGTGGGCGAGCCACCCCGGCAAGGGCCTTGCCGGGGTCGCTGAGGCTGCCCCCCGGCAAGGATATTGCCGGGGGAACCTGCTTCGCCTCTCTGCTTCTTCGTGGTCTCGGTCTTGGCATTGCTCTGGCTATCTTGGGCTTCGGTTTTACCTTGGTTCACCTCCCCTGCTCTGCTTGGTGTGGCCGCGGGCGCGGCATCGACTGTCCGTGCACAGGTGAAAGGGGTACAAAGATGTGCCCCTTCTTTTGTACACTGACAGGAGCCCCCGGGCCTGGGCCACACATAAGAGCGACACGTTGTTGGGACAGGCCCAAAACGGTGCGCGGGCAGGCGGGGCGGTTTTTACCGCGGTAAAACTTTTCACGCGCTGCGCTTCCCACGACCCGCGTTGAATGCGCGACGTGGAGGGGTGCGCGTGACGTGGGCAGCATGCGTGGGGCGGTTTCCGCATGCATGCGTCATATCGTAGTAAATAGGCGGCTCGCGCCTTCCCCATAAAAAGAGGGAGGCGTGGAGGCGTGGCTCATTTACTGCGCGGGGCCGGGTCGCGGTCTTCAAGGCGTCCACACCCCGCGATCACGGGGTGGGGAGAGGTCGCTCCACCCGTCCCCTCAGTTCTGCACATTCACCACGCGTCCTCCATGCACTTGGTGTGGCGAGCGGTGGAGGCGGGAAACCTGTCCGTCGCTGGTTGGGACAACGGGTCGGTCTTGATTCCCTGCGCCCCTGGTGGCTGGATTGGCCAAGCGGGGCGGCCAAGCTCCGGTCCCATCCCTTTATAAGGAGAGGGAAGAGGGATGGCATCCCACACTCTTCTATTATCTATCTCTTCCTGCTTCTGCTTCTTCCTTCCACCCGCCATGGAGAAGGGGAATCCCGGTCCCTCGACGGTGGCGGCGAGGATCGTCGCTCGACAGCGCGTCCCTCCTCCTCCTGAGCCCGCGGTGGTGGAGCCGGCCGCGAGGAGAAGGGGGAGGGGGCGAGGCCGTTGGTGAGGCGGCAGAGGTCGTGGTGCTCGGGGAAGAGGAGGACGGGGCGGCGCGCCGGCCTCGCCCCCGCCAATGATGCCCTTGCCGACGGAGGGCCACATTGAAGACCAGCCCTGCGAGTTCTTCATCAGGCTGCACCGGCCTCCACATCGTCGTCTTCGTCTCCCCGCCCCGTTTGCTAGGGTGATGGAGCGTGACCTGCCCCAGACCCTCAGGTTGCACATGAGGGGCTGTGGGAATGGGGGCACGCGGGTCGACGTCGACTTCCCGGCTCCTCGGGTCATGTACCTCCGCCGTGGATGGAAGACGTTCGCTCGTTCACAGCCTAACGGGAGGGCTCGTCCTCTACTTTAAATTAATGGAGGACGGCCTGCTCTCCATCAAGGTCTTCGCAGAGTTTGGAACTCGCCTGAAGTGCTGCATGGAGAGCTGCTCCGACGGAGACTCCAACGATGGAAGCTCTTCCTCGAGCGAGAGTGACAAGGAGGACAGCGGGGCAGATGACAGGGATGAGTCCGACTAGGCGTCGGACGCCCCGCAGGTGCCCCTTTTGCCTTTTAGCCTTCTTGACCTGCCTCCTGAGGAGAGGGACAAGAAAGGGATTACGGGCATCTCATCTCTTTTTTAGTTTGTAAGCCAGCGGGCCTTCGTAAACTTTAGAACTTGTAATCCCCTTGCTCATGTTTTTCATTCCGTATGAACTGTACCTGTATGGGATGTTTTTAATGAAAAAGGTGAAAGGATCGATATAGTTGACTAGAGGGGGAGTGAATAGGCAACTAACAATTTTTAGCTTTTCTTTACCAAATTAAAGTTTGCATCAAAATAGGTTGTCTAGATATGCAACTAAGTGAGAAACCTATATGATGCAACGACAACAAGCACGCAAGCAAGTACGAGATATAACACAAGTAAACTAGCTAAAGTAAAGGAACGAGATAACCAAGAGTGGAGCCGGTGAAGACGAGGATGTGTTACCGAAGTTCCTTCCTTTTGAGGGGAAGTACATCTCCGTTGGAGCGGTGTGGAGGCACAATGCTCCCCAAGAAGCCACAAGGGCCACCGTATTCTCCTCACGCCCTCACACGATGCAAGATGCCGTGATTCCACTATTGGTGCCCTTGAAGGCGGCGACCGGACCTTTACAAACATGGTTGGGGCAATCTCCACAACTTAATTGGAGGCTCCCAACGACACCACAAAGCTTCACCACAATGGACTATGGCTCCGCGGTGACCTCAACCGTCTAGGGTGCTCAAACACCCAAGAGTAACAAGATCCTCTAGGGATAAGTGGGGGGAATCAAATTTCTCTTGGTGGATGTGTAGATCGTTGCCTTCTCAACCAATCCCAAGCAAATCAACAAGTTTGATTGGCTAGGGAGAGAGATCGGGCGAAAATGGAGCTTGGAGCAACAATGGAGCTTTTTGGGGGAAGAGGTGAAGTCAACTTTGGGGAAGAAGACCCCTTTATATAGTGGGGGGAACAAACCAACCTTTACCCCCCTTCTGCCCCGAGGAGAGCGGTAGTACCGCTGTGCCAGCGGTACTACCGCTTGCCACTATAAGCGGTACTACCGCTACACAACGCGGTACTACCGCTTGGCCCACAGTGGTACTACCGCTTCGGCCACGGTGTAAGGCCGGAGATGAGGAAGATCTTCGGGTGGGATTGCTTCTTGGATGATGAAGAGAGCATTCTCATTGAATTGATGATCCACGACTTCTCTAGGAGTGAAGTTACTTCGGTCATGCGGATATAAACCTTCTTCAATGATTCTCCAAAGGTTAGTGTTCACATGATTTAAATGACGCTTAAAACGATAGACCCAAGAATCAAAATCTACATTCTTCTCAATCTTGGGGGCCGGGCCGGCATGATTCAAATGAGTGGAAGGGAGCGGTCCACCATAGACAGGTGGAGGTTCCACATGGGCAAAGATGTCGGTCCCATTTTTATCACTAGAACAAGGAGCCTTCTCGCTCGAAGCTTCCCCCTTGTCGGAGCTAGCATCCGTCACCTTGTTAGCGGGATCACCCACTTTCAATGGTGCGGTGGTAAGTTTAAGCCCTTCTAAGAATTTATTCAACATGCTTTCGAACTTGGTCATCATGGAGGTTTTCAATGTGTCCAACGCCACATTGAATTCCTCACGAGAGACCGCGGTTCCCCCATCTCCCGTAGACGAGACTGGATTCTCACCGGAGTGCTCCTCCGCACCGTCTACGACGTCAACCATACTTTTTGGATGGTAAAGTCCTTAATAAAGAGACGAGGCTCTGATACCAATTGAAAGGATCGATATAGTTGACTAAAGGGGGGGTGAATTGGCAACTAACAATTTTTAGCTTTTCTTTACCAAATTAAAGTTTGCATCAAAATAGGTTGTTTAGATATGCAACTAAGTGAGCAACCTATATGATGCAACGACAACAAGCACGCAAGCAAGTACGAGATATAACACAAGTAAACTAGCTAAAGTAAAGGAACGAGATAACCAAGAGTGGAGCCGGTGAAGACGAGGATGTGTTACCGAAGTTCCGTCCTTTTGAGGGGAAGTACGTCTCCGTTGGAGCGGTGTGGAGGCACAGTGCTCCCCAAGAAGCCCCAAGGGCCGTCGTATTCTCCTCACGCCCTCACACGATGCGAGATGCCGTGATTCCACTATTGGTGCCCTTGAAGGCAGCGACCGGACCTTTACAAACAAGGTTGGGGCAATCTCCACAACTTAATTGGAGGCTCCCAACGACACCACAAAGCTTCACCACAATGGACTATGGCTCCGCGGTGACCTCAACCGTCTAGGGTGCTCAAACACCCAAGAGTAACAAAATCCGCTAGGGATAAGTGGGGGGAATCAAATTTCTCTTGGTGGAAGTGTAGATCGTGGCCTTCTCAACCAATCCCGAGCAAATCAACAAGTTTGATTGGCTAGGGAGAGAGATCGGGTGAAAATGGAGCTTGGAGCAACAATGGAGCTTTTGGGGGGAAGAGGTGAAGTCAACTTTGGGGAAGAAGACCCCTTTATATAGTGGGGGGAACAAACCAACCGTTACCCCCCTTCTGCCCCGAGGAGAGCGGTAGTACCGCTGTGCCAGCGGTACTACCGCTTGCCACTATAAGCGGTACTACCGCTACACAACGCGGTACTACCGCTTGGCCCACAGCGGTACTACCGCAGAGGGAGGGCGGTACTACCGCACAGGAGCGGTACTACGGCCCCCCACAGCCGCGGCCAGTACCGTAAAACCCGATACGAAAAAGGAGCCCTCGAATCGAGGCGGTACTAGCACGAGACCACTGCGGTACTAGGGCTTGGGGCCACTAGCGGTACTACTGCTCTGGAGCGGTACTACCGCACCCAGAGCGTTACTACCGCTTGTGGCACCCAAGCGGTACTACCGCTCCGTCCCGCGGTACTACCGCTGGGACCAGAGTTAGTACCCACATGGGGGCTACTAGCGGTACTACTGCTCTCGGCGGTACTACCGCTCCGGAGCGGTACTACCGCTTGTAGCACCCAAGCGGTACTACCGCTCTGGCCCGCGGTACTACCGCAGGAACCAGAGAGGGCACAAAGAGAGGAGAACCAAGCCCATCATCAAAACGGAAAGGCTCGGAGGGAGGGGCAAAGGAAGTGTACGTGATGATTCCGCCCTAGCCTTTCCAAAGCGGACCCCCTCTTGATAGTACGGTGATCCCTATGAAACTAGTCCACCAAATTAATTCGAAAGGACTACACCGTCTTCGCTTTTAAGCTCCGAGGGGAGGAAATCGTCTCGTGCCAAAAGGATGAATCTCTGAAAAACACTCAACGCACACGATTAGTCCGCAAAAGCATTGTCATCAATCACCAAAACATCTTAGGGATAAATATGCCCTTACAATCTCCCACTTTTTCGTGGATTGATGACAATACGGGATTTGCACAACTGGGAAAAAAACAAAGGACATAAGCAAATCCCAAATCTCTAAAATATAGATGGGCCCCCCCTAGATGTGTGCCATCAAGATAAGTGCTTTGAACTGCACGACACACATACTAGGATCAACACTCCCCCTGTATTTTAGAGACCAACAACCTGAGCGAGATACAAGATAGCAGGATATATAACATAATGAAGCATATAACTCATGAGATATCAAATGACTAGAGACAAAGATAAAGATATGGTAATGATAGGGTAGCATATGTCTCACACCATATGACTCGAACTAAAGTCTCACTGAACACAAAACCAAGCAAAGCACAAGGTCCAAGCAAAGCACAAAGTAGCACATAACGAAAGCACAAAGGCAAAGACACACTCGCAACACAACAACGCAAATCCCTAAACTCTCTCCCCCTTTGGCATCGAGACACCAAAAGGGGCAAAGAGCTACCCCACGGCTCCAGGTGAGAGCATGCTGAGGATCTCGAACATCAGGACTCTGCGTGATCATCTGCACTGCCGTCCTCGCCCGGAAACTGCTCGGCATCTGAGTCGGTCCACGGACAGTTCTGCTGGACCCACTCCTCCTCAGTAATCTGACCCTCAGAGCCGCTGGTGACAGTCGCACCCATCTGACGCATCAGCTCCTTGTGACGTCCTCTTGCCTTCTTCTCAGCCACATGAGTCATGTACTGACCATGAGACTCCATGCAGAACAGCTTCTTCATCTAGCGTTTGAGCTTCTTTGCCCAAGAGGGCTCTGCTGCAAAAGGCTCTGTCCCAGGAGGCACATAGTCCTCATCATCATCACCGGCATCAGCCTCGTCCTCGGTCTCCATGGCAGCAGCAGAAGATGGAGCTCCAGATCGACCCCAAGTATCCTTCTTCCTCAGATGCTTGATCTCATGAGAGACCAACTCTCCAGTTTCCAGCTGCTCCTCAGGATAGGTATGTCTCCAGGCCCTCTCAATAAGCAACATGATGAATGGACCATAAATTGGGCACTTGCGCTCAGAAGCAGCCGCCAGAAGCTCAGACCACATGACGTGAGAGATGTCCAGGGACTCGCCAGTGTTTGCGTCCTTCTCACGCTGGCAGAAGAGAAGCATGTCCACAAGGTAAGAGTGTACCATGTCCAGATTCCCAATACGAGGGAAGAGAGTCTCGCGGAAGACACGGTGAAGGATGTCCAGATAGGTAGACAACTCATAAGTTTCCTTCCTGGTCTCAGGGTGGACCTTCCGAGTACAGTAGGGCCAGAGGGCTTGCTTGTGAGTGGAGGTGACATTTTGGTGAGGACGAAAACCAACTGGAGTCTCGAGCCCTTGATCTTCCACCTCAAGCAGCCCCATGAAGGCCTGCCACTTGACAGCTAGCACCTTTCCATTTGTCATCCAAGTCAGAGTCCTGTCTGCGTCAGTTCCTAGGTGAACAGTGGCAAAGAACTGTGCCAGCAAATCTGCATCAAAGTCCTTGTTGAACTGCATGATCCTGAGAATGTTCAACTTAGAGCACATCTGTAGGGCATCACCAAAGTACTCAAGGTCCTTCTCCATAGCATCCGTGTTGATGGAATGAACATTGACAAAGAGATTCTTCTTAGCCTTGATCACATCAAAGTATGTGGCATACTGAAACCGGTTCCAGAACGGGCGGTTGACAAGATTGGGTTCTTGGTCTTCCTCATAGGGGTTGCGCCGACGCCTGTCCCAGAATTCCTTGCTAGACATCTCAGTCACTTTCTTGCCACTTGGCTTCGGTCGGCTGGCAATCTTCTTCTTGCGAGGAGGATTAGCACTTGAGGAAGCACCCCCTGCCGGCTGTGGAGCACTGGAAGAACCACCTGCAGTCTCAGAAGAGCGGTATCGCTTCGACGTTGAACGCCCGGGGTTGACACGGCGGACTTGCTGCTCAGGATGTTCATCACCTGGAACCAAACACACGAACACAAGAAACAACCAGAAGGAACGATCAAAACCAAATAAACACAACAAAGATGGATCAACATGTGGTAGGAAACAATGGAACTGGGCATCCAGCGGTAGTACCGTGCCTGCTCAGCGGTAGTACCGCTTAGCCACATAAGCAATAGTACCGCTCCGTGGAGCGGTAGTACCGCTCCAGCGGTAGCCAGATGGGCGGTAGTACCGCCCGAGACGGGGCACGGTGGATCCCTACTGCCGTGGTCAGATCCGGCACTACCGGGGATGCCAAATTCAAAAATAAACCTACCAAACATCAATCCAAAGAGTCTAGTTGCCTTCTCCCACCTACTCAAGCCTAGATTTGGCCAAAAATCTAGAGATGCAACTACTATTGCCCCTAAAACGCGAGAGCTGAAAACTAGACAAGAAGAGAAGAGGAACGGGGGCAATACCGGCATCCATGGCAAGAGGACGAGGTGGGGATCGACTCCACCGAAGGAAATGGAGAGGAACGGTCCGGAGACGGAGGGCCGCCGGAGCCTTCCCGCGGCGAGATGGCGCTGGAGAGAGAGGAAGAGGAACCAGGGGACGAAGCAAATGGGTATGGGGTGGAGGAAACCACCCCTGCCCACGACTTAACCCCCTGGCCCCGCCCCTCAGCGGTAGTACCGTCGTGAGGGGCGGTAGTACCGCTTAGCCGTATAAGCGGTAGTACCGCTCCTACACAACGGTAGTACCGCCCAGCGCAACTCAAACCAGACTCAACACATATGGTGCAAAACGAAAGACGGGAAACACCGGCAAGAAGACCAACAAGAGCACTAGCAAGAGAACAAGAATCACACGCCTCTATACGAGAGGGCGGTGGCCGAGGCCACCTATGTTTGAGTCACTTGGTATGGCACCGCGAAGAATTATCCTTGGGCCCATGACCAAAGCTCGTCTTTGAAGCACAAGTACCATCAAAAATGGCTAATGTGAAAGAGTGATATCAGTTTATGCATTGTGGGGGGAGGGAAAGTTCATTGAGAGAACAACACTCCCCCTACGTCCATGCCTACACCTAGACAAGAAAGCACAATGAATGTGAGGGGTGTGCAAAGGTTCAAACCACATTGCTCGAATCAATGATATTTAGCTCATGCCTTAACTCGCGAAATCTTGCTTCATCCAATGGCTTCGTGAAAATATCTGCAAGGTTATCATGAGTGTTGACATAGTTGAGCTCGATCTCCCCTCGCCTAATATGATCCCGGATGAAGTGATACCGAATCTCAATATGCTTTGTCTTGAAGTGTTGCACCGGGTTGAGAGAAATCTTGATAGCACTTTCATTGTCACACCAAAGAGGCACTTTGTCACAAATGACAACGTAATCCTTTAAAGTTTGCCTCATCCATAAGGTTGTGCACAACAACTTCCCGCCGCCACATACTCCGCTTCGGTGGACGAGAGAGACACACAACTTTGCTTTTTAGAAGACCAACTTACCAAAGAGCAACCAAGAAATTGGCACCCTCCGGAAGTGGACTTCCTATCCACTTTGTCTCCCGCCCAATCGGAGTCCGAATAACCTACAAGCTTGAAGTTTGCTCCTCTTGGGTACCATAGGCCAAAGTTTGGGGTATGAGCCAAATATCGAAAGATTCGCTTGACCGCCACAAAGTGGCTTTCCTTAGGTGCGGCTTGAAACCGTGCACATATTCCCACACTCAACATGATATCCGGTCTAGATGCACAAAGGTAAAGCAAGGATCCAATCATAGAGCGATATACCTTTTGATCCACCGGTTTACCATTGGGATCAATGTCAAGTTGGCACTTGGTGGGAATTGGAGTGGAAGCCGGCTTGACATCACTTAGCTTGAATCTCTTTAGCATGTCTTGAGTGTATTTGTCTTGGTTGATGAAGGTTCCTTCTCTTCTTTGTTTGATTTCGAATCCGAGAAAGAACTTCAACTCTCCCATCATAGATATCTTGAACTTTGAGGTCATGAGAGCGGCGAATTCTTCATTGAAAGCTTTGTTAGGGGAACCAAAAATATTATCATCAACATCTAGTTGGCACACAAACAACTCCCCTTTGACCTTCTTAGTAAAAAGAGTGGGGTCGATTTTCCCGATTTCGAATCCACGATCTTGTAACAACTCCGTAAGATGCTCATACCACGCACGTGGGGCTTGTTTAAGGCCATAGAGTGCCTTGTGGAGTTGATACACATGATCGGGGAAATAGGGATCTTCGAACCCAGGGGGTTGTTTGACATATACCAACTTATTTATGGGACCATTAAGAAAAGCACTCTTCACATCCATTTGTTGCAAAGTGAAATTATGATGAGAAGCATAAGCAATCAACAAACGAATAGATTCAAGGCGAGCAACGGGGGCAAAGGTTTCACCCTAGTCGATACCCTCGACTTGGGAGTAGCCTTGTGCCACCAAACGAGCCTTGTTGCGAACAATGATTCCATGAGCATCTTGCTTGTTCTTGAATATCCACTTGGTTCCAATGACATTATGATTCCCGGTTGGCCTTGGCACTAACTTCCACACTTGGTTATGTTCGAAGTTGTTGAGTTCTTCAGGCATGGCGTTGAGCCAATCCGGGTCCTCAAGCGCTTCATAAACCTTTTGGGGTTCGACACAAGAAACAAACGCATGATGTTCACAATAGTTTGCTAATTGTCTATGAGTGCTTACCCCCTTTCTTAGGCTTCCAACCACATTCTCCATGAGATGACCTTTGGTGGTGAGCTTGGAAGCGATCTTAGCGGCACGACGCTCCAATTCCTCCTCGGAAGTGGAGTGAGGAGGGGTTACTTGATCATCTTGAGTGTCGTCTTGAGCTTGTTCTTGATCTTGAACTAGCTCGAGGGGAAGAACTTGACCTTGGGCATCATTTGGTGGATCACCACCATCTTGAGGTTGATCTTGCCCTTGATCTTGTTCATGAGGTTGAGGGCCTTCACTTTGTTCTTCGGAAGCGTGTGGGTCTTGGGTTGGTGATGGCTCCACTTGAGTGGAGCATTGTCCTTCTCCTTCGGCCACAAGGGGTTCCTCAATGGGTAGGATATATCCAATACCCATTCTTCTTATGGCTTGGGGAGGAATTTCATCACCTACATCACAAGTACCACTTTGCTCCACTTGGGAGCCGTTATTTTCATCAAACTCCACGTTACACGTCTCCTCAATAAGTCCCGTGGACTTATTGAGAACACGGTAAGCATGGGAGTTTGCAGCATAACCAACAAATATGCCCTCATGAGCTCTAGTCTCAAATTTAGACAAACGAACACCTTTCTTGAGAATGAAACACTTACACCCGAACACCCAAAAGTACTTGAGGTTGGGCTTGTTACCGGTGAGGATCTCATATGGAGTCTTGTTCAAGCCTTTGCAAAGATAGAGCCGATTTGAAGCATGACACGCGGTGTTGATGGCTTCGGCCCAAAAGTTGTATGGAGACTTGAACTCCGCCATCATGGTCCTTGCCGCAACCATCAACGTCCGGTTCTTCCTCTCCGCAACACCATTTTGTTGAGGGGTGTAAGGTGCGGAATATTGATGCTTGATCCCCTCATCACTGAGAAACTCATCCAAGGTGTAGTTCTTGAACTCGATGCCGTTGTCACTTCTTATTGTCAAGATCTTTGCATTGTGTTGACGTTGGGCTTCATTTGCAAAGTCAATGACAGTTTGTTGGGTCGCACTCTTCCTCTTGAAGAAATACACCCACGTGTATCTAGAATAGTCATCCACGATTACCAAGCAATACTTTCTACCCCCAGGACTATCAAAGGATGGAGGCCCAAAGAGATCCAAATGAAGGAGCTCCAATGGCCTCTTCGAGTAAATAAGAGTCGTGGGAGGGTGAGCCTTCTCATGAAGCTTTCCTTCGATACATGCACTGCAAGCACGATCTTTGGCAAAACTAACGTTCGTTAGTCCACGGACATGGTCCCCCTTGAGAAGACTTTGCAAAGATCTCATATTGGCATGGGCTAAACGGCGATGCCAAAGCCATCCCACGTCAACTTTAGCCATTAGGCATGTCGCGGTCTTAGTGGGTTGCTCCGAAAAGTTAATCACATAGAGACCGTTCTCGACATGCCCAACAAAGGCTACCTTAAGAGTCTTGCTCCACAAGAGGGCCACGGTATCAATATCAAAGAAAGTGGCAAAGCCCATGATAGCAAGTTGACGAACGGAAAGTAAATTGTATGCAAGGGACTCAACTAGCATGACCTTCTCGATCGTGAGATCATGAGAAATGACAACTTTGCCGAGTCCCAATACCTTAGAAGACGAGGCATCACCCCACTCGACATTGATGGGCATAGATGGGATCTTGTGCACGTCCACCACCAAGTCCTTGCTTCCGGTCATATGATTTGTGGCTCCACTATCGAGCAACCATGATCCCCCACCGGAAGCAAACACCTACAAGAGATCAATGCTTGGTTTTAGGTACCCATTTTGTAATGGGTCCTTTGATGTTAGCAACAAGGGTCTTAGGAACCCAAATAGACCATTCAATGTACTCATGAGGAGAACCAACGAATTTGGCATAAACATGCCCATCACTAGCACGTCATAACACATAAGAAGGATTAAAGTCGCCGGCTTTGTTGGAAGGAGTGGCATTGCTCTTCTTGACACCGCCACCCTTCACATTGTTCTTCTTCTCCTTGGAAGCACCCTCTCCCTCCTTCACAAAAGTTTGCTTGAGAGCAGGAGGTCGCTTGGTCTTGTCATTCTTCTTCTTGTTCTTGGGATTGGGTGCGAACCCAATCCCCTCCTTGGCCACAACTTCCTTTTGATTGCTCAAGAGGTCGTTGAGGTTCTTCTCACCTTGTATGCATGACACAAGGCCTTTCTCAAGTTGCTCCTTCAACTTAGCATTCTCCTCAACAAGATGCACATGCTCACAACACGGGTTAGTAGCATTTGCATTATCAATTAACACCATATGAGGAAAGGTGGCTTTCTCCTTTGTTAGCTTCACTTGGAGTTGATCATGAGACTCCTTGAGGCTAGCATGAACACCCTTCAAGACTTTGTGAGCGTTGTCGAGAATGCCAAACTCCTCTTTGAGTCTAGCAAGATCAACCCCAAGTTTTGCCTTCTCGGAGTTTAGCACATGAGACACAACAAGAGCATGATCAAGATCTTTCTTTAACTTAGCATGATCATCATTGTATGACTCCTCAAGAGCCAAACGAAGACCACACTCTTCGTCAAGAGCATTGGAAAGATCCGAGATCTCATCGGCATAGTCACGACTATGCCCCTCCATCTTAGAGATGGTATCTTCGTGAGCCTCGATCATGTCATTGGCTTCACCAAGTTGTTCCAAGAGAGCAACGAAGTGCTTCTTGGATTTACCCTTGAGTTTACCCATAAAGATCTCAAACTCATTTTCCTCCACATTTGTCCCCTCATGTTCATCAATGCTATCCGTCGAAGAAGGATGATTAATGATGGTAGTTTTGATGTTGGAGGTTACCTTATTGGTGGCTTTATCCATGAGGCACTTGGCGGTGATGTTCTCATTGGGTGAGTCGAAGAGGGACACCCGTGGAGTCTTCCCAATGGCAACGGAGGCCATGGCAACCGACTCACTATCTTCATCATTGTCATCATCCTCATTGTACTCTTCTTGAACCACCAACGCCTTGGGAGGAGTCTTCTTGGTGAAGTTGCTCTTGTTGGGGAACGACTTGGCCTTGTCTTTTCTAATGAGCTTGCCACCATTGTCTTCCCTCTTCTCGTAAGGGCACTCCGCAACAAAGTGGCTCACATTGCCACAATTGAAACAAGTCCTCATCCGTTGCTTGCCCTTTGCGCCACTTGAGTTGCTTTTGTTGAAGTTTGGCCTCGTGTTCTTCTTGCTCCAAAATTGCCTTGAAGCAAGAGCCATGTGTTCATGATAGGCATACTTCGTATCTTCGAGGTTGCCCTCCTCTTCTTCCTCTTCATCCTCTTCCTCCATACTAACCTTGGCCTTAGAGCAAGGTTGGGCTTCTTTATTCTTTGAGAGCGAAGAACCTCATTGTCGGCGGTCTTGTCCAAGATGCTCATAGCAGCAAACTCATCCAACACTTCCCTTGATGACAAGGTGTGGAAGTACGGCCTTTGACGAATTACGGAGGACATGGCTTTGTGGTAGGGCATCATTGCCTTGAGGAATTTGCGCTTGATCCAATTGTCATCCGTGTCCTTACTTCCATGATCTCGGAGAGAGACCGCGAGTTTGGTTACTCTCCGAAAAAGCTCACGAGGTTCTTCATCTTCTTTCATTGCAAACTCGTCGGCTTCATCTTGCACCACTTCATAGTTGGAGCGTTGAATGCTTGCGCTTCCCCGATAGAGGGAAACAACTTGGAGCCAAGCATGTTTGGCCACGGTGTAAGGCCGGAGATGAGGAAGATCTTCGGGTGGGATTGCTTCTTGGATGATGAAGAGAGCATTCTCATTGAATTGATGATCCACAACTTCTCTAGGAGTGAAGTTACTTCGGTCATGCGGATATAAACCTTCTTCAATGATTCTCCAAAGGTTAGTGTTCACATGATTTAAATGACGCTTAAAACGATAGACCCAAGAATCAAAATCTACATTCTTCTCAATCTTGGGGGCCGGGCCGGCATGATTCAAATGAGTGGAAGGGAGCGGTCCACCATAGACAGGTGGAGGTTCCACATGGGCAAAGATGTCGGTCCCATTTTTATCACTAGAACAAGGAGCCTTCTCGCTCGAAGCTTCCCCCTTGTCGGAGGTAGCATCCGTCACCTTGTTAGCGGGATCACCCACTTTCAACGGTGCGGTGGTAAGTTTAAGCCCTTCTAAGAATTTATTCAACATGCTTTCGACCTTGGTCATCATGGAGGTTTTCAATGTGTCCAACGCCACATTGAATTCCTCACGAGAGACCGCGGTTCCCCCATCTCCCGTAGACGAGACTGGATTCTCACCGGAGTGCTCCTCCGCACCGTCTACGACGTCAACCATACTCTTTGGACGGTAAAGTCCATAATAAAGAGACGAGGCTCTGATACCAATTGAAAGGATCGATATAGTTTACTAAAGGGGGGGTGAATTGGCAACTAACAATTTTTAGCTTTTCTTTACCAAATTAAAGTTTGCATCAAAATAGGTTGTCTAGATATGCAACTAAGTGAGCAACCTATATGATGCAACGACAACAAGCACGCAAGCAAGTACGAGATATAACACAAGTAAACTAGCTAAAGTAAAGGAACGAGATAACCAAGAGTGGAGCCGGTGAAGACGAGGATGTGTTACCGAAGTTCCTTCCTTTTGAGGGGAAGTACGTCTCCGTTGGAGCGGTGTGGAGGCACAATGCTCCCCAAGAAGCCACAAGGGCCGTCGTATTCTCCTCACGCCCTCACACGATGCGAGATGCCGTGATTCCACTATTGGTGCCCTTGAAGGCGGCGACCGGACCTTTACAAACAAGGTTGGGGCAATATCCACAACTTAATTGGAGGCTCCCAACGACACCACAAAGCTTCACCACAATGGACTATGGCTCCGCGGTGACCTCAACCGGCTAGGGTGCTCAAACACCCAAGAGTAACAAGATCCGCTAGGGATAAGTGGGGGGAATCAAATTTCTCTTGGTGGAAGTGTAGATCGTGGCCTTCTCAACCAATCCCGAGCAAATCAACAAGTTTGATTGGCTAGGGAGAGAGATCAGGTGAAAATGGAGCTTGGAGCAACAATGGAGCTTTTTGGGGGAAGAGGTGAAGTCAACTTTGGGGAAGAAGACCCCTTTATATAGTGGGGGGAACAAACCAACCGTTACTTCCCTTCTGCCCCGAGGAGAGCGGTAGTACCGCTGTGCCAGCGGTACTACCGCTTGCCACTATAAGCGGTACTACCGCTACACAACGCGGTACTACCGCTTGGCCCACAGCGGTACTACCGCGGAGGGAGGGCGGTACTACCGCACAGGAGCGGTACTACGGCCCCCCACAGCCGCGGCCAGTACCGTAAAACCCGACACGAAAAAGGAGCCCTCGAATCGAGGCGGTACTAGCACGAGACCACCGCGGTACTACGGCTTGGGGCCACTAGCGGTACTACTGCTCTGGAGCGGTACTACCGCACCCAGAGCGTTACTACCGCTTGTGGCACCCAAGCGGTACTACCGCTCCGTCCCGCGGTACTACCGCTGGGACCAGAGTTAGTACCCACATGGGGGCTACTAGCGGTACTACTGCTCTCGGCGGTACTACCGCTCCGGAGCGGTAATACCGCTTGTAGCACCCAATCGGTACTACCGCTCTGGCCCGCGGTACTACCGCAGGAACCAGAGAGGGCACAAAGAGAGGAGAACCAAGCCCATCATCAAAACGGAAAGGCTCGGAGGGAGGGGCAAAGGAAGTGTACGTGATGATTCCGCCCTAGCCTTTCCAAAGAGGACCCCCTCTTGATAGTACGGTGATCCCTATGAAACTAGTCCACCAAACTAATTCGAAAGGACTACACCGTCTTCGCTTTTAAGCTCCGAGGGGAGGAAATCGTCTCGTGCCAAAAGGATGAATCTCTGAAAAACACTCAACGCACACGATTAGTCCGCAAAAGCATTGTCATCAATCACCAAAACATCTTAGGGATAAATATGCCCTTACAAAAGGGATGTTTGCCGGGTTTTTCGTTCGCAGGTAGACCCTGCGACAAGGAGCGAATCCTTGTTACTATTTAAGATAAACGTTTTTCGCCCGGCAACAGGCCTTGCCGTCCCTCCCACTTCGCTCGACCATTCTCGCGCTTTTGGCGGAGGCAGGGATGAAGTGGGCTTAGGCTCCTCGTTCTATCTCCTCGCCGCCGCTACAACCAAATCCGGACCCAGGAGATAATCCTTAGGTATAGGAAAAAGGGGAGCACGGTAGCTCGGAGATAAAACGAGGTTTCACATGCCCCAGTTCCGTTCCGAAATGCATGACAGAGGATGAAAGACTTATCTGGATCTGCAGCCCCCGGCAACCTTGTCTTGCCGCGGTTGGATCCTTGTACTTGCAGCCCCCGGCAACTCTGGTTTACCGGGGTTGGGACGGCGGTCCATTCCCTTTCTTCCAAGTAGCTCAGCAGAAGTGCTCATGTGCCCTGTGAACCAAAGGAGGACAGAAAAGAACAGAAAGACGCGTACTCGACCTCTAGGCTAGGGGTTAGTCACCGCTAAGCACTATCAACCCTAACCAAGGAAGAGACTCAACCTAGCATGCATGCTATAACTTAGGGCGCCAGCGCTTCATTTATTTGTGCTCAGGGTCTGCGCCTGACTTTGTACAAAGGGTTACATGCCTTGCCGGCAAGGCTTGTACAAAAGGTGGCTTGTCGGGGGGGCCGGCAAGCTGCGCCTTATGGGTAAACTTGCGAAGATGCTCGATGTTCCAGGAGTTGCTCACTGGAATGGCATCTTCGGTCTTGAGGCGGACTGCGCCGGGCCTGGTGACTCGTATTACCCGATAAGGGCCTTCCCACTTCGGCGTCAACTTGTTGGAATTCTTGGCCGACTGAACGCGCCAAAGAACAAGGTCGCCTTCCTCAAAGCTCCGGGCATGAACCTTGCGGCTATGGTAGTGGCGCAAGGCTTGCTGGTAGCGTGCTGCTCTCGCAGCCGCCCGAAGACGGTCTTCCTCAAGGAGCGTCGCGTCATCTTGCCGCAACTGCTCTTGCTCAAGCTCATCATAAGCGAGTACTCGAGGTGACCTGTATATGAGTTCCGTGGGGAGAATTGCCTCCGCCCCATATACTAGGGCAAAGGGTGTCTGACCGGTGGCTCGATTTGGCGACGTCCTGATCGACCAAAGTACCGCCGGCAACTCATCAATCCAGCGCCTTCCGCTCTTGTGCAGCCTGTCAAAGGTCTTCGTTCTCAGGCCTCGCAACACTTCAGCATTCGCCCTCTCTGCTTGGCCGTTGCTCCAGGGGTGTGCCATGGAAGCAAAACAGACCTTGCTGCCGAGGTCTTGAATGTACTGCATGAAAGTGTGGCATGTGAACTGCGTGCCATTGTCGGTGATGACTCTGTTTGGCACACCAAAATGGCAGACTAGTCCTTTGAAGAACTTGACGGCTGACTGTGTTGTCACCTTCCTCACTGGTTCCACCTCTGGCCACTTTGTGAACTTGTCGATTGCAACGTACAAGTACTCAAAGCCCCGACAGCACGGGGGAAGGGGCCCAGTATGTTGAGCCCCCAGACCGAGAATGGCCAGTAGAGAGGGATTGTTTGAAGGGCTTGAGCTGGTTGATGAAGCTTCTTTGAATGGAACTGACACGCTTCACACTTGGTTACTAGTGTCGTCGCATCCAGGAGGGCGGTGGGCCAGAAGAAACCTTGCCGTAACGCCTTGCCGGCAAGGGCCCTCGACCCTATGTGGGAGCCACATACGCCTCCATGTATCTCTGCCAACAGCTCTCGTCCTTCATCCCGGGGGATGCACTTCAATTTCACACCGTTTGGCCTTCTCCTGTACAGGACATCATCGACGAACTGGTACAAGGCAGACCGACGGGATACTTTTTCCGCTTCTTCCTGCTCCTCAGGAAGTTCCCCTGTTTGGAGGAATCAGACAGTATGTTGTGCCCATGCCGGAGCCTGGGGCTCAACGGCGAGGACCAAAGGCATTTCCTCTGCCATGGGAGCGGCTGTCTCCACGGCTAGGGCTTGACGCCCTGCCAGAGCTAGTTGCTCTCTGGCAGGCTCAGCGTCCACGGCAGCACCCTTGCCGGCAACCCCAGGGGGCTCGGTAGGAAAGTACTCGCCGGGACCCGATTTCCTTTGCTTGTTCCGCCCCGTTGATGGTTCGACGGATGGCTGAGTTAACCGGAGCAAAAAGGTACCTGGTTCCACAGGTAGCTTGAATGCAGCACGCTTCGACAGGTAGTCGGCGATGTCGTTCTCCGCTCGGGGAACATGCTCCGCTTGGATACCGTCAAAGCGCTCCTCCAGCTTCCTCACTTCATCTACGTAGGCCTCCATCAATGGGCTCTGGTAATCCTTGTTGACTTGTCTGACGACAAGTTGCGAGTCACCCCTGACGATGAGCTTCTTCACCCCGAGGTCTGGCGCGATCCTGAGACCGGCAAGCAGCCCAACGTACTCGGCAGTGTTGTTTGTGGACATCTCCCTGGGAAAGTGCATCTGGATCACGTACTTGAGGTGATCTCCGGTGGGTGCGACAAGCAGCACACCGGCACCGGCGCCTTGCAGTGAGAAGGCCCCATCAAAGTACATGATCCAGTCGCAGTCCGCTTCCTTGCCGGGGAGAATGGTCTCTTGGATTTCTTCGTCACGTGTCGAGGTCCATTCCGCAATGAACTCTGCCAAGATTCTGCTCTGGATTGTTGAGGTACTTTCAAACTTCAACCCAAAGCTCGACAACTCCAAGGCCCATTCCACAATCCTTCTGGTTGCATCTGGGTTGTGCAGTATCCATTGTAGTGGGAGGCGGGTGACGACAGTGATCTGGTGGGCTTGGAAGTAATGACGCAGCTTCCTCGAGGCCATAAGGAGGCCGAAGAGCAATTTCTGCACACCGGAGTACCTCGACCTAGACCCCTGCAAGAGGGAGCTGACAAAGTAAACCGGGTGCTGCATCATCTTCTTCTTCTGCACCACTTCGCTTGACCGCGCGGGCGTCGCCCTGATGGCGTCAGACTCTGCCGGGGGCCTTGCCTTGCCGGCACCAGGTCCTGCCGAGGGAATCTTTGGCTCGCCGTCCGCTGGTTCCGTCGTCGCCACTGCCTCCTCGTCGACCTCCCTCTGTGCCACTAGTGCGGCGCTGACCACTTGATTCGTTGCCGCTAGGTACAGCAGCAACAGTTCTTGTGGTTTAGGCGCAACCAGTATTGGCGTGCAGGAAAGATATTTCTTCAGATCCTGCAACGTTGCCTCAGCTTCTGGGGTCCACTCCATCAGGCCTGCCTTCTTCAAGATTTTGAAAAAGGGGAGGGCGCGCTCGGCGGACTTGGAGATGAATCGGCTCATGGCGGCAACGCAGCCGGTGAGCCGATGCACGTGCTTGATCCGCTTGGGCGCCTCAATCTGTTCAATAACCTTGATCTTGTATGGGTTTGCCTCGATCCCGCGCTGTGACACAAAGAATCCGAGAAGCTTGCTGGACGGAACACCGAAGACACACTTCTTAGGATTCAGCTTAAGGTTGATCTTGCGCAGGTTGGCAAATGTCTCTTCCAGATCTTGCACAAGAGTTGCCCCGTTCTTGGTTTTGACTACTATGTCATCCATGTATGCCTCCATATTTCTATGGAGCTGGGGTTCAAAACCAATTTGGACTGCTCTTGCAAACGTCGAGCCAGCACTCTTCAACCCGAAAGGCATCCGTAAAAAGCAATACGTACCACATGGGGTGATGAATGCTGTCTTCTCTTCATCTTCTCTCGTCATGAAGATTTGGTGGTAGCCCGAGTAGGCGTCGAGGAATGACAGCAAATCACACCCGGCCGTGGAGTCGACAATCTGGTCGATGCGTGGCAACGGGAAGGGGTCTTTAGGACAAGCCTTATTGATGTCTGTGTAATCAATACACAGCCTCCACTTCCCATTTTCCTTGCGCACCACTACCGGATTGGCCAACCACGTCGGATGGAGCACTCCTCTCACCAAACCCGCTGCTTCCAACTTCCTGATCTCCTCTGTGATGAACTTCTGCCTCTCCAGAGCCTGCTTTCTGACCTTCTGCTTGACGGGCCGCGCATGAGAACAGACAGCTAGGTGGTGCTCAATCACCTCCCTGGGAACACCGGGGATGTCGGATGCTTCCCACGCAAACACATCGACATTCGCCCGCAGGAAGGTGACGAGCGCGCCTTCCTATTTGCTGTCGAGGGTGGAGCCTATGGTGAAAGCCCCTCCCGTGCCATCCTCCCTGACGGACACCTTCTTGCTCTGTGTTGGTTCAGCTCTGGATTTCTTGCTCTTGCCGGTAGAGCTCTCTGGCACGTCCTCGACGGTAGCACAACACTCCGAGGAGGTGTGCTTGCTGGAGTGGGTGCGAGCGGTCTTGCCGGGCTTCTTCTTCCCTCCCGGGGCTCCAGCGGCAGGAGCAAGTGCCTTGGTGGCAGCTGCTGCAACTGCTTCCCGGTAGAGTTCGTCGGCGCAAATCAGCGCGTCCTTCTTATCGGAGGGGACGGAGATGATAGTCAACGGCCCGGGCATCTTTAGCATGTTGTAGGTGTAGTGCGACGCCGCCATGAACTTGGCTAGTGCCGGGCGGCCGAGGATCCCGTTTTAGGGCAAGGGGATCTCGGCCACGTCGAAGACGATCCTCTCCGTCCTGTGGTTCAACTCCCCTCCAAACGTCACGGGCAGCGTGACCTTCCCCTTCGGCTGGCTCCTCCCCGGATTGACCCCTTGAAATGTGCTCGTTTCCTCGAGGTCTCCATCAGGGACTTGCAGCCTTTTGATCACGACAGGCGAGATCAAGTTCAGGCCGGCCCCACCGTCGACCAACATCTTGTTCACCTTGAGGTTGTGTATCGTTGGGGAGACCAACAACGGCAAACACCCGACCGCGGTTGTGCGGTCAGGGTGGTCCTCGGCGTCAAAGATGAGGGGCGTGCTGGACCACATCAGCGGCTTCTGAGCGTCGAACGACGGCTCCGCTGCTGTAATCTCACGCGCCCACTGCTTGAGCTGGCGGTGAGAAGTATGCAGCGAGGCGCCATCATCGACGCACATGGCCTCCGTAGCCTTTTGGAACTCTTGCTCGCCGGACTCATCGTCCTTGTCATGATCATCGTCTTCTTGCTTCTTGTCATGGCCCCGAGCGGGCATCTCTTGCTGGTTGTCCTTGTGGCGGCGGCCTCCTTGGCCGCCATGCTTCTTGCCGGATCCCTCGGCACCATCCTGGCCCTTCTCCTTGTCCCGCATCTCATACACGGCCTTTTGCTTTTCAGCAAGCAGCTCGACATGCCGGCAGTTCTGGAGGTCGTGGCCTTTGGTGCGGTGGATCTTGCAATACTGCTTGCCGGAGCCCCCTGGCTTGTCGGCAGCTGCTAAGCCCCGACAGGTGACGCACCCGGCAATCTCCTTGCCGGGGTCATCTGCCTTGACCTTTTTGGCAGCGCTGGTGTCGTCAGACCCTTCAACGGCAAGCACGGCCTTGCCCTTGCGTTTCCTATTGCGGCGCCGGCCCCTCTTCGTCGGGGCAGCGGTGTCTTCATCAGTAGAGTCGGTTTCCCCGCCGGCATCTTCGCCGGGGTACTTCCTTCCCTCTTCAGCCCAGCCGCACCTATCGGCCAGAATGTAGAGTTCGGCCACATCCATAACCTTGGTCATCGCTAGCTCTTCGCATCTTGCGGTTGTGCACGTTCTGATGGAACGCACTGATCACATCGGCGGGATGAACGTCGGGGATGTTGTACTGCACCCGGCTGAATCTCTGGATGTACTTGCGCAGGGTTTCCCCTTCCTTCTGGGGAATGATATGCAGATCACTGGCCTAGCCATGAGCTTGGTGGCCGCCAGTGAAGGCGCCAACGAACGCATGGCACAGATCCGACCAAGAAGAAATGGAGTCCGGTGGCAAGTGCATCAACCAAGACATAACATTGGGCTTCAGCGCCAACGGGAAGTAATTGGCAAGCACCTTGTCGTCGCGAGCTCCGGCAGCCTGCATCGCGATGGTCTAGATGCTGAGGAACTCGGACGATGGGTCTTGGCAGTATACTTCTCGCCGACGTCGGGCTTGAACGTGCGGTGGGACGGCCACTCGAACTGCCGCAGCTCACGGGTAAAGGCTGGGCAGCCCACCTCGTAAGGTAGCCCGTCGGAGCCCCCCGGCGCCGGGTGGTCCATAGCGGGTCCCGCCCGCTTGTCCGACTGGTGGCGTGTATCACGCCGGCACTCGATAGTGGTTCGAGCATCCTCGTGAGCTCGTACTCAAAGAACTTGGCGCTGGTCGCGGTGGGTCCGCGGGTCGGACGACGCTATAGAGATGTTGTCACAAGCGTCGTCACAACAAGCAGACGCCCGCGGCGGCTGGCGAGGAGGAGGGGAGTGCACCGTGACCGCAGCACCCCCGGTCCTCCCAGCGCTGGCGTGTGGTGGCTCGGTGGGGTGCCGACCCGAGGGTCCTACCGGTCGCGGATCATCTTTGTTGGCGACGGCGACGAGGCTCCAGATGGTGGCCCTCCACTCGTCGAGCTTCTCCGCAGCAGGAGGAAAGTCGAGGAGCAGCTGCGCGCGCGCCAAATCTTCTGCCGGCGTGGGTGGCGGCAACAGCTGTGTGGACCATGGCGTGCTTCGACTTGTAACCACGTTAGAAGGAGCTCTATCACGACCCTGCGGCTGCGCGCCATTTTCACCAGTACTTCGGCGGGTGTGCTGAACTCCTTCGTCCCGCGGACGACGCACAGGGTTGTTCCCACTGCGGTGCCCGGGGTCTTCAGTGCGGTGACGCTGCTCGTTGCGTGCACCCTAGGAAGAGCGCGTTGTGGGCGCCAGCGTGGGCGTCCTAGAGGTTGCTGCACCGCTCGGAGGCGGCACAACGACACTCCTGGAGGGCCCCGCGCCGCCTGCGGGGGGGCCAACTCCGTCTTTGGATCTGGCGACGTGCGGCCGGTCATCTGGCACACGAATGATGCCGCTCGCCTGGCTCTGACTGCCAGATGCTGGTGCTCGCGGACTGCGGCCCGGGTCCTGTCCGCGACCGGCCCGCTGCTCGTCCGTACTGGCACGGGATGTTCGGCTCCCGACGAGCCGATCGCCGTGGCCGTCTTCTTCTTGGGAGCCATGGCGATGAAGAAACGCTAGGCTAACTACTAGACCAGATTCTCACAATTGCGTCCCCTACCTGGCGCGCCAAAGATGCCGGTGTGGAACGACACCTATGGGATCACAAGAATCCATACTACGGTTGCCGGGGCGCAGGGTTGCGAGAAGAGCAGGATTAGTAATCAGCACAAGGATCATTTACCCAGGTTCGGGCTGCGAGGATGCGTAAAACCCTAGTCCTGCTTTGGTGGATGTATTGAGTGTTCTTGAGCTCTCGAACTAGCTACGGTGGCTGTGCTGTTTCAGAGAGCTGAATCCTTCTCCCGTATGCCATGGGCCTCCTTTTATAGTCGAAAGGGGTTGCCACAGTGGCACACAGGAGGTGGAAAGGCGTATAATGCTACAAGCTTATCGCTCGTATTACAGGACAAGACGCATTTAATGTGCCGCTGAGGTGTCCCTTAGCTTTATCGGGGGCGGGAGTGAGGCCCGTCCCGTCCGTTGCCGCTCCTCCTCGCTTTGACACGCGCCCTGGCCAGCGACGCATGCGGCGCCATGTAGGCAGGCAGGCAGCTGAGGTGGCGCGGCGGTAGGGTCTTCACGAAGCTCTGCATGCCGCCACGCAGGCGCTTGATGAGTTGGCCTGGGAGCTGCATGTTGCCACGCAGGTGCCTGCCCAGTTGGTTGGGCTGGCAGCTGCATACGAACGGTGGTGGAGACTTGGCTGGTGCGGGCTTGGCAGTGGCCTTGCTGGCGTCCTTGGTGAGAGCCTTGCCGGGTGGCCCGGCAAGGGTCTTGCCGTGGCGCGCCATCGTCCCCGGCAAGGATCTTGCCGGGGGTCTTGTGGTCCTCCTCGGCAAGGATCTTGCCGAGGGTCGTCGTCTTTCAATCTTCATCTGATCTTGAACATTCCTTGTCTTCACAAAGATCTGCATGCCGCCATGGAGGTGCCTCCCGAGCCCTAGTTCCAACGTGGTTGGTTGAGTTGGAACCCGTGGGCTCGAGGGTGGCTCACTCTGCTGGTGTGGGCGAGCCGCCCCGGCAAGGGCCTTGCCGGGGTCGCTGAGGCTGCCCCCTGGCAAGGATCTTGTCGGGGGAACCTGCTTCGCCTGTCTGCTTCTTCGTGGTCTCGGTCTTGGCGTTGCTCTGGCTGTCTTGGGCTTCAGTTTTACCTTGGTTCACCTCCTCTGCTCTGCTTGGTGTGGCCGCAGGCGCGGCTCTGACTGTCCATGCACAGGTAAAGGGGTACAAAGATGCGCCCCTTCTTTTGTACACCGACAAGAACACTTGATGTATGTCTTGCATGTGCTTATCTGTGGTGACAATGGGATATCACGTGATCTACTTGATGTATGTTTTGGTGATCAACTTGCGGGTTCCGTGACCTCGTGAACTTATGCATAGGGGTTGGCACACGTTTTCGTCTTGACTCTCCGGTAGAAACTTTGGGGCACTCTTTGAAGTTCTTTGTGTTGGTTGAATAGATGAATCTGAGATTGTGTGATGCATATCGTATAATCATACCCACGGATACTTGAGGTGACATTGGAGTATCTAGGTGACATTAGGGTTTTGGTTGATTTGTGTCTGAAGGTGTTATTCTAGTACGAACTCTATGATAGATCGAACGGAAAGAATAGTGTCATGTTATTTTACTACGGACTCTTGAATAGATCGATCAGAAAGGATAACTTTGAGGTGGTTTCGTACCCTACAATAATCTCTTCGTTTGTTCTCCGCTATTAGTGACTTTGGAGTGACTCTTTGTTGCATGTTGAGGGATAGTTATATGATCCAAATATGTTATTATTGTTGAGAGAACTTGCACTAGTGAAAGTATGAACCCTAGGCCTTGTTTTCTAGCATTGCAATACCGTTTACGCTCACTTTTACCACTTGTTACCTTGTTGTTTTTATATTTTCAGATTGCAAAAACCTATATCTACCATCCATATTGCACTTGTATCATCATCTCTTCGCCGAACTAGTGCACCTATACAATTTACCATTGTATTGGGTGTGTTGGGGACACAAGAGACTCTTTGTTATTTGGTTGTAGGGTTGTTTGAGAGAGACCATCTTCATGCTACACCTCCCACGGATTGATAAACCTTAGGTCATCTACTTGAGGGAAATTTGCTACTGTCCTACAAACCTCTGCACTTGGAGGCCCAACAACGTCTACAAGAAGAAGGTTGCGTAGTAGACATCAGCGGCAGCGGGAGTGGGCCGCCTTCTAGCAGGCGGCCCCCTCTCCCCTCAAAGTCTGTGCACCATTAACCAGATAAGATGGGGTGTGGCTACAGTGAGCCCCCGCCAGTCGGCGGGATTGTAGCCACGCTCCCCCCGACATAGCCTCCGTCATCAGGGCGAGGCTACAATACAGAGCAGCCGATACGACCACAGGCGGCAGGCCGTACCTGTCGGCCGAGAGCTCGGTAGTCAGCGGGACCCACCAGGCGGCGGGCCCCAGCAGCCGGTGGAGAAGCCGGTGACCAGAGACACTGACGGCCGGGTCCTACCCCCGGCCAGATTACAATACCCCTGGGAGTAGGCCTATATAAACCCCCCAGGTCACCCATGCAAAGGGTTCAGTACATTAGTCACCACACACCCACATAGAGAGAGTGAAGCAGGGCTAGCCTTGTTCTTCTTCCTCCTCTAGCTAAACAGCTCAAGGAGCAAGCTTGTAGCTACCTTGTTGAGATAGTGATCATGCGGAGACCCCGAAGAGCAGGACTAGGGGTGTTATCTCCTAGGAGAGCCCCAAACCTGGGTAAGATTCGCAGGCGCAAGCGGTCTCGCTCACTCCCGCCTCTAGAGCCCGGCGACGTACTCTTGTCCTCATCCGTGATAAGCCACCCCCTGGCATATGTCGCACGATATCCCCGACAGGAGGCCTCGTCGGTGATGGTGGTGTAGGCTTATTTGGATGTGAATGGACCATGGAAAAGGTATTTTTCATCGGGAAGTGCATTGGAGGGGAAATCCTGCAACGAATACAAATCATCATCCAGCTCGAGAGAAGCGGCAAGAGTTAGGCGATTATGAAGGTTGTACAGTAAGTCAACATGCCATATATTATCCACTAACACCTTGTCAGTTATGGGGTAATAAACAATGTTGTGGGTGGCATTTTTATAAATGTGTGTTTAAGAGTCATGAGGCTAGGCAAAAAAGGTAGAGTAAAGAACATTATTTGTGAGTACAAAGGAGATGCTTAAAAGGGAGGGTAGTTGTTGGTTTACGGTTATCCAAAGAAAAGAGTGGCGGGACGGTTTACCGGCAGTAGCTAGAGAGTATTTATAGTGGTTTAAATTTATCCAGGGAAAGTCTAGAAGCTGTAAGAGTTGGAAGGTGAATTTCGTAAGTAGGCATTTGTTTTTCATATGCAAGTTTTTTTATGCCAAGACCACCAATTTTTTCGGTTTGCACACGTTTTTCCAAGCAATACAGGAAGTGGCTTCAAATCAAACACATGAACACCTTTGGGAAGAGTTGTTGGATCTCCTGGAGTATAAACAAGAAGATTATGTTTCAATAATGGTGGTTTCCTAAAGAAAGCATCATCTATTTCTTCGTCTCATGCACATTAGTTAAAACTCTCATGTTCCAACGACTTCTCCAACTATAATTCACTCCTTGTCAACTCAATCGATCAGTTAAGCGGGGCTCCAACTACCGCACACCATGCAACGGGGTCTCTACTTGCGCATACGGCTTCACACACCACCAACAAGTATGCAACAGATATAGCAAGACTCTCGCATCGATTTGTTAACCAAGTTATCTGTAATGTGAAGTCACCAACTTGATCGATTAGTACCGCGTATGGGGGTATACTATACTATCGCGCATGATCGCAACGGGGGTCTCTACTTGGGCATACAGCTTCTCCAACTATTGCACACCATTTCGAAGTACATACGCATCAGGTTATAGCGTGCACATATGAGATTCTCACATTGATTGATTGACCGGGTTCTCTGTAATGCAAAGTCTCCAACTCGAGAGGTAGCTACTCGCTCATGTAACGAAGGCCTCCAACCACCACCGTGCACGAATAATGATTGGTCAGGAGCCTCCAACTGCTACACACACAAGCATTGACTGATCGGTTGGCGGCTTCAAAATGCGATGCATGAGCATCAATTGATCATGTTCAGTAATGCAGAAGTCCCACACGGTGGTTGCTTGCTTTCTCGTAAGTGGTTGGGTATCCCCCAAGTGTAATTATGATGTAACCTAGCAATAAATATTTCCCTCGATTAGAGAGCCAAAGTTTATTGAACTAGAAGGAGTTTTTCGAGCAAACAAAGTCATTGGTACCTTCACGCACAAAAGAAAACAAACTTGTCCCCGACTCATCAAGATGGTTGTCAAACTTCTTTTCTTGCTAGTTACAAGATTAAATTGCAAGTGATAATGATAGTTTGATAGATAGGTAAAACGGTACAACAAAGAATAATAATTTTGTAAGTTTTTAGTAATGGAGAATGACCTGGGGGGCATAGGTTACTAGTGACATCTCTCTCAAGCATACAACTTTGGTGTGGTGAACAAATTATAGTTGGGCGGTGATTAAATTGTAATATTTATTTTTATGACTATGATCATTCATGGTATAATCTCATATAGGCATCACGCCCGTGATAAGTAGACCATTATCCAACTCCATCTACTCTTAAGAATTCACCCCAAGACCGTTATCCAGCATCCATCTCAAAGTATTAAGTTTACAAGAAGCTGAGTGTTCCAATAAGCATGATGACATAATGTAGACAGTAAAACATCAATCAATATGATGAGACACCATCATTTTATCCGTAGTGGAAACAATAAATTATGTGTGTTGTCCCTTTCTAACACTGGGATATAGAAAACCACAAGATTAGAACCCACTACAAAGCACCACTCCCTCTAAAGAAAAACCCATCTAACTTGGACAAAGAAGATAGATAGATTGGAGAGCATGCAAAGATTTTTATTTATACAGAAATAAAACCTCAAAAGATTAAGTTGAATTTAGTGAACAATCTGATCATAAAGTGACAATTCATCATATCCTAACAAGCACATCCATGAATTACATCAAATTGATCCCGATCATGTGAGGTAGCTCACGTGAACTTGGTATTGAAGATCAGAGATTGAGATAGAGAGAGAGAAAAAAAGATAGAGAGAGAGAGAACCATCTCTCTACTGCTATGGACCATAATGTCCTAAGGGAACTACTCACACATGGTCATGGAGGCAACAAGGTTGATGAAGAAGCCTCCGGTTGTCGGCCTGATACGTCAATTTTGCATCATGTTTTTCTACTATTATTTATAGTGTTTTTATCAATATTTCACTTCATGATGCAATTATAATGCCTTTTCTCTCTTATTATGCAAGATCTAAATCAAGAGGGAAATTGCCGGCAGCTATAATTTTGGAGCTAAAAAGAGCTACATCAGGCATAGCAATTCTCCGAACTTCCAGATGACCTAAACATTTACGGAAATTTATTTTGGAAATAAAAAAATGGAAGAATAAACACATGGAGGGGCCCCACCAGTGAGCCACAAGCTCAGGTGGCGCGCCCCCATGTGAGCTTGTGGGCCCACCAGGAGGTCTCTGTGTCCCATCTTCTCCTATATGAAGCCAATTTCCCTAGAATAAATGAGAAGAAGAGTTTCGGGATGAAGCACCACCGTCGTGGGGCGGAACCTGGGCCGGAGCACTTTTGCCCTCTGGTAGAGCGATTCCACCAGGGATATGTCCCTCTGGAGGGGGAAATCGAAGCCATCGACATCACCAACATTCCTCTCATCATGGGAGGACTCATCTCCACCAACATCTTTACCAGTACCATCTCATCTCAAACCGTAGTTCATCTCTTGTATTCAACCTTTTCCTCAAAACCTCCGATTGGTACCTGTGGGTTGCTAGTAGTGTTGATTCCGTCTTGTAGTTGATGCAAGTTGGTTTATTTGGTGGAAGATTATATGTTCAGATCCTTAATAATATATTATACTCTTCTGATCTTGAACATGAATATGATTTGTGAGTAGTTTCGCTTATTCTTGAGGACATGGAAGAAGTCTTGTTATAAGTAATCATGTGAAGTTGGTATTCATTCAATATTTTGATGATGTGTATGTTATTCCTCCTCTAGTGGTGTCATGTGAATGTCAACTACATGACACATTACCATGCTAGGGCCTAGGGGAAAGCATTGGGGCATAGTAAGTAGATTATGTGTTGTGATACGTCCATTTTGCATCATGATTTGATACTGTTATTTATAATGTTTTTATGCATAATAATGCTTTATGGAGTAATTCTAATGCCGTTTCTCTCATAATATGCAAGGTTTACACAAAGAGAGATAATGCCACCAGCTGGAATTTTGGACCTGAAAAAGCTACGTTAGAGTTACCTATTCTGCACATCTCTAAATGAGCTGAAAATTTACGGAGAATTATTTTGGAATATATAAAAAATACTGGAGCAAATAACTACCGAAGGGGGCCACCTGGTGAGAACAAGACATCAGGGCGCGCCAGGCCCCCCAGGTGCGCCCTGGTGGGTTATGCTCAGCCCAGCCCACCTCCGGTGCCCATCTTCTGGTGTATAGGTCACTTTGACCTATAAAAAATCGGGACAGCACATTCGGGACGAAGCACCTCTGTCTCGAGGAGGAACTTGGGAAGGAGCACTTTTGCCCTCCGGCGGAGTGATTCCGCCGGGGGAACTTCCCTCAGGGAGGGGGAAATCGAAGCCATCGTCATCACCAACAACCCTCTCATCTTTTTGAGGGCAATCTCCATCAACATCTTCAACAGCACCATCTCCTCTCAAACCCTAGTTCATCACTTGTGTTCAATCTTTGTATCGGAACCTCAGATTGGTACCTGTGGGTGACTAGTAGTGTTGATTACATCTTGTAGTTGATTACTATATGGTTTATTTGGTGGAAGATTATATGTTCAGATCCATTATGCTATTTAATACCCCTCTGATCTTGAGCATGATTATCATTTGTGAGTAGTTACTATTGTTCTTGAGGTCACGGGAGAAGTCATGTTGCAAGTAATCACGTGAACTTGATATGTGTTTGATATTTTGATGATATGTATGTTGTGATTCCCTTAGTGGTGTCATGTGAACGTCGACTACATGGCACTTCATCATATTTGGGCCTAAGGGAATGCATTGTGGAGTTGTTATTAGATGATGGGTTTCAAGAGTGACAGAAGCTTAAACCCTAGTTTATGCGCTACTTCGTAAGGGACCGATTTGGATCGAAAAGTTTAATGATATGGTTAGATTCTATCTTAATACCTTTCTCATAGTTGCGGATGCTTGCGAGGGGGTTAATCATAAGTAGGTGGTTTGTTCAAGTAAGAACAACACCTAAGCACCGGTCCACCCACATATCAAATTATCAAAGTACCGAACACGAATCAAACCAACCTGATGAAAGTGACATGGTGAAATCCCCGTGTACCCTCAAGAACGCTTTGCTTATCATAAGAGACTGTTTTCACATGTCTCCTACCTCTTGAGCATGCGTTGGTTTTCCCTTGAAGAGGAAAGGGTGATGCAGCAAAGTAGCGTAAGTATTTCCCTCAGTTTTTGAGAACCAAGGTATCAATCCAGTAGGAGACTACACGCAAATCCCTAGTACCTGCACAAACAATCAAGAACCTTGCAACCAACGCGATAAAGGGGTGGTCAATCCCTTCACGACCACTTGCAAAAGTGAGATCTGATAAATATAATAAGATGAATATTTTTTGGTATTTTTGTTGTATAGATTGAAAAGTAAAGATTGCAAAATAAACGGCTACAGAAATAGCTAGTTTGCGGGAGATTAATATGATGGAAGATAGACCCGGGGGCCATAGGTTTCACTAGTGGCTTCTCTCAAGATAGCAAATTCTAAGGTGGGTGAACAAATTACTGTCGAGCAATTGATAGAAAAGCGCATAATTATAAGAATATCTAGGCATGATCATGTATATAGGCATCACGTCCGTGACAAGTAGACCGAAACGATTCTGCATCTACTACTATTACTCCACAAATCGACCGCTATCCATCATGCATCTAGAGTATTAAGTTCATAAGAACAAGGTAATGCATTAGGCAAGATGACATGATGTAGAGGGGTAAACTCAAGAAATATGATATAAACCCCATCTTTTTATCCTCGATGGCAACAATACAATACATGCCTTGCTGCCCCTGCTGTCACTGGGAAAGGACACCGCAAGATTGAACCCAAAGCTAAGCACTTCTCCCATTGCAAGAAAGATCAATCTAGTAGGCCAAACAAAACTGATAATTGAAGAGACTTGCAAAGATATTAAATCATGCATATAAGAATTCAGAGAAGAATCAAATATTGTTCATAGATAATCTTGATCATAAACCCACAATTCATCGGATCTCGACAAACACACCGCAAAAAGAATTACATCGAATAGATCTCCAAGAGAATCGAAGAGAACTTTGTATTGAGATCCAAAGAGAGAGAAGAAGCCAACTAACTAATAACTATGGACCCGAAGGTCTGTGGTAAACTACTCACACATCACCGGAGAGGCTATGGTGTTGATGTAGAAGTCCTCCGTGATCGATTCCCCCTCCGGTGGAGCGCCAGAAAAGGCCCCAAGATGGGATCTCATGGGTGGAGAAGATTGCAGCGGTGGAAATAGGGTTTCGTGGTGCTCCTGGATGTTTTCAAGGTATATGAGTATATATAGGCGAAAGAAGTAGGTCAGTGGAGCCACGAGGGGCCCACGAGGGTGGGGGCGCGCCTGCCCCCCTGGGCGCGCCCTCCTACCTCGTGGCCGCCTCGTTGCTTCCTTGATGTCTACTCCAAGTCTCCTGGATTGCATTTGTTCCAAAAACGATCCTCACGAAGGGTTCATTCCGTTTGGATTCCGTTTGATATTCCTTTTCTAAGAACACCGAAATAGGCAAAAAACAGCAATTTGCACTGGGCCTTCGGTTAATAGGTTAGTCCCAAAAATAATAAAAGTGCATGATAAAGCCCATTAAACATCCAAAACAGATAATATAATAGCATGGAACAATTAAAAATTATAGATACGTTGGAGACGTATCAAGCATCCCCAAGCTTAATTCCTGCTCGTCCTTGAGTAGGTAAATGATAAAAACTGAATTTTTGATGTGGAATGCTACCTAACATAATTTTCTAAGTAACTCTCTTTATTGTGGCATGAATGTTCAGATCCGAAAAAATCAAGATAAAAGTTTAATATTGACATAAAAATAACAATACTTCAAGCATACTAACTAAGCAATTATGTCTTCTCAAAATAACATGGCCAAAGAAAGCTTATCCCTACAAAATCATATAGTTTGGCTATGCATCATTTTCATCACACAAAAATTCTCTAATCATGCACAACCCCGATTACAAGCCAAGAAGTTGTTTCATACTTTAGTAATCTCAAACTTTTTCAACTTTCACGTAATACATGAGCGTGAGCCATGGACATAGCACCTTGGGTGGAATAGAATATAATGATGGGGGTTGTGTGGTGAAGACAAAAGAGGAGAAAGTCTCACATTGACGCGGCTAATCAACGGGCTACGGAGATGCCCATCAATTGATGTCAATGCAAGGAGTAGGGATTGCCATGCAGCGGATGCACTAGAGCTATAAATGTATGAAAGCTCAACAAAAGAAACTAAGTGGGTGTGCATCCAACTTGCTTGCTCACGAAGACCTAGGGCATTTGAGGACGCCCATTGTTGGAATATACAAGCCAAGTTCTATAATGAAAAAATTCCCACTAGTATATGAAAGTGACAAAATAAGAGACTCTCTATCATGAAGATCATGGTGCTACTTTGTAGCACAAGTGTGGGAAAAGGGATAGTAGCATTGTCCCTTTCATTTCTTTTTTTGGCCTTTCTCTCTCTTTTTTTATTTGGGACAATGCTCTATTAATGATGATCATCACACTTCTATTTATGTACAACTCAATGATTACAACTCGATACTAGAACAAAATATGACTCTATATGAGTGCCTCCGGCGGTGTAACGGGATAGGCAATGAATTAAGAGTGACATGTATATAAATTATGCATGGTGGCTTTGCCAAAAATACGATGTCAACTACATGATCATGCAAGGCAATATGACAATGATGAAGCGTGTCATAATAAATGAAACGGTGGAAAGTTGCATGGCAATATATCTCGGAATGGCTATGGAAATGCCATAATAGGTAGGTATGGTGGCTGTTTTGAGGAAGATATAAGGAGGTTTATGTGTCATAGAGCATATCATATCACGGGGGTTGGATGCACCGGCGAAGTTTGCACCAACTCTCAAGGTGAGAAAGGGCAATGCACGGTACCGAAGAGGCTAGCAATGATGGCAAGGTGAGAGTGTGTATAATCCATGGACTCAACATTAGTCATAAAGAAATCACATACTTATTGCAAAAATTTACAAGTCATCAAAAACCAAGCACTACGTGCATGCTCCTAGGGGGATAGATTGGTAGGAAAAGACCATCGCTCGTCCCCAACCGCCACTCATAAGGATGACAATCAAAGAACACATCATGTTTCAAATTTGTCACACAACGTTTACCATACGTGCATGCTATGGGACTTGTTAACTTCAACACAAGTATTTCTCAATTTCACGATTACTCAACTAGCACGACTCTAATATTACCACCTTCATATCTCAAAACAATCATCAAGTATCAAACTTCTCATAGTATTCAATGCACTTTTTATGAAAGTTTTTATTATACCCGTCTTGGATGCATATCATATTAGGACTAATTTTATAGCCAAAGCAAATCACCATGCTGTTCTAAAAGATATAAGTGAAGCACTAGAGCAAAATTATCTAGCTCAAAAGATATAAGTGAAGCACATAGAATATTCTGATAAATTCCGATTTATGTGTGTCTCTCCAAAAGGTGTGTACAGCAAGGATGATTGTGGTAAAAGAAAACAAACCACAGCTTTAAGGTACTGTAATGAACTCATTCTTTATTTATGTTGGTGTTAAACCTACTTTATTTTAACTTCTCTATGGTTCATACCCCCCCCCCCCCGATACTAGCCATAGATTCATTAAAATAAGCAAACAACACACGAAAAACAGAATCTATCAAAAACAGAACAGTCTGTAGCAATCTGATTTGTTCGAATACTTTTGGAACTCCAAAAATTATAAAAAACTAGGAAAGCCTGGAAAATTTGCATATTGATCTACTGCAAAACTAATTGGCACTTTATCACGTTCTGGTGAATTTTAACAATTATTTTCGTGAGCGCAAAGTTTCTGTCTTTTTCACCAAGATCAAACAACTATCACCCAAGAAGATCCTATTGGTTCTACTTGGAACAAACACTAATTAAAACATAAAAACACATCCAAACAGAGGCTAGATGAATTATTTATTACTAAACAGGAACAAAAAGCAAGAAAAAAATAAAATTGGGTTGCCTCCCAACAAGCGCTATCGTTTAACGCCCCTAGCTAGGCATAAAAGCAAGAATACATCTAGGTATTATCATCTTTGGTATGCAATCCATAAGTGGCTCTCATAATAGATTCATAAGGTAGTTTAATTTTATTCCTAGGAAAGTGTCCCATGCCTTTCCTTAATGGGAATTGGAATCTAATATTTCCTTCTTTCATATCAATAATTGCACCAATTGTTCTAAGGAAAGGTCTACCAAGAATAATAGGACATGTAGGATTGCAATCTATATCTAGAACAATGATATCTACGGGCACACAATTCCTATTTGCAACAATAAGAACATCATTAATCCTTCCCATAGGTTTCTTAATGGTGGAGTCGGCAAGATGCAAATTTAAAGAACAATCATCAAATTCACGGAAACCTAGCACATCACACAAAGTTTTTGGAATCATGGAAACACTAGCACCCAAATCACACAAAGCATAGCATTCATGATCATTAATTTTAATTTTAATAGTAGGTTCCCACTCATCATAAAGTTTTCTAGGGATAGAAACTTCTAATTCAAGCTTTTCTTCATAGGATTGCATTAAGGCATCAACGATATGTTTAGTAAAAGCTTTATTATGATCATAAGCATGAGGAGAATTTAACACGGATTGCAACAAGGAAATAGAATCTATCAAAGAACAGTTATCATAATTAAATTCCTTGAAATCCAAAATAGTGGGTTCATTGCTAACTAAAGTTTTGACCTCTCCAATCCCACTTTTACCAATTTTTGCATCAAGATCTAGAAGCTCCGAATCATTGGGACGCCTTTGAACTGACTCATCTCCAGTCCCATATTTATAAAGATTCATATTGGAAAACAAAGATTTAATAGGAGACACATCAATCACTTTTAGATCTTCATCATTATTACTTAGAAAACTAGAAGAACACGCTTTTACAAAGCAATTTTGTTAGCACGCATCCTAGCGGTTCTTTCTTTGCACTCATCAATGGAAATTCTCGTAGATTTGAGAGACTCATTGATATCATGCTTAGGTGGAATAGATCTAATTTTCAAAGAATCAACATCAAGAGAAATTCTATCCACGTTCCTAGCCAACTCATCAATCTTAGGCAATTTTTCTTCAAGCAAAGCATTGAAATTCTTTTGCACAATCATAAACTCTTTAACACTAGTCTCAAAATCAGAGGGCATATTATTAAAATTTCCATAAGAGTTGTCGTAGGAATTACCATAATTGTTAGAGGAATTACTAGGGAACGACCTAGAATTAAAGTTTCCTCTATACGCGTTGTTACCAAAATTGTTCCTACCAACAAAATTCACATCCATAGATTCATTATTATTCTCAATCAAAGTAGACAAAGGCATATCATTAGGATCATAAGAAACACTCTTATTAGCAAACAATTTCATAAGTTCATCCATCTTTCCACTCAAAACATTAATCTCTTCTACCGCATGAACCTTTTTACTAGTAGATCTTTCGGTGTGCCATTGAAAATAATTAACCATAATATTATCTAGGAGTTTAGTAGCTTCTCCTAAAGTGATTTCCATAAAAGTGCCTCCCGCGGCCGAATCTAAAAGATTTCTAGAAGCAAAATTCAATCCGGCATAATTTTTTTGTATAATCATCCATAAATTCTAACCATGTGTAGGGCAATTACGTATCATTAATTTCATCCTCTCCCAAGATTGTGCAACATGCTCATGATCAAGTTTCTTAAAATTAATAATATCCTTTCTAAGAGAGATGATCTTAGCGGGAGGAAAATACTTAGAGATAAAAGCATCTCTGCACTTATTCCATGAATCAATACTATTTTTAGGCAAAGAAGAGAACCAAGTTTTAGCACGATCTCTAAGCGAAAACGTAAAAATAGCTGCAATTTAACAATATCATTATCCACGTCTTTCTTCTTTTGCATATCGCACAAATCAACAAAGTTGTTTAGATGGGTAGCAGCATCTTCACTAGGAAGGCCAGAAAACAGATCTTTCACAATAAGATTTAACAAAGCAACATTAATTTCACAAGATTCAGCATCGGTAATAGGAGCAATCAGAGTGCTAATAAAATCATTGTTGTTGGTATCGAAAAAATCACACAATTTAGTATTGTCTTGAGCCATCATGACAAACAACCAATCCAACACACAAACAAACAAACAAGAAGCAAGCGAAAAGATACAGACGGAAAAAGAGGGCAAAAAACGGCAAAGGTGAAGTGGGGGAGAGGAAAACAAGAGGCAAATGGCAAATAATGTAATGCGAGGGAGAAGAGTTTGTGATGGGTACTTGGTATGTCTTGACTTGTGCGTAGATCTCCCCAGCAACGGTGCCAGAAATCCTTCTTGCTACCTCTTGAGCATGCGTTGGTTTTCCCTTGAAGAGGAAAGGGTGATGCAGCAAAGTAGCGTAAGTATTTCCCTCAATTTTTGAGAACCAAGGTATCAATCCAGTAGGAGACTACACGCAAATCCCTAGTACCTGCACAAACAATCAAGAACCTTGCAACCAACGTGATAAAGGGGTTGTCAATCCCTTCACGGCCACTTGCAAAAGTGAGATCTGATAAAGATAATAAGATAAATATTTTTGGTATTTTGTTGTATAGATTGAAAAGTAAAGATTGCAAAATAAACGGCTACAGAAATAGCTAGTTTGCGGGAGATTAATATGATGGAAGATAGACCCGGGGGCCATAGGTTTCACTAGTGGCTTCTCTCAAGATAGCAAATTCTACGGTGGGTGAACAAATTACTGTCGAGCAATTGATAGAAAAGCGCATAATTATGAGAATATCTAGCCATGATCACGTATATAGGCATCACGTCCGTGACAAGTAGACCGAAACGATTCTGCATCTACTACTATTACTCCGCACATCGACCGCTATCCAGCATGCATCTAGAGTATTAAGTTCATAAGAACAGAGTAACGCATTAGGCAAGATGACATGATGTAGAGGGATAAACTGAAGCAATATGATATAAACCCCATCTTTTTATTCTCGATGGCAACAATACAATACGTGCCTTGCTGCCCCTGCTGTCATTGGAAAAGGACACTTCAAGATTTAACCCAAAGCTAAGCACTTCTCCCATTGCAAGAAACATCAATCTAGTAGGCCAAACCAAACTGATAATTCGAAGAGACTTGCAAAGATATTAAATCATGCATATAAGAATTCAGAGAATAATCAAATATATTTTAATAGATAATCTTGATTATAAACCCACAATTCATCGGATCTCGACAAACACACCGCAAAAAGAATTACATCGAATAGATCTCCAAGAGAATCAAGGAGAACTTTGTATTGAGATCCAAAGAGAGAGAAGAAGCCATCTAGCTAATAACGATGGACCCGAAGTTCTGTGGTAAACTACTCACACATCACTGGAGAGGCTATGGTGTTGATGTAGAAGCCCTCAGTGATCAATTCCCCCTCCGGCGGAGCGCCGGAAAAGGCCCCAAGATGGGATCTCACGGGTATAGAAGGTTGCGGCGGTGGAAATAGGGTTTCATGGTGCTCCTGGATGTTTTCAGGGTATGTGAGTATATATAGGCGAAAGAAGTAGGTCGGTGGAGCCACGAGGGGCCCACGAGGGTGGGGGGCGCGCCTGCCCCCCTGGGCGCAGCATCCTACCTCATGGCCGCCTCGTTGTTTCCTTGATGTCTACTCCAAGTCTCCTGGATTGCGTTTGTTCCAAAAATGATCCTCGCGAAGGTTTCATTCTGTTTGGATTCCGTTTGATATTCCTTTTCTGTGAAACACTGAAATAGGCAAAAAAACAACAATTTGCACTGGGCCTTCGGTTAACAGGTTAGTCGCAAAAATAATATAAAAGTGCATGATAAAGCCCATTAAACATCCAAAACAGATAATATAATAGCATGGAACAATTAAAAATTATAGATACGTTGGAGACGTATCAATGTCCTTTGCCACAAAAGGATTGGGCTACCTTGCTGCACTTTATTTATCATTCCCATTACTTGTCCGTTACAAATTATCTTGCTATCAAACTACCTATACCAACTATTTCAGTGCCTATAGAAAATACCTTCTACTCCTCGTTGGGTTCAACACTCTTACTTATCGAAAGGACTACGATTGATCCCCTATACTTGTGGGTCATCAGATTGCGAGAGTGGCAGAAGCTCAAACCCTAGTTTATGCACTATTCCGTAAGGGGCTAATTTGGATCCATATGTTTCATGCTATGGTTAGATTTATCTTAATTCTTCTTTCATAGTTGCGGATGCTTGTGAGAGGAGGTAATCATTAGTGGGTTGCTTGTTCAAGTAAAAACAACACCCTAGCACTGGTCCATCTAAATATCAAATTATCAAAGTAGTGAACCGAATCAACTAAACATGATGAACGTGACTAGACGACAATTCCCATATGTCCTCGGGAACGCTTTGCTCACAATAAGAAGTAATTTTGGCTTGTCCTTTTCTATAAAAAGGATTGGGCCACCTTGCTGCACCCTTGTTACTATTGTTACTCATTAATTTTTATGAATTATCTTGTTAGCAAACTATGTGTTACCACTACTTTTTGTACCTGCAGAGAATACCTTACTAAAACTCTTATCATTTCATTCTGCTCTTCGTTGCGTTCAACACTCCTATTCAAAGGACTACAATTGATCCCCTCTACTTGTGGGTCATCAAGACTCTTTTCTCGCACCATTTCCGGGGAGAGAAATGCCTCTGGTAAGAGGAATTTGGTAAGGAAACATTTAGATTATGTGCTAAAATTTATCTTTACTTGCCACTATGGAAAGTAATCCTTTGAGGGGCTTGTTCGGAGTATATCCACCTCAAACGGAAGTGGTAAGAGCCGCTCCTCAACCTACTGAACCTACAGAAAATATTTATTATGAGATTCCCTCGGGTATTTTGGCCAAACTGCTAGCTAATCCTTATGCAGGAGATGGAACAATACATCCCGATATACACCTAATCTATATAGATGAAGTTTGTGGATTGTCTATGCTTGCAGGTTTATCCGAGGATGGTGTTAAGAAGAAAGTATTTCCTTTATCTTTGGTGGTAAAGACGTTTTCATGGTATATGCAATTGGATGAATCTGAAACATGGGACCAGAACCGATTGAAGCTAGAATTCCATCAGAAATTTTATCCTACGCACTTGGTTCATCGTGATCGGAATTATATATATAATTTTTGGCCTCGTGAAGGAGAAATTATCTCTTGATCTTGGGGGATGCTTAAATACATGATGCACATATGACTCAATCATGAGCTCTCAAGAAAAATGATTATACAAAACTTTTATGCTCGGCTTTCTCATGAAGATACAACAATGCTTGATACTTCTTCTCCTGGCTCCTTCATGAACAGAACTATTTAATTCAAATGGGATCTTATTGAAAACAATTAAATGTAACTCTGAAGATTGGGAAATCGACAAAGCTAACAAGTCAGTTGTCTTAAGTCTTTTAGAGAAACAAATGTTTTTCACAAGCTTAGCACAAAATATGGGCATGACTCTGAGATAGTAGCTACATTTTGTGAATCATTTACTACTCATGTTTATCTCCCCAAGGAGAAGTGGTTCAAATTTCATCGTCCCATTAAAGAAATTTATGAAGAACCCGTTAATGTTAAAACTGAAACAATTGCTTATACCGCTAATCCTATTGTACCGAATACTTATATTGAGAAACCCCCTTTCTGTGTTAAGATTAAGGAACATACTAAGGCTACAACTGTAGTTCATAAAAGCAATGCTAAAAAATCTAAACCCTCTGGAAAAATTAAAGTGGAACCTAAAATTGAAATGGTTAAAGATCTTTTGGTTGATAACATTGATGGGCATGTCATTTATTTCCGTAAGGAGGCTACCAGCATTTCCAAACAAGTTAACACTGAACAAGATAAACTAGATAAGAGTAAACCAATTGTTGGCATGTGATACATCTCCATCGTATCAATAGTTTTTTTATTGTTTCATGCCATTATTTTATAACTTCACATACCTTTCGCAACAATTTATATTATTTTTAGACTAACATATTGATCTAGTGTCGAGTGTCAGTTCCTGTTTTTTGCATGTTTTTGTATTTTGCATAAAATGCATATCAAACGAAGTCGAAACGCGATAAAAAGTTAATGTGATTTTTTATGGAATATATGGAATTTTCTGGCGCAAGAATCAATACAACATAATGCTCGAGGGACCCACAAGCCTAGGGTAGGGGCGTGCTGGGAAGGCTTGTGGACACCCCGAAGGACTGTTGGGCGTGTCCTTCAGCCGCAGGGAAGCTAATATCCGAATAAAAACACCCTCAAAATTTCAGGACGGATCTCCCAGAATTTAAGAAATGGAGAAGGGCCAGAAAGAGGGAACACGAAACAGAAAAGAAGCAGAGAGGGAGATCCAATCTCAGAGGGGATCCTACCCACCGGGAGCCATGGTGGCCAAGGACCAGAGGGGAAACCCTCCTCCCATCTAGGGGGGATGCCAAGGAAGAAGGAGGAGGGGGCTCTCTCCCCTCTCTTTCGGTGGTGCCGGAACACTGCCGGGGGAACCATGATCTGACGGCGATCTACTCCAACAACTGCGTCATCTTCATCAACACCTCCATCACCTTCCCTCATCTATTGTTAGCAGTCCACTCTCCCACAACCCATGTACCCTTTATGCTATATATTATTATCCAATGATGTGTACCCATCCTATGATGTTTGAGTAAATTCTTTTTGTCCTATGGGTTGATTGATGATCTTCATTTGTTTGAGTTATGTGTTTTATTTTGGTGTTGTCCTATGGTGCCTTCCGTGCCGCACACACGTGGGGGATTCCCTCTGTAGGGTGTTGCAATATGTTCATGCACTATTGCAGGATAGTCCTAACGCGATACATGTATAGGAGACCAATCGACCAAACTGTGTGTGATGCATGAATCACAAACAGTATGGTAATAAAACTGTCACCAATAAAACAAACTATGTGCGATGGCAGATCTATCAAATACGATTCAGATTAGAGTTGCATGTGTGAATTGTGGCATATAGTTGATCCGTGCGAACTGTTTGCGATGAGCCAAAACAATAGAAATGACAGCCAGATCGACGTGTGTGTGATAGATGGTGTAGCGACCCGACCTCAGACGGTCAAGTCTCTGTGCTTAAGTGTCATCCATGGATCGGTATGCTGACACACACAGTACTCGAGGATTTATAACAGAGGTAAATCACATGTATAAGATAACGTAAATACTATTACCTCAATCCAAATAGCGGAAGTAACAAGGTTGTGGATTCCCATCAACACCAACGGCAAAGTTGAGTGTAGAAATTGTAACCCTAACGTATCACTTACTCGTCGTAAGAAAATCCTGCAACATGAGACGTTGCAGCCACAAAGGGTCAGTACATTGAATGTACTGGCAAATTCACACCATAGGATAATGATGAATAATAGCTATCACTACATGCATATATGGCTGGTGGAAAAACTCTATGGTTATAAGGTTTTTGAGAAAAGCCAATTTTTCCTACTGCAAAGGAATATATTTTATTTAACTACAAAGTTTGTTGAAAACATTGAGAAGGTAAACCCCCTCTCAATCCCAATTAAAAGTTAACAACCCAACAAATTAATTATATAGAGTGATGAGATCAATATGATAATCCAAGAAGCAGATACTCAAGATGTCCATAACCGGGGACACGGCTAATCATGATTAGTTTGTACGCTCTGCAGAGGTTTGTGCACTTTTCCCCACAAGCTTCGATCTCCTCCGTTGGATTTCTTGCACTACATTGTGTTTAAGAAACGAATGACTGAGTCACAGTCTTTCAGAAGTGTTAGCACCTTACGATGGGTAGACCGGTACACCTACATCCCCTACATCTGCTAGTATACCACTGTAAGAGTTCACACGACTTAATCAACTATGCTAGAGCCCATAATAGCTTGTGGCTGCACACGGAAGTTTCTAGCATGAATAATCTTATGATCCCTTTGAGCCTGGGTGGCAGTCCATAGGAGAATCACACGGTACCCTGGGATTTCCAAAAATACACGCAATCACTGGAATCCCCAGGTGCCTCAATCCACCCAGATGTGTATTAAAGTTGCCACCTTAAGTTAACCATTCATTAAGAATACTCACATCTGTCATGAATACACTCAAACCCAATCCACGTCTACGAGCATAGCATGGCAATATAAGCATAACGTAGAAGTAACTCCCAGGGTTTGAATGCAGGGCAATAGGTTCCTACCTCATCAACTACTTCCCAATACCCACATGTTATCAATCCTACTCATGCAATGTTTGAGGGTGAAACTAATGCATAAAAACTGGGTATGAAAGGGATATGATCAAAGTGTGCCTGTACTGTTGATGAAGATGATTCGCACTCAAAACTCTTGATAGTTCTACTCGTCACACTCCGGTCAATCTATCGTAAGCAAGCAATAGTAACCACACATAAGCAATCACTCAAATGATCGGAAAGATCGAAGAAGACGATTCGGAAAACATTAAAACCAAGCAAATAACTCTTACAACATAAACCAATTTCTAACAGTACCAAAATTATGTGAATTTGGCCTTATCAGAAAGTTTAGGTCAAGAGCTTTAATTTGCAAAAAGAATCAACTCAAACAGAGCTACGAAACTCAAATTATGAACAAAAGAAGTTTGAATATGAATGTGAACAAATTTCAAAATTTGAAAATTTCAAAAAGTTGACGTGACAGGTTAACTGGATAGGTGAAAACAAGACGAAACTATAGGCGCTGGTTTCATTTAATTTGGATGAACGAGTTAAAAGTTATGGCTATTTGAAAAATCAGGGCCAAGCTGTGTTACAGAAGAAAAATAGCTACGGCTAAAAGAATTCTAGGTCTAACGTATAAATACAGAGAACGAAATACTATACCTTTCTAAGGTATAGAAAAGACGACTTCGGAGTGAGGAGACAACTTCAAAAGTTCTGCCGGAGAGGAGAAATATATTTTTCTTTAGTGAATCTAGTCAAACCAAAATATTGATTTAACCCGAATCGGATGATTTTTGAAGACTCTATGGGCCTATATTTATTGATGGAAAAGAGGCTTAGAGGTGGGACTAAACGTAGACGAAAAGAAACGAAACAGAGAAGAAAAGAGGCGGCTCGCGTGGGCCTAAAGGCCTTCGGCCGGCCACGCGCGCGTAAGCTGCGGCTGCAGTTTTCTTTTTTATTCGGTCAACAGAAAAAAAATCATTCAAGAAAAAGAATCTGGGGAAAGAATATGGTCGGTTGGTCCTGGCCCATATAGGAAAAAATGATGGGGCGCTCGCTGTTACTATGATGCGCATGTGGGCGACAAATAATTATGGGCCGCATGTACAGTTTTTTTTAAATAGAAACAGAAAGGAAAACTGAATAATGAAAATAAAATAAACATTTTATATTGGCATATTATATATAAAACTTTTCAGAAAAAGATTTTCTACGACATGAATATTTTTTTAGAGTCAAATAAGATCCACACAAATACAAATAAAGCAAAGAGTGCTACTGCTCTAATAAAATCCAATAAAAATCATTTTAAAAATACCAAAATGATTTCAAATTTATTTCTCTCCAATTTTTTGATGTAGGGAATCATGTTACCCTATTTTCTGTATATTTTATTTTTGGAGAAAAACAATTTGAATAAAACCCAAATAACTCCGAATTGAAAAATAAAATCGAAGGGACTTTAAATTTGATCCTTTTAAACTTCCAACTCATATTTCATATAATTTGAAGTCATTTTATCTTCTCTCGTGAAAATCATTGAGTTGCATAAAGTTTCATGGAGAACATGGTTTTGTCTCCAGGGTTTTGTGTTTGAAAAGAATTTGAATTCATGGAGATCAAAATGTAAAAAGGTGAAAGTTTGGGAAAGTCCTTTTATTCCCTCTCATTTAACTTTCAAAAAGTTTCGAATATCACTCACTTTCAGTCAATCAATCACACAACAATCAAACAATCAATCAAATCTATCAACTTATTATAACATTCCAAAATTTAGAATTTGGGATGTTACAGATGGCATGCAGGTGACTCGGATGAACATGTTCCGATGAGCCAAAATAATATAAATGGTTAGCCACGGTGTGTGCGATAGACGGTATATAGGTCACTCGGATGAACTATTTGCGATGAGCCAAAACAAACACAAACGATTCATCTTAACAAGGTGTGTGTGGTAACCGGCAAACAAGTCAGTAATTAGAATTGTGTGGGAAGACCGATAATAACGCTGATGATTCCTGCTAATAGGTCGTGTGTGTTGTGGGAAAATGCTTGCTAGTATACAATTTTCAATAATTGATGAGATCATCACCGACGAGTTCCATAGTTTAGTCCGTGTGCGATGTGATTTTCTCTGTCTGCACAACATCTATGCTCTGTCTACAAAACAACAACATCTATACTTATAAGAACATGACTGCATAACCAAATTAAACTTTTACACAAGTGACTACGCACATAACATTTGCACACACCAAAGTAAACAATTACGTGCATAATAAAGTAGGAGAAACGATTCGGAGAGGCTAAAATTTAGAATTTTGGGATGTTACAAACCTACCACCCTTAAAATGAATCTCGTCCTCGAGATTCGGAGAGGCTAGAAAGAAATAGGTTAGGTTTGAGGTCTTCTCAAAATCCATCGATCGTCACCGAGGTCTGGGGTGCTACCACCCTTAAAAGCATTGTTACGGTTCCACCAAAACTCATATACTCCATCCTTATTGTTGACAGTGTCGGTCTTCTCAGATCGTAAGGATAATTCCTTCTCTAGGCTCTTCCTGTAGTGGCATAACCTTTTCCTCAATTCTTCTGTCCTTTCATCTTGGTAAGGTTATTCCGAGACTGGGTCTTCTTAGCTGACATGTCTGGCGCCAAAACTAAACAACTATCGATATCTCATGGTGGTCAACACTTTATGGTTTCTCCTGCAGGAAATGGGTCTGGGTTGATCCTCACCGTATAACCTACGGTTGGCACAACTGCCTTGTACAAGGGAAAAAATTGTTATACCATTCTAAGGTTTAAACAAGGTTTAATATCGTCGTCTCACTACTATAGGTAAGTCACTCAGATTTACTATCCCATATAGCAAGGCGAACAATAAGAGTAAGTCGGTATGGTGATCAATCCATCCCGCACCCAAATCATTACCTTGTATACGGTTTAGCGAATCTCGCATTCTAACACCCGGTCATCCTCACAAGCATTGCAGAATTTCTCTTGTCAACGAACTAGGTTCGGATAAATCCATTGATTCTGCAAGCCAAAGAAACATCTATCGTTCCTACACAACTCTCAGGTTTTGTGTAACTCCTATAAGATCGTCTGTCGATAAAAGTTGTAACTTCTTCCAGGGTTTTTCCTTCAGCAAGAATGTGCTTGCTTTCTTGGCAGGTCCTGGGGCCTGTGGGTTATGGCCCATCTCATCACTTGTAGTCCTTGAACTTATCATCGGGCAACTGATCATTATTCCAACTTCCAACTTCCTAGTATTCATAAATGCATCCAATTGTAGTGTCTTCCTTCCTTCTGTTGGTACCAAACTAAAACGTGATTACTCAGACTCATCATGGAATTTCCATTGATCCATATTTCCAACATCATACCTCCTTTATATCCAATAGTAATCCATCTCTTCATACTCTTGGGGATGCCCCACATATCGAGACAAAACTCCTTCTTATTTTGTCCGAAGTCCACTTCGTGGAATATCATAATCCTTTCCAAAGGTCAAGTGTCCTCACAGCGTACTACCACCCTTAAAATGCACAAACTCATCCATAGACCATATTTCTCATATCCTCGAAAATGGTCAAAATCTTTCTTCACAGATTAACAACTCATAAAATCCATATCAGTACCAACGATGCTAACTTCATTGATTATCCAATGATTACAATCTCTTGCATTTCCATTACATGCCTCAACTCAACACCTCAATATAAAGGAAATGTTCCCACCACTACTATGATATTTCTCTTGTTGCAAACTCAACTATTTAGCACAAGTCTCCTTCTCCTTGGGACAATCTCTGGCAAAGTGCCCTGCTTCATTATAGCAGAAACATATTACTTCTGACAAGTCTCGTGGTTTCCTTATGATTACATAGCCTCCTTGGGTCCTTGGCTTCCTTTTTTTGGGCAACTGCTGAAGTAGTGCCCTGACTCCTTGATCACATTTGGTCCAAACAACTGACGGCCTCCAACTTCATCCCACATCAACGGTGTCTGGCTCCTTCTCCCATACAAAGCTTCAAAAGGGGCCATCTTCAAACTGGCTTGGTAACTGTTGTTGTATGAGAACTCCGCGTAAGGTAGATTATCATCCCTACTAGATCCATAATCTAGCGCACACACTCTCAACATGTCCTCCAGAATTTGATTGACTCTCTCGGTCTATCCATCTGTCTACGGATGAAAGGCTGTACTGAACTCTAGCCTAGTACCCAAAGTCTGGTGCAGCTGATTCCAAAACTTTGAGGTAAACTGTGTTCCTCTATCTGATACGATGGTCCTCGGAACTCCATGCAGACATACGATCCTGGTCATATATATCTTGGCCAACTTCGCACTTGTATAGGTGGTTTTCACTGGGACAAAGTGAGCCACTTTGGTCAAGCGAATCAACTACTACCTAGATAGAATCATATCCCGATCGGGTTCTGGGAAATCCGGTAATGAAATCCATGCCAAGCTTATCCCACTTCCATTCTGGTATCGGCATAGGCTGTAGTAATCTGGCTGGCTTCTGATGCTCTGCCTTTACTCTCTGGCATACATCACCTACGACTACATACTCCGCAATATCCTTCTTCATACCAGTCCACCAGAAATGCTCCTTCAAATCCAAATACATCTTGATGTTCTAGGGCGAATCGAGTATGGTGAGTCAAGAGCCTCCTGAAGTATTAACTTCCTGATCTTTGCATAATTGGGCATATACACGGTCCTCGAACCATAAGGTGTCGTGCTCATCCTTATGAAAACCTTTGGCCTTTCCTTTGCTCATCCTCTCTTTTACCTCAGCAATCTCTTTGTCATCCTTCTGAGCTTCACGGATCTTTCCCAACAATGTAGACTGAACTTCCATTGCTGCAACAAAACCTTTGAGAACAATCTCCAACCGAAGTTCCCTGAGATCCTCGGCTAACTCCTTTGGTAATCCTCCGATTATGAGGGTATTCGTCCTTGTTTTCTTTATGGTTGTGTCCTATTTCTCCACAAAGCTTGTATGCACAAGGTTTCTTCATATCCTTTCCATAAGGCCTCAATTTCTGGGACACAAGCCAAGAGTTTAACAAAGTCCACTTAAATTCCTTCCAAGTGGTTACTCCTTTCCATCCATTGATGGTTTGGTACATCCTCTACCAGGTAGTGGCACCTCTTTCAAAGCACTCAAGAGCATGCTGGGTCATATCCTTTCCGGCTATAGGGTTATTCTCCATGTTCTGAATCCATCGGTCCGTCTCCAATTGACTCATCGATCCAGAAAATATAAGCTCATCTCCATTCATCTTCTATTGGGTCCATGGGTTTTGGGGTGAGATGAGAGGGATAGAGAGGGATACACACAATGCAAACAATAGTTTTGAAAAGACAGATTTTTATTGTGGCTGTCAGAAAAATATCAAACAAATGACAGCTCACAATCGTCGCATCTAACGTAGGTATATAACAGGGGTTTGGTCTTCTAAAAGTCAACATCGCCAAACTCTTCAAGTCTTTTTCATGTCTCTGATGGGCTTCTTATGATCATGCTTGACCTTCTCAAGTTCTTTTGCCAGATCATCTCTGTTGTCGCAAAGTCTATCTTTACGTTCTTTAATATTTCTGGAGTTGCGTTCCAAACTTCTGGGTTTCAACATCCTTGGCATGAACCATCGTCCTACTGTCCTTCAGTTCCTGACGATTCTCCGGTATCTCGAGGTTTTGTTCCTCCAGCTTGGCTACTTTCAGCTTCTGGGTCCTGAGTTCTTCACGAAACGCTTCCTTATCAAATACTGCTTCCTGCAGGTCCATCTTAACTTCTGGATGTAACACTCCAGATCCTGGCGATACACCTGCTAAGGTTAAAACTTCTTCTTGCTGATAGGGGCTCCATCAGCCTTCTTGTCATCCAATCCTTCCAAAGAAATGCATGCTTAACTTAGCACGGCGGCAATAGCATAAGCGGGCGTTAAAATCATGGATAGCCGTGTTTCTGCTCTTGCCATTTCCATGAGCTAGCATTCCATAGTTGATATCTCCTGCCTTAGGGTTTCTTGACAAAAACTTTGAGTTCTAATGCTCCATGCTCCGGTCTTTCTCCGATACACCTTGATCTCGGGTAGTGACAGCTTCCATAGTTTGCCAAGTTCCATAAGGGGTGCCTTCCTAGGTCATACAAATCTGGAAAATTCTACAGGGCCTTCAAATTCTCCTAGTCTTCGGAGTCTTCAACCGTTGTAGTTTCCATTATTATAATACACGGCAAAATCCTCTTCATTCCGAAATGGTCTTAGTTTTCCGATATCTTGTACTTCTTGGAGTGATCTCATCAGTCGAATCTTCGAGGTCAAAAGGGGAAAAGGGATATGGTCTCACTAAAAGGGAATATTTGAATAAGCTCAGAAGAGAAGAGAGGTAAAAGGTCTTTTTGAAAAAGAAAGTTTTAGAGAAAATCCTTCCTATGGGTTGCCAGTTTCTAGGGTCACGTCCTACAGTCAACATGTGCTCTGATACCATCTTGTAGCGACCCGACCTCAGACGGTCAAGTCTCTGTGCTTAAGTGTCATCCCTGGATCGGTATGCTGACACACACAGTACTCGAGGATTTATAACAGAGGTAAATCACATGTATAAAATAACGTAAATACTATTACCTCAATCCAAATAGCGGAAGTAACAAGGTTGTGGACTCCCATCAACACCAGCGGCAAAGTTGAGTGTAGAAATCGTAACCCTAACGTATCACTTACTCGTCGTAAGAAAATCCTGCAACATGACATGTTGCAGCCACAAAGGGTCAGTACATTGAATGTACTGGAAATTTCACACCATAGGATAACGATGAATAATAGCTATCACTACATGCATATATGGTTGGTGGAAAAACTATATGGTTATAAGGTTTTTGCGAAAAGCCAATTTTTTCCTACTGCAAAGGAATATATTTTATTTAACTACAAAGTTTGTTGAAAACATTGAGAAGGTAAACCCCCACTCAATCCCAATTAAAAGTTAACAACCCAACAAATTAATTATATAGAGTGATGAGATCAATATGATAATCCAAGAAGCAGATAGTCAAGATATCCATAACCGGGGACACGGCTAATCATGATTAGTTTGTACACTCTGCAGAGGTTTGTGCACTTTTCCCCACAAGACTCTATCTCCTCCGTTGGATTTCTCGCACTACATGGTGTTTGAGAAACGGATGACCGAGACACAGTCTTTCAGAAGCGTTAGCACCTTACGATGGGTAGACCGGTACACCTACATCCCCTACATCTGCTAGTCCACCACTGTAAGAGTTCACACGACTTAATCAACTATGCTAGAGCCCATAATAGCTTGTGGCTGCACACGGAAGTTTCTAGCATGAATAATCTTATGATCCCTTTGAGCCTGGGTGGCAGTCCATAGGAGAATCACACGGTACCCCAGGATTTCCAAAAATACAGGCAATCACTAGAATCCCAAGGTGCCTCAATCCACCCAGATGTGTATTAAAGTTGCCACCTTAAGTTAACCATTCATTAAGAATACTCACATCTGTCATGAATACACTCAAACCCAATCCACGTCTACGAGCATAGCATGGCAATATAAGCATAACGTAGAAGTAACTCCCAAGATTTGAATGCAGGGCAATAGGTTCCTACCTCATCAACTACTTCCCAATACCCACATGTTATCAATCCTACTCATGCAATTGTTTGAGGGTGAAACTGATGCATAAAAACTGGGTATGAAAGGGATATGATCAAAGTGTGCCTGTACTGTTGATGAAGATGATTCGCACTCAAAACTCTTGATAGTTCTACTCGTCACACTCCGGTCAATCTATCGTAAGCAAGCAATAGTAACCACACATAAGCAATCACTCAAAAGATCAGAAAGATCGAAGAAGACGATTCAGAAAACATTAAAACCAAGCAAATAACTTTGCAACATAAAACAATTTCTAACAATACCAAAATTATGTGAATTTGGCCTTATCAGAAAGTTTAGGTCAAGAGCTTTAATTTGCAAAAAGAATCAACTCAAACGGAGCTACGAAACTCCAATTATGAACAAAAGAAGTTTGAATATGAATCTGAACAAATTTCGAAATTTGAAAATTTCAAAAAGTTGACGTGACAGGTTAATTGGATAGGTGAAAACAAGACGAAACTATAGGCGCTGGTTTCATCTAATTTGGATGAATGAGTAAAAAGTTATGGTATTTGAAAAATCAGGGCCAAGCTGTTTTACAGAATAAAAATAGCTACGGCTAAAAGAATTCTAGGTCTAACGTATAAATATAGAGAACGAAATAATATACCTTTAAAAGGTATAGAAAAGACGACTTCGGAGTGAGGAGACAACTTCAAAAGTCCCCCCGGAGAGGAGAAATATATTTTTCTTTAGTGAATCTAGTCAAACCAAAATATTGATTTAACCCGAATCGGATGATTTTTGAAGGCTCTATGGGCCTATATTTATTGATGGAAAAGAGGCTTAGAGGTTAAAGGTTAGGCAATGTGGGACTAAACGTAGACGAATAGAAAGAAACAGAGAAGAAAAGAGGCGGCTCGAGTGGGCCTAAAGGCCTTCGGCCGGCCGCGCGTGCGTAAGTTGCGGCTGCAGTTTTTTTTATTCGGTCAACAGAAAAAAAATCATTTGGGAAAAAAATCTGGGGAAAGAATGTGGCCGGTTGGGCCTGGCCCATATAGGAAAAAAATGATGGGGCGCTCACTGTTACTATGATGCGCACGTGGGCGACAAATAATTATGCGCCGCACGTATATTTTTTTTAAATAGAAACAGAAAGGAAAACTGAATAACGAAAATAAAATAAACATTTTATATAGGCATATTATATATAAAAGATTTAAGAAAAAAATTTCTACGACATGAACATTTTTCTAGAGTCAAATATGATCCACACAAATACAAATAAAGCAAAGAGTGCTACTGCTCTAATAAAATCCAGTAAAAATCATTTTAAAAATACCAAAATGATTTGAAATTTATTTCTCTCCAATTTTCTGATGTAGGGAATCATGTTACCCTATTTTCTGTATATTTTATTTTTCGAGAAAAATAATTTGAATAAAACCCAAATAACTCCGAATTCAAAAATAAAATCGAAGGGACTTTAAATTTGATCCTTTTAAACTTCCAACTCATATTTCATATAATTTGAAGAAGTCATTTTATCTTCTCTCGTGAAAATCATTGAGTTGCATAAAGTTTCAGAATTGGAAATATTTTCAAATGAAATTCAAATATTTTCAACACCCCTTTCGTTTAAATAAACGGAAAAAGTCATGTCATCTTCTCTCCAGGGTTTTGTGTTTGAAAAGAATTCGAATTCATGGAGATCAAAATGTAAAAAGGTGAAAGTTTGGGAAAGTCCTTATATTCCCTCTCATTTAACTTTCAAAAAGTTTCGAATATCACTCACTTTCAATCAATCAATGACACAACAATCAAACAATCAATCAAATCTATCTACTTATTATAACATTCCAAAATTTAGAATTTTGGGATGTTATAAACCTACCACCCTTAAAATGAATCTCGTCCTCGAGATTCGGAGAGGCTAGAAAGAAATAGGTTAGGTTTGGGGTCTTCTCAAAATCCATTGATCGTCACGAGGTCTGGGGTGCTACCACCCTTAAAAGCATTGTTACGGTTCCACCAAAACTCATATACTCCATCCTTATTGTTGACAGTGTCGGTCTTCTCAGATCGTAAGGATAATTCCTTCTCTGGGCTCTTCCGGTAGTGGCATAACCTTTTCCTCAATTCTTTTGTCCTTTCATCTTGGTAAGGTTATTCCGAGACTGGGTCTTCTTAGCTGACGGGTCTGGCGCCAAAACTAAACAACTATCGATATCTCATGGTGGTCAACAATTTATGGTTTCTCCTGCAGGAAATGGGTCTGGATTGATCCTCACCGTATAACCTACGGTTGGCACAACTGCCTTGTACAAGGGAAAAAAATTGTTATACCATTCTAAGGTTTAAACAAGGTTTAATATCGTCGTCTCTCTACTATAGGTAAGTCACTCAGATTTACCATCCCATATAGCTAGGCGAACAATAAGAGTAAGTTGGTATGGTGATCAATCCATCCCGCACCCAAATCATTACCTTGTATACGGTTTAGCGAATCTCGCATTCTAGCACTCGTTCATCCTCACAAGCATTGCAGAATTTCTCTTGTCAACGAACCAGGTTCGGATAAATCCATTGATTCTGCAAGACAAAGAAACATCTATCGTTCCTACACAACTCTCAGGTTTTGCGTAACTCCTATAAGATCGTCTGTCGATAAAAGTCGTAACTTCTTCCAGGGTTTTTCCTTCAGCAAGAATGTGCTTGCTTCTTGGTAGGTCCTGGGGCCTATGGGCTATGGCCCATCTCATCACTTGTAGTCCTTGAACTTATCATCGGCAACTGATCATTATTACAACTTCCAACTTCCTAGTATTCTTAAATCCATCCAATTGTTCTGTCTTCCTTCCTTCTATTGGTACCAAACTAAAATGTGATTACTCAGACTCATCATGGAATTTCCATTGATCCATATTTCCAACATCATACCTCCTTTATATCCAATAGTAATCCATCTCTTCATACTCTTGGGGATGCCCCACATATCGAGACAAAACTCCTTCTTATTTTGTCCGAAGTCCACTTCGTGGAATATCATAATCCTTTCCAGAGGTCAAGTGTCCTCACAGGGTACTACCACCCTTAAAATGCACAAACTCATCCATAGACCATATTTCTCATATCCTCGAAAATGGTCAAAATCTTTCTTCACAGAGTAACAACTCATAAAATCCTTATCAGTACCAACGATGCTAACTTCATTGATTCTCCAATGATTAAAATCTCTTGCATTTCCATTACATGCCTCAACTCAACACCTCAATATAAAGGAAATGTTCCCACCACTACTATGATATTTCTCTTGTTGCAAACTCAGCTATTTAGCACAAGTCTCCTTCTCCTTGGGACAATCTCTGGCAAAGTGCCCTGCTGTTGGAAATATGCCCTAGAGGCAATAATAAATAGGTTATTATTATATTTCCTTGTTCATGATAATCGTTTATTATCCATGCTAGAATTGTATTGATAGGAAACTCAGATACATGTGTGGATACATAGACAACACCATGTCCCTAGTAAGCCTCTAGTTGACTAGCTCGTTGATCAATAGATGGTTACGGTTTCCTGACCATGGACATTGGATGTCGTTGATAACGGGATCACATCATTAGGAGAATGATGTGATGGACAAGACCCAATCCTAAGCCTAGCACAAGATCGTATAGTTCGTTTGCTAAGAGCTTTTCTAATGTCAAGTAACATTTCCTTAGACCATGAGATTGTGCAACTCCCGGATACCGTAGGAATGCTTTGGGTGTACCAAACGTCACAACGTAACTGGGTGGCTATAAAGGTGCACTACAAGTATCTCCGAAAGTGTCTGTTGGGTTGGCACGAATCGAGACTGGGATTTGTCACTCCGTGTAAACGGAGAGGTATCTCTGGGCCCACTCGGTAGGACATCATCATAATGTGCACACTGTAACCAAGGAGTTGATCATGGGATGATGTGAGTTACGGAACGAGTAAAGAGACTTGCCGGTAACGAGATTGAACAAGGTATCGGGATACCGACGATCGAATCTCGGGCAAGTAACATACCGATGGACAAAGGGAATTGTATACGGGATTGATTGAATCCTCGACATCGTGGTTCATCCGATGAGATCATCGAGGAGCATGTGGGAGCCAACATGGGTATCCAGATCCCGCTGTTGGTTATTGACCGGAGAGTCGTCTCGGTCATGTCTGCCTGTCTCCCGAACCCGTAGGGTCTACACACTTAAGGTTCGGTGACGCTAGGGTTATAGAGATATTAGTATGCGGTAACCCGAAAGTTGTTCGGAGTCCCGGATGAGATCCCGGACGTAACGAGGAGTTCCGGAATGGTCCGGAGGTAAAGATTTATATATGGGAAGTCTTATTTTGGTCGCCGGAAAAGTTTCGCACTTTATCGGTATTGTACCGGGAGTGCCGAAAGGGGTCCGGGGGTCCACCAGCCCCGGGGGGGGGGCCACATGGGCTGTAGGGGGTGCGCCTTGTCCTATATGGGCCAAGGGCACTAGCCCCAAGAGGCCCATGCGTCAAGAGATAAGAAAAAGGAAGAGTCCTAAAGGGGGAAGGCACCTCCGAGGTGCCTTGGGGAGGAAGGACTCTTCCCTGGCGGCACCCTTCCTTCGAGGAAGGGCCAAGGCTGCGCACCCCCTCTCCCTTGGCCCTATATATAGTGGGGGGGAGGGAGGGCAGCAATACCTAAGCCCTGGCACCTCCCTCTCCCTCCCGTGACACATCTCCCTCCTCCCGCAGCGCTTGGCGAAGCCCTGTTGGAATCCCACTACTTCCACCACCACGCCATCGTGCTGCTGGATCTCCATCAATCTCTCCTCCCCCCTTGCTGGATCAAGAAGGAGGAGACGTCGCTGTTCCGTACGTGTGTTGAACGCGGAGGTGCCATCTGTTCGGCGCTAGGATCATCGGTGATTTGGATCACGACGAGTACGACTCCATCAACCCCGTTCTCTTGAACGCTTCCGCTCGCGATCTACAAGGATATGTAGATGCACTCCTCTCTCTCGTTGCTAGATGACTCCATAGATTGATCTTGGTGATGCGTAGAAAATTTTGAATTTCTGCTACGTTATCCAACAGTGGCATCATGAGCTAGGTCTATGCGTAGTTTCTATGCACGAGTAGAACACAAAGTAGTTGTGGGCGTAGATGTTGCCAATTCTTCTTGCCGCTACTAGTCTTATCTTGTTTCGGCGGCATTGTGGGATGAAGCGGCCCGGACCGACCTTACACGTACTCTTACGCGAGACAGGTTCCACCGACTGACATGCACTAGTTGCATAAGGTGGCTAGCGGGTGTCTGTCTCTCCCACTTTAGTCGGAATGGATTCGATGAAAAGGGTCCTTATGAAGGGTAAATAGAAATTGGCATATCACGTTGTGGTTTTAAGTAGGTAAGAAATGTTCTTGCTAGAAACCTATACAAGCCACATAAAAACTTGCAACAACAATTAGAGGACGTCTAACTTGTTTTTGCAGCATGTGCTATGTGATGTGATATGGCCAAAAGGATGTGATGAATGATATATGTGATGTATGAGATTGATCATGTTCTTGTAATAGGAATCATGACTTGCACGTCGATGAGTATGACAACCAGCAGGAGCCATAGGAGTTGTCTTAATTTATTGTATGACCTGCGTGTCAATGAAAAATGCCATGTAATTACTTTACTTTATTGCTAACCGTTAGCCATAGTAGTAGAAGTAATAGTTGGCGAGACAACTTCATGAAGACACAATGATGGAGATCATGATGTCATGCCGGTGACAAAGATGATCATGGTGCCCCGAAGATGGAGATCAAAGGAGCAAAATGATATTGGCCATATCATGTCACTATTTGATTGCATGTGATGTTTATCATGTTATGCATCTTATTTGCTTAGAACGACGGTAGCATAAATAAGATGATCCCTCACTAAAATTTCAAGAGAAGTGTTCCCCCTAACTGTGCACCGTTGCGAAGGTTCGTTGTTTCGAAGCACCACGTGATGATCGGGTGTGATAGATTCTAACGTTCGAATACAACGGGTGTTGACGAGCCTAGCATGTACAGACATGGCCTCGGAACACATGCGAAACACTTAGGTTGACTTGACGAGCCTAGCATGTACAGACATGGCCTCGGAACACAAGAGACCGAAAGGTCGAACATGAGTCGTATAGTAGATACGATCAACATGGAGATGTTCACCGATGATGACTAGTCCGTCTCACGTGATGATCGGACACGACCTAGTTTGACTCGGATCATGTATCACTTAGATGACTAGAGGGATGTCTATCTGAGTGGGAGTTCATAATCAGATGAACTTCATTATCATGAACATAGTCAAAAAGGTCTTTGCAAATTATGTCATAGCTTATGCTTTAGTTCTACTGTTTAAGATATGTTCCTAGAGAAAATTTAGTTGAAAGTTGATAGTAGCAATTATGCGGACTGGGTCCGTAAACTGAGGATTGTCCTCATCGCTGCACAGAAGGCTGATGTCCTTAATGCACCGCTCGGTGTGCTGAACCTCGAGCGTCGTCTGTAGATGTTACGAAACATCTGACATACACGTTTTGATGACTACGTGATAGTTCAGTGCGTAATGCTAACGGTTTAAGATTGTGGCGACAAGACGGTTTTGAAACGTCGCAGAACATATGAGATGTTCCAAAGACTAAAATTGGGATTTCAGACTAGTGCCCACGTCAAGAGGTATGAGACCTCTGACAAGTTTCTTAAGCCTGCAGACTAAGGGAGAAAAGCTCAATCGTTGAGCATGTGCTCAGACTTCTGAGTGCCACAATCGCTTGAATCTAGTGGGAGTTAATCTTCCAGATGAGATAGTGATGGTTCTCCATAATCACTGCCACCAAGCTATTAGAGCTTCGTGATGAACTATAAATATCAAGGATAGATGATGATCCTTGAGAAACTCGCGATGTTTGACACCGCGAAAGTAGAAATCAAGAAGGAGCATCAATTGTTGATGGTTTGTAAAACCACTAGTTTCTAGAAGGGCAAGGGCAAAAGGGATACTTCATGAAACAGCAAATCATTTGCTGCTCTAGTGAAGAAACCCAAGGTTGAACCCAAACCCAAGACTAAGTGCTTCTGTAATGAGGGGAACGATCACTGAAGCAGTACTACCCTAGATACTTGGTAGATGAGAAGGCAGGCAAGGTCGACAGAAGTATATTGGATATACGTTATATGAATGTGTACTTTACTAGTACTCCCAGCAGCACCAGGGTATTAGATACCGGTTCGGTTGCTAAGTGTTAGTAACTCGAAATAAAATCTGCGGAATAAACAGAGACTAGCTAAAGGTGAGATGACGATATGTGTTGGAAGTGTTTCCAAGGTTGATGTGATCAAGCATCGCATGCTCCCTCTACCATCGAGATTTGGTGTTTGCGTTAAGCATGATTGGATTATGTTTATCGTAATACGGTTATTCATTTAAGGAGAATAATGGTTACTCTGTTTATTTGAATAATACCTTCAATGGTCTTGCACCTAAAATGAATCTCGATCGTGGTGATACACATGTTCATGCCAAAAGATATAAGGTAGTAATGATAGTACCACATACTTGTGGCACTGCCACTTGAGTCATATTGGTATGGAACGCATGAAGAAGCTCCATGTAGATGGATCTTTGGACTCACTCATTTTTGAAAAGATTGAGACATGCGAACCATGTCTATTGGTATATATGCATGAAGAAACTCCATGCAGATGGATCATTTGGATTCACTTGATTTTGAATCACTTGAGACATGCAAATCATACCACATGGGCAAGATGACTGAAAAGCCTAGTTTTCAGTAAGATGGAACAAGAGAGCAACTTATTGGAAGTAATACATTTTGATGTATGTAGTCCAATGAGTGCTGAGGCATGCAGTGGATATCATTATGTTCTTACTTCACAGATGATTTGAGTAGATGCTGAGTATATTTACTTGATGAAACACAAGTCTGAATTATTGAAAGGTTCAAGTAATTTCAGAGTGAAGTTGAAGATTGTCGTGACAAGAGGATAAAATGTCTGTGATATGATCATAGAAATATCTGAGTTACGAGTTTGGCACACAATTAAGACATTGTGGAAAGTGTTTCACAATTAATACCGCCTGGAACACCACAGTGTGATGGTGTGTCCGAACATCATAACTGCACCCTATTGGATATGGTGCATGCCATGATGTCTCTTATCGAATTACCACTATCGTTTATGGGTTAGGCATTAGAGACAACCGCATTCACTTTAAATAGGGCACCACGCAATTCCGTTGAGACGACACCGTTTAGAGAAACCTAAGTTGTCGTTTCTTAAAATTTTGGGGCTGCGATGCTTATGTGAAAAAGTTTCAAGCTGATAAGCTCGAACCTAAAGCGGATAAATGCATCTTCATAGAAAACCCAAAACAGTTGGGTATTCCTCCTATTTCAGATCTGGAAGCAAAAGTAATTGCTTCTAGAGACAGGCCGTTTCTTGAGGAAAAGTTTCTCTAGAAAGGATTGAGTGGGAGGATGGTGGAGACTTGATAAGGTTATTGAACCGTCACTTCAACTAGTGTGTAGCAGGGCACAGGAAGTTGTTCCTGTGGCACCTACACCAATTGAAGTGGAAGCTTATGATAGTGATCATGAAACTTCGGATCAAGTCACTACCAAACCTCATAGGAAGACGAGGATGTGTGCTACTTCAGAGTGGTACGTGATCCTGTCTGAGATATCATGTTGTTGGACAATACTGAACCTACGAGCTATGGAGAAGCGATGGTGGGCCCATATTCCGACGAATGGCTCGAAGCCATGAAATCCGAGATAAATGGATTTTTAAGAAGAAGACGGACGTGGACGGTAATGTTACCGGCTATGAAGCTCGACTTGTGGCTAAGAGTATTTCCACAAGTTCAAGGAGTTGACTACGATGAGATTTTTCTCATCCGTAGCGATGCTTAAGTCCGTCGGAATCATGTTAGCATTAGCTGCATTTATGAAATCTGGCAGATGGATGTCAAAACAAGTTTCCTTACCAGTTTTCGTAAGGAAAGGTTGTATGTGATACAATCAGAAAGGTTTTGTCGATCCTAAGGATGCTAAATGGTATGCTAGCTCCAGCGATCCTTCCATGGACAAGAGCAAGCATCTCGGAGTCAGAATATACGCTTTGATGGAGTGATCAAAGTTTTTGGATTTATACAAAGTTTGTTAGAAACTTGTATTTACAATAAAGTGAGTGGGAGCGCTATAACATTTCTGATAAGTATATGTGAATGACATATTGTTGATCCAGAATGATGTAAAATTTCTGGAAAGCATAAAGGGTTGTTTGAAAGTTGTTTTTCAAAGGAAGACCTGGATAAAGCTGCTTACATATTGGGCATCAAGATCTATAGAGATACATCAAGACGCCTGATGATACTTTCAAAGAATGCACACCTTGACATGATTTTGAAAGAGTTCAAAATAGGTCAGCAAAGAAGGAGTTCTTGGTTGTGTTACAAGGTGTGAGTATTGAGTAAGACTCAAGACCTAACCACAGCAGAAGAGAGAGAAAGGACGAAGGTCGTCCCCTATGCTTTAGACGTAGGCTCTACAGTATGCTATGCTGTGTACCGCACATGAAGTGTGCCTTGCCATGAGTTGGTCAAGGGGTACAATAGTGATCCGGGAATGGATCACATGACAGCGGTCGAACTTATCCTTAGCATCTAGTGGACTAAGGAATTTTCTCGATTATGGAGGTGAAGAAGGAGTTCGTCGTAAAGGGTTACGTCGATGCGAACTTTGAAACTAATCCGGATGACTCTGAGTAGTGAACCGGATTCGTATAGTAGAGCAGTTATTTGAAATGGCTCCAAGTAGCGCGTGGTAGCATCCACAAGATGACATAGATATTCGTAAAGCACACACGGATCTGAAAGGTTCAGACCCGTTGACTAATAACCTCTCTCACAAGCATAACATGATCAAACCAGAACTCATTGAGTGTTAATCACATAGTGATGTGAACTAGATTGTTGACTCTAGTAAACTCTTTGGATGTTGGTCACATGGTGATGTGACCTGTGAGTGTTAATCACATGGTGATGTGGACTAGATTATTGACTCTAGTTCAAGTGGGAGACTGTTGGAAATATGCCCTAGAGGCAATAATAAATAGGTTATTATTATATTTCCTTGTTCATGATAATCGTTTATTATCCATGCTAGAATTGTATTGATAGGAAACTCAGATACATGTGTGGATACATAGACAACACCATGTCCCTAGTAAGCCTCTAGTTGACTAGCTCGTTGATCAATAGATGGTTACGGTTTCCTGACCATGGACATTGGATGTCGTTGATAACGGGATCACATCATTAGGAGAATGATGTGATGGACAAGACCCAATCCTAAGCCTAGCACAAGATCGTGTAGTTCGTTTGCTAAGAGCTTTTCTAATGTCAAGTAACATTTCCTTAGACCATGAGATTGTGCAACTCCCGGATACCGTAGGAATGCTTTGGGTGTACCAAACGTCACAACGTAACTGGGTGGCTATAAAGGTGCACTACAGGTATCTCCGAAAGTGTCTGTTGGGTTGGCACGAATCGGACTGAGATTTGTCACTCCGTGTAAACGGAGAGGTATCTCTGGGCCTACTCGGTAGGACATCATCATAATGTGCACACTGTAACCAAGGAGTTGATCATGGGATGATGTGAGTTACGGAACGAGTAAAGAGACTTGCCGGTAACGAGATTGAACAAGGTATCAGGATACCGACGATCGAATCTCGGGCAAGTAACATACCGATGGACAAAGGGAATTGTATACGGGATTGATTGAATCCTCGACATCGTGGTTCATCCGATGAGATCATCGAGGAGCATGTGGGAGCCAACATGGGTATCCAGATCCCGCTGTTGGTTATTGACCGGAGAGTCGTCTCGGTCATGTCTGCCTGTCTCCCGAACCCGTAGGGTCTACACACTTAAGGTTCGGTGACGCTAGGGTTATAGAGATATTAGTATGCGGTAACCCAAAAGTTGTTCGGAGTCCCGGATGAGATCCCGGACGTCACGAGGAGTTCCGGAATGGTCCGGAGGTAAAAATTTATATATGGGAAGTCTTATTTTGGTCGCCGGAAAAGTTTCGCACTTTATCGGTATTGTACCGGGAGTGCCGAAAGGGGTCCGGGGGGTCCACCAGCCCCGGGGGGGCCACATGGGCTGTAGGGGGTGCGCCTTGGCCTATATGGGCCAAGGGCAGCAGCCCCAAGAGGCCCATGCGTCAAGAGATAAGAAAAGGAAGAGTCCTAAAGGGGGAAGGCACCTCCGAGGTGCCTTGGGGAGGAAGGACTCTTCCCTGGCCGCACCCTTCCTTGGAGGAAGGGCCAAGGCTGCACCCCCCCCCCTCTCCCTTGGCCCTATATATAGTGGGGGGAGGGAGGGCAGCAATACCTAAGCCCTGGCGCCTCCCTCTCCCTCCCGTGACACATCTCCCTCCTCCCGCAGCGCTTGGCGAAGCCCTATTGGAATCCCGCTACTTCCACCACCACGCCGTCGTGCTGCTGGATCTCCACCAACCTCTCCTCCCCCCTTGCTGGATCAAGAAGGAGGAGACGTCGCTGTTCCGTACATGTGTTGAACGCGAAGGTGCCATCCGTTCGACGCTAGGATCATCGGTGATTTGGATCACCACGAGTACGACTCCATCAACCCCGTTCTCTTGAACGCTTCCGCTCGCGATCTACAAGGGTATGTAGATGCACTCGTCTCTCTCGTTGCTAGATGACTCCATAGATTGGTCTTGGTGATGCGTAGAAAATTTTGAATTTCTGCTACGTTACCCAACACATGCTTCATTATAGTAGAAACATATTACTTCTGACAAGTCTCGTGGTTTCCTTATGATTACATAGCCTCCTTGAGTCCTTGGCTTCCTTTTTTTGGGCAACTGCTGAAGTAGTGCCCTGACTCCTTGATCACATTTGGTCCAAACAACTGACGGCCTCCAAATTCATCCCACATCAACGGTGTCTGGCTCCTTCTCCCATACAAAGCTTCAAAAGGGGCCATCTTCAAACTGGCTTGGTAACTGTTGTTGTATGAGAACTCCGCGTAAGGTAGATTACCATCCCTACTAGATCCATAATCTAGCGCACACGCTCTCAACATGTCCTCCAGAATCTGATTGACTCTCTCGGTCTATCCATCTGTCTGCGGATGAAAGGCTATACTGAACTCTAGCCTAGTACCCAAAGTCTGGTGCAGCTGATTCCACAACTTTGAGGTAAACTTTGTTCCTCTATCTGATACGATGGTCCTCGGAACTCCATGCAGACATACGATCCTGGTCATATATATCTTGGCCAACTTCACACTTGTATAGGTGGTTTTCACTGGGATAAAGTGAGCCACTTTGGTCAAGCGAATCAACTACTACCTAGATAGAATCATATCCCGATCGGGTTCTGGGAAATCCGGTAATGAAATCCATGCCAAGCTTATCCCACTTCCATTCAGGTATCGGCATAGGCTGTAGTAATTTGGCTGGCTTCTGATGCTCTGCCTTTACTCTCTGGCATACATCACCTACGACTACATACTCCGCAATATCCTTCTTCATACCAGTCCACCAGAAACGCTCCTTCAAATCCAAATACATCTTGATGTTCTAGGGCGAATCGAGTATGGTGAGTCATGAGCCTCCTGAAGTATTAACTTCCTGATCTTTGCATTATTGGGCATATACACGGTCCTCAAACCATAAGGTGTCGTGCTCATCCTTACGAAAACCTTTGGCCTTTCCTTTGCTCATCCTCTCTTTTACCTCAGCAATCTCTTTGTCATCCTTCTGAGCTTCATGGATCTTTCCCAACAATGTAGACTGAACTTCCATTGCTGCAACAAAACCTTTGGGAACAATCTCCAACCGAAGTTCCCTGAGATCCTCGGCTAACTCCTTTGGTAATCCTCGGATTATGAGGGTATTCGTCCTTGTTTTCTTTATGGTTGTGTCCTATTTCTCCACAAAGCTTGTATGCACAAGGTTTCTTCATATCCTTTCCATAAGGCCTCAATTTTTGGGACACAAGCCAAGAGTTTAACAAAGTCCACTTAAATTCCTTGCAAGTGGTTACTCCTTGCCATCCATTGATGGTTTGGTACATCCTCGACCTGGTAGTGGCACCTCTTTCAAAGCACTCAAGAGCATGCTGGGTCATATCCTTTCCGGCTATAGGGTTATTCTCCATGTTCTGAATCCATCGGTCCATCTCCAATTGACTCATCGATCCAGAAAATATAAGCTCATCTCCATTCATCTTCTATTGGGTCCATGGGTTTTGGGGTGAGATGAGAGGGATAGAGAGGGACACACACAATGCAAACAATAGTTTTGAAAAGACAGATTTTTATTGTGGTTGTCGGAAAAACATCAAACAAATGACAGCTCACAATCGTAGCACCTAACGTAGGTATATAACAGGGGTTTGGTCTTCTAAAAGTCAACATCGCCAAACTCTTCAAGTCTTGTTCATGTCTCCGATGGGCTTCTTATGATCGTGCTTGACCTTCTCAAGTTCTTTTGCCAGATCATCTCTGTTGTCGCAAAGTCTATCGTGACGTCCTTTAATATTTCTGGAGTTGCGTTCCAAACTTCTGGGTTTCAACATCCTTGGCATGAACCATCGTCCTACTGTCCTTCAGTTCCTAACGATTCTCCGGTATCTCGAGGTTTTGTTCCTCCAGCTTGGCTACTTTCAGCTTCTGGGTCCGGAGTTCTTCACGAAACGCTTCCTTATCAAATACTGCTTCCTGCAGGTCCATCTTAACTTCTTGATGTAACACTCCAGATCCTGGCGATACACCAGCTAAGGTTAAAAATTCATCTTGCTGATAGGGGCTCCATCAGCCTTCTTGTCATCCAATCCTTCCAAAGAAATGCATGCTTAACTTAGCACGGCGGCAATACCATAAGAGGGCGTTAAAATCATGGATAGCCATGTTTCTACTCTTGCCATTTCCATGAGCTATCTTTCCATAGTTGATATCTCCTGCCTTAGGGTTTCTTGACAAAAACTTTGAGTTCTAATGCTCCATGTGCTGGTCTTTCTCCGATACACCTTGATCTCGGGTAGTGACAGCTTCCATAGTTTGCCAAGTTCCATAAGGGGTGCCTTCCTAGGTCATACAAATCTGGAAAATTCTACAGGGCCTTCAAATTCTCCTAGTCTTCGGAGTATTCAACCGTTGTAGTTTCCATTATTATAATACACGGCAAAATCCTCTTCATTCTGAAATGGTCTTAGTTTTCCGATATCTTGTACTTCTTGGAGTGATCTCATCAGTCGAATCTTCGAGGTCAAAAGGGGAAAAGGGATATGGTCTCACTAAAAGGGAATATTTGAATAAGCTCAGAAGAGAAGAGAGGTAAAAGGTCTTTTTGAAAAAGAAAGTTTTAGAGAAAATCCTTCCTATGGACTTGCTAGTTTCTAGGGTCACGTCCTACAGTAAACATGTGCTCTGATACCATCTTGTAGCGACCCTACCTTAGACGGTCAAGTCTTTGTGCTTAAGTGTCATCCCTGGATCGGTATGCTGAGACACACAGTACTCGAGGATTTATAACAGAGGTAAATCACATGTATCAAATAACGTAAATACTATTACCTCAATCCAAATAGCGGAAGTAACAAGGTTGTGGATTCCCATCAACACCAACGGCAAAGTTGAGTGTAGAAATCGTAACCCTAACGTATCACTTACTCGTCGTAAGAAAATCCTGCAACATGAGACGTTGCAGCCACAAAGGGTCAGTACATTGAATGTACTGGCAAATTCCCACCATAGGATAATGATGAATAATAGCTATCACTACATGCATATATGGCTGGTGGAAAAACTCTACGGTTATAAGGTTTTTGCGAAAAGCCAATTTTTTCCTACTGCAAAGGAATATATTTTATTTAACTACAAAGTTTGTTGAAAACATTGAGAAGGTAAACCCCCTCTCAATCCCAATTAAAAGTTAACAACCCAACAAATTAATTATATAGAGTGCTGAGATCAATATGATATTCCAAGAAGCAGATAGTCAAGATGTCCATAACCGGGGACACGACTAATCATGATTAGTTTGTACACTCTGCAGAGGTTTGTGCACTTTTCCCCACAAGACTCGATCTCCTCCGTTGGATTTCTCGCACTACATGGTGTTTGAGAAACGGATGACCGAGACATAGTCTTTTAGAAGCGTTAGCACCTTACGATGGGTAGACCGGTACACCTACATCCCCTACATCTGCTAGTCTACCTGCACACAGAAGTTTCTAGCATGAATAATCTTATGATCCCTTTGAGCCTGGGTGGCAGTCCATAGGAGAATCACACGGTACCCCGGGATTTCCAAAAATACAGGCAATCACTGGAATCCCCAGGTGCCTCAATCCACCCAGATGTGTATTAAAGTTGCCACCTTAAGTTAACCATTCATTAAGAATACTCACATCTATCATGAATACACTCAAACCCAATCCACGTCTACGAGCATAGCATGGCAATATAAGCATAACGTAGAAGTAACTCCCAAGGTTTGAATGCAGGGCAATAGGTTCCTACCTCATCAACTACTTCCCAATACCCACATGTTATCAACCCTACTCATGCAATATTTGAGGGTGAAACTAATGCATAAAAACTAGGTATGAAAGGGATATGATCAAAGTGTGCCTGTACTGTTGATGAAGATGATTCGCACTCAAAACTCTTGATAGTTCTACTCGTCACACGCCGGTCAATCTATCGTAAGCAAGCAATAGTAACCACACATAAGCAATCACTCAAAAGTTCAGAAAGATCGAAGAAGACAATTCGGAAAACATTAAAACCAAGCAAATAACTCTTGCAACATAAAAAAATTTCTAACAATACCAAAATTATGTGAATTTGGCTTTATCAGAAAGTTTAGGTCAAGAGCTTTAATTTGCAAAAAGAATCAACTCAAACGGAGCTACGAAACTCAAATTATGAACAAAAGAAGTTTGAATATGAATCTGAACAAATTTCGAAATTTGAAAATTTTAAAAAGTTGACGTGACAGTTTAACTGGATAGGTGAAAACAAGACGAAACTATAGGCGCTGGTTTCATCTAATTTGGATGAACGAGTAAAAAGTAATGGCTATTTGAAAAAACAGAGCCAAGCTGTCTTACAGAAGAAAGATAGCTACGACTAAAAGAATTCTAGGTCTAACGTATAAATATAGAGAACAAAATAATATACCTTTATAAGGTATAAAAAAAAGGACTTCGGAGTGAGGAGACAACTTCAAAAGTCCCGCCGGAGAGGAGAAATATATTTTTCTTTAGTGAATCTAGTCAAACCAAAATATTGATTTAACCCGAATCGGATGATTTTTGAAGGTTCTATGAGCCTATATTTATTGATGGAAAAGAGGCTTAGAGGTTAAAGGCTAGGCAACGTGGGACTAAACGTAGACGAAAAAAAAAGAAACCGAAAAAAGAGGCGGCTCGCGTGGGCCTAAAGGCCTTCGGCCGGCCGCGCGTGCGTAAGCTGCGGCTGCAATTTTTTTTATTCGGTCAACAGAAAAAAAAGCATTTGGGAAAGAAATCTGGGGAAAGAATATGGCTGGTTGGGCCTGGCCCATATATGAAAAAATGTTGGGGCGCTCGCTGTTACTATGATGTATGATGCGCACGTGGGCGAGAAATAATTATTGGCCGCACGTACAGTTTTTTTAAATAGAAACAGAAAGGAAAACTGTATAATGAAAATAAAATAAACATTTTATATAGGCATATTATATATAAAATATTTCAGAAAAAGATTTTCTACGACATGAACATTTTTCTAGAGTCAAATAAGATCCACACAGATAGAAATAAAGCAAAGAGTTCTACGGCTCTAATAAATTCCAGTAAAAATCATTTTAAAAATACCAAAATGATTTCAAATTTATTTCTCTCCAATTTTCTGATGTAGGGAATCACGTTACCCTATTTTCTGTATATTTTATTTTTGGATAAAAATAATTTGAATAAAACCCAAATAACTCCGAATTGAAAAATAAAATCGAAGGGACTTTAAATTTGATCCTTTTAAACTTCCAACTCATATTTCATATAATTTGAAGAAGTCATTTTATCTTCTCTCGTGAAAATCATTGAGTTGCATAAAGTTTCAGAATTGGAAATATTTTCATATGAAATTCAAATATTTTCAACACCCCTTGTCGTTTAAATAAATGGAAAAAGTCATGTCATCTTCTCTCCAGGGTTTTGTGTTTGAAAAGAATTTGAATTCATGGAGATCAAAATGTAAAAAGGTGAAAGTTTGGGAAAGTCCTTTTATTCCCTCTCATTTAACTTTCAAAAAGTTTCGAATATCACTCACTTTCAGTCAATCAATCACACAACAATCAAACAATCAATCAAATCTATCTACTTATTATAACATTCCAAAATTTAGAATTTTGGGATGTTACAAACCTACCACCCTTAAAATGAATCTCGTCCTCGAGATTCGGAGAGGCTAGAAAGAAATAGGTTAGGTTTGGGGTCTTCTCAAAATCCATCGATCGTCACCGAGGTCTGGGGTGCTACCACCCTTAAAAGCATTGTTACGGTTCCACCAAAACTCATATACTCCATCCTTATTGTTGACAGTGTCGGTCTTCTCAGATCATAAAAATAATTCCTTCTCTGGGCTTTTCCGGTAGTGGCATAACCTTTTCCTCAATTCTTCTGTCCTTTCATCTTGGTAAGGTTATTCCGAGACTTGGTCTTCTTAGCTGACGGGTCTGGCGCCAAAACTAAACAACTATCGATATCTCATGGTGGTCAACAATTTATGGTTTCTCCTGCAGGAAATGGGTCTGGGTTGATCCTCACCGTATAACCTACGGTTGGCACAACTGCCTTGTACAAGGGAAAAAATTGGTATACCATTCTAAGGTTTGAACAAGGTTTAATATCGTCGTGTCTCTACTATAGGTAACTCACTCAGATTTACCATCCCATATAGCAAGGCGAACAATAAGAGTAAGTCGGTATGGTGATCAATCGATCCCGCAGCCAAATCATTACCTTGTATACAGTTTAGCGAATCTCGCATTCTAACACCCGGTCATCCTCACAAGCATTGCAGAATTTCTCTTGTCAACGAACCAGGTTCGGATAAATCCATTGATTCTGCAAGCCAAAGAAACATCTATCGTTCCTACACAACTCTCAGGTTTTGCGTAACTCCTATAAGATCGTCTATGGATAAAAGTCATAACTTCTTCCAGGGTTTTTCCTTCAGCAAGAATGTGCTTGCTTCTTGGCGGTCCTGTGGGTTATGGCCCATCTCATCACTTGTAGTCCTTGAACTTATCATCGGGCAACTGATCATTATTCCAACTTCCATCTTTCTAGTATTCTTAAATCCATCCAATTGTACTGTCTTCCTTCCTTCTATTGGTACCAAACTAAAACGTGATTACTCAGACTCATCATGGAATTTCCATTGATCCATATTTCCAACATCATACCTCCTTTATATCCAATAGTAATCCATCTCTCCATACTCTTGGGGATGCCCCACATATCGAGAGAAAACTCCTTCTTATTTTGTCCGAAGTCCACTTTGTGGAATATCATAATCCTTTCCAGAGGTCAAGTGTCCTCACAGGGTACTACCACCCTTAAAATGCACAAACTCATCCATAGACCATATTTCTCATATCCTCGAAAATGCTCAAAATCTTTCTTCACAAAGTAACAACTCATAAAATCCATATCAGTACCAACGATGCTAACTTTATTGATTCTCCAATGATTACAATCTCTTGCATTTCCATTACATGCCTCAACTCAACACCTCAATATAAAGGAAATGTTCCCACCACTACTATGATATTTCTCTTGTTGCAAACTCAACTATTTAGCACAAGTCTCCTTCTCCTTGGGACAATCTCTAGCAAAGTGCCCTGCTTCATTATAGCAGAAACATATTACTTCTGACAAGTCTCGTGGTTTCCTTATGATTACATAGCCTCCTTGGGTCCTTGGTTTCCTTTTTTTGGGCAACTGCTGAAGTAGTGCCCTGACTCCTTGATCACATTTGGTCCAAACAACTGACGGCCTCCAACTTTATCCCACATCAACGGTGTCTGGCTCCTTCTCCCATACAAAGCTTCAAAAGGGGCCATCTTCAAACTTGCTCGGTAACTGTTGTTGTATGAGAACTCCGCGTAAGGTAGATTATCATCCCTACTAGATCCATAATCTAGCGCACACGCTCTCAACATGTCCTCCAGAATATAATTGACCCTCTCGGTCTATCCATCTGTCTGCGGATGAAAGGCTGTACTGAACTCTAGCCTAGTACCCAAAGTCTGGTGCAGCTGATTCCAAAACTTTGAGGTAAACTGTGTTCCTCTATCTGATACGATGGTCCTCGGAACTCCATGCACACATACGATCCTGGTCATATATATCTTGGCCAACTTCGCACTTGTATAGGTGGTTTTCACTGGGATAAAGTGAGCCACTTTGGTCAAGCGAATCAACTACTACCTAGATAGAATCATATCCCGATCGGGTTCTGGGAAATCCGGTAATGAAATCCATGCCAAGCTTATCCCACTTCCATTCGGGTATCGGCATAGGCTGTAGTAATCTGGCTGGCTTCTGATGCTCTGCCTTTACTCTCTGGCATACATCACCTACGACTACATACTCCGCAATATCCTTCTTCATACCAGTCCACCAGAAATGCTCCTTCAAATCCAAATACATCTTGATGTTCCAGGGCGAATCGAGTATGGTGAGTCATGAGCCTCCTGAAGTATTAACTTCCTGATCTTTGCATTATTGGGCATATACACGGTCCTCAAACCATAAGGTGTCGTGCTCATCCTTATGAAAACCTTTGGCCTTTCCTATGATCATCCTCTCTTTTACCTCAGCAATCTCTTTGTCATCCTTCTGAGCTTCACGGATCTTTCCCAACAATGTAGACTGAACTTCCATTGCTGCAACAAAACCTTTGGGAACAATCTCCAACTGAAGTTCCCTGAGATCCTCGGCTAACTCCTTTGGTAATCCTCCGATTATGAGGGTATTCGTCCTTGTTTTCTTTATAGTTGTGTCCAATTTCTCCACAAAGCTTGTCTGCACAAGGTTTCTTCATATCCTTTCCATAAGGCCTCAATTTCTGGGACACAAGCCAAGAGTTTAACAAAGTCCACTTAAATTCCTTCCAAGTGGTTACTCCTTGCCATCCATTTATGGTTTGGTACATCCTCTACCAGGTAGTGGCACCTCTTTCAAAGCACTCAAGAGCATGCTGGGTCATATCCTTTCCGACTATAGGATTATTCTCCATGTGATCCTCTATGTTCTCAATCCATCGGTCCGTCTCCAAATGACTCATCGATCCAGAAAATATAAGCTCATCTCCATTTATCTTCTATTGGGTCCATGGGTTTTGGGGTGAGATGAGAGGGATAGAGAGGGATACACACAATGCAAACAATAGTTTTGAAAAGACAGATTTTTATTGTGGCTGTCGGAAAAACATCAAACAAATGACAGCTCACAATCGTAGCATCTAACGTAGGTATATAATAGGGGTTTGGTCTTCTAAAAGTCAACATCGCCAAACTCTTCAAGTCTTGTTCATGTCTCCGATGGGCTTCTTATGATCGTGCTTGACCTTCTCAAGTTCTTTTGCCAGATCTTCTCTGTTGTCGCAAAGTCTATCGTGACGTCCTTTAATATTTCTGGAGTTGCGTTCCAAAATTCTGGGTTTCAACATCCTTGGCATGAACCATTGTCCTACTGTCCTTCAGTTCCTGACGATTCTCCGGTATCTCGAGGTTTTGTTCCTCCAGCTTGGCTACTTTCAGCTTCTGGGTCCGGAGTTCTTCACGAAACGCTTCCTTATCAAATACTACTTCCTGCAGGTCCATCTTAACTTCTTGATGTAACACTCCAGATCCTGGCGATACACCAGCTAAGGTTAAAACTTCGTCTTGCTGATAGGGGCTCCATCAGCCTTCTTGTCATCCAATCCTTCCAAAGAAATGCATGCTTTACTTAGCACGGTGGCAATAGCATACGCGGGCATTAAAATCATGGATAGCCATGTTTCTGCTCTTGCCATTTCCATGAGCTATCGTTCCATAGTTGATATCTCCTGCCTTAGGGTTTCTTGACAAAAACTTTGAGTTCTAATGCTCCATGCTCCGGTCTTTCTCCGATACACCTTGATCTCGGGTAGTGACAGGTTCCATAGTTTGCCAAGTTCCATAAGGGGTGCCTTCCTAGGTCATACAAATCTGGAAAATTCTACAGGGCCTTCAAATTCTCCTAGTCTTCGGAGTCTTCAACCGTTGTAGTTTCCATTATTATAATACACGGCAAAATCCTCTTCATTCCGAAATGGTCTTAGTTTTCCGATATCTTGTACTTCTTGGAGTGATCTCATCAGTCGAATCTTCGAGGTCAAAAGGGGAAAAGGGATATGGTCTCACCAAAAGGGAATATTTGAATAAGCTCAGAAGAGAAGAGAGGTAAAAGGTCTTTTTGAAAAAGAAAGTTTTAGAGAAAATCCTTCATATGGGCTTGCCAGTTTCTAGGGTCACGTCCTACAGTCAACATGTGTTCTGATACCATCTTGTAGCGACCCGACCTCAGACGGTCAAGTCTCTGTGCTTAAGTGTCATCCCTGGATCGGTATGCTGACACACACAGTACTCGAGGATTTATAACAGAGGTAAATCACATGTATCAAATAACGTAAATACTATAACCTCAATCCAAATAGCGGAAGTAACAAGGTTGTGGATTCCCATCAACACCAACGGCAAAGTTGAGTGTAGAAATCGTAACCCTAACGTATCACTTACTCATCGTAAGAAAATCCTGCAACATGACATGTTGCAGCCACAAAGGGTCAGTACATTGAATGTACTGGCAATTTCACACCATAGGATAACGATGAATAATAGCTATCACTACATGCATATATGGCTGGTGGAAAAACTCTATGGTTATAAGGTTTTTGCGAAAAGCCAATTTTTTCCTACTGCAAAGGAATATATTTTATTTAACTACAAAGTTTGTTGAAAACATTGAGAAGGTAAACCCCCTCTCAATCCCAGTTAAAAGTTAACAACCCAACAAATTAATTATATAGAGTGATGAGATCAATATGATAATCCAAGAAGCAGATACTCAAGATGTCCATAACCGGGGACACGGCTAATCATGATTAGTTTGTACACTCTGCAGAGGTTTGTGCACTTTTCCCCACAAGACTCGATCTCCTCCGTTGGATTTCTCGCACTACATGGTGTTTGAGAAACGGATGACCGAGACACAGTCTTTTAGAAGCGTTAGCACCTTACGATGGGTAGACCGGTACACCTACATCCCCTACATCTGCTAGTCTACCACTGTAAGAGTTCACACGACTTAATCAACTATGGTAGAGCCCATAATAGCTTGTGGCTGCACACGAAAGTTTCTAGCATGAATAATCTTATGATCCCTTTGAGCCTGGGTGGCAGTCCATAGGAGAATCACACAGTACCCCGGGATTTCCAAAAATACAGGCAATCACTGGAATCCCAAGGTGCCTCAATCCACCCAGATGTGTATTAAAGTTGCCACCTTAAGTTAACCATTCATTAAGAATACTCACATCTGTCATGAATACACTCAAACCCAATCCACGACTACGAGCATAGCATGGCAATATAAGCATAACGTAGAAGTAACTTCCAAGGTTTGAATGCAGGGCAATAGGTTCCTACCTCATCAACTACTTCCCAATACCCACATGTTATCAATCCTACTCATGCAATGTTTGAGGGTGAAACTGATGCATAAAAACTGGGTATGAAAGGGATATGATCAAAGTGTGCCTGTACTGTTGATGAAGATGATTCGCACTCAAAACTCTTGATAGTTCTACTCGTCACACTCCGGTCAATCTATCGTAAGCAAGCAATAGTAACCACACATAAGCAATCACTCAAAAGATGAGAAAGATCGAAGAAGATGATTCGAAAAACATTAAAACCAAGCAAATAACTCTTGCAACATAAAACAATTTCTAACAGTACAAAATTATGTGAATTTGGCCTTATTAGAAAGTTTCGGTCAAAAGCTTTAATTTGCAAAAAGAATCAACTCAAACGGAGCTACGAAACTCAAATTATGAACAAAAGAAGTTTGAATATGAATCTGAACAAATTTCGAAATTTGAAATTTTCAAAAAGTTGACGTGATAGGTTAACTGGTAGGTGAAAACAAGACGAAACTATAGGCGCTGGTTTCATCTAATTTGGATGAACGAGTAAAAAGTTATGGCTATTTGAAAAATCAGGGTCAAACTGTTTTAGAGAAGAAAAATCTCTACGGCTAAAAGAATTTTAGGTCTAACGTATAAATACAGAGAACTAAATAATATACCTTTATAACGTATAAAAAAGACGACTTCGGAGTGAGGAGACAACTTCAAAAGTCCCGCCGGAGAGGAGAAATATATTTTTCTTTAGTGAATCTAGTCAAACCAAAATATTGATTTAACCCGAATCGCATGATTTTTGAAGGCTTTATGGGCCTATATTTATTGATGAAAAAGAGGCTTAGAGGTTAAAGGCTAGGCAATGTGGGACTAAACGTAGATGAAAAGAAAAGAAACAGAGAAGAAAAGAGGCGGCTCGCGTGGGCCTAAAGGCCTTCGGCCGGCCTCGCGCGCGTAAGCTGTAGCTGCAGTTTTTTTATTCGGTCAACAGAAAACAAATCATTTGGGAAAAAAATCTGGGGAAAGAATATGGCCGGTTGGGCCTGGCCCATATAGGAAAAAAATGATGGGGCGCTCGCTGTTACTATGATGCGCACGTGGGCGACAAATAATTATGGGCCGCACGTACAGTTTTTTAAATAGAAGCAGAAAGGAAAAATGAGTAACGAAAATAAAATAAACATTTTATATAGGCATATTATATATATATAAATTCAGAAAAAGATTTTTCTACGACATGAACATTTTTCTAGAGTCAAATAAGATCCACACAAATACAAATAAAACAAAGAATGCTACTGCTCTAATAAAATCCAGTAAAATCATTTTAAAAATACCAAAATGATTTAAAATTTAGTTCTCTCCAATTTTCTGATGTAGGAAATCATGTTACCCTATTTTCTGTATATTTTATTTTTGGAGAAAAATAATTTGAATAAAACCCAAATAACTCCGAATTGAAAAATAAAATCGAAGGGACTTTAAATTTGATCCTTTTAAACTTCCAACTCATATTTCATATAATTTGAAGAAGTCATTTTATCTTCTCTCGTGAAAATCATTGAGTTGCATAAAGTTTCAGAACTGGAAATATTTTCAAATGAAATTCAAATATTTTCAACACCCCTTGTCGTTTAAATAAACGGAAAAAGTCATGTCATCTTCTCTCCAGGGTTTTGTGTTTGAAAAGAATTTGAATTCATGGAGATCAAAATGTAAAAAGGTGAAAGTTTGGGAAAGTCCTTTTATTCCCTCTCATTTAACTTTCAAAAAGTTTCGAATATCACTCACTTTCTGTCAATCAATCACACAACAATCAAGCAATCAATCAAATCTATCTACTTATTATAACATTCCAAAATTTAGAATTTGGGATGTTACAGATGGCATGCAGGTGACTCGGATGAACATGTTCCGATGAGCCAAAATAATATAAATGGTTAGCCACGGTGTGTGCGATAGACGGTATATAGGTCACTCGGATGAACTATTTGCGATGAGCCAAAACAAACACAAACGATTCATCTTAACAAGGTGTGTGTGGTAACCGGCAAACAAGTCAGTAATTAGAATTGTGTGGGAAGACCGATAATAACGCTGATGATTCCTGCTAATAGGTCGTGTGTGTTGTGGGAAAATGCTTGCTAGTATACAATTTTCAATGATTGATGAGATCATCACCGACGAGTTCCATAGTTTAGTCCGTGTGCGATGTGATTTTCTCTGTCTGCACAACATCTATGCTCTGTCTACAAAACAACAACATATATACTTATAAGAACATGACTGCATAACCAAATTAAACTTTTACACAAGTGACTACGCACATAACATTTGCACACACCAAAGTAAACAATTACATGCATAATAAAGTAGGAGAAACGATAATCAAATCATCTACTTCTTGTTGTGATGACTCTTGCCATTGCTCTACTTCCGTCTGGATCCCTCGCTGTTTTGGGGAAGAAGGAGGCACTTCCTAATGTCAATGATCCGCCTGTACATCTCCTAGCTCGTGTATGCCTCCTTGGCCGTGTACATGACGTGATCTTCGTCCAGTTTCTCCATCTAGGCCAAGTCCAGGCAAGCTTGTCCTTGTTGTAGACATCCTTCATATATCTATAGTAGGTGTCGATGATGGCCTTAGTGAGGTGAACCAGTGAGTCCTTCTCATGCTTCTTGCATGCCCAGATCTTGTATTGGCTCTGGATGTTGACAAGATTCTGGCAGGTGATGCCCGGATTCTTGAGCACCTTTACATCCTTGGTAGTGTCCACCGTAGCGAAACTGTAGTGGGGGATGTTTACAAACCTGGCGAAACGCTTGCAAGGCCTTGTGGAAACACAGTACTGGTACCAGATGACGTGATTGCGGGTGTACTAGAGGTTAAATCCGATCACTTTGTACTTCTCCATAACAAGCAATAGCTCCAAAGTGTGGATGGAGTTCTACACCCAGATTGGGTCATTGGTGTACACCATCGAGAGCTCCGTGAACCTTCTGTGGGTGTCCACTATGGCATGCATGGTAAACTACCATTCGTCATCGGCAGCTATTGGGAGCGCCAATGGAGGTGCACAGGATACCCTCTCTATATTTGTCGTCGTGGGTGTGCTTCTTGGAATATTAGGGAGAAATTGAAAGGTTGAAGGGACACAAGGGTTAAATGGCCGTTGTAATAAATGGGGCAGAACGGCCTCTCCAAACCACGAGAAAATTAACTTCGGAAGTGTTATGATCAACACTACTACTTGGAATAGCCTCTACGCACTTAGTAACATAATCAACAATAACGAAAAAATGTGTATACCCATTATAGGAAGGAAAATGTCCAATATAATCAAATCCCCAAATATCAATTGGTTCAATGACAAGTGAATAATTCATAGGCATTTCCTGACGTCTACCACTATTACCAATTCTTTGACATTCATCACAAGATAAGACAAACTTATGAGCATCCTTGAAAACACCATGCCAATAAAAACCAGATTGTAATACCTTGTGTGCAGTTCTGTCTCCCGCATGGTGTCCTCCGTAAGCCTCGGAGTGACACTTGTGTAGGATTTGTTCCTGTTCATGCTCAGGAATACACCATCTAATAATACCATCTACTCATTCTTTATAAAGGTGTCGGTCATCCCAGAACTAATGTCTTAAATCAAAGAAGAACTTTTTCTTTTATTGGTATGTAAAACAAGGTGGTATAAATTTAGCAACAATATAATTAGCATAGTCTGCGTACCAACACTACTGCAGGATGCTGCTAATGCGACACTACGATCATAGACCCTTCGACGAAACTATGTGCGATGACATAATCGCAAACGATGGTGTAAAAACCGTCAAAAAGGTGCAAAACGTTTGCGATGGAGGATGCATCAAACACGGTTCAGATTTTAGTTGCGTGTGCGATGCAGGGCATACGGTTTAGCTCAATTAACTGTTTGCGATGAGGAGGAACAAAAGAAACGGGCAGCCAGATGAAGGTGTGTGCGATATACAACATATGGTTCACTCGGATGAATTGTTTGTGATTAGGCAACACAAAAGAAACGGTCAGCCAGAACAAGGTGTGTGCGATATACGGCATGCGGTTCACTCGGATGAACTGTTTGCGTTGAGACATGAGAACAGAAATGGTTCAACTTAACAAGATGTGTGTGATACGTGGCAAACAGGTCTATAATCGGAAACGTGTGCGAAGATCAATAACAACACAGACGATTACTGCTAACAAGCCATGTGTGTTGTGAGCAAACGATTGCTGGTATACAATTGTGAGTGATTGATGAAAACATCACCGACGGGTTCCATTGTTTAGTCCGTGTGCGATGTGATTTTCTTTGTCCGCACAACATCTACGCTCTGTCTACAGAGCATCAACATATATACTTAAAAAGACATCATTGCACAACCAAATTAAGCATACAATTACACAAGTGACTACACACATAACATTTCCACACACCAAAGTAAGCATCTACATGCATACTAAAGTAGGAGAAACGAGGATCTAATGATCTACTTATTGTTGCGATGGCGCTTGCCATTGCTCTGCTTCCGGCTGGATCCGTGGCCGCTTTGGGGAAGGAGGCACTTCCTCATGTCATCGATCCGCTTGTACATGTCGTAACTCGTGTACGCCTCCTTGACCGCATACACGATGTGAGCTTTGTCCAGTTTCTCCATCCAGACCGAGTGCCAGGCACGCTTGTCCTTCTTGCACGAATCCTTTATGTCTCTGTAGTAGGGGTCGATGATGGCCTCGGCGAGGTGAACCAATGAGTCCTTCTCATGCTCCTTGCTGCCCCAGATCTTGTATTGGCCCTGGATGTCGACAAGATTCTGGCAGGCGATGCCCAAATTCTCGAGCGCCTTTACATCGTTGGTGATGTCCATCGTAGCGAACATGTAGTGGGGGCCCTGGCGAAACGCTTGCCAGGCCATGTGGCCAGGCAGTAGTGGTAGACGAGGACGTGGTGGCGCACGCACATCTAGGCGACGGCGACCTTGGGACGAGACCCGGCACGAGTGCAGGTGTACTCGAGGTCGAACCCGACCACCCCGTACTTCTCCTCGGCAAGCAACAACTCCATGATGTGGATGGAGTGCTCCACCCAGACCGGGTCGTTGGTGTACACCACGGAGAGGTCCATGAACCTTCTGTGGGTGTCCACCACTGCACCGTGCAGGATACCCTCTAAGAATTTCTCATGGTGGGTGTGCTTCTTCCAATGGTGGGGCGCGATCGAAAGGTTGGCCGCTGTAATAAATGGGGGCCGGCTGGCCTGTAATCATCACGTCTTGTCACGGCATTCATAGCGGAGGATTCCAGTGCATGCTTGACAACACCGCACCGCACGCGTGGGCTCGAAGAGGCACCAATGTATCATCGGTGAGCCTGTTCCCACGCTACTGCGGAAGGTTCTAGCCCGGCTAGGTTGGCCATGTGTCGGCTAGAAGAGGGACAAATCGTGGGCGTTTATTGGCAAAAAGCTTTGTAAAAATGAAGTGTGTGGAATGACTTCGGTCATAAGTTTACCCGTGGGTGATAAGGTCAAATTTACACAGAAGGGTGATGATGGACACTCGAGTGCGATAATTAATTCTGCGCTCTATAGGGCACACGCTGGAAGAAACCAACTATGTGCAATAATGTCGAAGATCGCAGTCGAGTTAGCTATACAGATCTTGTGCTGTGAAATCGACAAGGTAAACAGATTTGAGAATGGTTAATAAAATCTAAGACCATTGCATATTAAGGCAAAAATAGTGCTACCAATATACGAGTCTCATACGATGCCATTTCAATGATTGTACCACAAAAGCTCGAAATATTACAAGGTTCAAATTCCAGAGTTATATGGCTCAAATTCGAAGATTACAAGGTTCAAACTGATATTAGAAATGAAATTCAGCTCATCAGCTGCAAACGCTCGCGCTGATCCGCTGAACATGGATATCAGAGAGGTTCAAACTAATATTACCACTTCTAAGTCTGGTTATGAGACCTCACAATTTTTGCAAAGGGGTCGGCCACTGAGAAGTCATGTATGGGGTTGACACGATGACTTCCGATTACTCTGTCATCTGAAGTTCCAAAATGAAATTCAGCATTTTGAGCCTATTCCATTCTGCCGCAGGATTTCTATTTCAAAAAGGGGGAGGCAGGAGTAACCAGAGAAACCCTATGATCTATTTGACACATAAATAGGTATAGATGACTAACCAGTTGTCCTTCATCGCCAGAGTGGTCGTCGGAGTCGTCGCCGGGTTCGTGACTAGAATCGGTGTGGAACTCCGCCTCGGCTGTGGAAGCTCGATGCCGTCGACGATCTCAGGGTGCAGCGATAACTCACCGGCGGTGAAGGCAACCCCTGTCTCCATCTCCACGCCTTGCTCCAGTGCTTTAGCAGCCCCGGCGTCGCCACTCCCTCCGATGGGGCGCTTCGGCGGCATCCTCATACACTGACGGCTTTGAGGACTGAGAGCGGCGTCGAGGATGCAAGCAGAGAGAGAGGATTGTGTGTGTGTGGCGAGGATGGGGGTGCGGCCTCCCGGTGAGCCTATGCACCGGACTGCTGGCATGCCTACCAAAGTTTCACACAACTACTCGCATGCCTCCCGATGACACTACGCAGCGCGCACGCCTCCATCAATTCACACACATGCACGCACACCTCCCCGTCTGCCTGCGCGGCAGACTGCTCGCATGCGTCCCGTCAACTCACGCCTGCTCGCACGGCACACGGGTCGCGCGGCGGCACATATATTGCTTTTCTATTTGGATGATTAATGCTGTCGCTTTATTGCTTAACCGAAGCATGGCACATGTCCATTCTTGGTCTAACGCTCACGGTTCGAATAAATAATTCATTTGGGATATTGGTTCCCAATTATTAATAATCTCCCGTTTGTAATTAGATAAAGATTACATCAAAACTGGTCTCAAATTTGACCCAAAAAAGTACAATGCCACTTTGTATTGGTGTCCATATGACAAGACGATAAGTTTCATGAACTTCAAATAAGTTTTGGATGTACTAGAATTTAAAAATCAAGATTCTCAATGTTTGAAATTTGTTGCACGGGGAGTAAACATGCACCAAGTAAGACACATGTGTTTTTGCAATCCATTTAGCTGCACTCCCACGTGTGCATGTAGCTCAAATTTGATTTTTGCACATTATACCCATATAAAATCAATCAATTAATGTACTAAAACGTCTTAATGATCTCTGTGATTTTTTGGAAATTAAAACGTCCCTCCTTTGGTAACATATGTTCACCGCGGGATAATTAATTTAACATGCATCGTAGTTGCGGTGGATTCGCGGTGTGTGTGTGGGTGTGTGCGTCTGGGGGTGGCGGGTGGCTCGCAGTACACTACGAGTTGTGAGCCACCGTATGGGTTGGCCTTTTGTTAGGCAGGCCGGTGCCACATCAGAGTCATGAGATCGTTATTTAAATTATTACACAACCCTTTCATACATACATGTTTTGGCCACATGCAGTCGATGGTTGTTCTATACGACACTCGATACTCGCGTCCGACGCTTTCGATGGTGATTGTCCTCTCGCACCCACTTAAGCGGTTATCAGCGATATCGATGCTTTCCATCTATGGGCCCACTTGGTCCATCACTACTTTTTGCCTGACAACAAGAGAGGTTAATTTAACTTAGGAGGGGATTATTATTTTTGCTTGTAATACGGTATATATATAGGTCATGGTGCTCTAGTATGACATGCATGATACAGTTTGAGCACACACACATGCATGTGTACGCATGAATCCCCCCCATCGAGTCGAAGTGGCTAGTACAACGACACATCATGAACCAATCTCGCTATGTGTGGGGAGCTAGTGTACGATTTTTGACGCACGCGCCACATCAATGTTGTGAAATGGTATTCAAACATGCATGCACGCATCACCTCCATACATATGCATGTAGTGGTTGCCTTCGAACGGTACACTCCCTCGCGTGGTTATCGGCGACAAGCCTATATATTCGTGGGCCCGCGTGGACATCCATGATCACCTTGACCAACAATAAGATATGTGACCATGGCGGATTCTTCATTTTGTTCGTGTTATCATAGTATAGGTCATGGTGAGATTCAGACCTTAAGTTTGAGCGCATATACTATGCATGCATGCATGCATGCATGAATCCCCGTCGTTGGCTTGAAGTGTGGTGTAACATACATATGCATCGTCAACCTAACCCTCACTCAGTGTGGGGATTTCTAGTTCGAAATCATGGTGCCACATCAAAGTTGTTCCATTGTTACTCAAAAACACACCTCTCCATACATATGTTTGGGCCACACGCATGCAGTGGTTGTCTTCGGGGACTAGCTACTTGCGTGATTATTGGCGAGCTAGCCCATCTCCGGGGTCGCATGGACGGCCATCACTTTGACTAACAACAAGAGAGAGGTTGTACGACCAAGGTGGATTATTCTTGGTCCGTTTTACGATCCAACTTGGTGAGATATGCCTCTCTGGCCCGTCGACTGAAAGTGTGTGTGTGGGGGGGGGGGTTGCTACTTCGCACTTTGCTAGGTGAACCTTGGTTGAGGGGGGCATGCATTCATAGCTTAGGATTCCCTTCGTGGCGACATGAGGGGGGGCTGCTAGCTACTTCGCACTTTGCTTGGTGAACCTCGGTTGGGGGGATGCATTCATAGCTTAGGATTCCCTTTGTGCCGACACGAGGGCGGGGGCTGCTATCTACTTTGCACTTTGCTAGGTGAACCTCGGTTGGGGGGCATTCATTCATAGCTTAGGATTCCCTTTGTGCCGACACGAGGGAGGGGGGCTGCTAGCTACTTCGCACTTTGGTAGGTGAACCTCGGTTGGGGGGGATGCATTCATAGCTTAGGATTCCCTTCGTGCCAACACGAGGGAGGGTGCTGCTAGCTACTTCACAATTGCTATGGTGAACCTCGGTTGGGGGCATGCATTCATAGCTTAGGATTCCCTTCGTGCCGACACGAGGGAGGGGGCTGCTAGCTACTTCGCACTTTGCTAGGTGAACCTCGATTGGGGGGCATGCATTCATAGCTTAGGATTCCCTTCGTGCCGACATGAGGGAGGAGGGGAGCTGCTACCTACTTCGCACTTTGCTAGGTGAACCTCGGTTGGGGGGGAGGGGGCATGCATTCATGGCTTAGGATTCCCTTCGTGCCGACGCGAGGGGGGTGGGGGCAAGCAATACCGTGCACTTTGCGAGATAGGTGCCACATCGAAGTTGCATTTGGTATTTGAAAATCAAACCACCCTTTTCATACATAAATTTGGTCCACATGCAAGTGTGTTCATGTTCTGACCCTCTCCGCGCCATTTTTCGCCAAATTTATGAACATTAGACAAGTCGGATGACACAACAGACACAGATCACTCAAACTAACCGTGTGCCATGCCGGTGCCCCTGTCACGCACACATCCGCATAGTACATTGCGCTCCACGAGGCTCCCCCTCTCAAAAATATCTGCCCACCTCGAGGGTTTTTTCTGTTTCATAACACGCGGTTGTTATCTTCGGACCGTGTGTGATGTTTCTTGTTCCCAATCATGCATGCCTCCCTAGAAAATATCTACCTACCTCGAGGGTTTTTCTGTTTCGTAACACACGGTTGTTATCTCCAGAACGTGTGCGATGTTTCTTGTTCCCAATCCCGCCTGCATCCCTAGAAAATATCTGCCCTCCTCGAGGGTTTTTCTGTTTCATAACACATGGTTGTTATCTCCGGACCGTGTGCGATGCACTATCATCAAAATTTTCAATAGCCCCCGCATTTCACTCCCGCGTAGTAAAATTTTCAGTACCCGTGTCATTTCCTCAAACACCCCCCGCCCCTCCACACACACACACACACACACCAAAACCTCCTCGGGCGTGCGCACACACACACCCCCTCCCTCGATCAAAACCCTAGCAAGGTCCCCGCCGCCGCCGCCGCAAGGCCTCCATTGTCAATATCCGCCAATTTGCCCGTGCAACTTACCCACCGATCTCCATACCCAGGCCGCCCTGAGTTTCTTAGATGATGTCTGCGAACACTACAAAAAAAAGACACATCCGTGACATTTTGGGCCAAACGAATTTTTTTCTGTCATACTTATGACACTTCAATGACGATAATTGTGAAAAAACCTAGTATCATCATAGATGTGGTGGGGTCCTACTTCTATGACAAAAAATCATGAAAGAAAATGGGCTTTTCATCCTGGGTGGGCCGGAGACGCAGCTGCATGACATTCTTTGGGCCGACCATGATGGAAAAAACCGTGGTAGAAGCGAGGGCGAGGAAAATATCGGGGTGTTCCCGATTACGGTGGGTGGTCGGGGCCGAGCGATGCGCGTTTCTCTCGTACACGCACGCGCGTGGGTGCGAGGCGTTGGGCTCTAACTGAACCCGAGCGAGGCGTTGGGCTCTAACTGAACCCGAGCGATTGCACTGCAGGCTACGTGTTACTGAACCCGAGCGATCGATCAATGGCTGTTAACTGAACCCGATCGAGCGATTCCTTCGCTACTACTGCTAACTGAAGCCGATCGATGCTGCCTCTGGATGAACAGCGAGCGTTGCTGGGAGGGTTTGGATGAACAGTTCCCGGTGGGGGTGGATGAACAGGACCCCGTGGTGTTGCCTCTGGATGAACAGGTCCCCGATCGATCGAGCCGGTTGGGGCTGGATGAACAGGACCCCGTGGAGGGCTAGATGAACAAGACCATCCCGTGGAGGGCTGGATGAACAGTAGACGGTGGAGGGCTAGATGAACAGTAGCCCATGGAGGGGTGGTTGAACAGGAGCCCGTGGAGACGGCTGGTTGAACAGTAGCCGGTGGAGTAGCGCGCGGTGGAGGCTGAATGAACAGTCGCCGCAGAATAACAAGGGGTGTGGGTGAGTAGAGGGATGACCTGGCCAACGGTGGGAGTAGTAGGGGGCGGTGAGGCATCCGCCGCATCGCAGCCGACCACGGGAGGCAGGAGCATGAGGCACGACCGGCGCTGGTTTGGGCGGCTGGAGCAAGAAGACCAGAGGTTGAAGAAGCACTACGGCCGTTGGATGGACATCGTACGGTCACTGGAGCTAGAATCGTGCATATTGACTAAGTTGAAAAAGCCCTCCGTCCCCGTCAACTTAGTAGGTGCTACCTCTTGAGCACTGCGTTGGTTTTCCCTTGAAGAGGAAAGGGTGATGCAGCAAAGTAGCATAAGTATTTCCCTCAGTTTTTCATAACCAAGGTATCAATCCAGTAGGAGGCCACGCACGAGTCCCTCGCACCTACACAAACAAATAAATCCTCGCAACCAACACAATAAAGGGGTTGTCAATCCCTTCACGGTCACTTACGGGAGTGAGATCTGATAGATATGATAAGATAATATTTTTGGTATTTTTATGATAAAGATGCAAAGTAAAATAAAACGCAATGAAAAATAGCTAAGTGTTGGAAGATTAATATGATGGAAAATAGACCCGGGGGCCATAGGTTTATTAGTGGCTTCTCTCAAGAGCATAAGTATTACGGTGGGTGAACAAATTACTGTTGAGCAATTGACAGAATTGAGCATAGTTATGAGAATATCAAGGTATGATCATGTATATAGGCATCACGTCCGAGACAAGTAGACCGACTCCTGCCTGCATCTACTACTATTACTCCACACATCGACCGCTATCCAGCATGCATCTAGAGTATTAAGTTCATAAGAATAGAGTAACGCTTTAAGTAAGATGACATGATATAGAGGGATAAACTCATGCAATATGATATAAACCCCATCTTGTTATCCTCGATGGGAACAATACAATACGTGCCTTGCTGCCCCTACTGTCACTGGGAAAGGACACCGCAAGATTGAACCCAAAGCTAAGCACTTGTCCCATTGCAAGAAAGATCAATCTAGTAGGCCAAACCAAACTGATAATTCGAAGAGACTTGCAAAGATAACCAATCATACATAAAAGAATTCAGAGAAGATTCAAATATTGTTCATAGATAAACTTGATCATAAACCCACAATTCATCAGTCTCAACAAACACACCGCAAAAGAAGATTACATCAAATAGATCTCCACGAGAGAGGGGCAGAACATTGTATTGAGATCCAAAAAGAGAGAAGAAGCCACCTAGCTAATAACTATGGACCCAAAGGTCTGAGGTAAACTACTCACACATCATCGGAGAGGACATGGTGTTGATGTAGAAGCCCTCCGTGATCGATGCCCCCTCCGGCGGAGCTCCAGAAAAGGCCCCAAGATGGGATCTCACGGGTACAGAAAGTTGCGGCGGTGGAATTAGGTTTTTGGCTCCGTATCTGGTAGTTTGGGGGTACGTAGGTATATATAGGAGAAAGAAGTACGTCGGTGGAGCAATGTGGGGCCCATGAGGGTGGAGGGCGCGCCCAGGGGGGTAGGCGCGCTCCCCTACCTCGTGCCCTCCTGGTTGATGTCTTGACGTAGGGTCCAAGTCCTCTGGATCACGTTCGTTCCAAAAATCACGTTCCCGAAGGTTTCATTCCGTTTGGACTCCGTTTGATATTCTTTTTCTGGGAAACTCTGAAATAGGCAAAAAACAGCTATTCTGGGCTGGGCCTCCGGTTAATAGGTTAGTCCCAAAAATAATATAAAAGTGTATAATAAAGCCCATTAATGTCCAAAACAGAATATAATATAGCATGGAACAATAAAAAATTATAGATACGTTGGAGACGTATCAAGCATCCCCAAGCTTAATTCCTGCTCGTCCTCGAGTAGGTAAATGATAAAAACAGAATTTTTGATGTGGAATGCTACTTGGCATAATTTCAATGTAATTCTCCTAATTGTGGTATGAATATTCAGATCCGAAAGATTCAAGATAAAGGTTTAATATTGACATAAAAGTAATAATACTTCAAGCATACTAACTAAGCAATTATGTCCTCTCAAAATAACATGGCCAAAGAAAGTTTATCCCTACAAAATCATATAGTTTAGTCATGCTCCATTTTCGTCACACAAGAATGCTCTCATCATGCACAACCCCGATGACAAGCCAAGCAATTGTTTCATACTTTAGTAATCTCAAACTTTTTCAACCTTCACGCAATACATGAGCGTGAGCCATGGATATAGCACTATGGGTGGAATAGAATATGATGATGGGGGTTATGTGGAGAAGACAAAAAAGGAGAAAGTCTCACATCAATGCGGCTAATCAATGAGCTATGGAGATGCCCATCGATTGATGTTAATGCAAGGAGTAGGGATTGCCATGCAATGGATGCACTAGAGCTATAAATGCATGAAAGCTCAACAAAATAAACTAAGTGGGTGTGCATCCAACTTGCTTGCTCACGAAGACCTAGGGCATTTGAGGAAGCCCATTGTTGGAATATACAAGCCAAGTTCTATAATGAAAAATTCCCACTAGTATATGAAAGTGACAAAACAAGAGACTCTCTATCATGAAGAACATGGTGCTACTCTGAAGCACAAGTGTGGAAAAAAGGATAGTAGCATCGTCCCTTTTTTTTATTTATATTTTTTTGGGCCTTCTTTTTTGGGCCTTTCTCTTTTTTTTAATTGGGACAATGCTCTATGAATGATGATCATCACACTTCTATTTATTTACAACTCAATGATTACAAATCGACACTAGAACAAAGTATTACTCTATATGAATGCCTCCGGCGGTATACCGGGATAGCAATGAATCAAGAGTGACATGTATGAAAATTATGAACGGTGGCTTTGCCACAAATACGATGTCAACTACATGATCATGCAAAGCAATATGAGAATGATGAACGTGTCATGATAAACGGAACGGTGGAAAGTTGCATGGCAATATATCTCGGAATGGCTATGGAAATGCCATAATAGGTAGGTATGGTGGCTGTTTTGAGGAAGATATAAGGAGGTTTATGTGTGAAAGAGCGTATTATATCACGGGGTTTGGATGCACCGGCGAAGTTTGCACCAACTCTCAATGTGAGAAAGGGCAATGCACGGTACCGAAGAGGCTAGCAATGATGGAAGGGTAAGAGTGCGTATAATCCATGGACTCAACATTAGTCATAAAGAACTCACATACTTATTGCAAAAATCTACAAGTCATCAAAAACCAAGCACTACGCGCATGCTCCTAGGGGGATAGATTGGTAGGAAAAGACCATCGCTCGTCCCCGACCGCCACTCATAAGGAGGACAATCAAAGAACACCTCATGTTTCAAATTTGTTACATAACGTTTACCATACGTGCATGCTACGGGACTTGCAACCTTCAACACAAGTATTTCTCAAATTCACAACTACTCAACTAGCACAACTTTAATATCACTACCTCCATATCTCAAAACAATCATCAAGCATCAAACTTCTCTTAGCATTCAACACACTCATAAGAGAGTTTTTTACTAGTCTTGAATACCTAACATATTAGGATTAATTTCTCAATTTAAGCAAATTACCATGCTGTTTAAGACTCTCAAAATAATATAAGTGAAGCATGAGAGAATAATAGTTTCTATAAAACAAAACCACCGCCATGCTCTAAAAGATATAAGTGAAGCACTAGAGCAAAAACTATATAGCTCAAAAGATTTAAGTGAAGCGCGTAGAGTATTCTAATAAATTCCGAATCATGTGTGTCTCTCTCAAAAGGTGTGTACAGAAAAGATGATTGTGGTAAACTAGAAAGCAAAGACTCAAATCATACAAGATGCTCCAAGCAAAACACATATCATGTGGTGAATAAAAATATAGCTCCAAGTAAAGTTACCGATGGAAGTAGACGAAAGAGGGGATGCCTTCCGGGACATCCCCAAGCTTTGGCTTTTTGGTGTCCTTGGATTATCTTGGGGTGCCATGGGCATCCCCCAGCTTAGGCTCTTGCCACTCCTTGTTCCATAATCCATCAAATCTTTCACCCAAAACTTGAAAACTTCACAACACAAAACTCAGCAGAAAATCTCGTGAGCTCCGTTAGCGAAAGAAAATAAAACACCACTTCAAGGTACTGTAATGAACTCATTCTTTATTTATATTGGTGTTAAACCTACTGTATTCCAACTTATCTATGGTTTATAAACTATTTTACTAGCCATAGATTCATCAAAATAAGCAAACAACACACGAAAAACAGAATCTGTCAAAAATCACGTTCGTTTATATTGGGCCAACTTATCTATGGTTTATATTGATGTCTTGACGTCTATGGTTTATATTGATGTCTTGACGTAGGGTCCAAGTCCTCTGGATCACGTTCGTTTCAAAAATCATGTTCCCAAAGGTTTCATCCCGTTTGGACTCCGTTTGATATTCTTTTTCTGCGAAACTCTGCAATAGGCAAAAAACAACAATTCTGGGCTGGGCCTCCGGTTAATAGGTTAGTCCCAAAAATAATATAAAGTGTATAATAAAGCCCATTAATGTCCAAAACAGAATATAATATAGCATGGAACAATAAAAAATTATAGATACGTTGGAGACGTATCAGTAGGCCCACAAGTCAGCCTGCCACTATACTGGGTCCCAGCTAGCAGGGGGAGTATTCATTTTTTTGTGCGTAATAAGGAGGCTCTTAATTGCGTGCGAAGATATAGCTGGTGGGTCCAAGCTGTCAGCGGCGGTAATGTTTTTTTCACGAAATACACAGGCCCTTTCGGTGGGTCCCAGATGTCAGGTGGAGGAATCATTATTTTGCATATTTTTTTCACGAAATAGAGAGGCCCTTTCACGTAATAAGGAGGCATTTCCTTGTGTGCGGCCGTGGACCTAGCTGTCAGCCTCTCCACGTATAGTTCACTTCAGATGCATGTCGGTCGTTGACCACGTTGACCAGGCCGCGCCGAGAGCACCAGGGCAGTGGACGACGACGAGGCCTAGGAAGGGAATGACACGGAGGCAGGGAAGACACAGCAGTTGTTTCCCACGCGGAGGGGAGTATGACTGTACGAGGGTTTACTGGTTCGTCTGCCGTCGCCGGAGAATAACAGCAGGTGTGGGTGAGTAGAGGGATGGCTAGGCCAGCGATGGGAGTACGGTGGGGCGGTGAGGCCTGCGCGGTAGCACAGCCGGCCATGGGGAGGAGAGAGCAGGCAGTCCCGCCGGCGCTTGTTTGAGCGGCTGGAGTAGGAAGAGCAGAGATTGAAGAAGCACCACGGCCGTTGGATGGACATCCAAAAGTCACTGCTTGTGCATCAACCTTTTTTTAGGCAAGCCTCAAATCTGTGGAAAACATCATACAGCCCATCTGCCATTATTTCTTATTTCGATGCGGTCCGAACTGTTTTTAATCCAGATTCGAGTAACTTTCAAACTAATTTTAAAAATAAATGTATATCAATATAAAATCCAAAAAATTGTCCACGCATAAAAATCAATGCAATTTAAAATCTCAAAATGAAAAAAAAGAAATTTGAAACTAATTGCCGGTTTGATGTGTTTTAAAAATGTACACCCCATTTCTCATTACTGATAGGCCATTTTCTCAGCCAGCCGAATGAAGCTCTCCTCCTCTTGAAAGATTTGCAGCCCAACAGGCCTGACAAAGTGACTTACTTGGCAAATCACAAAAAAACTGGGCTGTGGTCGTGGACCCAGCTGCGGCCATGGACCCAGCTGTCAGCCTCTCCACGTATAGTACTCTTCCGATGGAAGTCGGTCGTTGAACACATTGACCACGCCGCGCCGAGAGCACCAAGGCGGTGGACGACGGCGAGGCCTAGGAAGGGGACGACGTGGAGCCGGGGAAGACGCGGCAGTGGATGCCCACGTGTTCACTGGTTCGGCTGCGATGTGAGGCTGACGTCGTCGCAGAATAACAGGGGGTGTGGGTGAGTGGAGGGATGGCCTGGCCAGCGGTGGGAGTAGTATGGGGGGCGGTGAGGCCTCCGCGACAGCACAGCAGGCCACGGGAGGCAGGAGCAGGCGGCACGACCGGCGCTGCTTTGGGCGGCTAGAGCAAGAAGACCAGAGGTTGAAGAAGCACTAAGGCCGTTGGATGGACATCGTATGGTCACTAGAGCTAGAATCGTTCATATTGACTAAGTTGACAAAGCCCTCCGTCCCCGTCAACTTAGTAGGCCCACAAGTCAGCCTCCCACTATGGTGGGTCCCAGCTGGCAGGGGGGTATTCAATTTTTTGTGCGCAATAAGGAGGCACTTCCTTGCGTGCGAAGATATAGTTGGTGGGTCCGACCTGTCAGCGGAGGGAACGTTTTTTTCACGAAATACATAGGACCTTCCGGCGGGTCCCAGATGTCAGGTGCAGGAATCATTATTTTGCACGTAATAAGGAGGCATTTCCTTGTGTGCGGCTGTGGATCCAGCTGTCAGCCTCTCCACGTACAGTCCACTTCCGATGGATGTCGTTCGTTGACCACGTTGACCACGCCGCACCGAGAGCACCAGGGCGGTGGACGACGGCGAGGCCTATGAAGGGAACGACACGGAGCCGGGGAAGACACGGCAGTGGCTACCCATGCAATGGAGAGTACGAGGGTTGACTGGTTCGGCTGCCATCGCCGGAAAATAACAGGAGGTGTGGGTGAATAGAGGGATAGACAGGCCAGGGATGCGAGTATATGATGGGGTCATGAGGCCTGCCCGGTAGCACAGCCGGCCACGGGAGGCGGGAGCAGGCGGTTCCGACGGCGCTGGTTTGGGCGGCTGGGGCAGGAAGATCAGAGACTGAAGAAGCACGATTGCCGTTAGATTGACATCTAACGGTCTGACGCTGGTAGAGTCGATTGTTGACTAAGTTTCTTTTTTGATAAACCTTGTGTACGCATGCACTTAGTAGGCCCACAAGTCAGCCTCCAAATTTGTGGCAGACAACATAGTGCCCATTTGCTATTTTTTAATAATTTGCAGCCCATTTGCTAATTCTTAAGTAATTTATTACAGCCCATTTTCTGCCCAGGACCACGGTCAAAAAGTTCAACCTTATTTTGCATATTTCGGCGGAGTCCGAAATTTTGTAATCCCGAAATGATAAACATTTTTTAAAGAACTTATTGATTTGCCAAAAAATCATTTTGTTTTTGTAAGCAAATAAGACGTGGGACAATTGAGTTGGTTTAAGGGAAAACTAGTGGTAAAAAAATCAGCGCTGGGAGGGAAAACAACAACAAAAATAAGGATGTAAATAGAAAAGGGAATTTTATGTATTTTCAATATAATGATACGTGTATATGAACTAGTAAAACTATAGGTAGAGATTAGAAAACGGATGTAGGACATGCGTTTCAAGAGGAAAATAGAACTGGGCTGTGTGTTTGATTCAGTAAAAAAACTGCCTGCGGATGTTGTAAGACAAAATATAACTAACGCTGGCGGGCCAGAGGCCAGTAGATACTTGCTGGATCTTTGTGCCCCGTTGTCGTCATGGGCTGGGCCTGTTAAAAACAAAACCAAACCTGGGCAGTCTACAGCCCAGTTGAAACTTGCTCGACCTAAAAAAACAATATACGTGCTCAATAAACAAGAGAATTCTGCAAGTACAGACTGATGAGTGGGATGCAGCAGGGATATTGTTTTTTCATCGTGATAATAAGAGCATGCACTTGTTTCGAAAAATTTGGAGAACTGGGAATTCGAACGGCAGGTGCTTATGCTACCCATCAAATAATAATCAGGTGCCTGAAAATTCGTTTCGAAACAAATGATTCAGTTTTATATCCACGTCGACCCTCGGCATGATGGTTGGAAGCAAATGCCAGGTTCATACCAAAAGATCGTTAACAACAATACCAACTTGCGGACGACAAGGTAGTACAAGTACCAATACCAAACTAACTTATAATATTTTTACTCCTGGCCCTAGTGTTTGTCTCGTAGAAAATCTTGCAGAGGACCAGCTCCCTCTCCTTCTCTTGCTCCAGGTCCCCGAGGTGGTACTGGTGCATCACCCAGTTGGTCCTCTGCTGGTCAAAGTTCTTGTTGGTGTGCAGCACCAAAACCTTTTTGCTGCCCGTCTGCCGGCCGTTGACCATCACCGGCAAGGTATTGCCGGTGTTGTGCCACATCGCGTGCATGCCGCACTCCGACTGTATCTTGCGATGCGCCCACGTGCCCCTTTTGAACGCCCTGGAATTGCGCTGGAAGAAATGCTTGCTTAGGCCACTCAGTGTGATACCTGCAGTGTGTCGAATACAGGTTTTAGTGTACGTAGTTGGCATTTTCATAACATCTTTGGCATGTTGCAGTCACTTGTTTCACTTTTTATTAACTGTCAAATAGTAATTGCTTCACCAGGTTTGCGTCTAAAAAGAAAAATAGAGCTACAAACAAAGGAATATGTTTGTGCAAGTAGACGGCCGACCGGTGTCTTACCTGGAAGTTTCTCAGGATGGGTGTAGCATATGCCGTGCTCGCTGTCGATGGTTGGTATGAACAAATCGATGAGAGGGTGAGATCTCGCGCTGTCAGCACTCACTTTGGCCTCAAGGTGCTTGATCAGCTCCTGATCCGTGGGATTGAACATGACACCAGCCGGCAACACCGGCCAATCCTTCTTCGACTTGCATGGGTTAATTCCAGTTATATGGTACTCAATGTATGATCAATCGACTGTTTTAAGTGAATGATGAAAGATTTCGACAGATAAGTGTTACTCCAAATCTGAAGCCCAGAATACCTGAACACGCCGCCGGGATTCTTGTGTCACCTCACGTGCAGCGTGTTGTCACGTCAATCAATGTGCGGACATGATGAATAATTTGACCGACGTATACTAGTACTGCTACTGTACTACTTACTAGTCGTATTTAGTGTCACATTTTAACCATAGGTTTAACTAACAAGTACGCACTTGAAGCCCAAGTGAGATATATATATATATATATATATATATATATATACTGCACAGCATCTCCATCATCATTATCAGTACATCCTGCGCATGTGAGTTAGGATGCACTTGATCCCAGAAAGGTATCTATCCTTCAAACCAGAGGAGTGCTTCAAACTGACAACAATACATAATATCCAACAAAAGAGGGTCGTGCTACAGCAGCAGAATACATGGCCTAGTCTACATATTAGACGAATCAAGTTGTGCATATTTGCTATTGGCATGAACCACATCGCCGCATGTCGGGTTTGCAAAAGCCATCCATCGCATGGAAGCTTGATGCCTTTCACACACTGAAGATTATCTGGCAACAAGCTATGTCGACGAATCTCTGGATATGGTGATTCATGAAACCCATGGTATGATGTGTAAACACAGTCCCCCCTGGCGAATGGAAGTTGCATAGCACGGTAATCATCGCTGGTGATATGATCAATGATTGGTTGGATGATCGGATAATTGAGCCCGAGGAACATGGAGTGATTGCAGAGACTGTAAACCCGCCTCCAGTTGAATACGCCTGGCCCAACAGAGCTGGGATCTTGCTCGAACACGAAGCAGCCATAGCCATCAATGTCACGAACGCCCCAGGCATTGTACTGCATGTGGTTTGATGAAATGGTTTGGTCAATTTGGTACGTGCAAATGAGCATCAAATGACCACCGTCAGCTGAACGAACGATAAACCACCACCCATCGGCTGGTATGATTCCAGGTCCTGGAATCATGAAGGCCAGCGCATTTTCGTCTGCTGCAACAATTCAAATTGGAGACCAAAAGGACAAAAATAAACAATCATGTTCAGAGTATGTGTGGAATTAAGATTATTATAACAGTGACACATATCATAGACAGAGAATTGCATGCCGTGGTCATAATCATACCCCAAGTTAAAAAAAGAAGCTAATGGCTTTCATATTCTAGCAATATATCATGGTTCAAACATCATGTAACAATGAGAGGAAAACAGATATGACAGAGCCTACTCATATTCTACCATAGCACATACTATAGTTATCATATCAACTCTAAGCAATAACATGTGTTGTTATAAAAATCCTGGAAATGAGAGTAACATATAGCAATCATGAGGTTATACTCATAATATCTATTCTAACAATAATTAGATGCCAATTGTTCTCATATCAACTCTAACAATAACATGTGTGGTCATAAAAATCTAGGAAATGAGAGGAACATATAGCAATGATGTGGTTATAGACATACTATATATTCTAAATTTGTAACAATGAACAGGCAGTGGTATTCTTAAGGTAAAGATGAGATGAGATAGAACAATTACACGACGATAGATTCCACCAGTATAGGCAGCCAATCTGTGTGTCGACCGCATAAACGATGCCATCGTGCACTATAGCATCAGACAGAAGTGTTGGGTAAAGAGGATCGACGATGAGCCATAACCATGTATGGCGACCGGATTCCAGATAGACTAATCCCATGTTGAACACGGCAATGAGCTTGTAATCCATGTAGTCTTCTAATGGTGTGGGCACTTCGCAGATTACAACCTTCAGCAAACAGAGGTCGAGCCAAAAGCTCGATGCGTCTCGTGCATAGTAGGCATGAGTGTCCGGCGGGCCGCGAGGCTCGATGGCGGCGGTATCCAAAGATGGAAGGGTGATCTCTCGCTGGGTGTAGATATCCACGAGACGCCATGGACTACCGGATTAGTGGATGAGGATTATCCAGTTGGCCTTCATGCCCGCCCAGTAGTGGCCGTGCATGAAGGACAGGTGGACGGGTAGTGGTAGCATGTCGAGGGGCGCCACGGCAACCTCCGTAGGATCGTCAAGTTGGTGTCTGGGCCACCTGCGAGTATCGGGCAACAGCAAGCATGGTGTCTTAAAAAGAGCCGGCCGGTTGCAGACGAGTAGACGGTACAAAGACACCGAGCATGCGGCCAGACGGATGGTGCTGAGTAGGTCCATACGATTACAGATCTGCTCCAAGAGAACATCGGGGAGGGAATTCCAATCGCGGCTCTGCGTGTCAGTCGGTTCTGCCATTGGGGTTTTCGGTGCCTGCGAGCCAGCGGGGAAGTGGATTTGGGCGGGCGAGCGAAGAAGCTTCTCCTCGTGTGGCCGAGTAGTGAGCGGGGGGATATGGTAGCACGGGCGGGGGGAAATGGTGTGCGGTCGACGATGGGGAAGAGAGGAGGAAGAAGAGTGGAAGACGGGGAAGAAAGTGCATTAAATCTCAATTCTACTACTACTACCAGAATATACCGTCCTTCGGTGTGTAAATAGTTACACCGATGACATGTGGGTCTACCACAAGAGAGCCCATATGTCGGTTAATGGAGGACAGAAGCGTGCTCTACTGGCAAACATGACGGCCGTACTGGGTAAGGCTGATTTAGTAACACCAACACGCTAGTTCAGCTTATTAATTAAGTGTCCCATTTGCTGTAGCATGTATTGTCACTTCACTGCGAAGACTAGTTGAATAGTTCTCTCTGACCGAGATGGGGAATAATGGATTGCGAAGACTTCCTTTCTACATTATCCCTATGCCTCTACACTCACTTCACTCATTTTACTCCGTATGTAGTCACTTGTTGAAATCTCTAGAAAGACAAATACTCCATATTTGGGAACAGTGGGAGGATTTTACTCCGTATTTGGGAACAGAGGGAGTATCACCATATGGAGGGAACATAGGAAGCTTGAAATATGAACATGTCAATGGGAGGGAGTAAGCCCCATGCATGCATGCACGCAACATGCAACACTCACACCTACACATGGACGCACACAACACTCACGCACCCATGCGGCACACAGCACATGACGCAACACACACGCTCATGCTCAAGTGCTCAACCTACTCCCAACGTCCATGAAATAATGTACATTTAGAGATTTACACATTGACTAGGGCATAATTAACGCACAAAAGTAGCAGACTTATGTTTGCATGCGACCATTGAGAGAAGAAGATTAAATGAAGGTCGTTGCATGCTGTAATTAAGGATAGACATGTAGCCTATACGTAGAGCACAAGTTGGTGCATTAGTCAATCCATATCGATTTAGATTAAAGGCTAAATGCATTGGAAGTGTAGATGTACTACACTCTTTGTTTTTTAGCTGATTTCTTTGGTCTGCCAACTGATAGGTGGGACCAAGACAATTTAACTAGTCAACAAAGTGCCACGTCGACTATGTGGCCGGTCAGTAGGGTGCAATACGGTGCTCTACGATGAGCTAGTGATCGTATAATCACCGCAAAACTATACATAGTGACCATAAAGAGCGTATTGTTACATACGTTGACCGACAGTGTATTTTTCTTGTTTCAAATTAAGCCATATTAATCGGAAAGGACGCAGTATGGACTAGTACTAGTACTACTTTGATGTGTCCCGTCAACTCGTCGAACGAGGAGAAGCTTGCTTACTACGCCTCTCCCTCGCCCACGCGCGCGGTGGTTCGCAGGACGAGGAGAGGGTTTTGACTACAGCGCCCTCTTCCTCTCCCTCTCCCTTGCCCTCGCCCTCGCGGTGGACGTGCAACAGTTCAATTGGTGTCAGATTGCCAGAAGCATAATGTGTACTGTAGTATCATCATTGTTGGACCTTCCAAAGAGGCGAAGAGCCAAGTGCAAGGTTCACACGAGTACAAACTGTTGAACCTCCCGAAGAGGCAAAGAGCCAAGCGCAAGGTTTTATAGGAGTTGTCGTCCTAGTAGGAGCGTACTACAACTATAGCGAACGATGCTACTGTATGATGCCGCCACGTCACGTATATCCAAAGCTGTGCCACCTTTTTTTCTCAAAGAGCATGTTGGAGCCCTTGCAACAACCACACAAGTTGCACGTACACATAACACATTTACTAGTAATAAATTCTAAAGGACAAATGCCAGTATGCCACACAAGTTCATCTCCAATTCATGTGATAAATTTGTGCACGGTTAGTCTACATATATTCACAGCGCTACCATTCACAATTTACTGTACTCCACTTACACGTTATAGATGGGCTACATGTCCTCCTCCAGGTTCCAGTCCCAGGTGTTCTTCATGAATAGCACGATCCATAGCGGTGGGCAACGGGAATCATTGTCGCAGCTTTCTAGTCCGGTTCCATACGATGGAGACTCATCCAAGCTGAAGCGGCATAAATCAGGGATAGCGTGTCCCAGCACGTCTTTCATCCGGCGGTGCGCACTGAAGACACAACCATGCTTCATGAACGGCAGGCCTTCCGTGTCGTGCACGGAAGGTGGCATCCGCTTCACAATGGGGTAGTTGTCCCCAATGAAAAGCGAGTACTCTCGAAGAGTGTTCCTCGGCACCCACGTAGCATCACGGGGGTCGAACTCGGCGCCGTGCATCTGGTACACGTGGCATCTCAGATCTGGACACATGGTGACGTACATAGTCAAGGTCCATGCATAATAATGTTGTGCTCAAATATGGCGGTCAGTAATACTGTGCAGCAAATAGTACTACTCTTGTATAGAGGAAGCAAAATAACCGGCTTATTATATATAGCCACTCTTGGCTACATGGATGAGATAGTAAGACATGGAAAAACAAAAATGGTGGCAGCTAGTGGGTTCAAGTCTTCAAGGGCCTAGCTAGCTATACGCGTCCTCCAAGGTAAAAAGTACTCCCACTAGTATGTAAGTAGAGTACTAGTACAACGATAAAAGAGAAGGCGAGAGGGTTAAAAAATGGAATACCTGGGTAGATGGTGACGGTCCGATCGTGGTAGATTGTGTGGCCATGTTGCACATCAGCGGTACCATGGGTAACGACTGCTAAGATAGTTGATCCCAATATGCCAAAGTCAGCTACAAGGTTCCAGGTTAGACCGAATCGCGGATGCAAATGCACATCCAGGATCGGCGATCTTATTTTGATCGCGGGATGACTGGTCCCTGCAAAATAATGGAGTACCGTTAGGGATGCAAATGATGGTTTGTGCATTCCGTTTGTAATCCACCATACCGTAGGATGGCAACCAGATGAAACAACTCCCCTTGCTTTTCACCGCGAAGATGCGGCCTAGATGGTGCACGGCGTCTTCGAACGTGTAGGGGTACAAATCTGCCGCCACCAACATGCGCCAGCCTCTGCCGTTACTGCCTCTTGCATTGATGGCAATCCTTATGTCGAACACCGCGATGAGATAGTAATCTTCATAGCCGCGTCGCTTTGTCGGGGTGTCCGCAATTGCTATCTTCTTCAATCCCATGTAGGCATCATCATACGTATTCAAGCCCAGCCAGTCCGGAAGGCCGATCCCAATGGTGGAGAAGGGGTCTACCCGAATGGCCGCACTGCTGTGGATGTTGTGCAAAATGATGGTGGTATCCGGCTGGAGGTATGGAAGCCAATCTTCGTTGGCACCGACCCAGACCTATATATAAGACGGTGGGCAGCGGAGAAATTACGGGATGGAAATGGAATAACTAAGTACTACATGATCAAACTCCATTACTGACCTGCTCATCGGACAAAATCCGACTACCTCTCAACGTCGGCAACTCTAGCGGAGGCAACGTGCAACCATGGCCAGGGAGCGGTGGACTGTTTGAAGGATTTTCCCATAGAAGAACCTTCTCCTCGAGGACGCATGGAAGACCAACAAGCATGGCCTTTTCCCAAGCCATTTTAAGCACCGTCTTGAAAAAGTTGGTGCAGGAAGCACCGAGTCTTGCGGCGGTGAGGACGTCGGAGCGGCGTGCGATTTCTCCCAGAGGATCATCGTCCAAGGTCTCCCAGCCCCGACGAGGAGGAGAACCGCTTGGCGAATCCATGGGAGCAGCGACGAACTGCCTTCTCTTCGAGGGGAGGGGAACTGGCGAGGAGGAGATAAGAGCGTAGTAACCGCAGGGCCTCGTCCCTTCCAACTGTAGATCGTTCCTTAGCGAAGGGGTGAGGCTATTATTTACTACTAGTACTAGCATTATGGGACATTATGGGGTTGCATTATACTCTAAATAATAGCACTAGTAAGAAATTTTTGGCACTAGCTAGTAGTTTTTGGCGTGGATTAAGAAATTTTGGGTATGTTTTTGCTATTTTTTGTACATGCCAACTAGTGTCAAAAAACGTCTTGCGTTGTGTGACGGAGGAGTACGTACTCATACTGTAGCAGTACTAGTACTACTTTCTCAACTAGTAGTGCTATGTACTGTACTTCTAGTATAGTGCACCAGTTTTGAACTCTTGAATCTCAGGGCCAAGGAGCTACAGTTGGAAGTGGAGGGTACTACTGTTCTCTAGAACCATCGCTGTACTATCAATGCAGGGAAAGTACACCTGCGTAGTGGCCTAGTGGGTACTCTCGGTGCTCTATTCAGACGCTCCTCTCACGTAGCTGGCCTACTCAGCCGCTCCTCTCACGCACACACTAGCAGCCTGTTTATCAGCGACGGTTATTGCGGGGGCAGAACATTTGAGTTATTTGATACAGCAAGACTAGGCATTTCGCTTCCATTTGTGGAGGTGTAATGGATCTCGTCGAACTTTTTTAGTAGTTCCTTCTTTATGAATGAGATGAAGCAAAGCTTTTGCCTCCGTTTAAAAAAACACGTCAAGAGGAATTTCTTTTATAGTACAGCCGATAATGGAGTGAAGTCCATGCGTGCAACGCCACAAGCTACAGAGTAGTAGTAGAGCACTTTACGTACAGAGCCATATTGCACAGTTCCTATTGCCCCGCCAGGCTTTTCCGGCTCCTCGGGCTTAATTGGGAGGCGCTAGTTTAAATATGCTACTAGCTGATGAGGAAGCTGCAAGCGAGGTGAGGCTAGGGCGAGCACGCGAGCCACGAGATGCTGGGAAGGAAAACCCGTTCACGTAGCTAGGCTATCCAGTGCACCCAGATTGTGGTGCCGCACGTCCGTTTGACTTCAAAACTCAAACTACCCGTGTAAAATATTGGCTCGCAGTGAAGTTACTATTTAAAAAAAAGGCCGCCGTGCGTTCGGTCGGGATCGAACCCACAAAATGATGTATACACTCCCGCGACCACTAGTAGTACTCGTTGGAGTACAACGCAACCTAGAATCGCCTTTTGTCGCTAGTAGTACATTGTTCCTTACAAGAAACCCCTAATAATGCAAGAAACCACTAATAATGCCAAGAAACTACTACCACTTGCATACGTGGCAGACTTAAGATAAGACTACCTTATCAACCATTGTACATGCTCTTACCGACCAGCCCTACCAAGAAACGACTACTCTACAGAGTGTCGTTATAGGCACGTTTCAACCCATGGCCCTGTTTGGATACATTTGTTGTCAATCTAACCCTGCCATCCAAACACCACTTTGGTTAGAGTTAGTTCAGGGTTAGAATCTAACCTCTGACTTAGAGTATCCAAACAGGGCCCATGTCGCCCATTAAGTCAACGCCTTCTATTTGACCGGGCGTTATGACTTGTGGGACCTACATGTCAGTCTGCACAAAAATCCCCGAGTGACCTCCTACCTCCGGCCCGTCCACCTAGTCATCCTCGGCCATGGGACGCAGCTACCGCCGCCGGCAGAAGGCAAGGTCAAAACCGCCGGTGGTGCGGAGCCCATCTTGCGGCAGCCCAGATGCCAACTCCTTCCGGCACTCGCGGCGCTAGCTAGACAAGATAGCTCCGTCCAGCTGCTTGTCTGCAAGGTTTTCTAGCTAGATTGGCACGGCGGCGCGGCGGCTTGCTCGCACGCGCCGCGCTAAGGCCAGCCATCTGGCTCGAGCGAAGGCCAGCGCGGCGGCTTGCTCGCTCGTGAGTCACGCTCGGGCCAGCCTGCTAACCCGTGCGGAGGCCAGCGCGGCGTCCGGCCCGTCCGGCGGAGCTGTGGCCAACTCGCTCATCACCGGCGCCACCAACGAACATGCATCAGTACTATTTGAAGTAATGTTCAGGAAAAATAATGATTTGAGGGGGAATAACAGGATAGAAGGTCAGATGTGGGTCCCTCGTGTCAACGGTCAAACAAAATGTGTTGGTTTAAGCTGCCTCATCAGCACGGACATGTGGGCCAACCCTATCATAAATGGGTTTAAACTAACCTAATCGGTAGGCAGTAGCTTTTGGCGTGGATTAAGAAATTTTGGGTATGTTTTCGCTATTTTTTGTACAATAGATTCTTCCTAGGACTGGTTGAAAGTGGTAGTTTTTTGTTAAATACTCTACATATTGTAAGTAGGAGTGAAAGTTAAGCTTTGGAACCCAATAAGCAAGGCTAGTTACATAGTGCATATGTGTACATGATTGAATGTAAATATCAACCATGAGTGACTAATATCTTGATGGAAAACTCGAAACTATGGAATACTAGGGAAAAAATTGCATGGTTGGAAATACTAGCAATGTTCATGTGCATTGCAATGAATCATAATTATAATAATACTTATTCACAATCTTGATACAAAACACTCTAATTTTGATATACATATATCACTAGAGATATATTATGTTTCAATTAGAATATATTCCTTGGGTTGTTTTGGTGAGGTCAGGAAGGGATGTGGTTGGTTTCAAGATACTAATTATGGGTTTTTTTTCTGCAAATTGGTAGACAAGTGGGATGTTTGTGAGATAAGGCAACAACTTACCTCACAGTCGTTAGATGTATATCTAATGGTCACAAATGACGGATGGCAGACACACCATCATCACCAACTTAGTCTTCTGTAGGAGTACTAGCAAGATCCGTGCATTACATGGAACATCAAGATGCATTCTTTTATAAAAACACTCGTTGTGATTGACCCATGCGGGAGTCCCATGTGTAAAAACTAATGATATCTCGAGAAATAGGAGATAAGGTGAAGAGGAGTGGGGCGTGGTGGTGATTGGTGGTCGGACTAAGCGGAGGCATGGGGATTGACGATGCCGGCAGCGGCCACCAGGCCAGTTTGTTCCAGAGGCTTCCTTTCTTAATTGCTCAACAATGAGGTTGTTGGAGATAAGGATGAACGTGGGAAGGCCTTGTGTGCAAATGTGGAGAGGGGTGCGGGTATCTTTTAGTTTAATTTCCATCAGTCAGATATAGATCGGACGGTCTATATTGCAAGATGGCACGCGTACCATCATCACCAACTCGGTTTTTTATAAGAGAAGAAATATAAGTATGGAGATACAAACATATTATCGATACTTGTTTCCGTAAACTAGCATCTACAATCTATTCAACGCCTCAGCATGTGAGGCCTTAGCACAGTGACTTCTCGACTGTGTAAAACAAAGGTTTTCCTGTCGCCGATAAGGAGGGGGTGACGGCGGCGCGCTTTTTGGCTTGCTCTAGTCCTGGTAGTCATACTAGGTGGTCTAAGCACGTGTAGATTTATTCTTTTTCACGTCTCGTGTTCGCCGTACTACCACGACTATTGATGAATAGATGGTAAGTTATTCACGGGGAAACCGTTGTTGAGCGTGTTTGCGAGAGAGAGAGACAGTGTGCGTGTGTGATATGTCTAGAGACTGGGGCAATGATAACAGATTCTTTGTGTCTATGTGTGTGGACGATAGAGAGAGACATGTACATGGGGCTTTGTGTTGTGTAACGTGGAGACACATATACACATGCGGACATGGGGAGAGATGAGGATCCAGATTAATGGGTGTTTGTGCATGTCTGTGTGTGTTTGTGCGCGCGTTTGTGTGTGAGAGGGAGTGTGTGTATGTGGAGTAGAGAGACCACTAATGATGTAAACCTAATATAAGGGAAGGGGGAATGGTGTGACATATGTAGTAGCGGGATAGCATGGGTGCGGGCGGGGGGTGCAGACTATTTGGAAGAGACATCGATTGTGTGTGGGAGAGGGGTGTGAGAGCGAGAGAGAGAGAGAGCTAGCGACGGAGAGAGAGAGGAAGAGAGGGGGCGAGAGGGGGGGCGTTTGTGTCCATAAATGGCGTATAGATAGGGAGACAATGTTGATGTTGTTTCAAATTGGCCTATGTAAGGAGACGCAAGGGAAGCGAGTCATCGTGTGTGTGATAGGGACTTCATGAGAGATCTGGAATAGATGGTGTAGAGAACAATGTGCGAGATCGAGAACGATGATACACTAGGGATCTATGGAAAGAGTCACGACATATATGTATACAGGGAGGAGCTGGGGCGGGTCCGCATGTGGGAGAGATAGAAAGAGGAGAGTGGTGCACAAGGAGAAAAAGTGTGCTTGTTTTGTAGTGGGGGTGGTGTGTGAGGTGAGTGTGCAAGAACCACATAACTAGGGAGATAGACGTTTGGGGGCGACGTTTTGTGTGTATGGGAAAGATACACTCTACATAGTGCATGTGCTTGGGAAAGAGAGATGCCGGGAGACCTAGCTAGAGAGTGGGGGAAGAGATGTGTGCATGCCCAAGAGACAAAGTGATAGAGACCTATATTGGGGTCCGGACTTTAGAAGAGAGAGGGGTGTTAATGTGCTTGTGTGTTGGTGTTTGGGAGAGAGAACTACCTCTGTGTGTGTGGGGGGGGGGGTTGGCTTCAGATAAAGAGTGAGGTGTCTATATTTGAGGGACTTTAGCGTAATTGAGATATACATGGTCAATAGTGTGTGCACTCAAGGTTGATCAATTTGTTTCACAGTTTGGACTATGAGATAACGATACTTTTGAACATGCGTGATATACTTTGATGTACCAGAATTACAAACCTAAGATTGGAATTTTGGAATTCGACTCCATCATTAGCTTTTGTAATTCATTTAAATGGAGGTACATTTTTTAAGCCGGGATTTCGTGATTTCAAATTCATATACCAAACCTAGAGATATACACATACGGGCATGTTCAAACTTTATAATCATCCACTTTCTTCATACACATACACATTTTTGCTTTTGTCATCATATTTAGGATAAACACATTTGGAATTTCATTTGAATTGGACCGTCTGATGGTATTTGCTTGTAGTAGATCAATGATCCATATTTGAATTGAATGGACAATCTAAGTTTCGAGTTGGAGACATTGGTTTTCAAAACATGCACTTGTTTTTAGCGTGCAAAACAAACAAATTCTCGGCCATGATATCATAGTTGGCCGCACAAGAGCGAAATATAATTTCAGGCGCCAAAAGCTTTCAAACTTCCTGCTCACATCGAAATATCTCGCGCCCAAAACTTTAGCCCTGCGATATTCCTATTTTAGCCCTGCCACATGAACGGAAAAGGGCTGCTTTGGTAACTCCATTGTTTTCCCCTCTTTGCCCCCAACATTCTTCCCCAGAGCCCCTCCCCTTCCCCTCCCCGACCCCCCCAACCACGGCAAGCCGCCGAATCTAGTCCTCCGCCGCAGCGGTGGACCTCACACCCCGATGGCTCTACCTTCCGCACCTTGGAACCCCCAACTGCCAACTCAGCACTTCATCGGAGCCGCTTCAGCGACTGGCTTGTACACTGCTCCAGATCTCCTTGACCGCCATCATGGTCCACCGCACCGGATCTGCTTAACCGGCGCCCTCGTCCACCACAGTGTAGGCCCTTCACTGACTCCCTCGTCCGTCCCTTCGCTGGCCCTTCATACAAGCCCTCGTCCGCCGCAACACATCCGCCTCACCGAAAGCACTGTACGACGCGCCCGCCGAAGCCTTCATCCACTGCACCGGACCCGCTCCACGGACGCCATATTCAACTCCACCGGCCCTGCTTTACCGATGCCACAGCCTCATCAGGTTATTTCGATCTGTACTCGTTCGGTTTTTCTCTTTATCGTGCAACTGTTCACTTACCATAGATGAGCTTTCTTGTATGTCGACAGGCGCCGCAACCGTAGCACCGGAGCCGCTTTAGCGACGGCGACAGCCGGCCCAAACTCAACCGCAACACGAGCACCATCGACGATCCTTAGCTATCAAGTATGCCAACGATACCCATACGCCGCCGAGAATCAGGTACTATTATCCAACGGCCGGCGCCTACGTTCACTTTCTTAGCATAAGCACCGCACCTTTGAATTTCTTCAGGCCATCATTCAGTTTTTCATGAGACATGTTATTCTGCTTGCACCTGTAGGGCCATACTTCTGGCAGTGAACATGTTACATGTGCTAAATTACATACCAGTGCACATATAGTTAATATGCTTTAGTTTTGTCCTAAGTATGACTGTACTTCCTAGATATCACTGCCTACTATTTTACTTCTTGCATGATATATTTATGATAATGGTATTGTTCTGATGCCACCTGTTAGTTCCATCAGAGTGCTTCATGTTATCTATGCTTAATTACACATCAGCTAACTAGCATGTGGTTCTGCTGGTTTTTGTTCGTTTTACCCTACATTTTCTGATGCTAGCTATTACATCACTGCTATGAGCCTCTGTTCATTACTTTTTTGTGTGTTCTTGATCTTCCCAAGTTGCATGACTAATTTGATGCTTCTATTAAGTATGGAGTTGCCAACCCCATCAAGCAAAATATTTGTTCTTTTGGGGCTGGCACCTCGAACAAGCATAAAAATAGAGGGAAGCAGATATATTGTCGTGTATGCACACACCCTTCTTTCATTAGTTTAGATGAACCATTGATGATCAATTCGAACCAGTGCATGTGATTAAAATTAATTTTACCTAAATAGAGGGTGCAGAATAAACTACAACAAGTAGATTTGCAACCACGGGATGCTGATGATGTCTTCAAAGAACATTGCAACAGCAGCGAGGCTTCACAGCAACATATGGTAAGCCAGTGTGTTTTAGTACATGTGAAATGTAATGCGTGTGGGCTGCTTTCTTGGCTTGTGCCCTCAACCTGTAATCCTACAGAATAAAAAATAGTTCAGTTGTCTGCTTTGCTGTATTGCTTGATTCAAATGCTTGTTTGTTACTTGTTACGCTATACCTGAGTTGGCCAATATGTCAGCAGTGCCTGATGTACTATCGTAAAGAAATGCATGCCTAGTTCATTTGAGTCCTTAACTTTTCCTCTGAACTTCATCACAAGACTGTCTTCGTAGTTTATATGAGGCCACACTGTTAAGTGCTTTCTTAGATTATTTCAACTGCTTAGATGCCTTGGCAACTTAAATATAGCGGTGGTACACTCCCTTTCAACTAGGGATGTCAATTGGGTCCCGTTTAATCTCGATTAAAGTCCACTAGTGGTATGATAGTTCAAAAGAGTTTTTGTTTTTTGAGGAAAATGAACCAGGAGCTAGCAAAAACTAACTAGATGGGACTGGCGGATGTAATTTATTTGCCACTTACATCCCTAGTTTCATCTTACCATTTTAATTTCTTTTCGGCTGATGCTGCTTCGAACCATTTAAATATAGCTTGCCATGCTCGGCAATAATTCGTATGTCGTTTACCATGTAAGCTTACTGCCTAGATCATGCGATAACTATCTCTTACTTATGTCCAGCGGAAACCTTTCAGGATGTCGTTCACATTAGGACACAATGTACAACCCAAGAATCTATTTGTGGAAGTAGTGCGCCATCCATGTTACCAGATGGTAGCAGTTCAGAGGCAACACCGCCGAAGAGCAGTCTGAGCACAGATATTATAGTTCTTGAGGCTCTACTAGAGGCAGAAAGAGATGGTGTGGCTGCCATGAATGAGGTAATCTCGATCTTGAAGCTGGAAATTATGCAATTAGCTGCACGCATTATGCAAGCAACCCAGGAATTGGAGGAAGTAAGAATGTTGCATTTGAAGACGGAGGAGGTCCTGCTGCTTCTGCTATCTGAAGCCCAGGGTAATCCCAGTTCTTCTTTAGATAGCAGTTGAAATTGTCATTAGATTATTGTACTTGCATGTTGTGTCATGTCTCTGAATGGATTATGTTGTAAGACCCCCTATGTTGTCCATGTGTTGTAATGATCCGAATTTTTTAGGCGAGGTAATCCTCAGTACTTGTATGATTGACATAAGGTGAACTGTTTTTCGTGTGAGCATATTGTATTGGATGAAATAACTGTTTGACTCAAAGTGTATCCAACCTACTGAATTCAAAGATCACGACATTTCTAATCATAATCATATATAAAGGTGGAATAAATCTTTGTTGTGGTTTTGAAGAAATAAATAACAAAACGTAGAATTATCTGTGGATATTCGTAATCGAATAAAAATTGGATTTGGATTTAGTTGCGAGGGCCCAGGGCAAACGTGAATGCTAATTCTCCCAAGTTTTGAACGAAGCGGCTAAACACCCACTATCATTTGTGGGCTGCCCGAAGCAAGTGTTTGCGAGGTTGAAATTACTGTCTACCCCTGACACTTGACATCCTTGTCGACCGGATTTACACTGTTGTCGATAGGGGTAGACTAGTAACTTCAATCAGACGTGACACGACGGCCTCTGAGCCCATTCAGACACGGTGGGTGCCAAACGTGGGCAGCAAAACACATTTGATTCAAGATCGTTCGAAAGACATGTGTCTCTCCCTCCATTTCCCCATTCATCCACGGTGGGCGGCAAAACAAACTCTCCTCGTCTGAAATTGATGTAGGCTAATATTTTAAATAGGGGAAGATGTGTAACTTCCCTCAGACGTGACACAACTGCCCTACCCGTCAGCCCCGTTCATACACCGTGGGCGCCAACCGTGGGTGGCAAAACACCCTCTCCTCGCCCGAAATCGTTACCGGCAAATATTTGGGAGATGCAATCTTACCGTCCTATCCCCAACCAATGTGATGTCCGAAATTTTAAACGGGGGATAAGTTCGTAAATTTCCCACATTTCAGACAAGCGCGCCCCAAAGTTTGAGATCCCCCCTCCCCCTCCATTTCCCCATTCATACACCGTCGGCGCCACGACAACCTCCCCACTGTGGCCAGCCTCCTCCGTCCGCCACCCCATCCTCCACCTTGCCGGAGCCGCTACTCCTACCCCATCGTCCACTGCAAGAGATGGACGTCTCTCATCCACGGCACCGGACAAGGATCCTTTCATCGTGTTGTCTCGCTTCATTGGCGCAGTCGTCCACTTTGCCGTTGCCGCTCCTACGACCGCCTCGTCCACGGCAACAGGATTTATCCCCCGACCCGGCCGTCTGCCATCTAAAGTCTTCTTCCTCGCGGCCGACAGCCATCGAACCCGCAGCACCCTCAACGTATCAGCAGGGGCCTACACGGCGTCGCAAGAGAGGTGGTACTCTTCCATATGTTCTTAAGTTATTGATCTCACCCGGAAAATAGATCTTAAATTGTGTACTGTACTTTTCTTGTCCGTACCAAATCGTAGTGGCTTGTTGAATGCAAACATTGGTTGCGAAGCAGCTTTGTCCGGTTTGCACCTTCAGATCCGCCATGTCACGGTCACTATACTCGTAAAGCTTATGGTTTCCCCCCTTTATATTCACTACCATCATCGTAGGTGCTTCACTGCTTCGTGTCATGCTAGCACTGCTCCTCAAGACCTCAACCCATCAAGCGAAACAACATGCCACTCATAATTCCAAAGCTTACGTGTTGAAATACGAATATGATATGATGCTCATATTACTAAAATAGGGAACGTTTAATTGGTCACCTAATGTTCCTATATTCATTTCGAAAAGCATGTGTGCCACCCACTGGTCCAGCTAGTTCCACTTTCCTGATTTTACTCTTGATGCTTAGGGTTTTCCCCTTTTATCTACTCTACTATGATCTGCGTAGGTGCTTTCTGTCATACTAGCATTACTCCACCCTTCAAGCTAAACAACACAACACTCAAAATTCCAAAGCTTAGTTGTTCAAATATGATTGTGATATGATACTGATATTAGTTAACAGACACATTTAATTGGTTAGCTAAAGGTCCCACTTGAGTTTCCAAATGCATGTCGCGACATATAGAGAGACAGCAGAATTGCATTTCTTTGTCACTTGTTGACTGTACTTTCTTGTGCATACCAAATCTTAGTTGTTATTTCAAAGCAAATATCGGTTGCTAACTACCCTTTGCGCGGTTTGCAGCTTCAGATCTGCCATCCCACTGCCACGGTCAATACTATACTCATCATGCTTACGGTTTCCCCATTTTATGATGACCACGATCAGCCTACGTGGTTCGTGTCGTAATAGCACTGCTCCACCCATCGAGCTAAACAAGCTTAGTTGTACAAATTCAAATATGATATTATGCTGATATTAGTAAAACTGAGAGATGTTTAATTGGCCAGCTAAATGTTCCTACTTTAGTTTCGAAATGCATGTGAGCCACATATGGAGAGACCGGAAGGAATAGTATTTCTCTGTGCGCTCTGGTTCATCATGGGTGGCCAACCAACATTGTATAGAAAGACTTGTAATATCTTCAATCTTCTTGCCCTTCTGCTCTTCTTTAAGATGATCCTCTTCTCTTGCGGTCGACTGGTCAGGTCGAGTTATTCTCCCTTAGTATATTTTGAATCTGTCAGGTCAGGTCGACTTGTTCTTCTTTACTATATGTTGAAGTTGTCATCTGCGAAGTATCATCACTTCTGAAGCTCTCATATTTTGAGTAGTAGGCCACATTATATTAATGCACACACCAAATTATAGAATGCATGGCACCTCTTAGAAGAATTGCAGAGATAGCACAAAGGGGTTTACAGGAAGGAAGTATTGGATTAGAATCACTTCTGCATTACAAAGATAATCTCACTTGATTTTATGTTTTCATGCATGTCAGGTATTGAACATTATCAAAATGAATATGAGAATGGGCACACGAGAGGAATATTGCGGAACAATCCACTGGCTAACAAACTTGGCATGGTGGAGGATGGCCTATCTTATCCACCCATTAAGGTGCATGCTCTAACTTGGCAAGGTTGTATTGGTCGCACATATTTTGCATCTGACCTCTTGCATTACTTCTACTTTGTTACACCATCTGCTTAGTTTAAGCATCATATATGAGTATATGCCATACCTATCCATTTTTTGTACCTATTCCATGTGTCGTCATACTATATTTTTCCAGTCAAATGTTGTTCTTTTGTAATAGATGTCCAAAAGGAAGAGGGTGAGTGCAGATCCTCAAGGAGTACAAACTAGGTATTTGGAAAAGGTAGTGATACCTGTTAAATCAGATAGATCAGCAGCCACAGAAAACACAGGCCCAACTATAACAGACTTTACCCCTACTCCAGTGGCCAAACCCCTATTAGAACTGCTGACAGCCCAGCGTCAGGTACTGTCTATGATATCAATTCAAAACTTGAACTCCTAAATTTCTGCATGTGCCTTACCTTCTCTCTTGTATGAAAACTAATTTTAGATGAATCTCCTTGCTCAAAGGATCATAGGATCTCATGACAATACTGGGCTCTGCATTGCTCTTGTCAGTACCTCTTGCCCTTTGTCAGCATACTTGCACTCATTGTTGTTTGATTATGTAGCATCACTGTAAATATTCGCTTCTTTATCCTCCCTTTGCTTGAAATTATAAGATCTATATTTACTCTTAGATAAATGTAGAATTAACACAATGGTTATGAAGTTTTGGATTGCTCATGTAAGTACCTGCTGTCATGTACTCCCTCTGTATCGAATTAATTGTTGATCAATTGGATGTATTTAGAACTTAATAGTGCTAGATACATCCATTTGAGCGACAACTAATAACGGACGATGGTGGTATTACTGTACATGCATCGCGAGAGAGTTGAGAGACTAGCATTACTCTGCATCTTATCTTCCCTGCCCTCCACTTTCTCCAAATTATCATATCTACATTTACTCTTACCAAAATGTTGAATAAAGCCAATGCCACTGCACACGTTGATGTCTGCATTCCTCTTGTCAGTACATTTTGCCATGTAACGTTGTACTTAATTAATTGCTATTTGATTATGTATCATCAGTCTGCACCTGAGCTTCATTATCCTCTATTTCTTCCAATATTATTTGATCTATATTTACTCTTTGCAGAATGTAGAATAATGGCAACGCTTATAAAGAATTTTCTTTGGGGAATTTATTGAATTATCTTTCCATCAACATGGAGAAGGGCTTTGTCCAGCCCGTGTTAACATGTAATGTAAGTTCATCCTTCTCAAGCCTTCAAACTTTGTTCTAGTATAGATTTGGATAGGCATCATTTCCTCCACTGCTGTTTACATCTGATTGGATGTTTGCAACAACTACCAGTTTTAAATTGTAGTTGTAAAAACATGTTCCTTATGCAGAACAGATCCATTTATTTGCTTATATAATTGTGAAAGCTGTTACGTGTCTCCTTGTTTCTCTTTCAGAGTCGTATCTCTTATGCCAGGCAGAACTTTAGGAAAGATAGTGAGCCAAACCATCCTGAGGACAGCGAGATGACCCCAAGGTCCTTTCTTGATGAAGACAGTGAGTTGAAGCTACTCACCAGCAGGTGTGAGACAACCTCTGTGCAGTCGCTGCCTCAATCAGTTCGACTTCTTCAGTCTCAACTTAAAGTGGAAAGGCTTGCTTCAGCTCAGCTCTGACTTGAAGTCAAAGATGTAATGAAGATGTCAGGGGACTGCCTTGCGCACTATGGTGCCATACAGCTAGGGATGAAGCATCTATCGTTGACACAACTGAGGTCTCATCAGCTTGTTCGGCTTCTTGCGGGGCCCAAGCTTGCCAGGTCTACTACCTTCTGAAGTGCTCTCAGTTTTCTATATTCTTTTGTCGGCGCGTTTATATGCACTGGCGGCGACCTTTGATGCCCCGTGTATGTAATCCGCGGTCATGTTGCACTTTATTATCACCGGTAGCGAACTTTGATTCCTAGTGGATGTAATATGCCGTAATTTCTTTATTGTATTTCTAGGTTTATTGTTGGGTTGGTATGCTGTAATTTAGGCCGGAAAGTTCAGTGGATCTCAGTGTTGTCGGTCTTCAGGCCGGCCCGTTACTCATATGGGCCAAAACGTGGGCCTATAATCATCTTGGGCCATTAGCAGGTCTAAACCTATAGTAGTTTCCCGCCTTTAACAGGCCATGGGCTACATATTTACTATAGTGACACTGGCTTCTTACGGGCCATAGAAACAATGGGCCTTCTACGGTCCGTAGAAACAATGGGCCTTCTATGGGCCGTATCATCAATGGGCCTTAGATGGGCCGTATGATCGATTGGCCAAACATGGGCCAAAAACAGACCGCATTATGGTCGTAAACGGGCTAGAGTTGGAGTCGTCCGTTCATGGGCCAACCATAATGGGCCGTCATTAATAGGCCGTATTTGATGACGCTATGAAAACGGCCCAACGTATTAACGGGCCACAAACGGGCCGACTGTAACCACGGGCTGAATTTGGCCCATAAGCAGAAAATGGCAGTAACGGGCCGTAATTAACCGAATGCTGGAAATGAGCCCAAGAATAAATGGGCCCTGAGAAGGCCGAAAGATAACATGGGCTGCAAATGGCCCAATGGATTAATGGGCCGTTAATGGGTATAAAGTGATACACTGTTCATTACGGGCCAGTTTCACCATGGGTCGTTAATGGGCCAAGAGTTACAAAGGGCCTCATATGGGCCGAAAGACGTCATGGGCCATACATGGGCCGGAACTTAAAATGGGCTGGAATCATATTGGACGGCCCAGATGACGCTACTGGGCCTAATTCGGATAGGTCGTAACGGGCCCTGGGTTAGCAGGCTGTAAATGGGCTATATGCGAACAGGCCGTTAACAGGCTTTCCGTGGGCCGGCCTTTTCATAGGAATGGGACTCTATTCGGCCGTGCCACGTGTCGACGTATCATAGGCGCCTTCGGTCCAATGAGTGCGTGACATCTGTCCCAACGGTGAGCCGACACGTGTTTGCTCCAGCCAATGATGATTTTACACATGGAAAATCCCCATTGGTCGGGGCTGTTAACGGGTTATCGGATCCAAAATCGTACCCGATAGCTTAACGGCGTTCCGTTACGGTGGATGCCACGTGTCGGTCACCCTTGACGAAAGCACTTCCGTGACGCGCGATTTATCGTCATGGAAGTGGACACTTCTGTGATGATAATTTTGGTAATGTCATGGAACACTTCTACGACAGCATAGGTATGACTATCTTGATTCTGTCATAAAATTGTCATGGATGAACATGCATGACAAAAAACGCGACCTACTGTGAAAAACACGTATCATCACGGAAGTGTATTTTTTTGTAGTGCAAACGCCCCCTTTCCCACAGATCCCCATCCCCATCCCCATCCCCCAATCTAGAGCATCGCAGCCTAAGCCCGGCTATGCTTCGCGTGGAGCTCGAGGAGCGACCGGCCCAAAAGAGGTGTATAGCGGTCTCTTCGCCCGACGTCGCCGACGAAGCTGAGGACCATTACTGGCGGCAAGCACTCAAGCAGCGGGCTAGAGTATGCGGGCATATCTCAGCCGCCGGCTACGACATCGAGGTCATCGACAATGACAGCCTGAGGTGGGCTATGTCACAAGGTAACTGGGCCACCCCCAACCCCTCGGGTCCAACCGCCGTCGATCTCATCCATGGCCTCGCCGCTGATCTCCTCTGGCTCGCTGTGAACAATTTGCCATCCTACATCGCCATCGAGCCCCTTTTGTCATTTCTGAAGGACACGTTCTGCGACGCTGGCCTGGGATCCACAGCTTCCAAGTCAGACCTCACCGACGGCGACCACGAGGAGGGCGGCCTCTCCTGCTCTTCCAAGGGGAAAGAGCCCATCTGCGACAACATGGAGCGCATCCAGGGTCCATGCTCTTCCCACGGGAACGACCGCATCTGTGACAAGTGCGGAAACCCATGATTTGTTTTTCCGTGCCTCTTCACAGGGGGGAACCCATGATTTGTTTTGTGGAGTCCCTTTTGTAGTGTAGTGAGAATATGTCCAGTTTTAATTGCTATATCCGGTTGTTTGCAGTATGCCTTGTTTATTTTAGTTGTTCACAATGTGATGCTCTATATGTGCAATTATTTACTGTGCAGTACATTTCATCAATCCAGTTTTAAACATACTGATAGGAATGCATATATTTGCTTGCTGTTAAGCCTGTTATAGCTAGCATATGCCTCTTTTAAAGTTTTTTGATTTTACAATTGTTTGTAGTTAGCATATGTCCAGTTTCAAATGTTATCTTTGGTTGTTCGTAGTATGCCTTGTTTATTCTAGTTATTCACAACGTGATGTTCTATATGTGCAAGTATGAACTGTGCAGTTCAATTTCATCAGTACCTGTTTCAACAAGACCACTATGAATGACTACATTTGTTTGCTACATCTTGTAGTTAACACGTCTTTCCATTTTTATTTAGCAATAACCAGTGTTGTTAAATGACTATGTTTGCTTGTTGTTAAATGTTAGGCCTGTTGCAGTTAACACACCTTTCCACTTGTTTTGCTTTACTAGCGTGCTTAAACCTGCATACTGAAGCTATCTTTTGGAGATTATTTTGCGTGCCATGGATAATTTTGGTTGATGTTTAGCCTTTTGTGCTTAACATGCTTCTCGATGTACGTACACAGGACAATTTTGGGAATGACTGTTGTTTTCCATCGAGGTTAGTCTCATCCCATGGCTTATATCTGTTCACTATACAGGATATCGGTAGCTGGTACCATGTAGGCCAGGGGCTGATAAGGGTCTGATCGGTGAATCAGACTTTTAACTGAGTATATGTGCAACCCATTTATCGTTAGGTTAACTAGGGCCATATGTAATATATCTGAGGCTACATTGCAACATGCACTGTACTTAATGTCTAAATATGCAATCCTAGGCTACATAGGAACAAGGAAGAGTGTTATATTAATGTTCTAATGATATCAAGATATACGTAGAAGAGAAGTAGCAGCAACAACAGCAACAACACAGCCCTGTTTGGATACTCAACTTAGCTAGAGGTTAGCGTTAGTTTCTACCTCATGACTAACCCTGAACTAACTCCATCCAAAGAGTTGTTTGGATGGCAGGGTAAGGTTGACAATAAATGCACTAGGAGAACTAGCTCCAATTAGCACCTGTTGGGTTGGATAGTTTTTTTCAGTGGGTTATAGATGGAACTAGCTCAAACTAGCCCTCATGTTTAGATATACTTTAGGGCTATTTGATCCTGAACTAGCTCAAACTAAATGTAACCTATGGATACAACAGCAGTTAATCAGCCGATAATTTGTAAGAATGCACTAAACTCCTTCCGGCCCATAATATAAGATGTTAATTCATCTAATATGTGAGTATATTGGATGTTATAAGATACTCCCTCCGTTCCTAAATATTTATCTTTTTAGAGATTTCAAATGTACTACCACATACGGATGTATATAGACATATTTTAGAGTGTAGATTCACTCATTTTGCTCCGGATGCATTCACTTGTTGAAATCGCTAGAAAGACAAATATTTAGGAACGAAGGGAGTATTATAAAAGAGTGTTGTACTACATCATTGTGCAATTGTTGTTTAGCTTCTAATATTAACTTGGTGCTTTTAGGTACATATGTCATTGGTAAAGATCCACTCTTCGACCCTTTCTGCGTATGGGGCAATGAGATATCGATGAACCAGCATCAAGTGAGGAAGCTGATAAAGATTGTTAGTAAAATGGATCAAAATATGGCAATGAAACTATTTGTTTACACTTTACCCAAGACAACAGCAAACTGCAGGATGGTAAGTAAGAACTCTGCAGCCTTATTTTTATTGCCCATAATGAGTTGTGTTATGATGACAATGTCTGAATATTTTTCCTTTGAAGTGGTTCCCAAAGCAGTTTACTCAAGATTACCTCTCAAACTACATGATTGGTGGGCATGCAAAGGTTAAAGTATTTCTACCAGAACACGATGGTTATCTAGATGTTTTCATGAAGAGCGTGAAGGATGGGCGACCGACCATCATAAGGGGATGGACTAGAGTCGTGTGTGCCTTCTGCATGGAGGAGGGCACAATATGGGCATTCCGCTTCACCTTGTTCAGCAACCAGAACGTATTTCGCCTCTTTCTTTGCCGTCTTTAATAGTACAAGTATACAACTATGGTTCATCATTCTTTCTTTGGTTCTTATGTAATTCTTGAACATATGTACCTATGAATCGAATAATGCATTGGTTGTTTGAACCTGATGGATATGAATAAAGCTATATCATATATTCAAAATCAAATCCGGTACAATTTGAACTAGCAGCAATTAAATTATAGTGAAATTACGCTCTCCAGGTCGTTACGGCACACACGGTTAGTAAAACACAAACGTTTGCAATATACACCATAATCCGACACGGTTTACAGAGAGGAAACGTGTGCAAGCATGCACACAGTTGATGTTTGCAAAGCATGTGCGATGTCAGACAATATCACAAACGGTGCGGGCAAACTAAACGTTTGTGATAGTTGCCTTATCGTACACGATTCACAACCATGAACAGTTTCTTATGAAGTATGCATCGTAAACGTTGCACCACAAAACAGTGTGTGCCATAGTTGTCATGTACGACGATGTTATGACGGTCCGACGTTTCGTAATCCTGTCCAACACTCATACGACGATTAGCTAATCTTCTTAATGGTGAACCGTTTGTGATGGGCCGCGCATCATACACGTTCTATAATAGTGAACCTTTTGTGATGGGCCGCACATCATAAATGTAGCACCACAGAATACCGACTGCGATGGCAATGCGAGCAGAAACGAGTAGGAGTGTTGTAGGGTCCCTATCCCCGATGGTTTCTGGGTCGTGTGGGAAGGACCCCCCTATCACCGTCACTCACTAGGCGACGGTTCCAAATGGCACCGTGGAAAGGGTTAAAAACCGTTTGTATAGCATCGACGCGTACTAATGCAACAAGTATTACGAGAAGCATTTATGACAGGTAGTTGTTCATCAGGGAAGCTATCGTCAATAGGTAGTCGATCATTAAGAATATTTTACAACATAGACAAGTTATCAGCTACGGTGTTGTAGGGTGAGACACTAAGTGGAGATCTTTCACAAATTGGAGGGGGATCCACGAAGAACGCAAAGAACATGAAGAACGAGAGGGGAAATCACAAGAAAAACACTCAAGAACAAGTCCAATCACACATCCACTAGACCAACAAACACACAAGATTCACAAGGTACAAGAACCATTAAAGGGAAACAAGATACATGGTAAAGTTCATCTCAAATCCAAGAGGAGATGAGGCCTTGATGATCTAGATAGATCCTTCCCACACAAGGGGGTCTTGGACTCCAATGGAGTGTGCCTCTCTCAAGAGGAATCCCACAAGGAGAGGTACATGAGCTAAGCTCAAATGTCTAGATCTATCCTTAGCTAAGTCTAAATGGAGGAGGTGGAGTATATATAGTCCTAGGGATGAAGGGCTAAGCAGGGGCGAAATGGACATTACATGGGCAAAGCCCGCAGCTACACACGGGGGTGCTGGTGTGCATAGGGTAAGTGGAGCCCGTGCGCACTGGGTCTCCAGCAACCTGACACACTCAGCCCGTGGGCACAGAGTCGGTGAGGCCCGTGGACACGGGGGTCCCGTGGGCATGGTACACGCCCGTGTTCACGGGGTCTTCAGGACCATGCAGCCTGGGAGGCCAGTGGGTACGGAGTTGGGGAGGCCCTGCGCACGGGGTCGCCAGGGAGCTTCTGCCTTCTTCTTTGACGGTTCCTTCTCTGCTTCCAGGCTTCCCACTTGGATGGTGTAGTTGCTCTCCTATGCTTGGACTCCTCCTCGATGAATGTGTAGCTCCGCTCACACCTATGTTCGAAGGGTACAAGTGGACACGTGTAAATGAGATGATTCACCTTTGTATGCATGAAGTAGATGTGGCACGTGTCACTTGCCAAATGGACTCTTGACATGGTGGTGTCCATAGGATGCTCTGCGTCATCCCCTCCCCCTTGGAAAAGATCCGTCCTCGGATCGAAATCCAAACGACCAAGGGAAAGACATGATGTCTTCGTATAGAAGTGGACGATTGATACGTCTCCGTCGTGTCTATAATTTTTTATTGTTCCATGCCAATATTCTACAACTTTTACATAATTTTGGCAACAATTTATATGATTTTGTTGGACTAACATATTGATCTAGTGCCCAGTGCCAGTTCCTGTTTGTTGCATTTTTTTGTTTCGCATCAAATCCATATCAAACACAGTCCAAATGGGACAAAAACTTACGGAGTTTTTTTGGAATATATGTGAATTTTGGGAAGTGGAATCAACGCGAGACGATGCCCGAGGCGGCGGCAAGGCAGGGGGCATGCCCCAGGGGGTAGGGCACGCCCTGGGCCCTTGTGGCCACCCTGTAAGGAGGTTAGTGCCCTTCTTCTAGCACAAGAAAGCTAATATCCGGATGAAAATCGTGTTAAAATTTCAGCCCAATCGTACTTAGGATCTCCGGGAATTTAAGAAACGGTGAAAGACCAGAATGTGGGAGCGCAGAAAAAGAAGGAAACAGAGAGAGAGATCGAATTTTGGGGGAGCGCTCCTGCCCCTCCGCCGCCATGGAGGCCATGGACCATAGGGGAAACCCTTCTCCCATCTAGGGGGAAGGTCAAGCAAGAAGAAGAAGGTGGGGGGCTCTCTCCCCCTCTCTCCCGATGGCGCCGGAACACCGCCGTGGCAATCATTGTGACGACGATCTACACCAAGAACTTCGCCGCCGTCATCACCAACTCTCTCCCCCTCTATGCAGCGGAGTAACACCTCTTCTCCCCACTATAATCTCTACTTAAACATGGTGCTGAACGCTATATATTATTTCCCAATGATGTATGATGGCTATCCTATGATGTTCGAGTAGATCCATTTTGTCCTATGGGTTGATTGATGATCATGATTGGTTTGAGTTGCATGTTTTTATTATTGGTGCTGTCCTATGGTGCTCTCCGTGTCGCGCAAGCGTGAGCGTTCCCCGCTGTAGAGTTTGCAATATGTTCATGATTTTCTTATGGTGGGTGGCGAGAGTGACAGAAGCAGAGACCCGGGTAAGTAGGTTCCTTGCGTATGGGAGTATAGAGGACTTGATACTTCAATGCTATGGTTGGGTTTCACCTTAATGAACTTTAGTAGTTACAGATGTTTGCTAGAGTTCCGATCAAAAGTGCATATATGATCCAAGGAGAGAAAGTATGTTAGCTTATGCCTCTCCCTCATATAAAATTGCAATAACGATTACCGGTCTAGTTATCGATTGCCGAGGGACAAGCAATTTTCTTGTGACAAAAAGCTCTCTACTAAAACTAACTTAGTTATTTCTTTATCTAAATAGCCCCTAGTTTTTATTTACGTGCTTAAGACCTTTTTCTAGCGCCGTTGCCGGGGAGCAATAGCGTGGGGTGAATATTCTCGTGTGTGCTTGTTTGCTTTATCACTAAGTAGATTTTATTTGTTGTTCTCTATCTTTAGTTATGGATATGGAACACGAAATACCAAAAAAATTAGGGGATGGGGAACCTCCTAAAACCCACGATGCTTGTTAGTCTTCTATGTACAGATCAATCTTGAAGAAAATAATGGCACAAACATAGACGTAGGCCATTCAAAATCAATTACCAAGTCCTGGCCAGGAATTATTAGCACGAACACTAACCCTAGTCGGATTACTAGCAGAAATCATTTGCACAGATGAAACAACTAATCACTTATCACTTGTACCATTCAAACAATCAATACACTACACGGATCTAACGAAACTTACTCAGATTTCATGGATTGGGAGAACATAACCATAGGATTTCAATTCCAAAAAGGGGGAGGCAGGAGTAACCAGAGAAACCCTAGGATCTATTTGACTCATAAGTGGGTATAGATGACTAACCAGTTGTCCGTCGTCGTCGGAGTCGTCGCCGGAGTGGTCGTCGGAGTCGTCGCAGGGTTCGTCACCCGAGTCGTCACCGGAGTCAGTCTAGACCTCCGCCTCCGGCCGTGAAAGCTCGACGCCATAAGGGTGCAGCGATACCTCGCTGGCGGTGACGACAACCTCTGTCTCCATCTCCACGCCGTGCTCCGGTGCTTCAGCAGCCCCAGTGTCGCCAGCCCCTCTGATGGGGCACTTCAGCGGCAATCTCATACACTGGCGGCTTTGAGGACTGAGACCAGCGTCGAGGATGCAAGCGGAGAGAGATAATTGTGTGTGTGGCGAGGATGGGGGGTGCGGCTGCTCGGGCACGCCATTAATATGGAGTAGTGGGAGAGATGCGGGCGGCCGTCAAACCACTGGCTCGCCTCCCGATGAGCCTGCACACCGGACTGCTGGCATAGCTACCGTTGTTTCACAGAGCTAATAGCACGCCTCTCAATGACACTGCGCAGCGAGCACGCCTCCCGTCAATTCACACACCTGCACGCACGCCTCCCGGTCTGCTCGTGCGGCGGACTGCTCGCATGCGTCCCGTCAAGTCACGCCTGCTCGCATGGCACACGGGTTGCATGGCGGCACGTATATTGTTTTTCTATTTGGATGATTAATGATGTCGCTTTATTGCTTAAATGAAGCATGACACGTATCCATTGTTGGTCTAACGCTCATGGTTTGAATAAATAATCCGTTTGGGATATTGGTTCCCAATTATTAATAATCTCCTGTTTGTAAGAAGATAAAGATTACATCAAAACTGGTCTCAAATTTGACAAAAAAAGTACAATTTCACTTTGTATTGGTGTCCATATGACAACACGATAAGTTTCATGAATTTCAAATAAGTTTTGGTTGTACTAGAATTTAAAAATCAAGATTCTCAATGTTTGAAATTTCTTGCACGGAGAGTAAAGATGCACCCAGCGAGACACATGTGTTTTTTCAATCCATTTAGGTGCACTGTCACGTGTGCATGTAGCTCAAATTTGATTTTTGCACATTATACCCCTAGAAAACCAATCAAGGTACTAAAGCGTCTTAATGATCTCTGGTTTTTTTCAAAATTAAAACGTCCCTCCTTTGGTAACATACGTTCACCGCAGGATAATTTAACATGCATCATAGTTGCGGTGGATTCGCGGTGTGTGTGTGTGTGTGTGTGTGTGTGTGCGCGCGCGCGCACGCTTCTGGAGGGTGGCGGCTGGCTGGCAGTACACTACGAGTCGTGAGCCACCATGTGGGTTGGCCGTTTTGTGAGGCAGGTGCTAAGGGAGTCCGGGATTAGGGGGTCCTCGGGTGTCCGGTCTATTCGATATGGGCTGGACTGATGGGCCGTGAAGATAAGGAAGAAGAATATCCCCCATGTCTGGGTAGGACTAGCATATGTGTGGACGGCAAGTTTGGTCTCCGGATACACTCTTTCCTTCCTCTATACAATCCTCGGCCCCTCCGGTGTGTATATAAACCGGAGGGTTTAGTCCGTAGAGGCTATGAGAACATTCATAGGTTAGACAGCTAGGGTTTAGTCATTACGATCTCAAGGTAGATCAACTCTTGTAACCCCTATACACTTCGAATACAATCAAGCAGGACGTAGGGTTTTACCTCCTTTAAGAGGGCCCGAACCTGGGTAAACACTATGTCCCTATTATCCGTTGTTACCATTGATCCCTAGACACACACCTTGGGACCCCCTACCCGAGATCTGCTGGTTTTGACACCGGCATTGGTGCTTTCATTGAGAGTTCCGTTGTGTTGTCGACAGAAGAATCGATGGCTCGCCTCGTCATCGACAACGACGTTGTTTCCGGGGAGACCTTTCTCCCTAGCCAACTCTTTATGTTTGATGGCTTCATGCTACGTGCCAACTCCACTGGTCACCTTGAGCAGGTCGACAGCTATGCCCCTGGTCACCAGATCAGGTTTGGAAGTTTGAACTACATCGCCGATATCCGAGGAGATTTGATCTTCAAGGGGTTCGCGACCTCGGCTGCTGCTCCCCACCCATACGAAGAAGTCCCTTCGGATCCATTATTAGATCCCGTTGAAGGGTCGACCCTCATGCCCGCCCTGGCATTATATCTGGGGTGGATCACTCTTTCCTAAGACGGGAGCGTGAACCCCGCCGGACTCTCTCCCATCAAGGAACTTCCAGCCAGAGACCCAGATGTGATCACGCCATCGGCAGACCCGGACACAAACGGGGCTCTCCCCTTCATCGGGAAGCCTGATTCGCCTCTCGACGTAAATTCCGAACTCTTGAGGTCTGCGTCTATCGGGCTCGGTCAAGTGGTTATTACCAAACCTAGCTCCGCATATCCTCAAACGCCTGTCCAGCCTTCGCTCTTAAACGAAACACTGGACCTAATGTGATCTCTCGCCATCACGGAAGTATCACCTCCGAACTACGCCCAGCTTGAGCTGGGGGCTGAGAGTAGGGAATTTTATGTCCCACCCACCACCCACTTAATAGCCACTGTCGAGGATGTCGGATGTGGGGTTCCGGCAAACCCTTAAGGTTTGAACTCTGGGGTGCGCGCGAAGTCTTTTCCTCCTACCGATCTACGCCCTAGCTCATTAAGATCTTGCGGACGAACTCAACGAACTCGCAACACAGAAAGACATGAGATTTATACTGGTTCGGGCCACCGTTGTGGTGTAACACCCTACTCCAGTGTTTGTGGTGGTAGATTTCCTCTTGGGCTAGTGATGAACAGTACAAGGGGAAGAACAACCTCCTGAGGTTGGGGTGTTCTTGTGCTTGTCGAACTGGGTGCGGGTGAGGACTCGATCAGGTCAGATCAAGCTCCCCCTACTGTGGTGGCTAGCTCTACTTATATTGGCCCTGGTCCTCTCCCCAAATATTGAGCGGGAAGGGAGCCAACAACGGCGGGCAAATTTGAAGGGGGACAGCTAGTACAAGCTATCCTGACAAAAGTGGTCTTCGCCTGCGAAAGGCTCTGGTGGTGACGCCGTCTTGGGCTCCATGATGACCTCCGTCTTGCCATCCTTCTGGTCTTGGTCTCGTTGCACCAATATGGCAACCTTTGCCTGATGCCTCAGTACTCCTCGCCTGCGCTGGCCTCCTTAGCACCAAAGAGGAAACAAGGACGCTGTGCACACTGGCGCCCGCCTGGCGCCCGCCTGATGTCGATCGTCATGGCTCAAATCACGAGAGCCTCGTGAGGTTTGCCCCGCCTTGATATCTCCGCTCCTTGTGAGCCTGCCTGACTAGGCCACTCCTGAGGAGGTCTTGCGTCGTCCGCCTCGCGAGGGTCTTGGATGCCTTGTTGATGAAGATAGGCCATACAACCTGCTGGCTTAGCCACGCTGTGGGCTGCAGGCAGGCAAGTCTGGGGAACCCCGTTCCCAGAACGCCGACAGTAGCCCCCGGGCTCAAGGTGCGCTCGGGCTTGGCTTCGCGGTGAAGCCAAGGGTCAAGTACGGAGCACCGCGGGCCCCCAAAGCCTACGCCCTCGGTTGACGCATGGCGGTTGATTGGACGTGGGCGTCTCCGCTTCCCGATGCTGCCTTGGCAACTACACGACTTGACAAGTCCCTGCGACATGCAAGGAAAACCATCATTACCTGTGATCATGGGAGGCACCGGTTGGCCTTCCTTTGCTATAAATAGGGAGGGGCGGAGCCCCCATCGCCCATCTCTTCTTTGCTTGTTTGCTTCTTCCTCCTAGCTCCACCGCCAGTTGCAATGGCGCCGGCGAAGAGGTTCTCTGCTGCGGAGAAGGGCAAGGCCCCTCAGGAGGGGCCCGGCTCCCCGGCGCCCAAGCGAGGACGTGGCCATCCCCGCAAGCATGTCGTGACCCCCGCCATGGCCCCCGGCTCCCGGGGCGGCGCTGCGATGCGTGGTAGGAGTCGCTCTGGTCGCGGCAGTCCTGTCGACGAAAGAAGGCGCGCCGTGGTTGCGCGACCCCCCCCCCCCCGACCGCGGTTCCATTCGTGAGAGGTGTTGCCGGAGTTTGTTGTCTGGTCAGAGAATCCGGCCGGCAACTGGCTCCAGCTCCCTCGCTTCTTCGCCGACGAGCTGCCGGCCTCCGGTCCTGGCGGGCTTTGGTTGCAGGTAGACGGTTGCTGCAGCCGGGCTTCTTGGGTCGAGGTCTCCGTTGTGGGCAACATAGCTCTGGCTCGCGGTTGGCAGACGTTTGCCCGTGCGTGCGGCCTGGGCAGGCGATGCACCCTCCACTTCAAGTTCGACGGCGACGTGACCCTCTTCGTGAGGGTGTTCGGGGAAGACGGTCACCGTGCCGGATGCTGCCCCGAGGTGAACGACGGCGAGGAGGTGCTAGGCCTTGGCGATGGTCAGGACGAGGAGGAGGACGAACCCGTCGGCCGCGCCTCGTCTGGCTATGGTGACTCCTCCCTTGGCGATAGTTCCAGCAGCGGCGGCCTTGATCAGCCGCCGCGCCCGCTTCGAAGGTGGTAGCGGGTCGTCTCGTCGCCGCGCGTCGGTGAAGCGCGAGGAGGGGCCGACTAGACCCAGGATGTCGCCAAGGCCCTGCCTCCGTCAGCTGCTGCAGGGGCGAGCACCGCTTTTGTTACGTTTCCCTTTTTCTTCCTGCATCGAAATGAAACCAGTATGGGCCCGGAGGGGCGTGTATCAAACCATAAATTATTAACCGTTATGTTACGCTTGTTGTTTCAGTGCCGTGATGCTATTTTGTGCAAAGATAACTTAGTCTGGTGCGTTCGGGGCGCCCTCCTCCTTACGAGGCGTTTATCTCCTTGTGTCCATCTTGACCGAGTGGTCTGCGATTGCTCTGTAACTGCAAGAAATTCGTTCACCCAAGCCTCGACCTGGCGCTTTGTATCGCAGTACCCGAGGGGCACGGATTAGGAGAGGTGCGCCAGCTTTCGGGCTCGAACAAGGGTGGCTCGTGAGAAAGCAGAGAGAAGAAAAATGCTCGCGAGGGCACCTGCCTAGCCCCCTCGCGGGGTATGCGAGAGAGAGAACACGAGCGAACCAGAATCGGAAAATGCGGTAAGAAGCGAGGGAATCGAATCAGCAAGGAACACCAGAAGAAAACTCGATTAAGGAAAAGTGGGCCAACTACGGAAAGCAAATGAAATGCCGCGTCTGGCACCTAATCTAGTATTCAAGTCTTCTCACCAGCGCGGAGCTAAGTGCTGCCACTAGGCGTGGGAGGGAGCCCCAGGGCCTGAGGCCGGCGCTCCTGAGACTCCGGGGCGTGTACAGCCCCACTCATTATTACGTGAGAGTGTCACGGGCAGCGATTCTTCACAGGCACCGGGCCTTCTTCACAGGCTCTGGGCCTTGCTTCATGGGTAGAACATACAGAGGTGCTGGATGTTCCAGGCGTTCTGGATGGGTATCCCGTCCTGTGTCTCCAGGCGCACGGCGCCAGGCCTGGAGATGTGGACGACTTTGAACGGGCCCTCCCAAATGGGTGAAAGCTTATGCAGCCCTTCCCTGGAGAGGACCCGCCTCAGGACGAGGTCACCTGTCTCGAGCATCCTGGAGCGGATGTTGCGGCAGTGGTATCGCCGCAGCGCTTGTTGGTACCTTGCCGCCCTCAATGCTGCTTCGTGACGGCGTTCCTCCCCTAGTACGAGATCCATCCCCCGCGTGGCGTCCTGCTGCGTTTCGTCCAATGCCAGGACCCGTGCGGAGCGATGCTTGACCTCGTGAGGAAGGACTGCTTCAGCTTCGTAGACGAGGAAGAATGGAGTCTCGCCCGTTGGCTTGGTGGCGGTGGTGCGGATGGACCACAGCACGGACTGGAGCTCGTCGTGCCAGCCCCTGCCGTAGGCCTCCAGCTTCTTCTTGAAGGTCCTGGTCTTGAGGCCCCTCAGGACCTCCGCGTTGGCGCGTTCGGCCTGACCATTGCTCCTGGGGTGCGCCACTGAAGCATAGCAGATCTGCATTCCAAGGTTAGCACAGTAGGTTTTGAAGAGGTTACTAGTAAACTACGAGCCGTTATCTGTGATGATGCAGTTGGGGACCCCGAAGCGGCTCACGAGGCCCTTGATGAACTTGACAGCAGAGCCGGCCGGGATGGTGCGGACGGCTTCAACTTCCGCCCACTTGGTGAGCTTGTCAATGACGACGTAGAGATAGCAGTAGCCCCCTGGCGCCCGAGGGAACGGGCCTAAGATGTCCAGCCCCCAGACCGCGAACGGCCACATGAGCGGGATGGTCTGGAGGCCCTGAGCTGGCTGGTGAATTTTCTTGGCGTGGAATTAGCAAGCTTCACAGGACTTCACCGGCTCGGTTGCGTCGTTGAGTGTTGTAGGCCAGTAGAATCCACTGCGGAATACCTTGCCGACGAGGGTCCGTGACGACGAATGGTGCCCATAGTCCCCACCGTGTATGTCAACCAGCAACTCCCTTCCTAGATCGCTGGAGATGCAGCACAGCGTGACATCATTTGGTCATTTCCTGTACAACTCGCCGTCTTGGATACGGTATGCCGTGGCCTGCTGGGCCACGTGCTCCGCGTCCTCTTCCTTCTCTGGCAGCGTCCCTTGCATCAGGTACTCCTTGAATTCCTTGGTCCAGCATTCCTCCTGGGGCTCGAGTGCCAAGAGCAGCCGAGCTCCTGAGGTCGGGCCACAGGCTGGGGCTCCCGTGGCTGGAGGCTGTGAGAGCTCCTCCCGAGGCTGAGTTGTGCTTGAAAGCAGTGGTGTAGCTGATGGCTTGAAGAACCGCTCCTCAAAGACACCGGGATCTTGCGGTTGCCGCTTGGATGCTCTCCTGGTGATGTCGTCGGCTTCCTTGTTGGTGCCCCGGGGCACGTGCTGCAGCTCCAGGCCCGAGCACTGCTTTTCCATCTTACGCACCTCCGCGAGGTATGCCTCCATATGCTCGTCCTTCGGCTCATATACCTTGTTGGATAAGTTGACGAGGAGCTGCGAGTTGCCTCTGACGGCTACGCGCTTCACCCCTAGAGCTGCCGCAGCCATCAAGGCAGCTATGAGGCCTTCGTATTCTGCGATATTGTTGGAGACCTTCTCGCCGTGCTGAAAGCAGAGTTGCACGGCGTAGTAGAGCTTGTCCTGAGTGGGCGAGATGAGCACTGCTCCAGCCCCCGCGCCTTGGTGCGCGAAGGTGCCATCGAAATACATGACCCAGCCGTCTGGAGCCTCTCTCCCTGGTGAGGTGGACCGGTCTTCGCCTTCCTCAAGTGTCGGGGCATCCGTCCATTCTGCCACAAAATCAGCGAGCGCGGCCCCCTTGATTACCCTGGTAGTGCTGAACTCCAACTAGAATGCTTGCAGCTTGATGTTCCACTTAGCATCCCTTCCGGCTGAGTTGGGGCTCCTGAGCACCCTCTCCAATGGGTAGGCTGAGACAACCTTGATGGGGTGGCCCTGGAAGTAGTGTCGCAGCTTGCATGAGGCCAACAAGAGTGCGAGCAGGAGTTTCTGAGGCATGGGGTAGCGTGCCCTTGCGTCCCGCAGCACGGTGTTGACGAAGTACACCGGGTGTTCAACGAGGGCTGGCACACTGTCGAGGCCCGGGTCCTGTGGAGATTGGGGCAACTCCTGAGGTGGAGAGGTTCCTGAGACCTGACTGCCTTCAGGAGTTTCTGCTACGTTGTCCTGCCGAGCTTGCTCTTCTGTCGCTAAGGCCTTTGCTGCGCCTTGCACCACTTTAGCTCCGGCTTGGCACAGTGCGCCCTTGCCTTTTCGCTCCTCCCGAACCGCCACCAGCGCTGCGCTGGCGGAGTACGGGGTGGCGGCAAGGTAGAGTACTAGGGGCTCGAGAGGCCGCGGTGCCACCATCACCGGAGGGCTGGTAAGGTATTCCTTGAGGTCTTGGAAGGCTTGATCGGCCTCTGGGGACCACTCGAACGGGCCCTTCTTCTTCATGAGCTTGAAGAAGGGTAGGGCGCACTCTCCCAGCTTGGAGATGAAACGCCCCAGTGCGGTCACCCGCCCTGCTAGCTTCTACATCTCTTTGAGGGTCTGTGGTGGGCTCATGTCCTCGATGGCCTTGATCTTCTCCGGGTTCGCCTCCATCCCTCTGTGGGATACGAGGAATCCCAGCAGCTTGCCAGAGGGGATGCCGAACACGCACTTCTCAGGGTTAAGCCTCAAGTTCACTTGGCCCAGGCTCTCGAAGGTGTCCTCCAAGTCTTGAATCAATGTCCTCGCCTCGCGAGACTTTACCACTATGTCGTCGACGTAGGCCTCTGTGTTTCTCCCGAGCTGCCGCCCCAGGGCGATGTGCGTCAGCCGCTGAAAAGTCACGCCCGCATTGCGCAGCCCGAAGGGCATGCAGGTGTAGCAGTACACCCCACATGGTGTCAGGAAGGCAGTCTTCTCCACATCTTCCACCGCCATCTTGATCTGATGATACCCTGAGAACGCATCCAGGAAGCACAACAGGTCGCACTCGACGGTGGAGTCGACAATCTGGTCGATGCGCGGGAGCGGGAACGGATCTTGGGGGCAGGCTTTATTAAGGTTGGTGAAGTCGACGCACATCCGTTCCTTCCCGCCCTTCTTCGGCACTACGACGGGGTTCGCCAGCCATTCGGGATATCGAACTTCGCGAATGGCACCCGCCGCCTCCAGCTTGCGGGTCTCCTGGACGATGAAGGCCTGCTTCTCAGTGGACTACCGTCTCACTCGCTGCTTCACGGGGCGTATGTTGGGGCATACCCTAAGGTGATGCTGAATCACCTCCCTCGGGACCCCTACCAGCTGATTGGGCTCCCATGCGAATATCTCCTTGTTTGCGCGCAAGAACCTCACCAAGGCCTCCTCTTGACCCGGGTCAAGGCCGGCGCCTATGGTAAAGGTGGCTCCCGAAGACCCGTCCTCATTGACCGGCACCTCTTTTGTTTCCGCCTTGTCTTGGGTGAACAGCTGCTTCTTCTTGGTAGGCGCGGCCTCCTTGGCCTCGGGGGTACCGGCGCCGGCGGGCTGTGCTGCCGTTGAAGGCAAGCCTGAGTGCCGTCATGGCCTCCTTAGTGTCCCCCTTGATGGTGAGGACACCTTTGCTCCCAGGCATCTTCATGAGGTTGTAGGCCGGGTGAGTCACCGCCATGAACTGAGCGAGAGCTGGGTATCCGAGGATGGCGTTGTACGGGAGACCGATGCGGGCAACGTCGAAGTCCACCAGCTCGGTGCGGTAGTTGTCGCGTGTGCCGAAGGTGACGGGGAGGCGGATCTGCCCCAGGGAGTGGGCAGCTCCACCACCAACTCTTGAGAAGGGCTTGCTGAGGCTGAGCCGCTCGAGCGATACGTGAAGAAGGCTGAAGGCTTCCACGGAGAGCAAGTTGAGGCCGGCACCGCCATCGATGAGGGTCTTGGTAACAGCCACGTTGCAGATGGTGGGCGTGCAGAGCATTGGGAGCATGCCCGAGCTGGTGGTGGAGTCAGGGTGGTCTTCTGAGCCGAAAGTGAGGTCGGCCTCTGGCGCAGCCCAACCCAGCGGAGCCCACGGGCACTTGGAGGTTGCCCCGATCTGACGGAGGAACGGCTTGACGTGGCGATCTGAAGGCGGTGCTTGAGAGCCGCCCAGCAGGGCCGCGACTGCGTGGTGCGCCGGCACCGCGTAGCGGGCAGCGAAGAGGTCGAGGAGCTCCCCCCAGGACGCCACCGTGGATCTAGGGTGGTTGAGCAGCCAGGCGCGCGGCTCACCAGCGAGGGCCATGGGGAACCAGTTGGCCATAATCTTGTCGTTGCCTCCGGCCTCGAGGACAGCCTCCTCGTACGCCAGCAGGAACGGCGACGGGTCTGCCGCGCCGTCGTAATGCGGCGGCATCTCTGGCTTGAACTTGGTCGGGCACCGCACCCGCCGTAGGGCGGGGGCCAGGGCTCGGTACCCAGATGCCCCGCTGTCGATGTCGGCCGCAGAGGTGGATGGCGGGGCACCTGCCATGCGGGCGAAGTGCGGCGGCGCGGGGCGTAGGTTGGTGGAGAGGAGCTATGGCGCAGCCCTACCTGGCGCGCCAAATGTCAGATCTGGGGTTCCGGCAAACCCTTAAGGTTCGAACTCTTGGGTGCGCGCGAAGTCTTTCCCTCCTACCGATCTACGCCCTAGCTCTCTAAGATCTTGCGGACAAACTCGATGAACTCGCAACACAAAAAGACACGAGATTTATACTGGTTCGGGCCACCGTTGTGGTGTAACACCCTACTCCAGTGTGTGTGGTGGTGGATTGCCTCTTGGGCTGGTGATGAACAGTACAAGGGGAAGAACAACCTCCTGAGGTTGGGGCGCTCTTGTGCTTGTCGAACTTGTGCGGGTGAGGACTCGATCAGGTCAGATCAAGCTCCCCCTACTGTGGTGGCTAGCTCTACATATATAGGCCTTGGTCCTCTCCCCAAATATTGAGCGGGAAGGGAGCCAACAACGGCGGGCAAATTTGAAGGGGGACAGCTAGTAGAAGCTATCCTGACAAAAGTGGTCTTTGCCTACGAAAGGCTCTGGTGGTGACGCCGTCTTGGGCTCCACGATGACCTCCGTCTTGCCGTCCTTCTGGTCTTGGTCTCGTTGCACCGATATGGAAACCTTTGCCTGATGCCTCGGTACTCCTCGCCTGTGCTGGCCTCCTTAGCACCAAAGAGGAAACAAGGACGCTGTGCACGCGGCGCCCCCCTGGCGCCCGCCTGGTGTCGATCGTCATGGCTTACGTCACGAGAGCCTCGTGAGGTTTGCCCCGCCTTGATATCTCCGCTCCTCGTGAGCCCTCCTAACTAGGCCACTCCTGAGGAGGTCTTGCGTCGTCCGTCTCGCGAGGGTCTTGGATGCCTTGTTGATGAAGATGGGCCGTACGGCCTGCTGGCTTAGCCACGCCGTGGGCCGCAGGCAGGCAAGTCTGGGGACCCCCGTTCCCAGAACACCGACAGAGGACCTAACCAACATGCTAGACTACGCCTCCAAACACATCGATGGCATGGACAACGATGCCGAAGCCGAACCAGGTCAAAACCCGCCTATCACTGGGCGTTGGAAGGCCACTTCTACTTACAATGTATACATGGTGGACATGCCTGAGAAGAAGGACGACGATGGCACTCAAGACCCAGATGAGGATAGGTCTGCGTCTATCGGGCTCGGTCAAGTGGTTATTACCAAACCTAGCTCCGCAGATTGTCAAATGCCTGTCCATCCTTCGCTCTTATACAAAACACTGGACCTAACGCGATCTCTCGCCATCACGGAAGTATCACCTCCGAACTACGCCCAGCTCGAGCTAGGGGCTAAGAGTAGGGAATTTTACGTCCCACCCACCACCCACTTAATAGCCACTGTCGAGGACCTAACCGACATGCTAGACTACGCCTCCGAACACATCGATGGCATGGACGGCGATGCCGAAGCCGAACCAGATCAAAACCCGCCTATCACTGGGCGTTGGACGGCCACTTCTACTTATGATGTATACATGGTGGACACGCCTGAGAAGAAGGATGACGATGGCACTCAAGACCCAGATGAGGATAAGCCCGTCGATGAACCACCAAAACAAAGACGTCAGCGGCGCCACTCATGATCGCGTCGGGCGAGGGAAAGCAATATCGGCACCGGAGATAATGACACTCCAGACAACGCCGAAGACTCCGACCACCCCGTTGAGCTTGCGCTCGAGCAGGATGAGTGGGAGGAGGCACAAGTCAACCACGACGAACTTGCCGATCACAAGGATTCGGAAGATAGTAACTATTTATCGGCCTCCGAAGAGGACATTAGCCTTGGTAACGAAGATTTCATCGTGCCAGAGGAACCCCTTGAACAAGAACGCTTCAAGCAACGGCTAATCGCCACTGCACGAAACCTGAAAAGAAACAACAGCAGATTCAAGCCGAACAGGATACGCTCAACGACAGATGGACTAAGGTCCTGCCGCCGAAGAAGGATATGGCTTTGAGCGCCAAACAAAGAGCTATCCCAAGCACAGGCTACTGGCACAATTCGAAGAGGAGGCCTTGGTGCCCATACCGTCAAAATACAATCATGCCGATCTACCAGACCGACCACCACGTGGATGGGACAAAACGACCAATTATGCCGAATACCAGCCCGCGCCCCCTCGCCGTAGAGGCAACGAGACAATGGCTCCGGGCTATACCTATGACCTGCGTCAGGACCTGACCAATAGAGCCGACTAGACCAGGTCAATCTATGGATCAAGAGGACGCGCTCCAGCACGAGATGATGACAATCAGGCCTGGCACGTCAAACATAACCAAATCCAGGGTCAGCCCCGAACACAGATGTCATCCGAACTCCGTCGTGATGTCGCCCGTTACAGAGGTACCGCGCACCCCATGTGCTTTATCGATGAGGTAATGCAGCACCAGTTTCCGGAAGGGTTTAAACCCGTAAACATCAAGCCATACGATGGAACTACAGATCATGCTGTATGGGTTAAAGATTTTCTTCTCCACATTCACATGGCTCGTGGAGACGATCTCCACGCAACTAAGTACCTCCCTCTAAAGCTAAAAGGACCAGCACGGCACTGGTTGAAGAGCCTCCTAGAGAACTCCATTGGAAGTTGGGAAGACTTAGACAATGCTTTTCGGGACAACTTTCAGGGCACTTATGTCCGGCCACCGGATGCCGATGACTTGAGTCACATAATCCAGCAACCCGGAGAGTCAGCTCGCAAACTTTGGAACCAGTTCTTAATTAAAAAGAACCAAACTATGGACTGTCCGGACGCCGAGGCCTTAGCAGCATTTAAGCACAGCATCCACGACGAATGGCTTGCCCGGCACCTCGGTCAGGAAAAGCCGAAGACCATGGCATCCCTTACTACACTCATGACCTGCTTCTGCGCGGGCGAAGATAGCTGGTTGGCTCGTAGAAGCAACAGTACCAGCGACCCTGGCACTTCTGAGGCCCGCGATGGTAATGGAAGGCCACGACGCAACAAAAACAAGCATCGGAACAACCACGAAGAAACAGAGGATACAACAGTAAACGCCGGATTCAGTGGCTCTAAAACCGGTCAGCGGAAAAAGCCATTCAAAAGTAATAGGGACGGTCCATCCAACTTGGACAAGATACTGGATCGACCCTGCCAGATTCATGGCACCACCGACAAGCCTGCCAACCACACCAACAGAAACTGTTGGGTTTTTAAATAGGCCGATAAATTAAATGCCGAACATAAGGGGAAAGGACCGCCAAGCGAGGATGATGATGAGCCTCGCCCACAGTGCACTGGGGGACAGAAACAGTTTCCCCCCCGAGGTGAAAACAGTGAATATGATCTATGTCACCCACATCCCTAAGAGGGAGCGCAAACGCGCGTTAAGGGACGTCTACGCCGTAGAGCCTATCACCCCAAAATTCAACCCATGGTCGGCTTGTCTGATCACCTTTGATCAGAGGGACCACCCAACCAGTAACCGTCACGGACGTTCGGCGGCCCTGGTACTCGATCCTATCATTGATGGATACCATCTTACTAGAGCCCTTATGCACGGCGGCAGCAGCCTCAACTTCATCTACCCCGATATTATCCGTAAGATGGGTATCTACCCGTCAAGAATCAAGCCTAGCAACACTACCTTTAAAGGAGTGATACCTGGCGTGGAGGCCCGCTGCACGGGCTCCTTAACACTGGAGGTCGTATTCGGCTCTCTGGACAACTTCCGAAGTGAAGATTTGATCTTTGACATCACCCCTTTCCGAAGTGGTTATCACGCACTGCTCAGACGAATGGCTTTTGCCCGCTTTAATGCAGTCCCGCACTATGCTTGTCTGAAGCTTAAAATTCCCGGACCTCGCGGTGTCATCACAGTCAATGGGAACATGGAGCGCTCCCTCCGTACCGAGGAGCACACTGCGGCCCTAGCAGCCGAAATACAGGGCGGCCTCACCAAACTGAACAACTCATCGGTCATCAAGACCCATGACTTTGCTAAGTGGGTCCGATCCGCATTACAATGCGATAGCCCGGTGGAGCCAGAGCAGGAATAGCAGTTTAGCCTCCGCTGACCTCCCCATAATGTTGCGGCATATGCACCTCACGTACATAATTATGCTCTTTAAATACCTTGGGCAGCGCCGGAGGCACACTGTGGAAAAGGTCTATAGTACGGCTTGACCCTATTCAGACCTTAAATATTTTTCCCACAGCAGGTTCGTTAAAAACCTGCCTACCCTACAGTTGTACAAGGGCTCTTTTCTAGGTCCTTCTTTCTTGCAGACGACCATCAACTCCTCCTCTCAAAGGATTTCTCGCCAACGAGAAATGGCGCAGACGTGAGGCAGGGCACCATTGGGATCTTCAAACCACTACTTTTTAGGCCCTGTGTAAACCTTTCCTTTGTGTAAACTTCTGGCATGTAAAATGGCCTCTATATTTATGGCATTATCTGTAATAACACGTCTCGACGTATTAATCAGGGAACAAAGGAAGCAGTTGATAACCACTTCTATTTGGTACTCATTTATTTTATCATCTGTATTTCCTCCCTACTTTAGACCGCCACACGTGCTGTAGTCCGGCCTTAACACCGGGGGCCGTATTCGTCCCTGCACATTTCAAGTCTAAACACCTATAGGGAACTCTTCGGCGTCCCGAATATTGCATTATATGCATCGGCTCTGAATCATGTCTTTGGTCTATAGTTCGGTTGCCTGGCTCCTGTGCTTACCACCTTACGTTCCGCTCGTTCGGTTAAGGTAGTAAAGGGAGAACTACTGCGATTGTATTTCTGGTTCCTCCAGTCAAGTACCTCAGTAGAGAAAGCCGAAAACTGACCGTCATGATAGGCGAGATCTGGTCGGCGATCCGAGGACTTAGTATTACACTACAAATTGTTAGCGATTCACTCCATGTTATACGAGGGGCTGGTCTTCGTCCAGCCGCGTGAAAAAGGCACCACAGTACGAGTAGCCGCACACACACAAGGGGCTAGTGCTTAGCTCCACAGTCAAACTCCTATGGCCAAGTGAAAGTAATAAAGCCGCATAGTCCGATTGCCTGGTTCACCTCGCGGGAACCTCCTTTATGGACCAAGACGTTGGATAAAGCGTGGTCACGTGTTATGTCAAACACCCCTGTAGCATCTACATGGGGGCTGAAGCCGACGACTGGCAACTTTCAGAAATATAATGATAAACGGACGCACGGGAGGAAAAATCGCTTGAAACAAAAGGCACAAGCATAGATATATCACAGCATGAGTTCATCACATAGTTTTTACAACCCGAATACATCTAATCAAATATTACGTCCTAAGAACATTTGCCCTCTACTATTCGGGCCCCTTCTAGGACATCCTCGAAGTACCTCTCTGGCTTCCGTGCGGTCGCCACTTCGGTGGCCTTCATCTTCGCCCATTGCATCTTGACGCGGGCGAAGGCCATCCGGGCACCCTCTATACAGGCCGAACGCTTTATAGCATCAATCCGGGGCCGCACATTGATAAGCCGCTTCACCAAACCGAAGTAGCTTCTAGGAATCGGCTCTGCCGGCCAGAGTTGGATTATTAGATCCTTCATGGCTAGGCCTGCCACCCTATGTAGCTCTGTCAGCTGCTTCAGCTGGCCATTCAGAGGCGTCAGGTGTTCCAGCGTGAGATATTGCGACCAGAACAGCTTCTCGGTCGAGTTCCCCTCCTGGGCTCGGAAGAACTATGCGGCATCGGCGGCACTCCTCGAAAGATCCGCAAACGCGCCTGGAGAACTCCACACTCAGGTGAGCAACGCATACCTATGACCTCCAAAGATACTCTGCAAAAGAAAGTCCTTACCAGCCGCTATCTGCCTTGCCTGGTGGATCTCTTCACGAGCACTCCGGGACTCGATCCGGGCCTCTTTGCCATCATTGAGAGCATTGGCGAGCTCGATTGACTGGTCTAAAGACTTCTGCTCCAAAGTTTCGCACTTGCTGATGGCATCCTTCAGCTCCTGCTCCACTTCGGCCACCCGAGCTTCGTGTTGGCGGTGGGCAGCTTGCTCGGTCTTCAGTTCAGCAGCCACCTTGTCAGCGGCTGCCTTATTCGCCTCCACCTCTTTCTTGGCCTGGGCGAGGGCGCCTTTGAGGGTCTCGACCTCGGCTGCGCCGGCTGTGATTATAATCAAAGTATTCCATGAGTTAATCTCTAAATATGCATATCACTTTTGATATAAAATAAAACTTTCAACATTGCGCATACCTTACGTCTCGTCGAACCGCTTGTTAATGCGGTCGATCTCCTCATGAGCCACATGAATCTTCCGATTGAGTTCGTAAACTTTTGCGGCCTGGGCGGTTGCCGCCAACAGGGAAGCCTCTTACAATAACAGAGCAGCATGTCAACATTCCCGAATACTATGTGGATCCTCTGTCCGGTTTCTTTTCAAAACAGGACAGGGCCTTAGGGGCTACTGGCTATACACAGGTATATTCCTCTATATGAAAAAGTGCTTAGAACATTACGTCGCATACCTCGAAGCCTGTCAGTAGGCTGGTGAAGGCTTCGTTCAGTCCGCTCTTAGCAGACTGAACCTTCTCCACTACATGCAGTGCTCCGCCACGATCGAAGCACACTGTAGTGCTTCCTCCAGAGCATTAGGTGCCTCCGAATTAGTGGAGGCCGCCAATGGAGCCAATGCTCCTCCCCCTCTTTTGAAGGGGTCCTGCTTATCCGATCCCGGAGCCGTGTTGGTCTCCGGACAGGTGTTCGGCTGGAGCCCGGATAGTTGGGGGTCCCCATCATCGGTTGTCATAGGGGTCGCCTCCCCTAGGTCTTCGGTGACCGAGGTATTAACCTCGGGCGCCTTCTCGACACCCTCGTTCGCCTCCCCTCGGCCAGGAGAGGTCCTTCGGGACAACACCTTGTTGTCCTCCATGGTCATAGGCGAGGGGGCTCACGGCGGCGTGTCACTCTCTGCCATTTCGGGTGACAGAGGATTACCCTCCAATAATGGAGTCTGCGAGAGCTCGCGGGGAGGGCTGAAAGGCAAATGACAAAATAACTTATATAATGAAAACAGGTAGACCAAAGATAAATGAGTAAGTTTCTGAATACTTACGATTCGGCCAGGGGCTTCACCCTGGGAGGTCTCTTGGGGACTAGTTCGGATTCTGAGTCCGAACTATCCGGGAGGGTCACCTTCCCTCTCTTGGGCGCCTTGCCCTCTGGTTCTTCGGAGGCCGCCCGCTTCTTCTTCTTCCCCTTGTGAGCGGAGTCGCTTTCCACCTCCTCGTCTTCCTCGTGGGAAGAGAGGGCTTCGGTCTCTCCAGACACTGTGTCCAAAGGACCTTTGTGGCGAGGGCTGCCCTTGGCCTCCTTGCCCTTCTTCTAATTCTTGACCTTCTTCTCCGGCGCCTGATAGGGCACCGGAACCAGCATCTCTGTTAGCTGGGGTGTGTCTGGGTTCTCAGGCAGCGGTGTCGGACAATTGATCCGCTCCGCCTATGCCGTCCAGCCCTGTACGGAAGGCAGGCAATGTAATCTACATTGTATCTGAAATATTGACCGGATGAGTCTTCAGAAAAGTTATGCTTACCGCTGAGGCCGGGTTCTCAATGTCGAGTCCGATGTCCTCGGTCTTCTTCGGCCACATTTTTTGGGCCTTGAAGAGCTGCTTCCATATGTCTTCGTGCGTTGTGCCGAAGAAGCGCTTCAGGGTCCGTGGCTCCTCCGGATTGAACTCCCACATGGGAGAGGCCTGGAGTTGGCAAGGAAGAGTGCGGCGGAAGAGCATCACCTGAATCACGTTTGTGAGACCGGTGTTTTTGCCTATCATGTTGGGGATGCATTTTTGTAGCATGTGCACCTCCACTATGGACCCCAATCAAGGCCCTTGGCGGTCCAGGAGGTGAGCCTCATGGGGGTCCGGATCTGAAGTCAGGCGTGGTAGCCCAGTTGGCGTCGCGGGGCTCGGTGGTGTAGAACCACTCCTGCTGCCACACCTTGACCGTCTCCACAAATGCCCCTTTGGGCCAGACGGCATTAGGGAGCTTGCTTACCATGGCCCCGCCGAAATCCGCATGCTAAACGTCGACCACCTTCGGCTTCAGATTGCCATCGGCCGAAGTGTGGTGGAATGCACAGGAGAGCCTCACACACGACGATGAACGCCGATATGTGGAGGAAGGAATTTCGGGCTAGATCATGGAATTCTAACCCGTAGTAGAACATGAGGCCCTGAACGAAGGGGTGGAGGGGAAACCTAGCCCTCGGAGGAAATGGGGGGTGAACACAACCCTCTCACTAGGCTCCGGAGTAGGGATGACCTGATCTTTGACAGGGAGCCTGTGCGCGATGTCCACCAATAGATAACCCACGCTCCGGAGATCCTTGATGTCCTTCTCAATGATGGAGGAGGCCTCCCACTTGCCCTTGGAACCGGACCCGGCCATGCCTGGGGAGGGTGGCGGTGGTGGGAAAGATCGAAGCTTTGGGCGCTAGACCTTATAGGTTGGAAGACAGGAGCTAGAAGAAGGCGTGGGGAAAAAAGGAGGGATCTTTATCCTCTTATAGACGATGAAAATACCAAACGTCCCCTTATCAAGCCTTAAACCTCGCCCGTTCCCAAAGAGATCGTGCATAAGGATCGATTGGATTACCCAAACCGTATTGATGAGAATCCCGTAATGGGCGAGCACGATCTCCGTTTTGACAAGATGTGCCAATGAAGGCCGAGCCTCGAAACACGAAAAGAAGGGCGTGAAAACGGCTCGAAATGTTAAAGAGCCAAGTGCGACGCTTCACCGAAAAAGTTGTCAGTGAAAGGCACTGTTTTATTGTACATCTTGCCTTCGTGGCTAAGGATTGTGTTGATTATGCACAGCCGGATACAGTTCCTTTATGCAGGAAGTTAACTTAAAGTATTCAGGATAAAGAACCCGCCTTGTAATGTCGAAGATAATCCACGTGCCAAACACATCGTCATCAAAGGCTGGTTTAGGGGCTACTGAGGGAGTCCTGGATTAGGGGGTCCTCGGGTGTCCGGTCTATTCGATATAGGCTGGACTAATGGGCCTTGAAGATAAGGCAGAAGACTATCCACCGTGTCTGGGTAGGACTCCCGTATGCATGGACGGCAAGTTTGGTGTCCGGATATACCCTTTCCTTCCTCTGTAAACCGACTCTGTACAACTCTAGGGCCCTCCCATGTGTATATAAACCGGAGGGTTTAGTCTGTAGAGGCTACCAGAACATTCATAGGCCAGACAGCTACGGTTTAGCCATTACGATCTCGAGGTAGATCAACTCTTGTAACCCCTATACACTTCGAATACAATCAAGCATGACGTAGGGTTTTACCTCCTTTAAGAGGGCCAGAACATGGGTAAACGTTGTGTCCTTATTGTCCGCTGTTACCATCGATCCCTAGACACACACCTTGGGACCCCCTACCCGAGATCTGCCGGTTTTGACACCGACAGGTGCCACATCAGAGTCATGAATTCGTTATTTAAAACTGTACACAACCCCTTCATACATACATGTTTTGGCCAGATGCAGTTGATGGTTGTCCTACATGACAATCGATACTCGCGTGTGACGCTTTCTGTGGGCTAGCGAGGTCGTCGTCCATCACTTTGACGAATAGCCGGCAGAGAGGTGAATTTGACCGGCAAGGTAGAATCTTTTTGTTTGTGTTACCGTGGGAGTATATAGTACGCGTCGAAGAGGTGGGGGGGGACTAGCATATATACTATACGTACGCGTCCGTGAACAAGTACACCTCACTTAGTGTCGGGACTTTTGGGTTTCTGAGGCACGTGCCACATCAAAGTTGTGAAATTGGCTATTCAAACATCACACAACACCTCTTTGGGTCACATGCATGCAGGCGGTAGTTATCCTAGGACACTCACCTGTGACGCTTCCATCTGTGGGCCCACGAGTCCATCATCGATGCATACATCACTTTGACCTACATCGGGAGAGGTTAATTAATTTCACCATCAAGGAGGATTCTTTTTGGGTTGTATTATGGTAGGAGCATATAGTATGCGTCCAATAGGGGGGAGGGGACCATCATATGTAGTACGCTTCATGAACCTCGCTCTGTGTGGGGACTTTACTGTTTTTGAGGCATGTGCCACGTCAAAGTTGTGCATTTTCGGTATTGAACATATGTTTGTCCCACATGCAAAGCGATGGTGGTTTTCCTCTCGCACCCACTTAAGCGGTTATCAGCGATATCGATGCTTTCCATCTGTGGGCCCGCTTGGTCCATCACAACTTTGCCTGACAACGAGAGAGGTTAATTTGACTTAGGAGGGGATTATTTTTTTGTTTCTAATGCAGTATATATAGGTCATGCTCTTGCGATGACATGATACAGTTTGAGCACACACATGCATGTGTACGCATGAATCCCTTCCATCGAGTTGAAGTGGCTAGTACCACGACACGTCATGAACCGATCTCGCTCTGTGTGGGGACTGTACGATTTTCGACACAGGCACCACATCAATGTTGTGAAATGGTATTCAAACATGCATGCACGCATCACCTCCATACATATGTTGTAGTGGTTGTCTTTGAACGGTACACTCCCTCGCGTGGTTATTGGAGACAAGCCTACATATTCATGGGCCTGCATGGACATCCATGATCACCTTGACTGACAACAGGATAGGTTACCATGGCGGATTCTTCCTTTGGTTCATGTTATCGTAGTATAGGTCATGGTGAGATTCAGACCGAATTAAGTTTGAGTGCATACTACGCATGCATGCATGAATCCCCGTCATCGGCTTGAAGTGTGGTGTGACATACATATGCATCGTCAACTAACCCTCACTCAGTGTGGGGATTTCGTGTTTCAAAAGCATGGTGCCACATCAAAGTTGTTCCATTGTGTATTCAAACACACCTCTTCTTACATATGTTTGGGCCACACGTAGGCAGTGGTTGTCTTCGAGGACTAGCTACTTGCGTGATTATTGGCGAGCTAGCCCATCTCTGGGGTCGCATGGACGGACATCACTTTGACCAACAACAAGAGAGAGGTTGTATGACCAAGGTGGATTATTCTTGGTCTGTTTTACGATCCATCTTGGTGAGATGCCTCTCTGGCCCACCGACTAAAAGTGTATGTGTGGGGGGCTGCTACTTCGCACTTTGCTAGGTGAACATCCGTGGGGGGATGCATTCATAGCTTAGGATTCCTTTCTTGCCGACACGAGGGGGGCAAGCAATACCATGCGCTTTGTGAGATAGGTGCCACATCGAAGTTGCATTTGGGATTTGAACATCAAACCACCCTTTTCATACAAATATTTGGTCCACATGCAAGTGTGTTCGTGTTCTGACCCTCTCCCGCGTCATTTTTCGCCAAATTAATGAACATTAGACAAGTCGGATGATGCAACAGACACGGTTCACTCAGACCAACCGTGTGCCATGCCAGTGCCCCTGTCACGCACATCCGCACAGTACATTGGGCTCCACGTGGCTTCCCCTCTAAAATATATCTACTCGTTTGTAGCTTTTTTCTGTTTGATAACACACAGTTATTATGTTTCGACCGTGTGTGATGTTTCTTGTTCCTGCTCCCGCCTGCATCCCTCGAAAATATCTGCTCGCCTTGAGGGTTTTTCTGTTTCATAACACAGGGTTGTTATTTCCGGACCGTGTGCAATGCACCATCATCCAAATATTCAATAGCCCCCGCATTTCACTCCCGCGTTTGACTCCTGCGTAGTAAAATTTTCAGTAGCCACGTCATTTCCTCAAACACACCCCCACCCCCCTCCACACACACACACACACCCTTCCTCGCCCGAAACCCTAGCAAGGTCGCCACCGCTGCCGCCAACTTATCCAACACCGGGTCAAGTCTACCCAAGTGAGCCCGTTTGCTCTTAAAGCTCACAACCTTGGATAAATAGGGGTGACTTGTTGTCGCTCTTCATTAGAAGGCCAACCAGGAAAGGCAATGGTTGCATTGAGCTGTTCCAGTCTGTAACGCAGCAACGGGTTTTCGCTGTCAAGAGCGCTATTCTTGCAGTACAACCAGGTTTTGTTCCATCCCTTCGGATGACTCGCCAGTTTGACTTCTGGAAAAGGGCAGTTCTTCCGCCTCTGAACGGAAACCCCACCAAGCTCTATGCTAGGACCTTCTGCAAACTCGGTCCGGTGTTTGAATAGAAAATTTCCTGAAGATAGGAATAGTTAGCTCCATTTGAAGATAAACCTTGCAAAATACTTGGAATTGGGAAAGAATGGTCATAGAGTTGGGGCCAATATCCCGAGGATGGAGGTTGAAGAAGTTAAGGAAATCCCGGAAGAATTTTGACCCGGGTGGTGAGAAGCCCCTATGAAGGTGATCTGTGAAAACGACCACTTCTCCCTGGTCAGGTTGGGGAGAGATCTCCTCGTCCGGCGCTCGCCAGTTGATCACTCCTTGAGCCGGCAGTAGGCCCTGCCCCACGAGATCATCAAGCACGAGGGTGGAGACTTGAGATTGGACCAAGTTGCATGCCTTATCAGTCTTTAATTTGTCAGTCTTGGCCATGATGATTTGCTCAAGAGTTAAAACTACAAGTAAAATATGAATTGCGGATCATTTTCATGGCGATAAGTCGCCAGGTTGATTATGTAATGAGCCAGTGAAATAATGAGGTTACTATGATTTTGGGGTGAGTCAACATGTTCATTCTATTGCTAAGGAGTCGCCAAGTTACTCAAAATATTGAGCCGGTCGGATAAAGGACAACTATGACTATGAAGTTATGCAAGCTACAACATGCAATGGTGAGCCAATAAATTATAAGGCGACTCATCCTATTTGGAGATTTTGTGATTTTCTACTAGGTGTTGGTAGAAACAAGTTTTTGGTGAAGCAGTTGCAACTACAGATCTACAAAATGGTTCAAAAAGAAAATATTCACTAAACCTAAAGTGTACAATGGAAGCATTGGCTGGTCTATTGACAGAACCTAACAAAGATGTGACTTCTCCAGATGCAAAAATGGCGCTGCTTTCACAAATGGAGTATTTCTATGGATACTTCACTTGAATCTAGATCTAATAGCAGACAATGGTGGTATGAACCGATGAACACTGACAAACGCCGATGAACTAAATGAGAAGGTGGAGTGTTGCAGATCTAAAGAAAAAGGTCTGAACATACCTGGAAGCGGCGTTGACTGGTTGAAGCATTCTTGAGGGCTCCGGCGGTGACCTAGATGGCGTTGAGGTTGCTAGTGGAGGCGGTCGTAGAACTGCGCAGTGTTGCTCTTGTCGTGAGTGGGCTCTGGCGAGAGGAAGAAGAAGATCAGGGGGACGAAGCTGTAAAAGTGAAAATTGAACCCATTTGGGGTATATTTATAAGGCGAAGAGAAGGGGACAAGGCAGGTACGCAAACAGAGGAGGCACAGTAATTTTTCGAGTAAGGGATGCCTCAATTTTTGGTCGTGACAGATATGCACAAAAGATTCGTTGTGATGTCACACTTGGGCTTAGGAAATTCAGGAAGGTGGCGTCATATTTTTAAAAGAGGTAGAAAATGTCAAGTGTGGAAGTATCATAACCCGGAACATATGTCCCGGCCACGATGCGGGTTCAAAGGAGAAGATGACCCGGAATTATTATCAGTCCGAAGATTAACATGGATGAATCCAAGTCAATCTGGGGCTAATGTTGGGGATATAGCCCCACAGTATGACATGCCCATTCGGGGCCGGGTTATACGGTGGCGTCCTGAAGAGTAAAACTTAACATGGGTTGTGGTTATCAAGACCTCGAGGCCCATGGGGCGACTCATAGAGTGGGCCGGCTCATGGCCCAGCACCTGAGGCGGCGGCTCACCGAAGGATGCCGTAGTTCCTTTATTTGGGATGTAAGATAAGTAGGAAACTGATTAGGGTACAAGTCGTATTATGTCCCGGACTCTGTTAAGCCCAAGGCCTTGACCTGTATATAAAGGGGAGCACATGAGGCAGAAAGTTTTAGGTTACAAGCTCTCTGGTACTAGGATAGCCAAGTTGCACCCTTGTAATCGAGATCCTACGCAATAATCAATCAAGTAGGAGTAGGCCTTTACCTCCACTATGAGGGGCCGAACCTGGGTAAACCTTTGTCTCTCGATTTCGATCAACCCCGTTCAAGCTACTACCTCGTAATGATGGCCTCATGACTAAGTTCTTTCACGAGGACATCTGTCATGACAACACCATGACAGGATCATTCACTGTGGCCAGGTCCACCTTGCCGTCAGCCGCAACCGCGGTGAGGTCCTAGGTTTGGGTGGATCCTTCAACCCAACAAGCCCTGAATCCACGCTCTCCTCCGTGCTGCCCCCAGAATGATGTTCTCCTGCTCTAGGTGGGCAACACTGACTTCCCCTGGCGGCACATCCACCAAGGGAGTGAGAACATCGAGTAGAGGACTTGTGTAGGCCTAGTATCCGCCGCCATCGTCTTCTCAGGTGATTTCTCCATTGTAGAAGGTTCCTCATCCAAACCAGAGTCATTCAGGACCAAGCTTTCACCCTTCCTAGAGTTGTTGTTTGCCACTGACCACCTGGTCTTCTTGGCTGAGGGACAGTTGGCGGATGATGGGCTGCGCACCAGTCAAGAAGGAGGAGCGGGAACAGAGGTATAGCACAGCACCAAAATCCTAAACAACTACTTACTCATCCTTGGTGTGCCATTGCCTCTTCAGCGGGCCTCTCTAGAAGGAGGGAACTGAAGGTGTCGGCCGCCCGCTTACCACCGTCCAGCTCGCAGAAGCTCCCTCCTCGCCATCCGGCCTTTCCCTTATAATTTGGGTTGGAGCCCATGCTGGGGTCATAGATCCTTTTGCAGGCGCTTCGGCAACGCTGCCGGCGGCCCGAGGCGGGGCCACCTCCACAACCTCGTCCGCCGAGCCCCCTGGACCATCCGCAAGAAGGGGGTTAAAAATGAATTACCCCTATGGTAGAAGTGGGGGCATGGATCAACTCAAGCAAGATACTTACTCGTTCAAGCCGGCGGTGACCATTCAACGCTGCCGCCGAGCACCCCTGACGTGCTCCGAGTTCACCGTCGGAACGACCCCCTCTTACTATCGATTGGTGGGGGCGCAACCTATGCAGGTAGAGCCAAGGAAGAACCTTCAGCGACATCATCTTCCTCCCCATTAGTTTCCTCCTCCGCCGCCGCCATGGCTTCGCTGGAGCTAGGACCGGTGGGGCTCAACAACTGCAACAATGGATTCAAGCGGTCGACATCGCCCGCACCCTTGGCCATGACCCCCCACCTATCGCACTCTGGGCAGGCCCTCCAGGATGGCCTTGTGCACGCCATCATTGTGTTGTATCCAGGCAGAGGGCGGGAGACTAGGGGTGTCTTTGGAATGGAATAGGTTATTCATGATCCACTTTAATTGCTAGTCCCCATAAGGCAATGCAAGCTGTCATGCATCAAGCCATCAGTGCTATTAGGCCCCATCTCCCTCCTCATGAACGTTGACCAACACAAATGAAGATGGGCCCGGGGCCTATTCTCGGTGCAATAGGAACCGGGGTACCACAAGCCTACGGACCTAGGGCTTGATTGTTCACCCAATACAAGACCATTCCTAGAACAACGCTGCCGAAGTTTTGAAGTCCATATGTTTGAAGCACGTGCCATCCAAAAATAGTGTTGGGCGATTCATGGGCTTCTCGAAAGCATTTCCACAACACAGCCCATCTCCTCATCGGGGACGAGAATATCATTGTCAGAGGCATTAAATGTGGCTCATGCCTTCTCCACTGCAGCCCGTGCCAACATGCTATGAGAGGACGAGTCAGAATCGTCCACGACACATGGGCTCTGCCAAGGCGATGTCATCAATAGTGGCACCCTAAGATTCACTTGCTCCATACACGGCTACAAAAATAGTGCCCCAAGCCACCTGCTCTATTTGAGCGGGGATACAGCTGGTTATCCACAGACCAAAGCGCTGCTCTGGCAACCATCATTCCTGCATAGATAGGTGTGCCACAAGTCACCACCCACGCATGTACTAACTTCTCTACCCTTTCCTTTGTTTACACCAGACCAATGAGAGCCCGTGGGGGAGATAGAGACCCTCGGAGTAGTATAAGTGGTAGAGGGCTACTACCTTTAGGTCGGACCGATTCACAACACAACATATACATTGTAGCCAACTCTCAGAGAAATATCAAATCAGAGCAGGAGTAGGGTATTACACCATGACGGTGGGCCGAACCTAGGTAGTTCTTGTGTGTTCTACTTCATGTTCTTCTTCCACCGGGGATCGATGCCTTAGGAAATTAGACTTGTTCCCGGGCTGAACTCACAAAGGGTTGTAGCAGACAACCCAATACTACTGGGAAAGGGCTAATAGGTGAACATAAGTGAGTGGCCAACACAGTGTATCAACCGCCACAGCTAATTTGGAAATACAGCAGTGGCGGGTGATAATACATGGCCGCCACTGCTACATAGTAAGTTGTGCCGGGCAGAAAAAGGAGCCCGCCATAGGTAAGCCTTTTCAGATTTGGCCGCGTGTTGAAACCTAATAGTGGTGGGCAGGCAAAACCGACTGCCACTTCTCGGTCGGCCAACTATGGTGGGCGGGCCTTCCTTCCCGCCACAGCTGAAATTGCGGTACCCTCCAAAAGGAGTTCATCTTAGCAATGGTAGTTGCTATGGACCGCCCACCACAACTTCTCGATTTTCAGGTGGCAGGCGCTATCCTACAACCATCACTATTAAACACACGTCGCTGGTGGTTCAATTTTCACCCAGAAACCGATTTGCCCCCAAAACTGGCATCCCCCCCCCCCCCCCCCCGCTCGGTCTCCTCCCCCCTCAAATCTTGCCCGAGTCACTGCCACGCCCCTCATTGCCACCATCGCTCTTCGCGTCCATGCCCATGGTCCTCGCCAAAGCTCCTCGCGCCGCCATGGGCATGGCCTCCTCCTCCAACACCAGAGGAGGCAACTCGTTGTCGTTGCTGCCGCCACAGCAGAGCTCTACCCTGATGGATTGGCACCCTGCAGCCTTGTTATCCTCCCCCACCAACATGAGAGACCTTGCGCCGCCTTCGAACGTCAAGACTTGCACCTCTCTGGTATGCATGGTCAGATTTGTATATAGGGTAAACACTAGTACTTCATAAATACATGCAAATGTTTCTTAGTGTTATTTGTCTTTAGGGTAAATAGAAGTACATTTTGATCGATATTTAGCATATACTATATTTGACTAGTGTGTATTAGATCTATTGTAGTATCATTAGTTTATAGTCGCAAGTTATTACATGAGTGCCAATGTTTTCAGGAAATGTCGACTAACTTCCGTTTTGCCCAATTTCTGGCACTCACTATGTCCTCTTGTTAGCAAAGGTCAGGTTGATTTTTTCTTCAATTTTGTGCTTAGGATCACTTCTAGTGTGTTGGCTTATAGTCGCAGGTTATTACCTGAGTGCCAATGTTTTCTCGAAATGTCGATTAACTTTCATTTCACCGAATTTCTGGCACTCACTATGTCCTCTTGTTAGCAAAGGTCATGTTGATTTTTTTTATTTAATTTTTTTGCCTAGCATCCCTTCTAGTGTGTTGGCTTATAGTCGCAGCTTATGACATGAGTGCCAATGCTTTCGCGAAACGACGACTAATTTCCGTTTCGCCGAATTTTTGGCACTCGCTATGTCCTCTTGTTAGCAGTGGTCATGTCAAAATTTAAGCACTAAATTTTCTCGTTTCTATGCTTTATGAATCATAATTGCCACACTAAATTTTAGCAAATGCAACAAATGGATTCCGGAGAAGCATCTTCTATGGACCACTCAGCTCAGCATCGTAAAAAGGGCAGAAAGATAAAGAAGAAATTAGCTAATAGACCTACCTCTAATAAGGCACCAGAAGAAAATGTGGTGAATGTTCATACTATTTCGCGCTTATGGTGAATGTTTACTCCTGGCAAACTGATGTTACTGATACGTCTCCGTCGTATCTATAATTTTTTATTGTTCCATGCCAATATTATACAACTTTCATATACTTTTGGCAACTTTTTATATTATTTTTGGGACTAACATGTTGATCCAGTGCCCAATGTCAGTTCCTGTTTGTTGCATGTTTTATGTTTCGCAGAATATCCATATCAAACGGAATCCAAACGGGATAAAAACGGACGGAGAATATTTTTGGAATATTTGGAGAATTCCGGAAGAAAAATCCACGCGAGACGGTGCCCGAGGGAGGCACGAGGTACGGGGGCGCGCCCCACCCCCCGGGCGAGCCCCTGACCCTCGTGGGCTCCCCGTAAGGCGGTTCATGCCCTTCTTCGGCCGCAAGAAAGATAATTTTTGGTAAAAAAATCACGGCGAAGGTTTCAGTCCAATCGGAGTTACGGATCTCCATATATATACGAAACGGTGAAAGGGCAGCGGAGGAGAACGCAGAAACAGAGAGAGACAGAGAGACAGATCCAATATCGGAGGGGCTCTCGCCCCTCCCACGCCATGGAGACCATGGACCAGAGGGGAAACCCTTCTCCCATCTAGGGAGAAGGTCAAGGAAGAAGAAGAAGGAGGGGGGCTCTCTCCCCCTCGCTTCCGGTGGCGCCGGAGTGCCACCAGGGGCCATCATCATCACCGCGATCTACACCAACACCTCCGCCATCTTCACCAACATCTCCATCACCTTCCCCCCTCTATCTACAGCGGTCCACTCTCCGACAACCCGCTATACCCTCTACTTGAACATGGTGCTTTATGCTTCATATTATTATCCAATGATGTGTTGCCATCCTATGATGTCTGAGTAGATTTTTGTTGTCCTATCGGTGGTTGATGAATTGCTATGATTGATTTAATTTGCTTGTGGTTATGTTGCTGTCCTTTGGTGCCCATCATATGAGGCGCGCGTGGATCACACCATAGGGTTACTTGTATGTTGATAGGACTATGTATTGGAGGGCAAGAGTGACAGAAGCTTCAACCTAGCATAGAAATTGATGCATACGGGATTGAAGGGGGACCAATATAACTTAATGCTATGGTTGGGTTTTACCTTGAACGTTAGTAGTTGCGGATGCTTGCTAATAGTTCCAATCATAAGTGCATAGAATTCCAAGTAAGGGATGACATGCTAGCAGTGGCCTCTCCCACATAATACTTGCTATCGGTCTAGTAAAGTAGTCAATTGCTTAAGGGACAATTTCGCAACTCCTACCACCACTTTTCCACACTCGCTATATTTACTTTATTGTGTCTTTATCTAAACAGCCCCTACTTTTTATTTACGCTCTCTTTATATTCTTGCAAACCTATCCAACAACACCTACAAAGTACTTCTAGTTTCATACTTGTTCTAGGTAAAGCGAACGTCAAGCGTGCGTAGAGTTGTATCGGTGGTCGATAGAACTTGAAGGAATATTTGTTCTACCTTTAGGTCCTCGTTGGGTTCGACACTCTTACTTATCGAAAGAGGCTAAAATTGATCCCCTATACTTGTGGGTTATCAAGACCTTTTTCTGGCGCCGTTGCCAGGGAGCAATAGCGTGGGGTGAATATTCTCGTGTGTGCTTGTTTGCTTTATCACTAAGTAATTTTATTTGCTGTTCTTAGTTGTTCTTTATCTTTAGTTATGGATATGGAACACGAAAAACCAAAAAAAATAGGTGTACTTGCTGCTCATGGAGATGGGGAACCTCCTAAAACCCTCGATGCTCATTATGTGACAGAAATTATGTACTACTTTGATAATCCAGAGAAAACCCCATTCAATTTGGTAATGGCAGTAACGTTGGATCAACATGAATACTTTAGGGATTATCGCTTGACACAAAAAGGGAAACTATTATGGGATCAAATTTATATATTGAAGTGGTATGCTCGGTAAGTATGCTTGAGTTATGATTATACTTGTTGCTCTGGGATGAAGGCTCCACACCTTCCCTTTTCATGCAAATTTAATGATAATTAAACCTTGGCTTCTTATGCTAGAGGTATATATGATTACTATGATGTGGAACAAATAGAAGAATTTGCTGCTTTTAAGGGTGCTTATGAAATTGAATCTTCGTTTGAAAAGTATGAAGCTTTTGATGATGATGTTTATAGGCCTGAAAATTTAGCTATCCTAAAATATTGCTATGATAATTATGAATATAATTCCTATATTGATGCGCTTATTGAGAAAGTCTCCGCTGTCCAAGAAGAGACTAATATTTTGCAGGAACCAATGGAAGAAGAAATTGATGAAACTGTGAGCTCATTGGATGAAAAAGATGATGAGGAGAGCGAAGAACAAAAGGAGGATGAGCGGATTAGCTACCCGTGCCCACCTTCTAATGAGAATAACTCTTCAACTCATGCATTGTTTAATTTCCCTTCGTACTTACCGAAGGATGATTGCTATGATAACTATTATGATCCCGTTGATTCTCTTGAAATATCCCTTTTTGATTATGCTTGCTATGCTTGTGGCCAAGATGCCAATATGAATTATGCTTATGGAGATGAACTTGCTATAGTTCCTTATGTTAAACATGAAATTGTTGCTATTGCACCCACGCATGATAGTCCTATTATCTTTTTGAATTCTCCCAACTACACTATATCGGAGAAGTTTGCCCTTATTAAGGATTATATTGATGGGTTGCCTTTTACCGTTGCACATGATGATTTTGATAGATATAATATGCATGTGCTTGCTGCTCCTACTTGCAATTATTATGAGAGAGGAACTATATATCCACCTCTCTATGTTTCCAACACGATAAAATTGCAAGAAACTGTTTATACTATGCATTGGCCTTTACTGTGTGTGCATGAATTGTTCTTTTATGACATGCCGATGCATAGGAAGAGAGTTAGACTTCGTCATTGCTTGATGTATGTTGCTTTGTGCTCACTACTAAATTACAAATCATTGCTAATTAAAATTGGCTTTGATATAACATGGGATCCGGGTGGATTCACTACTTGAGCACTATATGCCTAGCTTAATGGCTTTAAAGAAAGTGCTGCCAGGGAGACAACCCAGAAGTTTTAGAGAGTCATTTATTTCTGTTGAGTGCTTTTATAAAGCTTAGGAATAAAAAAAATAATGTGCCAAGGTTTGCCTTTAGGATGTTTACAATGCTTGTTCGTTTGTACGGTGCAGGACACAAACTTTGGCTGTAGTGCTAGATTTTACATTTTTTACTGGAACGTCAAATGGTTCTGATTCTTTTTGCACTGTCTTTCTATACAAATTGTTTATTTTTCCGAATTTTGGCAGAAGTTTTCAAGTATCAGAAGTATGGTGAATGTTCAGATTATTACAGACTGTTCTGTTTTAGACAGATTCTATTTTTGATGCATAGTTTGCTTGTTTTGATGAAACTATCAATTTATATCAGTGGATTAAGCCATGAAAAAGTTATGTTACAGTAGACATAATGCAAAAACAAAATATGAATTGGTTTGTAACAGTACTTAGAGTAGTGATTTGCTTTATTATACTAACGGATCTTACCGAGTTTTCTATTGAAGTTTTGTGTAGATGAAGTGTTCGATGGTCGAGAAGATCTCAATGTGAGAAGAAGGAAGAGAGGCAAGAGCTCAAGCTTGGGGATGCCTGAGGCACCCCAAGTAAATATTCAAGGAGACTCAAGCGTCTAAGCTTGGGGATGCCCCGGAAGGCATCCCCCCTTTCTTCAACAAGTATCAGTATGTTTTCGGATTCGTTTCGTTCATGCGATATGTGCAATCTTGGAGCGTCTTTTGCTTTAGTTTTCATTTTTCTTTTATGCACCATGCTGGTATGAGATAGTCCTTTGTTGATTTTTAGAATGCTCTTTGCACTTCACTTATATCTTTTGAGTATGGCTTTATAGAATGCTTCATGTGCTTCACTTATATCATTTGAAGATTGGATTGCCTGTTTCTCTTCACTTAGACAACCGCCATTTCTAGAATGCTCTTTTGCTTCACTTATATTTGTTAGAGCGTGGGCACATCTTTTGTAGAAAGAATTAAACTCTATTGCTTCACTTATATCTATTTAGAGAGATGACAGGAACTGGTCATTCACATGGTTAGTCATAAAATCTTACATAAAACTTGTAGATCACTGAATATGATATGTTTGATTCCTTGCAATAGTTTTGCGATATAAAGGTGGTGATATTAGAGTCGTGCTAGTTGAGTAATTGTGAAATTGAGAAGTACTTGTGTTGAGGTTTGGAAGTCCCGTAGCATGCACATATGGTGAACCGTTATGTAACGAAGTCGGAGCATGAGGTGTTCTTTCATTGTCCTCCTTATGAGTGGCGGTCGGGGACGAGCGATGGTCTTTTCCTACCAATCTATCCCCCTAGGGGAATGCGTAGTAGTACTTTGCTTCGAGGGCTAATAAACTTTTGCAATAAGTATATGAGTTCTTTATGACTAATGTGAGTCCATGGATTATACGCACTCTCACCCTTCCATCATTGCTAGCCTCTTCGGTACCGTGCATTGCCCTTTCTCACCTTGAGAGTTGGTGCAAACTTCGCCGGTGCATCCAAACCCCGTGATATGATACGCTCTGTCACACATAAGCCTCATTATATTTTCCTCAAAACAGCCACCATACCTACCTATCATGGCATTTCCATAGCCATTCCGAGATATATTGCCATGCAACCTCCATCATCATCATATACATGACTTGAGCATTTATTGTCATATTGCTTTGCATGATCGTAAGATAGCTAGAATGATGTTTTCATGGCTTGTCTGTTTTTTGATGTCATTGCTACACTAGATCATTGCACATCCCGGTACACCGCTGGAGGCATTCATATAGAGTCATATCTTTGTTCTAGTATCGAGCTGTAATATTGAGTTGTAAGTAAATAAAAGTGTGATGAACATCATTATTAGAGCATTGCTCCAGTGAGGAAAGGATGATGGAGACTATGATTCCCCCACAAGTCGGGATGAGACTCCGGACTTTACAAAAAAATAAAAGAGGCCAAAGAAGCCCAAATAAAAAAAAGAGGCCAAAGAAGCCCACCAAAAAAAGGGCAAAAAAGAGAGAAAAAGAGAGAAGGGGCAATGTTACTATCCTTTTACCACACTTGTGCTTCAAAGTAGCACCATGTTCTTCATATAGAGAGTCTCTTGAGTTATCACTTTCATACACTAGTGAGAATTTTCATTATAGAACTTGGCTTGTATATTCCGATGACGGGCTTCCTCAAATGCCCGAGGTCTTCATGAGCAAGCAAGTTGGATGTACACCCACTTAGTTTCCAGTTTGAGCTTTCATACACTTATAGCTCTTAGTGCATCCGTTGCATGGCAATCCCTACTCCTCACATTGACATCAATTGATGGGCATCTCCATAGCCCGTTGATTAGCCGCGTCGATGTGAGACTTTCTCCACATAACCCCCATCATCATATGCTATTCCACCCATAGTGCTATGTCCATGGCTTGCACTCATGTATTGCATGAGGGTTGAAAAGGCTGAAGCGCGTTAAAAAGTATGAACCAATTGCTCAGCTTGTCATCGGGGTTGTGCATGATTTGAATGCTTTGTGTGGTGAAGATGGAGCATAGCCAGGCTATATGATTTTGTAGGGAGGAGCTTTCTTTGGCTATGTTATTTCGATAAGACATAATTGCTTGGTTGGTATGCTTGAAGTATTATTCTTTTTATGTCAAATGATAGATTATTGCTTTGAATCACTCGTGTCTTAATATTCATGCCATGATTAGATACATGATCAAGATTATGCTAGGTAGCATTCCACATCAAAAATTATCTTTTTTATCATTTACCTACTCGAGGACGAGCAGGAATTAAGCTTGGGGATGCTGATACTTCTCCGTCGTATCTATAATTTTTGATTGTTCCATGCCAATATTATACAACTTTCATATACTTTTGGCAACTTTTTATATTATTTTTGGGACTAACATATTGATCCAGTGCCCAGTGCCAGTTCATGTTTGTTGCATGTTTTATGTTTCGCAGAATATCCATATCAAACGGAATCCAAACGGGATAAAAACGGACGGAGAATATTTTTGGAATATTTGGAGAATTCCGGAAGAAAAATCCATGCGAGACGGTGCCCGAGGGAGGCACGAGGTAGGGGGCGCGCCCCACCCCCCTGGCCGCGCCCCTGACCCTCGTGGGCTCCCCGTAAGGCGGTTGATGCCCTTCTCCGGCCGCAAGAAAGCTAATTTTTGGTATAAAAAAATCACGGCGAAGGTTTCAGTCCAACCAGAGTTATGGATCTCCATATATATATACGAAACGGTGAAAGGGCAGCGGAGGAGAACGCAGAAACAGAGAGAGACAGAGAGACAGATCCAATCTCGGAGGGGCTCTCGCCCCTCCCACGCCATGGAGACCATGGACCAGAGGGGAAACCCTTCTCCCATCTAGGGAGAAGGTCAAGGAAGAAGAAGAAGGAGGGGCGCTCTCTCCCCCTCGCTTCCGGTGGCGCCGGAGTGCCACCGGGGCCCATCATCATCACTGCGATCTACACCAACACCTCCGCCATCTTCACCAACATATCCATCACTTTCCCCCCTCTATCTACAGCGGTCCACTGTAACGCCCACGATGCGGCTATATCTCCCACGTGTCGAGGCACGACTTAGAGGCATAACCGCATTGTGGTTTTGTCGCAAGAAGGGTCATCTTCACACAATCCCATGTAATGAACAAGAATGGGATAAAGAGTTGGCTTACAATCGCCACTTCACACAATACATAAATAATCATACATCATTCAAGATACACACATAGGTCCGACTACGGAACACAAAAGAAAAGAAGACAACCCAACTGCTAGATCCCTGATCGTCCCAACTGGGCTCCACTACTGATCAACAAAAATAGAATACACCGGTTGAATTAAATGGCTTGAATGAGGTAACAACCTCGAAATAGTTAGAATTGATGCGGAGTGGAAACACGAATCTTCAGAGATATCTTCAGCACTCCGGAACAATTGAATAGCGAGAAGTGGAAGATTAAGAGGTGCACCGGTACGAGAAAAACATTTGAAAGGAGGAAAAGATATGATCGACAAAGCTTGAATTTAATCCACCGGAGAAGAATACAAGAATGAAGAATAAAGAACTTGAAGTTTTGTGAGCATCTTCATGGAAAATCACCGGATAAGAACATTGATTGAAACGAATGAAGGGGCTTCACAAGAATAAAATGGATACTTGGTTAAGACATATGAGTCCTTGAAGAAAGAGGGTGGGAGGGCGGGAAAAACAAAGTCACCTTGGGACGGATGAAACAAACACCGTTGAGAAAACGCTTAGAATTGATCTTGCGGATGGGGAGAATGATGGGATCATCTTGAAGAGAAACACGCCGGTTGGAAGGAATTAACATGACGACCTTGATGATCAAGAAGGATTATCATCCACATAGAAATATGAGAACACCACTTAGAATAAGGTATGGAATCAACACTTGTCATTGAAGCAACTCGAATACCACAAATAAAACAAAACAAGGGATTTGGCTTGCAGAATAAGCCGGAACAAACATATGATAGAGATTTCGTCCGAAGTTTTCGTGGTGGGGCCCACACGGGCTCAATCGTACAGCACCATCATGTACAAGGCTGTGCACATGACATACGAAGCGTCCCCGAGTCGGCATAGCCAAGGACTCTTTAAGACACTACGAGACCACTATAGAACCAACCGTGGAAAGGCGGACCACTAGACGTCGAACCCCAATCTCATATCATGCATCTGTCGGAAAGATATCCTAAGAGCTACTTGAATTCCCACTTATAAACTCCTGAAACTTTCTGGTTATGCAATCTGGTGTTGGGGATACAGGGGACACAAAATATATCACCCAAACTAACAATGCCTAGATCCAGCTGTATCCATCCGTCAACTCATAACCAAGAAACCTTCGGAAATCGTTTACCTCAACCTTCGAAAAACATCCGTTATACGAGTTATGGCAATACTCCCGAACTCCCGCCCCAGTACTGGGTGGCGTCGAGGTGATCTCACCAACAACTGCATAAAAGAGATTTTGATGTCGGCGAAACTCAGGTATTCCAGAACTGCAACGATAAAATTGTGACGACAACACCTCGGAGCTCAACTCCCCGGGACACTGCCACAACCCCTAAATGACAGGAGGCACCAAGAACAATGTTCTCGTCACAAATCCATCGGAACGATTCCAAGATACCTGCGTGATCCTAAAAAAAATTTAGTGAAATTTGAGGAAAGAATAGTCAAAACTTCTACGTCAGGAGACCTCACCAGAGCGACGAAGGAACTGAGGAGTAAAAAGAATCCTACTCTCCGATATATATAATCCTAAGACTCAAAACATTTTTATTCTAGACTCAACAACGCCAGCGATTCGATCAAGCAGGGGGCTCCTAAGTCGGGGATGGCTCTGATACCAACTTGTAACGCCCACGATGCGGCTATATCTCCCACGTGTCGAGGCACGACTTAGAGGCATAACCGCATTGTGGTTTTGTCGCAAGAAGGGTCATCTTCACACAATCCCATGTAATGAACAAGAATGGGATAAAGAGTTGGCTTACAATCGCCACTTCACACAATACATAAATAATCATACATCATTCAAGATACACACATAGGTCCGACTACGGAACCCAAAAGAAAAGAAGACAACCCAACTGCTAGATCCCTGATCGTCCCAACTGGGCTCCACTACTGATCAACAAGAAAAGAAACAACACAATGGACAAGATCTTCATCGAGCTCCCACTTGAGCTCAGTAGCGTCACCTGCACTGGTCTCATCGGCACCTGCAACTGTTTGGAAGTACCTGTGAGTCACGAGGACTCAGCAATCTCACACCCGCGAGATCAAGACTATTTAAGCTTATAGGAAAGGATGGTGTAGTGAGGTGGAGCTGCAGCAAGCACTAAGCATATATGGTGGCTAAACATACGCAAATAAGAGCGAGAAGAGAAGCAACGGATCGGTCGTGAAGCTAGCAATGATCAAGAAGTGATCCTGAACTCCTACTTACGTCAAACATAAGCCAGAAACCGTGTTCACTTCCCGGACTCCGCCGAGAAGAGACCATCACGGCTACACACGCGGTTGATGCGTTTTAAATAAGGTCAAGTGTCAAGTTCTCTACAACCGGATATTAACAAATTCCCATCTGCCACATAACCGCGGGCACGGCTCTCGAAAGATAATACCCTACAGGGGTGTCCCAACTTAGCCCATTATAAGCTCTCATGGTCAACGAAGGATATTCCTTCTCCCGGAACGACCCGATCAGTCTTGGAATCCCGGTTTACAAGACATTCCGACAATGGTAAAATAAGACCAGCAAAGCCGCCCGGTGTGCCGACAAATCCCGATAGGAGCTGCACATATCTCGTTCTCAGGGCAACACCGGATGAGACATCCTACGAGTAAAACCAGACCTCGAGTTTCCACGAGGGGGCCCCGCAGTCTACTCAGTTCGGACCAACACTCGAAGGAGCACTGGCCCGGGGGGGTTAAAATAAGATGACCCTTGAGTCTGCAGAACCCAAGGGAAAAGGGGATAGGTGGTAGCAAATGGTAAAACCAAGGTTGGGCCTTGCTGGAGGAGTTTTATCCAAAGCGAACTGTCAAGGGGGTCCCATAAATCACCCAACCGCGTAAGGAACGCAAAATCAAGGAACATAACACCGGTATGACGGAAACTAGGGCGGCAAGAGTGGAACAAAACACCAGGCATAAGGCCGAGCCTTCCACCCTTTAACAAGATATATAGATGCATTAATTAAATAAGAGATATTGTGATATCCCAACATATCCATGTTCCGACATGGAACAAACTTCAACTTCACCTGCAACTAGCAACGCTATAAGAGGGGCTGAGCAAAAGCGGTAACATAACCACACAACGGTTTGCTAGGAAGGGATGGTTAGGGCTGACATGGCTAAAATGGGAGACATGATATAGCAAGTGATAGGTAGCGAGCATGGCAATAGAGCGATCAACTAGCATAGCAAAGATAGAAGTGATTTCGAGGGGTGGTCATCTTGCCTGAAATCCCGCAAAGAAGAAGAACGAGTCCATGAAGAAGACAAACGGACGTAGACGAAGGAATCCTCACAACTCCGGAACGAAACCGAAGGTAACGAGAGAAGCAAACCGGAAAGAAACAAACAACATAGTAAACAACCACCACATACACATGGCATGATGCAAAAACAAATATGATGCATGTCCGGTTTAATGAGGCATGGCATGGCAAAGTGCAACAAATAATACTACAAGTTAAGTGGAGCTCAATATGCAACGAGTTGCATATTGAAGAAACACCACATTTAATTATTTAGTTCTCTCTCGTTTATGGACCCAACAATATTAAATGTTATTAACCATGGCAAGAGGTGAAGCATAAGGAAACTACCTATTTAAGCAAGTTAAATGAGGCCGGAAACAAACAACAACAATTCCGGAAAATCCTCATGTCATTTAGCAATTTAATACAAACACAGTTTTAGACATTTTAAATGTTGTTATCATGATGCGAATGACATATGCAAGGTAAATGCAATTTTATAAAACGTGGACACGAGCATGTTATGAAGCATTTGTTACCGTGGTGGAACGAAAAAGGGTGCCACGGCAACGAAACCGAAAATGGTGCCACGGCAACATATCGGTTCCGGTAGCTCACGGAGATACCGGCGCAAGGAGAATTGTGCGGATGTGTGAAACACGCAAGAGAATGGTGGGGTGCTCCCGGATTCCGGGCTCCCACGCTACGATGGCATGGCAACGAGGAGGAACATGGAATGACAACTCGGAAACGGTGCAACCACGAGCATCTCATACAACACACATGCATTCGTTCACGGGCGTCGTCTTGGGGTTATACCTTTGAAGCGTGCGTTTCGGAACGGATCAAGTTCGGTACGAGGTAGAGGAAGTAGTCGTTCTCGCGACGGTAGTGGAAGTAGCGGTACACGCGGAGGTAGTCGAACTTGACGGTTCTGTTACACGGGTCTTCGGCGACGGTAGTGGAAGTAGTGGCACACGTTCGTTTTCGGAGAGGTACTTGACGAATCCAAGTCTTCGGGGAGACGGTAGTTGTACACGGGTCGTATAGGAACTTGACGAAACCCAAGGCTACGGTTGCGGTACATGTCATCGGTATTCGAGCATTGACGATCCGGAGAGGGTACTTGGCGAACAACGGTCGTCGTGGTACTTGTGTCTTGTGGAACTTGGCGATCCGGAGAGGCAGCAAAACATAGTCGACCTTGTCGTTTCAGTGTTTTAGTCTTGCCAGTGGTGTACTTGTCGAATTCCACGCTCGATGACTGTTGGACTTGGCGTCAACAGCAACAGGGCGCGATGCAGGAACTTGGCGCGATGCAGGGGCGACGGCCGCAGGACTTGGCGCGTGGAGGAGGCTTGTTCCGAGCGGGACTGGCCTGTCCTAGCGGGCTGCTCGCCGGCGAGGTAGATGCGGACGATGCGGCCGTCCGGGCGAAGAGACGAGCACGGGGTTGGGCGCTGCTGCGGAGAGCTCGTCTCCCGTGCGGCTTTGGCGTGAGGGAGTCAGGAGGTCGAGGAGGCAGGGGCGCGACGGGGTGGCCTGAAGGTCGAGGTCGCCGGCGGGTTCACTGGCACGGCGCGAGGAGGACTCGGGAGGCCCTCTCCATGGGTGCTCGGGCGAAGGAGCTCTGGTGGGGCAGCGCGATGCAGGCGGGGAGAGGTGGCCGCGGCAGGGTCAGGAGAAGCCAGCGTGGTCGCGCTCGCCATCGGCAGAGGACGGCGCGCGGGGCTCTGCTCCTCTCTGTGTGTGGCGGCGAGGGTGACCGGGAGCAGGGCTTCGGGCGCCATGGGAGGCAAGGTGTGGGCGCAGGAGGAAGGATGAGTGAGGGGAACGAGAGGAGGGAGACGGGGATCGGGCGCAATGGGAGATGGGGTCGGGCACTGGCGGCGGAGGAGGGACGAGAGGGAGAGATCGAGAGGAGGGAAGATGGGCTAGGGTTAGGTGGGGCGCCGACTGGGCCTAGGCCTGGGAGGCTTGGCTGGGCTGCGGAGAAGGATGGGCCGGCCTGGGCCGACTGCTGAAGAAGGCCGTGTTGCGGCTAATAGGAGGCCCAAGTGGCCGGCTGGGGGGGTCTCTCCCTTATTTCTTTGGCAGAAAATAAATAGAGAAAAGGAAAAGAAAGAGAGGGTTAGAGAAGGAATTTGCGCATGCGGACAATTTTCCCAGAATCACAAAAATGCGCTTGATCCAGGAAAAATAGAAGTGGCCTGATTGGACGATATAAATTCAAATGCATTTGAATTTAATTCAAATGATTTGAAGGAAGTGAGGGTTGGGAAGGTCCAAAAATGTTCGGATTTTTGGTGGAGCTCCGGAATAAGATGAAAAAAATATAATGCGAGGTTGGAGACCGAGAATTAAGATAACAAAGGCATTGGGATATTTGCAAGTGTGTTCCGGTTAATTCCCAAACTAATGGAATATTTATGGTAGCTCCATAAATATTAGGAGGATATGTTATAAAGAGAAATCACCATGTGAACTCCTCGATTTAAATGAATCAAAGATCCATGCAATTTATTTAGGTGGGTTTTTATGCAAAGATAAATGACATGATGGCATGATGACATGATGCAATGCAAAAATAAAAGAGCAAGCACCAGAAAGAACACACGGTGATCACGAGAATAAGGAAGTCTTCTGAAGCGTCGGTCTCGGGGCGTTACAACACTCCACCACTATAAGAGGATCTCGTCCCGAGATCTAGGATGGCACCGGAGAAAAGCGGGAGAGGAAGAGGTAAAACAAATTGCTTCTCCGACAATTGAATGAAACCAAAGGACCTGAGAGGTCGCAAAGCTTGAAGAAATGACACGACGGAGGTGAACAAAATTTACAACATTCCGTTCAGCAAGGGGAACAAGGACCATTGTGAGAGCCTTTGTAGGTTGAAGGACATGAAACAAGTGCTTAACGGATCAAAAGGAGTATGAAAGCACACCGGTAGAAAAGAGAAACAAGGAACACCATGTGAACCTTGAGGTTAATTGACACGATAGATATTTAAACCACTCCGGTTAAAACAAGATAGAGAAGGAATAAGAATGATATAATTTGAGCAGCACTCCGACTGTAAATGGAAGGAATTGAACATGAATTTGACAAGATGAGAGGATACTCGATGAGTTTAACAACACACTGCCTACGGAACTAAAGAAAGAATGGCACAAGGGGTAAGAAAGATTTCAGACAGCACTCCGGTTGAGGAAGGAGATAAAACTTGCCAGAATGGGAAGAACTTGAAAAGAGGGCACGACACTCCGGTTGGAAATGGATAGGCACGAAAAGAACACGGTCCTCACAAACCGAGAAGATGAGTGAAGACAGCAACATCACAATGCCTCCGAAAGAAAAATAGAAGATAGATCATTGGAATAAAGAATGGAGAAGAAAATGACAACTTCCGCCACAAATGAGCTTGGAAAGCATCCTTCCAAGAAGGTTAGAACGGAGTTGTTGGAAAACCAACAACGAGAAGAACAAGCTTGTAGTGGGCTTATGGAAAACTTCTCAAAATTATGAGGTGACAACCCGCCACTAACGGAAACAAATGATTGGATTGATATCAACAAGGAGATGAAAACTTCTACACCAAGACGAGAAGGAGAAAATTTGGATCATTGATAACCACCACCAATAGCTACATTCCTTAGGGAAGGCTTTAGGTGAATTATAACCCAATATAACTCCAACAAAAAGATTGATTGGTTGAAAGGATCTCTTGAACGAAACAGAACATGATGGAATTTAAATATGTCACCCTTGAAGACTTGTGAATCATGAAACGCGAAGGGAAATTATCAAGAATGACATAACACCACCTCAAAAGATAAGGTAGAAAGAATTGCACTTCGGAATGCAAGAAGAAGAATACTTGAACTCCTCAAAACAAGACATGTGTTGAACACCATGTTTATTTTAGAGTATAGCTTGGCGGATCATAACTTCAAGAGATATCTTGAAGAACAATTGAAAAATGAAAGGAATCCTTGACGAACCACCATGTAGAGCCTCCATGAAGAACTCCGGTAATATAAGAATGATCAAACGAAATGGAAACTTAAAAGAACTCCGGGAGAAGCCTTGCAATGATTAGATGGAGCTTTGAAATGATATAATTGAAATAACTTGGAGCTCCAGAAAGAAAAGATGAACAACTTGGAGCCGAAAATTTGATATCATGAACGAACTCCGGAAGAAGGAATTAAACACTTGGATGAGACAAGAATAAGAATTACGTTATGCGTATCCTTCACCAATTTAAATTGATGACAAGCAACGGATTTTGCATACTACTTATTCTCGTAGAAAGGATTAAGATAGATATAGCGCAAACTTGAGAAAAGTCTTCAACGAACCAACGGTAGGATTGAAACAACGAATAAATTGATATGATAACGAAGGAAGAGAAAATCTTGAACGAACCACCGCGAGAATTGAAAACTATTGAAGAAAAGAGGACGAAACACCGTGAGAATTAAAGAACGCGCGAAAATACGCGAGGGAATTTGATACACGAGAACGAAGAGATCACGAGCTGATTAGAGAATAGTTGAACGATGCACCGGAAGAATTGAAAATGAACGAAGAGGCATCAATTTAGAATAATTGGAGAACGAGGCTGAAAACTTAGAACGAAGAAATCTTCTGAAATGATGGCCTTCAGAGAATCAAACTGAAAAGACTCATGAAAAGCTCCGGATGGGTATGAAAAGAATTCTCACAATCGAAAACAATTATGAGAGGATGGCATAAGCTAGAACTATGAATGTTCAAGAGAACGGATCAAGATTTAGGAGAAATTCTTCTTCGGTCTTCGAATGTGGAGAGTGATGATGAGAAACACCACCATGAATTATTGAGATACTCCGGGATGAAAAATTAGAAAGGTTGAACCAACGATGAAAAGAATTTGAAAGATCTTGGAGAAAAACATTTGACTGATGATAATTCATTCTTACGTCAAACTTCGAAAAGAATTTAGGAATAGCTCCGAAAGAATTAGATGAGTCAGGTAAGATCCTGGAAAAAGACCTGTGGGTTAGGGCCCACTCACGAGAAACACCGTTGAAATGATTGCTTGAAAAATAGAATACACCGGTTGAATTAAATGGCTTGAATGAGGTAACAACCTCGAAATAGTTAGAATTGATGCGGAGTGGAAACACGAATCTTCAGAGATATCTTCAGCACTCCGGAACAATTGAATAGCGAGAAGTGGAAGATTAAGAGGTGCACCGGTACGAGAAAAACATTTGAAAGGAGGAAAAGATATGATCGACAAAGCTTGAATTTAATCCACCGGAGAAGAATACAAGAATGAAGAATAAAGAACTTGAAGTTTCGTGAGCATCTTCATGGAAAATCACCGGATAAGAACATTGATTGAAACGAATGAAGGGGCTTCACAAGAATAAAATGGATACTTGGTTAAGACATCTGAGTCCTTGAAGAAAGAGGGTGGGAGGGCGGGAAAAACAAAGTCACCTTGGGACGGATGAAACAAACACCGTTGAGAAAACGCTTAGAATTGATCTTGCGGATGGGGAGAATGATGGGATCATCTTGAAGAGAAACACGCCGGTTGGAAGGAATTAACATGACGACCTCGATGATCAAGAAGGATTATCATCCACATAGAAATATGAGAACACCACTTAGAATAAGGTATGGAATCAACACTTGTCATTGAAGCAACTCGAATACCACAAATAAAACAAAACAAGGGATTTGGCTTGCAGAATAAGCCGGAACAAACATATGATAGAGATTTCGTCCGAAGTTTTCGTGGTGGGGCCCACACGGGCTCAATCGTACAGCACCATCATGTACAAGGCTGTGCACATGACATACGAAGCGTCCCCGAGTCGGCATAGCCAAGGACTCTTTAAGACACTACGAGACCACTATAGAACCAACCGTGGAAAGGCGGACCACTAGACGTCGAACCCCAATCTCATATCATGCATCTGTCGGAAAGATATCCTAAGAGCTACTTGAATTCCCACTTATAAACTCCTGAAACTTTCTGGTTATGCAATCTGGTGTTGGGGATACAGGGGACACAAAATATATCACCCAAACTAACAATGCCTAGATCCAGCTGTATCCATCCGTCAACTCATAACCAAGAAACCTTCGGAAATCGTTTACCTCAACCTTCGAAAAACATCCGTTATACGAGTTATGGCAATACTCCCGAACTCCCGCCCCAGTACTGGGTGGCGTCGAGGTGATCTCACCAACAACTGCATAAAAGAGATTTTGATGTCGGCGAAACTCAGGTATTCCAGAACTGCAACGATAAAATTGTGACGACAACACCTCGGAGCTCAACTCCCCGGGACACTGCCACAACCCCTAAATGACAGGAGGCACCAAGAACAATGTTCTCGTCACAAATCCATCGGAACGATTCCAAGATACCTGCGTGATCCTAAAAAAATTTTAGTGAAATTTGAGGAAAGAATAGTCAAAACTTCTACGTCAGGAGACCTCACCAGAGCGACGAAGGAACTGAGGAGTAAAAAGAATCCTACTCTCCGATATATATAATCCTAAGACTCAAAACATTTTTATTCTAGACTCAACAACGCCAGCGATTCGATCAAGCAGGGGGCTCCTAAGTCGGGGATGGCTCTGATACCAACTTGTAACGCCCACGATGCGGCTATATCTCCCACGTGTCGAGGCACGACTTAGAGGCATAACCGCATTGTGGTTTTGTCGCAAGAAGGGTCATCTTCACACAATCCCATGTAATGAACAAGAATGGGATAAAGAGTTGGCTTACAATCGCCACTTCACACAATACATAAATAATCATACATCATTCAAGATACACACATAGGTCCGACTACGGAACCCAAAAGAAAAGAAGACAACCCAACTGCTAGATCCCTGATCGTCCCAACTGGGCTCCACTACTGATCAACAAGAAAAGAAACAACACAACGGACAAGATCTTCATCGAGCTCCCACTTGAGCTCAGTAGCGTCACCTGCACTGGTCTCATCGGCACCTGCAACTGTTTGGAAGTACCTGTGAGTCATGAGGACTCAGCAATCTCACACCCGCGAGATCAAGACTATTTAAGCTTATAGGAAAGGATGGTGTAGTGAGGTGGAGCTGCAGCAAGCACTAAGCATATATGGTGGCTAAACATACGCAAATAAGAGCGAGAAGAGAAGCAACGGATCGGTCGTGAAGCTAGCAATGATCAAGAAGTGATCCTGAACTCCTACTTACGTCAAACATAAGCCAGAAACCGTGTTCACTTCCCGGACTCCGCCGAGAAGAGACCATCATGGCTACACACGCGGTTGATGCGTTTTAAATAAGGTCAAGTGTCAAGTTCTCTACAACCGGATATTAACAAATTCCCATCTGCCACATAACCGCGGGCACGGCTCTCGAAAGATAATACCCTGCAGGGGTGTCCCAACTTAGCCCATTATAAGCTCTCATGGTCAACGAAGGATATTCCTTCTCCCGGAACGACCCGATCAGTCTTGGAATCCCGGTTTACAAGACATTCCGACAATGGTAAAATAAGACCAGCAAAGCCGCCCGGTGTGCTGACAAATCCCGATAGGAGCTGCACATATCTCGTTCTCAGGGCAACACCGGATGAGACATCCTACGAGTAAAACCAGACCTCGAGTTTCCACGAGGGGGCCCCGCAGTCTACTCAGTTCGGACCAACACTCGAAGGAGCACTGGCCCGGGGGGGTTAAAATAAGATGACCCTTGAGTCTGCAGAACCCAAGGGAAAAGGGGATAGGTGGTAGCAAATGGTAAAACCAAGGTTGGGCCTTGCTGGAGGAGTTTTATCCAAAGCGAACTGTCAAGGGGGTCCCATAAATCACCCAACCGCGTAAGGAACGCAAAATCAAGGAACATAACACCGGTATGACGGAAACTAGGGCGGCAAGAGTGGAACAAAACACCAGGCATAAGGCCGAGCCTTCCACCCTTTAACAAGATATATAGATGCATTAATTAAATAAGAGATATTGTGATATCCCAACATATCCATGTTCCGACATGGAACAAACTTCAACTTCACCTGCAACTAGCAACGCTATAAGAGGGGCTGAGCAAAAGCGGTAACATAACCAAACAACGGTTTGCTAGGAAGGGATGGTTAGGGCTGACATGGCTAAAATGGGAGACATGATATAGCAAGTGATAGGTAGCGAGCATGGCAATAGAGCGATCAACTAGCATAGCAAAGATAGAAGTGATTTCGAGGGGTGGTCATCTTGCCTGAAATCCCGCAAAGAAGAAGAACGAGTCCATGAAGAATACAAACGGACGTAGACGAAGGAATCCTCACAACTCCGGAACGAAACCGAAGGTAACGAGAGAAGCAAACCGGAAAGAAACAAACAACATAGTAAACAACCACCACATACACATGGCATGATGCAAAAACAAATATGATGCATGTCCGGTTTAATGAGGCATGGCATGGCAAAGTGCAACAAATAATACTACAAGTTAAGTGGAGCTCAATATGCAACGAGTTGCATATTGAAGAAACACCACATTTAATTATTTAGTTCTCTCTCGTTTATGGACCCAACAATATTAAATGTTATTAACCATGGCAAGAGGTGAAGCATAAGGAAACTACCTATTTAAGCAAGTTAAATGAGGCCGGAAACAAACAACAACAATTCCGGAAAATCCTCATGTCATTTAGCAATTTAATACAAACACAGTTTTAGACATTTTAAATGTTGTTATCATGATGCGAATGACATATGCAAGGTAAATGCAATTTTATAAAACGTGGACACGACCATGTTATGAAGCATTTGTTACCGTGGTGGAACGAAAAAGGGTGCCACGGCAACGAAACCGAAAATGGTGCCACGGCAACATATCGGTTCTGGTAGCTCACGGAGATACCGGCGCAAGGAGAATTGTGCGGATGTGTGAAACACGCAAGAGAATGGTGGGGTGCTCCCGGATTCCGGGCTCCCACGCTACGATGGCATGGCAACGGGGAGGAACATGGAATGACAACTCGGAAATGGTGCAACCACGAGCATCTCATACAACACACATGCATTCGTTCACGGGCGTCGTCTTGGGGTTATACCTTTGAAGCGTGCGTTTCGGAACGGATCAAGTTCGGTACGAGGTAGAGGAAGTAGTCGTTCTCGCGACGGTAGTGGAAGTAGCGGTACACGCGGAGGTAGTCGAACTTGACGGTTCCGTTACACGGGTCTTCGGCGACGGTAGTGGAAGTAGTGGTACACGTTCGTTTTCGGAGAGGTACTTGACGAATCCAAGTCTTCGGGGAGACGGTAGTTGTACACGGGTCGTATAGGAACTTGACGAAACCCAAGGCTACGGTTGCGGTACATGTCATCGGTATTCGAGCATTGACGATCCGGAGAGGGTACTTGGCGAACAACGGTCGTCGTGGTACTTGTGTCTTGTGGAACTTGGCGATCCGGAGAGGCAGCAAAACATAGTCGACCTTGTCGTTTCAGTGTTTTAGTCTTGCCGGTGGTGTACTTGTCGAATTCCACGCTCGATGACTGTTGGACTTGGCGTCAACAGCAACAGGGCGCGATGCAGGAACTTGGCGCGATGCAGGGGCGACGGCCGCAGGACTTGGCGCGTGGAGGAGGCTTGTTCCGAGCGGGACTGGCCTGTCCTAGCGGGCTGCTCGCCGGCGAGGTAGATGCGGACGATGCGGCCGTCCGGGCGAAGAGACGAGCACGGGGTTGGGCGCTGCTGCGGAGAGCTCGTCTCCCGTGCGGCTTCGGCGTGAGGGAGTCAGGAGGTCGAGGAGGCAGGGGCGCGACGGGGTGGCCTGAAGGTCGAGGTCGCCGGCGGGTTCACTGGCACGGCGCGAGGAGGACTCGGGAGGCCCTCTCCATGGGTGCTCGGGCGAAGGAGCTCCGGTGGGGCAGCGCGATGCAGGCGGGGAGAGGTGGCCGCGGCAGGGTCAGGAGAAGCCGGCGTGGTCGCGCTCGCCATCGGCAGAGGACGGCGCGCGGGGCTCTGCTCCTCTCTGTGTGTGGCGGCGAGGGTGACCGGGAGCAGGGCTTCGGGCGCCATGGGAGGCAAGGTGTGGGCGCAGGAGGAAGGACGAGTGAGGGGAACGAGAGGAGGGAGACGGGGATCGGGCGCGATGGGAGATGGGGTCGGGCACTGGCGGCGGAGGAGGGACGAGAGGGAGAGATCGAGAGGAGGGAAGATGGGCAAGGGTTAGGTGGGGCGCCGACTGGGCCTAGGCCTGGGAGGCTTGGCTGGGCTGCGGAGAAGGATGGGCCGGCCTGGGCCGACTGCTGAAGAAGGTCGTGCTGCGGCTAACAGGAGGCCCAAGTGGCCGGCTGGGGGGGGGTCTCTCCCTTATTTCTTTGGCAGAAAATAAATAGAGAAAAGGAAAAGAAAGAGAGGGTTAGAGAAGGAATTTGCGCATGCGGACAATTTTCCCAGAATCACAAAAATGCGCTTGATCCAGGAAAAATAGAAGTGGCCTGATTGGACGATATAAATTCAAATGCATTTGAATTTAATTCAAATGATTTGAAGGAAGTGAGGGTTGGGAAGGTCCAAAAATGTTCGGATTTTTGGTGGAGCTCCGGAATAAGATGAAAAAAATATAATGCGAGGTTGGAGACCGAGAATTAAGATAACAAAGGCATTGGGATATTTGCAAGTGTGTTCCGGTTAATTCCCAAACTAATGGAATATTTATGGTAGCTCCATAAATATTAGGAGGATATGTTATAAAGAGAAATCACCATGTGAACTCCCTCGATTTAAATGGATCGAAGATCCATGCAATTTATTTAGGTGGGTTTTTATGCAAAGATAAATGACATGATGGCATGATGACATGATGCAATGCAAAAATAAAAGAGCAAGCACCAGAAAGAACACACGGTGATCACGAGAATAAGGAAGTCTTCTGAAGCGTCGGTCTCGGGGCGTTACATCCACTCTGCCGCAACCCGCTGTACCCTCTACTTGAACGTGGTTCTTTATGCTTCATATTATTATCCAATGATGTGTTGCCATCCTATGATGTCTAAGTAGATTTTCGTTGTCCTTCGGTGGTTGATGAATTGCTATGATTGATTTAATTTGCTTGTGGTTATGTTGCTGTCCTTTGGTGCCCATTATATGAGCGCGCACGTGGATCACACCATAGGGTTAGTTGTATGTTCATAGGACTATGTATTGGAGGGCAAGAGTGACAGAAGCTTCAACCTAGCATAGAAATTGATGCATACGGGATTGAAGGGGGACCAATATAACTTAATGCTATGGTTGGGTTTTACCATAATGAATGTTAGTAGTTGCGGATGCTTGCTAATAGTTCCAATCATAAGTGCATAGAATTCCAAGTAAGGGATGACATGCTAGCAGTGGCCTCTCCCACATAATACTTGCTATCGGTCTAGTAAAGTAGTCAATTGCTTAAGGGACAATTTCGCAACTCCTACCACCACTTTTCCACACTCGCTATATTTACTTTATTGTGTCTTTATCTAAACAGCCCCTACTTTATATTTACGATCTCTTTATATTCTTCCAAACCTATCCAACAACACCTACAAAGTACTTCTAGTTTCATACTTGTTCTAGGTAAAGCGAACGGCAAGAGTGCGTAGAGTTGTATCGGTGGTCGATAGAACTTGAAGGAATATTTGTTCTACCTTTAGCTCCTCGTTGGGTTCGACACTCTTACTTATCGAAAGAGGCTACAATTGATCCCCTATACTTGTGGGTTATCAGTTACCAGAACACAAGTTCAGAGAACTAAGCATTGAAATTCAGCTTCTACACAAAGACGTAGTACGTAGCTAGGTCACGAAAGGGTGAGATATGTTATACTGCTAAAGTTATAGAGGTTGTTGGATTAGTCAATGCGTTCCCTGCTGATAAAATATATCTCGCGTTTGATAATGTTGTCAACGACAATATTTTCAACGTCGACATAGTGAATCCATCTTTAATGAGGCTTTGTCGCTATGGCATGCTACTGTTGGGGAACGTTGCATGGAAAACAAAAAAAATTCTACGCACACACAAGATCTATCCGTGGAGATGCATAGCGACGAGAGGGGAGAGTGTGTCTACGTACCCTCAAATACTGTAAGCGGAAGCGTTTGTTGACGCGGTATGTAGTCAAACTTCTTCGTGATCCAATCGATCGAGTACCAAACGTACGATACCTACGCGTTCAGCACACGTTCAGCTAGGTGACGTCCTCGCCTTCTTGATCCAGCAAGACGGCTGAGGGAGTCCTGGACTAAGGGGTCCTCGGACGTCCGGCCTGTTGGACATGGGCCGGACAAATGGGCTGTGAAGATACAAGACCTAAGACTATCTCCCGTGTCCGGATGGGACTCTCCTTGGCGTGGAAGGCAAGCTTGGCGTCCGGATATGAAGATTCCCTTCTCTGTAACCGACTTTGTGTAACCCTAGTCCCCTCAAGTGTCTATATAAACTGGAGGGCTTAGTCCGTAGAGGATAGATACAATTATAGTCATACAGGCTAGACTTCTAGGGTTTTAGCCATTACGATCTCGTGGTAGATCAACTCTTGTAATACTCATATTCATCAAGATCAATCAAGCAGGAAGTAGGGTATTACCTTCATAGAGAGGGCCCAAACCTGGGTAAACATTGTGTCCCCTGTCTCCTGTTACCATCGACCTTAGACGCACAGTTCGGGACCCCCTACCCGAGATCCGCCGGTTTTGACACCGACATTGGTGCTTTCATTGAGAGTTCCACTGTGTCATCCTCAAAAGGTTTCATGGCTCCTTCAATCATCTACAACAATGCTGTCCAAGGGTAGGTCTTCCTCCCCGGACAGCTCTTCGTGTTCGGCGGCTTCGCACTGCGGGCCAACTCGCTAGGCCATCTAGAGCAGATTGCTTGCTACGCCCGTGGCCGTCAGGTCAGATTCGGGAGCTTGAACTACGTCGCAGATATTCGTGGAGACTTTATCTTCCACGGATTCGAGATCACGGAAGTCGCTCCCCATCACCACGATGAACATGACTTAAATCTGTCTTCGGACCATACCCAGGAGATAGCACCTTTAGCTGCTCTGGGCTTAGATCCGAAGCAGATCACGCCACCCGAAGACGGGAAGCTCAACCCCGCCACGGATGCCGCAGTCCCAGCGGCGTCAGAGCCGCACACAGACCCGGCCTTGAGTGGAATCTGTGTCACCGGAGCCTCGGACTCGTGTCCGGCTACAGGTTCCGAACCATGTGTGTCCACATGCGTCGAGCTCGATCAGTCATCGATCGTTGAATTCAGCTCCACAGACATCTTCCGCCACTAGCCTTTAGGCGACGTGCTAAACTCATTAAAAACATATCTTTAGTGGGGGACTCGCAGCCGAATTATGTCTGGTTCGAACTGGAGGCTGATGATGGAGAATTTTGCTCCCCACCCACTGCCCACTTCATAGCCACTGTCAAGGACTTAACCGACATGCTTGACTACGGCTCCGAAGACATCGACAGTATGGACGACGATGCCGAGGAGGTGCAGGGCCAGAACCCGCCGTTTATCGGACGTTGGATGGCCACTTCTTCGTACGACGTATACATGGTGGATACACCTAAAGAAACCAACGACGATGACAAAAAAGATCTAGCCGAGGATAAACCTCCTGAGACACAACCCATACGCCGGCGTCCGCGGTGCCGCTCTAAGTCACGTCGTGCAAAAGATAGCAATACCGGCACCGGGGAAAACAATACTCCGGACGATGCCGAAGACGATGAAGACCCCGTTGAGATAACTTCCAAACAGGAGGAAGGGGAAAACTGGCAAGTTAGCGCTGACGAATAGGCCATAAACGATGACTCGGAGGTCAGTAATTATTTTCCGCTCTCCGAGGATGAGGTGAGCCTCGGCAACGAGGATTTTATCGTGCCTGAGGAACCTCTCGAGCAGGAGCGCTTTAAGCGCCGGCTAATAGCCACTGCAAGGAGCCTGGAAAAGAAGCAGCAGCAGCTTCAAGCTGACCAAGATCTGCTCAACGATAGATGGACTGATGTCCTAGCTGCCGAAGAATACGGCCTCAAGCGCCCAGCCAAAAGCTACCCGAATCGCAAATTGCTACCTCAGTTCGATGACGAGGTGCCGGAGCCCGTACCATCGTCGCGCAATGCGGCTGACCGACCACCACGTGGTCGGGATAAAGCGGCAACTCAAGCCGGACACCAGCCCGCCCCGCCTCACTGTAAAGGCAGAGATAAAGCAGCTCGTGGTTATACATATGACCTTCGGCAGGACCTGGACAATAGATCAGGACATACCAGATCGATCTACGGATCGCGAGGACGTGCCCCGACACGTAATGACGGCTATCTATTCGGACATGACAAGCCTAGTCACGCCCAGGCCGAAAACCGCAGACGGACTCCATCGGAGCTACGTCGCGATGTGGCCCGATATAGAGGTGCCGCACACCCCCTTTGCTTCACTGACGAAGTAATGGAGCATGAATTCCCAGAAGGGTTTAAACTCGTGAATATCGAATCATACGATGGAACAACTGATCCCGCGGTGTGGATCAAGGATTTTCTTCTCCATAGCCATATGGCCCGTGGAGATGATCTCCACGCCATCGAATACCTCCCATTAAAACTCAAAGGGCCAGCTCGGCACTGGTTAAACTGTCTGCCTGAAAACTCTATTGGCAGCTGGGAGGATTTCGAAGACGCCTTCCGCGACAACTTTCAAGGTACATATGTCCGGCCACCAGAAGCCGATGACTTAAGTCACATAGTTCAACAGCCCGGAGAGTGAGCCAGGAAATACTGGACTAGGTTCCTAACTAAAACGAACCAGATCGTCGACTGTCCAGATGCCGAAGCCCTAGCGGCCTTTAAACACAGCATCCGCGACGAATGGCTCGCCCACCACCTCGGCCAAGAAAAGCCGAAGTCCATGGCAGCCCTCACGGCACTCATGACCCGCTTTTGTGCGGGTGAGGATAGTTGGCTGGCCCGTAGCAAAAACACGGCAAGTGAAGCGGGCACCTCCGAGGTCAAAAACAGCAATGGCAAGCTCCGACGCAATAAGTTCAAACGTCGAAGCAATGGTGATAACACCGATGACACTGCAGTCAACGCCGGATTCAGCGGCCCCAAGTCCGGTCAACGGAAGAAGCCATATAAAAGAAACAACTCGGGACCATCCAGTTTGGACCGCATACTCGACCGTCCGTTCCAGATCCAGGGCACCCCAGACAAACCAGACAATCATACCAACAGAGATGTTGGGTTTTTAAACAGGCCGGCAAATTAAATGTCGAAAACAAGGAGAAGGGATCGCAAAGCAAGGACGATGACGAGGAGCCCCGGCCACCGAATACAGGGGGGCAGAAGAAGTTTCCCCCTCAGGTCAAAATGGTGAACATGATATACGCCACCCACATCCCCAAGAGGGAACGCAAGAGCGCGCTCAGGGACGTCTATGCGGTAGAGCCAGTCGCCCCAAAATTTAATCCATGGTCGTCATGCCTGATCACCTTCGATTTTCGGGATCATCCGACCAGTATCCGTCACGGCGGTTCGGCCGCATTGGTCCTTGACCCAATAATTGATGGATTCCACCTGACGCGAGTCCTCATGGACGGCGACAGCAGCCTGAACCTGCTCTATCAGGATACAGTGCGCAAAATGGGCGTTAATCCATCACGGATCAAGCCCACAAAGACTACCTTCAAAGGAGTCATACCAGGTGTAGAGGCTCGCTGTACGGGCTCAATCACACTAGAGGTTGTCTTTGGATCTCCGGACAACTTCCGAAGCAAAGAGTTTGTCGGCGTTCTGGGAACGGGGGTCCCCAGACTTGCCTGCCTGCGGCCCACGGCGTGGCTCAGCGAGTCGGCCCGTATGACCCATCTTCACCAACAAGCTTTCAAGACCCTCGCGAGGGGCCAAGCTAGGACCTCCTCGGGAGCGGCCTCACCAGGCTGGCTCGTGAGGGGCGGAGAGATCAAGGCAAGGCAAACCTCGCGAGGTTCTAGTGACGTGAGCCATGACGAACGAGACCAGGCGGGCGCCAGGCGGGCGCCAACGCGCATAGTGTCCTTGCTTCCTCTTTGGTGCTAAGGGGGCAAGCGCAGGCGAGGAGTTCCAAGGCATCAGGCAAATGTTTCCATATCGGTGCAACGAGACCAAGACCAGTAGGACGGAAAGACGGAGGTCATCGTGGAGCCCAAGACGGCGTCAGCACCAGAGCCTTTGGCAGGAGAAGACTACTTTTGTCAGGATAAGCTGTACTAGTTGTCCCCTTTCAAATTGGCCGTTGTTGGCTCCCTTCCCGCTCAATATTTGGGAAGAGGACAAGGGCCTCTATAAATAGGACTAGCCACCACCATAGTAGGGGGGATCATTCAGATCATCCTCATCCACACGCAAGTTCACCAAGCACAAGAACACCTCTCCTCAGGAGGCTGTTCTTCCCCTTGTACTGGTCATCCTCAGCCCAAGAGGCAATCCACCACCACCACACTGGAGTAGGGTATTACACCACAATGGTGGCCCGAACCAGTATAAATCTTGTGTCTTTGTGTTCTTTGGGTTCGGCGAGCTAGTCCGTGAATTCGTGAAGTGTGTGAGGGCATCGGTGAGGGGGAGATCTTCGCGCGCACCCCAGAGTTCGTACCTTAAGGGTTTTGCCGGAACCCGAAATCCAACATTTGGCGCGCCAGCTAGGGGTGCGCTGGAGTTTTCCTTCAATAGATCTGCTCCATGCTGCCACTGTACTCCGCCCCCATGGCAAGGGCAGCGCTTCCTGCTCCGGCGAGCGATGCCAGCGACGGGGCCAGGGGGCTCAGAGCCCTTGCTCCTGCCTTGCGGTGGGTGCAGTGGCCACCCAAGTTCAAGACGGAGATGCCACCGCGTTACGATGGCGTGGCGGATCTGGTGGCTTTCTTGCTAGTGTACGAGGAAGCCGTCCTCAAGGCCGGGGCGACAGCAAGGTCATGGCCAACTAGCTTCCCATGGCCTTGACCGGCGTGCCGCGCGCCTGGCTGCTCAACCTCCCCGGATCCACAGTGGCATCTTGGGAGGAGCTGCGCGATCTCTTCGTCGCGCGCTTCATGGCACCGACACCCCACGCGGTCGCGGCCCTCCTCGGCGGCTCGCAAGCACCGCCCTCGGATCGTCACATCAAGCCGTTCCTTTGCCAGATCGGCGCCACTTCCAAGCGCCCGGGGGCTCCACCGGGCTGGGCCGCGCCCGAGGCCGACCTCACCTTCGACTCAGGGGATCATCCCATTCTCCACCGCTAGCTCAAGTATGCTCCCAATGCTTTGCACTCCCACCATCTGCAACATGGCCGTCACCAAGACCCTCATTGACGACGGCGCCAGCCTCAACGTGCTCTCAGTGGAAGCCTTCGGCCTCCTTCACGTACCACTCGAGCGGCTCCGCCTCAGCAAGCCCTTCTCAGGAGTCGGCGGCGGCACCGCCCACTCCCTGGGGCAGATCCGCCTTCCTGTCACCTTCGGCACGCGTGACAATTACCGCACTGAGCTGGTCGACTTAGACATCGCCCGCATCGGCCTCCCGTACAACGCCATCCTCGGGTACCCAACTCTGGCCCAGTTTATGGCAGCAACCCATCTGTCTTACAACCTCATGAAGATGCCTGGGAGCAAGGGCGTCCTCACCATCGAGGGGGACGCTAAGGAGGCTCTAGTAGCGCTCAAGCTTGCCTCAAGACTGCCGCAGTGGCACAGCCCGCCGGCGCGGGCGCCTCCAAGGCCAAGGAAGCCGCACCAACCAAGAAGAAGCAGTTGTTCACCCAAGACAAGGCAGAAACCGAGCAGGTGCCGGTCGATGAGGACGGGTCCTCAGGAGCTGCCTTTACCATAGGTGCCGACCTCGACCCTGACCAAGAGGAAGCGTTGGTGAAGTTCTTGCGTGCAAACAAGGAGATATTCGCATGGGAACCCGAACAGCTGGTGGGGGTCCCGAGAGAGGTGATTGAGAATCACTTAAAGGTGTGCCCCAATGTATGCCCTGTGAAGCAGCGGGCGAGACGACAGTCCACGGAGAAGCAGGCCTTGTCTAGGAAACCCGCAAGTTGGAGGCGGTGGGTGCCATTCGCGAGGTTCGGTACCCCGAGTGGCTGGCGAACCCCGTTGTTGTGCCGAAGAAATGTGGAAAGGAGCGCATGTGTGTCGACTTCACCAACCTCAAGAAGGCCTGCCCCCAAGATCCGTTCCCGCTTCCACGCATCGACCAGATCGTCGACTCCACCGCCGAGTGCGATTTGCTATGCTTCCTAGATGCATTTCCGGGCTACCACCAGATCAAGATGGCGGTAGAGGATATGGAAAAGACCGCCTTCTTGACCCCGTGTGGGGTGTACAGCTACACTTGCATGCCTTTCGGACTGCGCAACGCGGGAGCGACCTTTCAGCGGCTAATGCACATCACCTTAGGGCGGCAGCTCGGGAGAAATGCGGAGGCCTGCGTCGACGACATTGTGGTGAAGTCTCGGGAGGCGAGAACCTTGATCCAAGACCTGGAGGAGACCTTCGCAAGCCTGCGCCAGGTGAACTTGTGACTCAACCCGGAGAAGTGTGTGTTCGGTGTCCCTTCCGGCAAGCTGCTGGGTTTTCTCGTATCCCACAGAGAGATCGAGGCGAACCCAGAAAAAGTCAAGGCAATCGAAGACATGAGCCCACCGCAGACCCTCAAAGAGATGCAGAAGCTTGCTGGTCGTGTGACTGCATTGGGGCGCTTTATCTCCAAGCTAGGAGAGCGTGCCCTACCGTTTTTCAAGCTAATGAAGAAGAAGGGCCCTTTCGAGTGGACTCTGGAGGTCGACCGAGCGTTTCAAGACCTCAAGAGATACCTAACCAGCCCTCCGGTGATGGTAGCGCCTCGACCCCTCGAGCCCTTGGTGCTCTACCTGCCTGCCACACCCCACTCCGCCAGCGCAGCGCTAGTAGCCCTCAGAGAAGAATGCCAGGTCAAGGGCCCATCAAGTGGAACCACCGGGCCAGACGGAGCGGCGCGGCACCAAGGCGAAGATCCAGATGCAGCGACTGCTTCGGCAGACCACCAAGCCCCTGAAGCCGAAGACCCCGAAAGGACACCTCAACCCCCGGAAGCCGAGGGCTCCATCAGCTCTCCCGCCCTCGTCGAGCACCCAGTGTATTTCGTCAGCACAGTGCTGCGGGATGCGAGGGCACGATACCCCATGCCTCAGAAGATCCTACTCGCGCTCCTGGTGGCCTCGCGCAAGCTGCGCCACTACTTCCAAGGTCATCCCATCAAGGTCGTCTCGGCTTACCCACTGGAAAGAGTGCTCAGGGGCCGCAATGTTGTTGGGCGAGTCGCTGAATGGAACATCGAGATGCAAGCGTTTGACTTGGAGTTCAGCACGACCAGGGTCATCAAGGGGGCTGCGCTCGCGGACATTGTGACAGAATGGACCGACGCCCCAGAGCTCGAGGCAGGCGAGGATCAATCCTTATTTCCAGGAAGCGAAGCGCCGGACGGCTGGGGCATGTACTTCGACGGCGCATTCTCACGCCAGGGCGCGGGGGCTGGAGCGGTGCTCATTTCACCCACCCAGGACAAGCTCTACTACGCCGTGCAGCTCTGCTTCCAGCAGGGCGAGAAGGTCTCCAACAACATAGCAGAGTACGAGGGCCTCATAGCTAGCCTCAGGGCTGCGGTGGCCCTGGGGGTGAGGCGTCTCACCATCAAGGGCGACTCGCAGCTTCTCGTCAACAAGGTATACGAGCCAAAGGACGAGCACATGGAGGCGTACCTCGCGGAGGTGCGCAAGATGGAGAAGCAATTCTCGGGTCTGGAGCTACAGCATGTGCCCCGTGGCACCAACAAGGAAGCTGACAACATCGCCAGAAGAGCATCCAAGCGGCTACCCCAAGAGCATAGCATCTTTGAGGAGCGGCTCTTCAAGCCATCAGCAACGCCGCTGTTCTCAAGAACAGCGCTGCCTCGCGAGGAGCTCCCTCAACCAGCTGCCTCAGGAGCCCCGGCCTGCAGCCCGACCTCGGGAGCACGGTTGCTCTTGGCGCTCGAACCTCGGGAGGGGTGCTGGATCAAGGAATTCAAGGAATACCTCACGCAAGAGATGCTGCCAGAAGAGGAGGAGGACATGGAGCGTGTGGCCCGACAAGCCACGGCGTACTGCATCCAGGACAGTGAGTTATACAGGAAGCGGTGCCGCTCTAAGTCACATTGTGCAAAAGATAGCAATACCGGCACCGGGGAAAACAATACTCCAGCCGATGCCGAAGACAATGAAGACCCCGCTGAGATAACTTCCGAACAGGAGGAACGGGAAAACGGGCAAGTTAGCCCTGACGAACAGGCCATAAACGATGACTTGGAGGACCGTAATTATTTTCCGCTTTCCGAGGATGAGGTGAGCCTCGGCAACGAGGATTTTATCATGGCTGAGGAACCTCTCGAGCAGGAGAACTTTAAGCGCCGGTTAATAGCCACTGCAAGGAGCCTAAAAAAGAAGCAGCGGCAGCTTCAAGCTGACCAAGATCTGCTCAACGATAGATGGACTGATGTCCTAGCTGCCGAAGAATACGGCCCCAAGCGCCTAGCCAAAAGCTACCCGAAGCGCAAATTGCTACCTCAGTTCGATGATGAGGCACCAGAGCCCGTACCATCGTCGCGCAATGCGGCTGACCGACCACCACGTGGTCGGGATAAAGCGGCAACTCAAGCCGAACACTAGCCCGCCCCGCCTCACCGTAAAGGCAGAGATAAAGCAGCTTGTAGTTATACATATGACCTTCGGCAGGACCTGGACAATAGAGCAGGACATACCAGATCGATCTACGAATCACGAGGACGTGCCCCGACACATGACGACGGCTATCTATTCGGACATGACAATCCTAGTCATGCCCAGGCCGAAAACCGCAGATGGACTCCATCGGAGCTACGTCGCGATGTGGCCCGATATAGAGGTGCCGCACACCCCCTTTGCTTCACTGACGAAGTAAAGAAGCATGAATTCCCAGAAGGGTTTAAACCCATGAATATCGAATCATACGATGGAACAACTGATCCCGCGGTGTGGATCGAGGATTTTCTTCTCCATATCCATATGGCCTGTGGAGATGATCTCCACGCCATCAACAACGTCGCCGTTCTCAAGAACAGCGCTGCCTTGCGAGGAGCTCCCTCAACCACCTGCCTCAGGAGCCCCAGCCTGCGGCCCGACCTCGGGAGCACGGTTGCTCTTGGCGCTCGAACCTCAGGAGGGGTGCTGGATCAAGGAATTCAAGGAATACCTCATGCAAAAGGCGCTGCCAGAAGAGGAGGAGGACATGGAGCGTGTGGCCCGACAAGTCACGGCATACTACATCCGGGATGGTGAGTTATACAGGAAGCGGCCAAATGACGTTTCCCTACGTTGCATCTCCATGGAGCAAGGAAGAGAGCTGCTGGCCGACATACACGGCGGGGACTGCGGGCACCACTCGTCGTCACGGACCCTCGTCGGCAAGGTGTTTCGCAGTGGATTCTACTGGCCCACAGCACTCAACGACGCGACCGAGTTGGTGAGGTCCTGTGAGGCTTGCCAGTTCCACGCCAAGCAGATTCATCAGCCGGCTCAGGGCCTCCAGACCATCCCACTCTCATGGTCGTTCGCGGTCTGGGGGCTGGATATCTTGGGCCCGTTCCCTCAAGCGCCTGGGGGCTACCGCTACCTCTACGTCGCCATCGACAAGTTCACCAAGTGGGTGGAGGTAGAGGCCGTCCGCACCATCCCAGCTGGCTCCGCGGTCAAGTTCATCAAGGGTCTCATGAGCCGTTTTGGGGTCCCCAACCGATCATCACTGATAACGGCTCGCAGTTCACTAGTAATCTCTTCAAGACATATTGTGCTAACCTTGTGAGGGAGTCCTGGACTAAGGGGTCCTCGGGCGTCCGGCCTGTTATCCATGGGCCGGACTGATGGGCTGTGAAGATATGAAGGCCGAAGATTGTACCCCTGTCCGGATAGGACTCTTCTTGGCGTGGAAGGCAAGCTTGGCGATCAATTATGAGGATTCCTTCCCATGTAACATACTCTATGTAACCCTAGATCCCTCCGGTGTCTATATAAACCGGAGGGCGTAGTCCGGAAAGGATAGACTCATTACCATATTCATACAGGCTAGGCTTCTAGGGTTTAGTCGTTACGATCTCGTGGTAGATCAACTCCTGTAACACTCATATTCATCAAGATCAATCATGCAGGAAGTAGGGTATTACCTCCATAGAGAGGGCCCGAACCTGGGTAAACATCATGTCCCCCGTCTCCTGCAACCATCGACCTTAGACGCACAGTTCGGGACCCCCTACCCGAGATCTGTCGGTTTTGACACCAACATTGGTGCTTTCATTGATAGTTCCACTGTGCTGTCGACGAAAGGTCCGATGGCCCCTTCAATCGTCGATAGTGACGCCGCCCAAGGAGAAACCTTCCTCCCCAGACAGATCTTCGTGTTCGGCGGCTTCGTACTGTGGGCCAACTCGCTTGGCCATCTGGAGCAGATCGATAGTTACGCCCCTGGCCATCAGGTCAGATTCGGAAGCTTGAACTACGTCGCGGATGTCCGCGGAGACTTGATCTTCAACGGATTCCAGGCCGCGATGATCGCTCCCCCTCGCTCCGATGAACATGACTTCAATCTATCATTGGGTTACATCCAGGAGATGGTTCCTGTTGCTACAACGGCCTTAGAGCCGGAGCAGATCGTGCCATCCGAGGCCACAGAGTTTGTGGCATTGGAGCCGCACACAGACTCGACACCCTGCAATATTTGCATCAATGGAACTCCGGACTTGTCTCCGGCTATAAGTTCCGGACCATGTACGCCTGCGGACACCGAGCTGGATCGGTTATCGATTTTCGAATTCAACGCCGCAGACATCTTCCAGCACTCACCTTTGGGTGATGTGCTAAACTCTTTAAAGAATTTGTCCTTGGAGAAGGACTCACAGCCGAACTATGTTCGGTTCGAGCTAAAGGCTGATGATGGAGAATTTTGCTTCCCACCCTCCACCCACTTCATAGCCACTGTCAACGACTTAACCGACGTGCTTGATCATGGCTTCGAAGACATCGACGGTATAGACGACGATGTCGATAAGGATCAAGGCCAAGACCCGCCATTCATGGGACGTGGAACGGCCACCTCTTCTTACAACGTGTACATGGTTGATACACCTAAAAAAGCTAGCGATGATGACAAAGAAGACCCAGTTGAGAATAAACCTCCTGAGACACAGTCTAAGTATCGGCGCCCTAAACGCCGCTCCAAGTCACATCGCAGCAACGATGGCACTGGAGAAAATAGTACTCCGGACGACGCCGAAAACAATGAAGACCCTGTTGGAGCAAGATCCGAACAGGAGGAATAGGAAAATGGGCAAGCCAGCCCCGATGAACAGGCCCTGTCTAGCGACAATTCGGAGGATGACAATTACCTTCCGCTCTCCGAAGATGAGGTAAGCCTCGGCGACGAAGACTTCATCGTACCCGAAGAGCCCCTCGAGCAGGAGCGCTTCAAGCGCGGGCTCATAGCTACGGCAAGGAGCCTGAAAAAGAAGCAGCAGCAACTTCAAGCTGACCAAGACCTACTCAATGATAGATGGACCCAAGTCCTGGTCGCCGAAGAATACGGCCTTAGTGGCCTGGCCAAAAGCTACCCGAAGCATAGATTGCTACATCAGTTCGATGACGAGGCGTTGGAGCCCCTAACATCATCACTCAATGCGGCAGGTCGCCGACAATTCTGTCCGGATAAAGAGGCAACTCAAGCCGAACACCAGACCACCCCACCTCGCTGTAAAGGCAAGAATAACGCAGCTCACGATGGTCCAGACAACCTGCAGCGGGACTTGGACAGTAGAGCAGGACACGCAAGACCGACCTACGGATCGCGAAAGCATACCTCGACACATGACGACAGCTACCTATTCGGACGTGACAAACCTAGCCACGCCCGAGCGGAATACCGCAAATGGACTCCTTCGGAGTTAAGTCGCAGTGTGGCCCAACATAGAGGCGCCGCACACCCGCTTTGCTTCACCGATGAAGTAATGGATCATGAATTCCCCGAAGGATTCAAACCCATCAATATTGAATCATACGATGGAACAACCGATCCCGCGGTATGGATAGAAGATTTTATCCTCCACATCCATACGGCCCGTGGGGACGACCTCCACGCAATTAAATACCTCCCACTAGAGCTAAAAGGGCCATCTCTGCACTGGTTAAACGGCCTGCCTGAAAATTCCATAGGTAGCTGGGAGGACTTGGAGGAGGCCTTCCTCGACAACTTCCGAGGAACATATGTCCGGCCATCGGATGCTGATGACCTAAATCACATTGTCCAGCAGCCCGGAGAGTCAGCCAGGAAGCTCTAGACTCGGTTCTTAGTCAAAAAGAACCAAATCGTTGACTATCCGAACGCGGAAGCACTTGCGGCTTTCAGATACAGTGTCCGGGACGAATGGCTTGCACGCCACCTCCGTCAAGAAGCACCTAAATCCATGACAGCCCTCACTGCTCTGATGACCCGCTTTTGCGCGGGAGAAGACAGCTGGCTCGCTCGTAGAAGCAATAGCGCCAGCGACCCGGGCACTTCCGAAATCCGAGACGGCAACGGCAAGCCACGAAGAAGCAAATACAACAGTCGCAATGATCATGCGACACAGCGGTCAACGCCGGATTCAGCAATCCTAAGCGCGGTCAACGGAAGAAGCCATTCAAGGACAAACGAGACGAACCATCCAACCTAGACAGGATATTGGACCGACCCTGCCAGATTCACGACCACCCCGACAAATCAGCTAATCATACTAACAGAAACTGCTGGGTCTTTAAATAGGCCGGCAAGCTCAACGCAGAACACAAGGGGAAGAGGCCGCCAGGCGACAGGGACGACGGAAAGGTTCACCAACGAAATACCGGGGGCCTGAAGCAATTTCCACCCGAGGATCAACTACTCCCGGAGCGAAAATAGCTGTCCGGCTTCCGCCACCCACCTCGTATACCTGCAAAATTTGTGTCGTGCATACATCACTATGCACTCAAGATACCATGGCATTGGCGAGGCACACTACGGACAAGCCTGCAAGCATCCCCGTAACATTTTTTATCCATTTTCTTTTTATTTCTTCCTTCACTATCCCTTAAAAACAGGTGACGAACAGGACAAACATCTGAAACTGGCTCTATTGGAGTTCGGATCCATACACTCAGCTAAGGGGCTATCTCCATCAAGGATTCCCCCCGCCGAGGACTGGCGGTGCAGACATGCGACAGGAGGTCCAAAATAACTTTTTGTAGACCGCTCTCTATTTTTTGAGCCTGTACTATGCCTGTTCCTCCGCCTCCGACCCCGAGCATGTCAAATAGCCGGGAGGATGGCTTTTATATATATAATAAGTAATCATTGGCATATTGCTCAGGTCCCAGTAAACAGTATCCGAACTAGTCATCCATGTTGTTTTGCCAATGACTATGGCTCCTATGGCTGTTTTACAGGCATACCCTGGCATAACCCGCCAGGGGCTCGGTATGGGAACAAATGAGTTGCCAGCAAAAGTCCGAACAGCTCTATAGCGTACTTCGGTGTCGCAAGTTTGGCCTTATATGCATCAGCTCCGAATCATTGTCTTGGGTCAATAGTTGGGTAGCCCGGCTCCTGTGCTTGCTACCCTACTTTCCGCTCAATCGGCTAGGGTAGTAAAAGGAGAACTACTGCGATTGTGCTTCCGGTTCATCTGGTCAAGTACCTCAGTAGACGAAGCCGAAAACTGACTGTCATGATGCGGCGAGAGCTGGTCAACCACTTGATGACTTATTGGAATCTTTAGCGATTCTCCGTGTCACACGAAGGATGTTTTTCAGATCAAATATGTAAGGCACCATACGCCGCATTCATACTAGGGGCTATGTCGTAGTCCCACCATAAAACTCCTATGGGTAAGTGAAAGTGTTAACGCCCTATAGTCCGATTGCCTGGTTCGCCGCATTATCACCTCCTTTATGGACCAAGACGTTGGATAAAGAGTGACTAAATGCTTTTCCGAACACTCCCATACTACCTACGAGGGGGCTGAAGCCGACGACTGGAAAACTTTCAGATTACATTAAAACGGCCGCACAGGAGGAATTCAAGATTTCAAGCAAGACATAAAAATAGATTAACTATAAAATTGTCTTTTACAATTATGATACACCTTACTCGAACATTATGTCTTTCGAGCATTAACCCTCTATTAAGCGGGCGGCCTCTAGGACGTCTTCAAAATAATGCTCCAGTTCAGGACGGTCCTTGCCCTTGGGTGGACTCTTAGCCGCGACATTGATGGCCTTCATCTTTCCCCAGAATGTCTTGACTCGGGCAAAGGCCATCCGTGCACCTTCAATGCACGCTGACCGCTTCACAGCATCGATTCGTGGCACCGCGTCAACAAGTCTTTGTACCAAACCGAAGTAGCTATCCGGAATAGGCTCAGTTGGCCACAACCGGATTATGACATCCTTCATGGCAGCGCCGGATATCCTATGAAGTTCGGCCCATTGGGACATCTGTTCATTGAGCAACACAGAGCGTTTTGATGCGCCAAACTGCGACCAAAAAAGCTTCTCCCTTGCATACCCATCTCACGCTTGGTAATACTGCGCCGCATCGGAAGAACTCTTCGGCAAGTCCAGGAACTCGTCCGGAGAACTCCACACTTGGTTAAGCTGAGCATAGTTCGGGTCACCGAACTTAGTTTGCAGCAGAAAGGGCTTTCCAGCCCCAATCTCCCTAGCCTGCCGAACCTCCTCACGGGCTGCTCTGGATTCCGACCGCGCTTCTCTCGCCTCTTGTAAGGCCTTGTCCAGTTCAGCCATTAAGGCTTTATTCTCCTTCTCCAGAAATTCACAGCGGCCAGTGGCATTTTCCAGTTCGAGCGCCCTCGTGGATATCTTCTCCTCGTCTCAGCGTCGTGTAGCTTGTTCGGCTTTTAGCTCAGCCGATGCCTTTTCGGCAGCAGCATTGCCACACCGGGCCTGCCCCTTGGCCCGGGCCAGCTCCGCTCAAAGAACTTCAACGGCGGCAGCACCATCTGCAGCCATGCACATTCCAGCATCTAAATTTTAGCGTCATGCTTATACCACAAAAATGTATGGGGATTGCCCCGAATACATACCTTGCGACTCGTCAAGACGCATATTGATGAATGCAAGATCATCCCCTGCCACATCAAGCTTCCGTTGCAGCTCAGCAATTTCCATAGGCCGGGAAGTGGCCAAGGGGGAACTAGCATGTGTTCAAATTCATCAGGTTAGTCCTCAAAATGATCCTTTTCGATCCTCCGTTTGCTTCCCAGTGGAAGCCAACCCGAGTCTCAGTGGCTACTACCTATACACAGGCGCATCTTTGCAAATAAAAAATAGCTGAAAATATTATATCACAAACCTTGGAGCCCTTCAGCAGGCTCACCAAGGCTTCATTTAATCCGCTCTTCGCGGACAAAATTTTGTCAACCACTGTACCCACCAAGGTACGCTGTTCCCCAGAGACACATGCATTTCGTAACATGTCCCGTAATATGTCCGGAGCCGCTGGGTCTCCGGAAGCCGCTCTAGGAGCACAGTCATCCTTTGAAGGAATTTGCTCACCCGTCTCCGGAATCATCGTTGGCTGCAAGCCAGACAGTCCGGGGTCTTTATTATTGGCCCCAGAATCCCGGACGGTTGGAGATCCACCTTTGGGTACTGAATCTTTCATCCCTTGCATAGCTTGTTTAGCAAGAAAAACCCTCTGCGATGACACTTCGGAGTCGTCCGCCTTATCGGGCGATGAGGTCAGGGGAGGCGTCTCGCTTTCCATCATCTCTGGGAGGAGACTTCTCGAAGAAGAGGATTGCCTAGAAAAACTCTGTGCCAACCTGTAAGAGTGCACGAACGCGTTACGTATATCTTCGGCAACAGCAACGGAGCGGGACGCCATCAAAGTACCCCGGATTCACTTGCGGTTTGGCCGAGGGCTTGTCCCCTTGTTGGAGCTGTTCAACGGCGTCGCTTTCCAAACCCAAGCCGCTCGACGGTGGCATCTTGCCCCTCTTGGGAGACCGCCCCTCCCAACCTTTGGAGGCGGCCCTTTTCCCCCTGTTCGGGGAAGGGATACTGGGTCCTCTCCCGCCTCTGTCTTCAAGCGAGGAAAGATCGATTTCTCTGGACTCAGTGTCCGACTTACCTCCGGAACCAAGGTCATCTTGGGTCTTCTCACTCTCCTCTTTACTCTCCCTTGCCGGCGCCTGGTATGGTGCTGAGGCCAGCATCCTTGTTAATGTAGGATTGGTCGAGTCTTCGGGAAGGGGAGCTAGACACCTATCCGTTCCACTTTCTTTATCCAGTCCTGAAAAAGGATGATTCGGTCAGTGTCTTGCCACTGTGTATCCGAATATAAGGTGTTTGACGAAAGGGTACTTACCGGGGTGTCCGGATGGTTGCAGTTGAGGCTGATATCTTCGGTGATATCCGGCCATTGCTTTCGCTTCACGAAAAATAATTTCCACATTCCTTCGTGCGTAGTGCCGAAGTAGTGCTGAAGAGTCCGCGGCCCTTCTGGATTGAACTCCCACATGCGGAGAGGCCGTCGCTGGCACGGCAGGGTCCGGCGGACCAGCATTACTTGAACAACATTGACGACATTGATGTCCCTCTCAATAAGGCTTCGGATGCGACTTTGCAAAGTCCGCACCTCGTCCGTTGATCCCCAGTCCAACCCGTTATTAATCCACGATGCCAGCTGAATTGGGGGCTGGATCGAAATTCGGGCGCAACTGCCCACTTGGAGCCACGGGGCTCGGTGATATAGAACCACCCCTGCTGCCATAAGTCGGAAGATTTGGCAAAAGATCCTTTCAACCAAACAGCACTAGCAAGCTCGCTCACTATGGCACCACCGCACTCTGCCTGCTTTCCCTCTATCACTTGTGGTTTCACATTGAAGGTCTAGAGCCATAAGCCAAAGTGCGGAGGAGTTCGGAGGAAGGCTTCGCACGTGACGATAAACGCCGAGATAAGAAGAATAGAGTCCGGATCCAGATCGTGAAAATCTAGCCCATAATAGAACATGAGCCCTCGGACGAAGGGGTTAAGCGCAAACCCTAACCCGCGGAGGAAGTGGGACACGAACACGACCCTCTCGCCGGATCTGGGGGTGGGAATAACCTGCCCCTTGGCACGAAGCCGATGAAGGATTTCCGCGGTCAGATACCTCGCCGCCCGAAGCTTTGCAATATCTCCCTCCGTGACAGAAGAAGCCACCCACCGGCCTTGACGGCTGGATCCGGACATGATTGGAGCTTGTGGTGATTGGAACTCGGGTGTTGGAACTCGAGGTAGCAGGGGTTGAGGAAGAAGCAAGCGTGCAAAAAAAAAGACGGGTCTGTACCCATATATAAAGGCCACGAATATCGAACGTCTCCTCCTAGACCTCAAAACTTGCCTATTCCCTAGGAGTTGTACCCAAGTGACGGTTGGGTCACCCACGTCTGGGCTATAAGAATCCCTCAAAAAGGGAGAGACATGATCTCCGCTGGGATAAGACATGCCAATAAAACCACGTCTCGAGACGTGGGACGGCGGGCTAGCTAACAGTTCAAAAATAATGGCCGAGCAGGCGTGATGTCATGTTACCAAAAAGTTGTCAGCGGATTGGACTCGTGAAATATTATATATCCTCTGCAGTTGTGTATACAGGTCCGGCTACAATTATTACATCTGAAGACTATCTTGGAGTTCGAGAAAAGGGAACCCGCCTTGCAATGTCGAAGACAATCTGCGCGCTGGACTCCTCGTCATTGAAGCCAAGTTCAGGGGCTACTGAGGGAGTCCTGGACTAAGGGGTCCTCGGGCGTCCGGCCTATTATCCATGGGCCGGACTGATGGGCTGTGAAGACATGAAGGCCGAAGACTGTACCCGTGTCCGGATAGGACTCCTCTTGGTGTGGAAGGCAAGCTTGGCGATCAACTATGACGATTCCTTCCTATGTAACCGACTCTATGTAACCCTAGATCCCTCCGGTGTCTATATAAACTGGAGGGCGTACTCCGGAAAGGATAGGCTCATTACCATAGTCATACAGGCTAGGCTTCTAGGGTTTAGCCATTATGATCTCGTGGTAGATCAACTCTTGTAACACTCATATTCATCAAGATCAATCAAGCAGGAAGTAGGGTATTACCTCCATAGAGAGGGCCGAACATGGGTAAACATCGTGTCCCCCGTCTCCTACAACCATCGACCTTAGACGCACAGTTCGGGACCCCCTACCCGAGATCCGCCGGTTTTAACACCGACACCTTGGAACGCTGATCTACTATGCTTCGGTGGCGCACCCCAGGAGCAATGGTCAGGCCGAACGCGCCAACGCAGAAGTCCTGAGGGGCCTCAAGACCAGGACCTTCAAGAAGAAGCTCGAGGCCTGTGTCAGGGTCTGGCACGACGAGCTCCAGTCCGTGCTGTGGTCCATCCGCACCACCGCCACCAAGCCGACAGGTGAGACCCCATTCTTCCTCGTCTATGGAGCAGAAGCGGTCCTCCCTCACGAGGTCAAACATCGCTCCGTGCGGGTCCTGGCGTTCGATGAGGTGCAGCAGGACGCCATGCGGGGGATGGACCTCGTGCTGGGGGAGGAACGCCGCCATGAAGCCGCGCTGCAAGCGGCAAGGTATCAGCAGGCGCTGCGGCGGTACCATTGCCGCAACATCCGCTCCAGGACGCTCGAGGTGGGTGACCTCGTCCTGAGGCGGGTGCTCTCTAGGGAAGGGCTGCATAAGCTCTCGCCCATGTGGGAGGGCCCGTTCAAGGTCGTTCATGTCTCCAGGCCTGGCGCCGCGCGCCTGGAGACATAGGACGGGGTACCCATCCAGAACGCCTGGAACATCCAGCACCTCCGGAAGTTCTACCCATGAAGAAAGGCCCAGCGCCTGTGAAGAAGGCCCAGTGCCTGTGAAGGTCTCCGCTCGTGACACTCTCACATAATAATGAGTGGGGCTGTACACGCCCCGGAGTCTCGGGAGTGCCGCCCTCGGGCCTCGGGGGCTCCCTCCCACGTCCTAGTGGCAGCACTTAGCTCCGCGCTGGTGAGAAGACATGAAGACTAGACTAGGTGCCGGACGCGGCTTTTCATTTGCTTTCCGTAGTTGGCTCGCCCCTCTTTAATTGAAGTTTGCTTCTAGTGTTCTCGGTTGATTTGGTTCTGTTGCCTTCTGCCTCTGTTTCCGTCTTCGGCTTGGCCTGTACTCTCTCTCACATTCCTCGCGAGGGGGCTAGATAGGTGCCCTCGTGAGTGTTTTTTATTTCCCTCGTGAGCGTTTTTCCTTGTTATGCCTTTCATTTGCTTTTCGCGAGGCACCCTCGTTCGAGCCCGCAAACTGGTGCACCTCTCCTAATCCGTGCCCCACGGGTACCGCGATACAAAGCGCTGGGTCAAGGCCAGCGGCGCCTGCGACCAAGGCTCGGGAAAACGTTAAGCCTCCTAACGAGTTTTTTTGCAGTTTCTAAGCGCCTACCTGGCCAAGGGGGCCTCGACAAGCACCAGGAAGTGAGCACCTCGTAGAGAGGAGACAACCCCGAGCAGGCCAAGCTAAGTTATCTCTACATAAAACGACGATGTTGCAACACAGCACAGGGATGATGAACATAGCATAATAATTGAGAAATCATAGTTTGTTGCACGCCCCTCCGGGGTCCATACTGGTTTTCTTCTAATGCAAGAAGGAAAGGAAGAACAAAATAAAAGTGGCGCGTGCCCCTACAGTGGACCACGAGGGCGGGCTCTTGGCGCCATCCCGAGCTCAGCCAGACCCCTCCTCGCGCTTCACGGAGGCGTGGTGACGAGACGACCCGCTGCCACCTTCAAAGCGGGCGCGGCGGCTGGTCGTAACCACCGCTGCTGGAGTTGTCGCCGTGGGAAGAGCCACAGTAGCTGGACGAGACGCGGTCGACGCCAAGGGCAGGTTCGCCCTCCTCCTCGTCACGACCATCGCCAAGGCCGAGTACCTCGTCGCCATCGTTGACCTCGGGGCAGCACCCGGCGCGGTGACCATCTTCCCCAAACACCCTCACGTAGAGGGTCGCATCGCCGTCGTACTTGAAATGGAGGGTGCACCGCCTGCCCAGGCCGCGCGCGCCGGCAAACATCTTCCAGCCGTGGGCCAGGGCTATGTTGCTCGCGACGGAGACCTCAACCGCGACCCAGGAAGCCCTGCTATAGCAGCCGTCCGTCTGCAGCCAGAGCCCGCCTGGACCTGCGGCCGGCAGCTCGTCAATGAAGAAGCGCGGAAGCTGAAGCCAGTTGTCGGCCGGGTTCTCCGACCAGACGATGAACTTCGGCAGCACTTCCGCCGAGTGGAAGCGCGGCCGGGGAGGCCGAGTGACCACGGCACGTCTCCCTTCATCAACAGGGCTGCCACGACTGGAGCGACCCCTGCCACGCGAAGCGGCACCGCCGTGGCCGCGGAGGGCCGCGGCGAGGGTCGCGGTGCGCTTGCGAGGACGGCCGCGTCCACGCTTGGGCGCCGGAGAGCTGAGCCCCTCGCGAGGGGCCTTCCCCTTCTCTGCGGCGAAGAACCTTTTAACGGTGCCATTGGTGTCTCTACTGGCAATGGAGCAAAGGGAGAGAAGCGAATGGAATGGGAAGAGATGGGCGATGGGGGCTCTACCCCCCTCCTCTCCATTTATAGCAGGGGAAGGCCAACCAACGCCCCCCATGATCACAGGTAATGATGGTTTTTCCTTGCATGCAGCAGGGACTCGTCAAATCGGGTAGTTGCCGAGGCAACATGGGGAAGCGGAGACGCCCACGTCCAATCAACCGCCACGCGTCGACCAAGGCCGCAGGCTGTTGGGGCCCGCGGTGCTCCGCACTTTCCCTTTGGCTTCGCCTCGAAGCCAAGTCCGAGCGCGCCTTGGGCCCGGGGGCTACTGTCGGCGTTCTGGGAACGGGGGTCCCCAGACTTGCCTGCCTGCAGCCCACGGTGTGGCTCTGCGAGCGGGCCCGTACGGCCCATCTTCACCAACAAGCTTTCAAGACCCCTGCGAGGGGCCAAGCCTCGCGAGGGGGACGACACAGGACCTCCTCGGGAGCGGCCTCACGAGGCTGGCTCGCGAGGGGCGGAGTGATCAAGGCAAGGCAAACCTCGCGAGGTTCTAGTGACGTGAGCCATGACGAAAGAGACCAGGCGGGCGCCAGCGTGCGCAGTGTCCTTGCTTCCTCTTTGGTGCTAAGGGGGAAAGCGCAGGCGAGGAGTTCCGAGGCATCAGGAAAAGGTTTCCATATCGGTGCAACGAGACCAAGACCAGCAGGACGGCAAGACGGAGGTCATCGTGGAGCCCAAGACGGCGTCACCACCAGAGCCTTTGGCAGGCGAAGACTACTTTTGTCAGGATAAGTTGTACTAGCTGTCCCCTTTCACTACAAAAAAAGACACTTCCGTGATGGTACGTGTTTGTCACAGTAGGTCACGTTTTCTGTCATGCATGTACATCCATGACAAATTTATGACAGAATCAAGATAGTCATACCTGTGCTGTCGTAGAAGTGTTCCATGACATTACCAACATTATCATCACGGAAGTGTTCACTTCCATGACGATAAATCGTGCATCACAGAAGTGCTTTCGTCAAGGGTGACCGACACGTGGCGTCCACCGTATTGGAACGCCGTTAAGCTATCGGGTCCGGTTTTGGATCCGATAACCCATTAACAGCCCGGACCAATGGGGATTTTCCACGTGTAAAATCATCATTGGCTGGAGGAAACACGTGTTGCCTCACCGTTGGGACAGATGTCATCCACTCATTGGACAGGAGGCGCCTATGATAGGTCGACAGGTGGCACGACCCAACAGTGGCCCATTCCGGTGAAAAAGGCCGGCCCAGTAAAAAATAGCAGGCCGGCCCATATAAGGCCTACTTGTGTCAGGTCCATTTAAGCCCACGGCCCATACAAGATGTGCCAATTCGGCCCGTCAACGGCCCGTTAAAGATTTGACACCATTGCAGCCCATTGTCAGTTCGAGCCCGTTAACAGCCCGCTATATATTTGGGCTCAATATCGGCCCGATGAGATTTCGGCCTGTTAACGGCCCATTCAGTGGATGGGCCAATTTTCACGATGTACATCTTTCGGCCTTTTAGCGACTCATTTAAATATTGGGCTAATTTCTGGCCCGGTGTGTCTTTCAGCCTGTTGACGGCCCATAAAGCAGTTGGGCCATTTGTAGTCGGACCTGAGTTTCGGCCTTTTAGCGACCCATTTAAGTGTTGGGCCAATTTCCGGCCCGGTGTGACTTTCAGCCTGGTGGCGGCCCATATATCTGTTGGGCCATTTGTAGTCGGACCTGAGTTTTGGCCTTTTAGCGACCCATTTAAGTGTTGGGCCAATTCCCGTCCCTGTGTGCCTTTCAGCCTGTTAACGGACCATAAATGAGTTGGGCCATTTGTAGTCGGACCTGAGTTTTGGCCTTTTAATGGCCCATGCCCTTCATGGTCCAATACCAGCCCGGTTTCTCTTTCGGCCTGCTAAAGGCCCACAACACAGTTGGGCCATTTACAATACGACCTGATTTTCGGCCTCTTAGCGGCCCATGCTCTACATGGTCCAGTACAAGCCCGCTGTCTCTTTCGGCCTGCTAAAGGCCCACAGTATAGTTGGGCCATATGTAGCCCGAACTTAGTAACGGCCTGTTAACGGCCCATGAAATCAATTGGGCCCACCTGTTGCCCGCTTCGATGTCAGCCTGTTAACGACCCGGGAGTTAAGAGGGCCGACCATTAACTTTCGGCCTGGTAACGACCCATTAACTTAATGGGCCCACTAAAGTTCGTACATGTCTTTAGGCCAAATTAGATAATTTGAGCCCATTACGACGAGCAATTATGCACAGGACCAAAATCGATCAAGCAAAGGTACGGCATACAGGGAAAAACGTTGCACATCCAGCATATAATACACGAAATTACATCCACTGGGCTATCAAAGATTGATGCCAGTGCAAATAAATGAACAGAACCTAACGATCTACAACGTCACAATCTGCAACCTCAGCACGGATGACGCCCATAAGCATGTGGGCAAGTTCTTGCTGTTTGCTACACTCTCTGAAAACATTGATTAGTTGTTGTGTCGCACGACTCTGCACCTCTGATTCCTCCACCATTTCCATCATTCCTTCAGCCATTAATTGGTTCACAAACATACATTTTTTCCGTTGCATTCGAGACAGAGGATACTGAACAGATTCAAATGGCGATTTTGGCAGGCTTGTATTATTGATAGTGGAGAGTGTCTCGACCACTGCATCATAACATAAATTAGGAGGGGAACCAAACAGATTAATCATGAGTTATTGGCATATTACCTGGCCTAGATTTATTGGAAAGAAACAATGGGGTTGCCTTGCTGTTTTCAGAGTTTGTCTTCTTATCTTCAGCAGCCTGCACCAAATTAAGACACTAGCATTGCTATCATTAGCCAAGTCATATAATAGGAAAGCAACATTGGCACAACGAACGTTTGGGCAACTAGCCAACACCAAATTAACACAATATGGCACAGCTATCATCAGCCAGGTAAGGTAATACAAAAGCAACATTGACACAATGAATGATTGAATGGGCAACCAGAGCAGCACTACAATTCAGTAATGCGCATGATATGAGATAGGACACTCATGCAGCTCAGATGCAAAACTACCAGGAAGTTTTCTTTACAAAAATCAACATTGGCGCCTTTAACATTTTGCTACAACAAATTTTAGATCAGACAAAGGTTGGATTCACGCTGATTAACAAAATACATGCTGATGTAAAAATATAGTGATATACAACAGGTACTTACATCAGCATTGGAGCACAGAGAATTCCCGCAAGATATTTTCCTCGAATACAATGCCAATGAAGGAAATCCTCTATCATTTAACCTTATTTTCTAAAAGAGAGATGGGTAAGAAACATGTAGAAAATATGATCAGAATGCTATAAAATTTCATGATGCGAGGATACGCACATGCTTCTTAGAATGGAGTTGACATTCTTTTGCTGGACTGGAGCGGACTAGTTCTTTGGCCACTGGAATCTGCTTATTATCAGTGGGAGTTGGGTTTCTCTATGCTAGAGCAGTATCTATGAAAAATGGAGTTGGTTTATTATCTCCTGGCGTTTGGATCTTTTGCAAAGACCTGGTTTGTAACCCTTCAGATTCTAACATAGCCGTCTTCCCCTTGCATGCCTTATATAGAAGAATGGTGCTTCAATTATAAAACATGCTACAACAGAGATGGAATAGGTACTAATGAATAGAAAGGCATGACATATTGACATGTATTCCCTCCATCCGGAAATAAATGGATGGGTCTAGGCATATTTCAGTTCTAGATACATCCAGTTTTATCCATTTCTGCAACATGTAATCTGGACGGAGGGAGTAAGATGTAAGAGCTAGGGATACGACAGGACAACACAGTAAAAAAACACTGAAAACCCACTGCAAAACCAAAGTAATCAAACCCACTGATATGAGATAGTACACTCATGCAGCTCAGGATGCAAAACTACCAGGCAGTTTTCCTTACAAAAATCAACATTGTGGCCTTTAATCATACATTTTGCTACAACTAAATTTAGATCAGATAAAGGTTGGATTCACGCCGATTAACAAAATACATGCTGATGTAAAAATATAGTGATATACAACAGGTACTTACATCTGCATTGGAGTACAGAGAATTCCTGCAAGAATCTTTCCTCATAGACGATACCAGTGCAGAAAGTCTTCTATCTGTTAAGCTTATTTTCTAAAAGAGAGATGGGTAAGAAACATGTAGAAAATATGATCAGCATGCTATAAAATTTCATGATGCAAGGATACGCACACGCTTCTTAGAATGGAGTTGACATATTTTTGCTGGACTGGAGCGGACTAGTTCTTTGGCAACTGGAATCTGCTTATTATCAGTAGGAGTTTGGTTTCTCTGTGCTGGAGCAGTATCTATAAAAACTGGAGTTGGTTTATTATCTCCTGGCATTTGTATCTTTTGCAAAGACTTGGTTTGTAACCCTTAAGATTTTAACATAGTCGTCTTCCCCTTGCATGCCTTGTATAGAAGAATGGTGCTTCAATTATAAAACATGCTACAGCAGAGAGATGGAATTGGTACTGAAGAGTAGAAAGGCATGACATATTGACATGTATTTCCATCCGGAAAAAATGGATGGGTCTAGGCGTATTTCAGTTCTAGATACATCCTTTTTTATCCATTTCGGCAACATGTAATCCGGACGGAGGGAGTATGGTGTGAGAGCTAGGGATACGACAGGAAAACACAGTAAAAAAGCACTAGTTGAATGTAAAACTATATGCTAGCGGAATACGTACAGAAAAAACTAAGGCAACATGCACATGTATGATTGGGAAACTAAGATGGCATTGCAACAGAGCACTAGAACAGCACTTCGATGTAAAAAACATGGTATGGTAGATAGATGAAGTACATACTGATGAATAACAATGCATAAGATATTCAGAAGCATAATGTCCAAATTAAGCAGATGGCATTGCGATAGAGCAAGGACCTTGTGGGGTGAAGAGGATTCAACATCTTTCTGCAAGTCTTCTGAAGAACTGCCTTTACATGTTCCATCATATTGGGTATCATTGACATCAAGTTTATTGGCCTTTACATTGCTCCGTGAGGTTCTTGTGGATATATTAGTGTGTGCAATTATATCTGACATGCATGGAAGACAACTAGTAGTTAGATTTATGTAATGAATGCCTGTAGGAGATGACATAAATAGTAGGACTGGGGTTAACTAGCAGCAACAGGTCTCAAAAACTAAAGGGAGAACAGAGATGAAAGCTACAGAATATGTATCGTTTGTACTCGAGATTAACTAGATGGCACACAAAAGTATTAAAGAACAACATAGGTAATACTAGAAGTGGTATAATAATATAATCACCAGCCTGTGGGATAGCATTGGCTGATGGATGATAACTATGGAACAGCGTTACCTAAAGAACAAGTATCTTAGCTGAACTATGGAACAGCGTTAACTCCTGAAGAAGACCCGTAAGAGATCAGCATGAATATATAGTGAAATGTGATAATCTATTTTCCATGCTTAGATGAATAACAGAGCCATAAATGTTGCACACAAGTAAGATGAGGGTACAACCTATCTGGCCGCCATCCATAGGAGTGAGCATCATGTGCTGACTTGTCGATGGCCCTGCAGTTGTTGTGGCTGTCCATGTCGGGCACGCGCATTCGATGCAGAGAACTGTTGAGTGGGGACTATAGCTCCCTTCTGGTGTATGCTTCCCTTGTTGGAGCAGTTGTGGTGAGTCAGAAGACGGTGTGGCTGAAGATGCAGATAACGCATAATGTTAAGAACGACACATCTCTTTGATCTGAAGAAATACACTAAGAGATCAACAGCAAGGTACGAGAGTGGTCACACGTCTGTTGACTGAGACTAAATTGGGGTCACACGATTTTATTTTATTTTGGTACTGTCCGATCTACGCCAGATGGCTTGATGGCCGTCTTGTGCCTCCCGGCTGACACTGTTAGGAATCTTCCCTAAAGAGCCAGCGACCAACGGCAGAGCAGCTTGCCTCCGCCGTCCGTGGCCCCGGCCAAAACCCCGCTCCCCTCCCCACCACACTGCCGTGGTTGCGCCGCCCCCGGGCCAATCCATAAAGACTCCCCGTCATCCAGATCCGGCGGCGGCAGTACCTTGAACCCACGCAACTCTAAGATAGCCATCTAAGCGCTGCTTCCGCGGCGAACTTGCGGCCCTGCACCCTTACGTTAGACACCAGCCAACCGGCAGCCTAGGAGCTCTGCCGCCTTGAGGGGTGCTGCTTCCCATTGGGAATCGATTGGCCCAGAATAAAAATTCAGACAATTGATTCCTAAATAAAGTGAATTGAGATGAGGGTGCGACCTATCTAGCGGCATGGTGAAGTAGGCAGGTCCAGCTGCCGAGTCGGTGAGGCTGGCGCGGTTGCGGTGGCCACCGGCGGCAGTGAAACAGCGATGTCGTGACGGTCGACGGCTACGGGGAAGCAGCGCCGGGACTCTGGACGGATCCGAAGTTGGAGCCGCTCCGGCGCCGTGAACAACAGCGGGGTTGAATCGGCTCCGGTACGGTTCACGCAGCCGTCGTCGAGGCAGCTCCAGCAGCACGAAGTAAGAGGCACACGGCCCAGTGCACGACGGCAAATGGACAGCGTCTCCGGCATTAGTGAGGAGGGCGGATGTGAAATTGGTGCGGTAGGGGGCGCCATGGAGGAGGGGCTGAGGTTTCGCGGCTCGGGAGAAGGGAGCTTCCGGGGAGAAGGTGATTTGGCGCCCACGAGGTATGAATGGGGGGGGGGGAATTGGGATGGGAGTGGAACCATGTTTTACGGACGCATTTGTCTGAAATGTGAGGGGAAGTTACAGTTCTACCCCTGCCTTTAGGCTTCTTGGCTTGGGTCTGTGTACTGAGGGTCGGGGATAGTAGAGTAACTTTGCTTCTCCCCAAATAGTGGGCGGCAGCGATTTCGGGCGAGGAGGGCGTGTTTTGAAATATAGTGGGCGCGAGCGATTTCGGGCGAGGAGAGCGTGTTTTGAAATAGTGGGCGCGAGCTATTTCAGGCGAGGAGAGCGTGTTTTGCCGACCATGGTTTATGAATTATTTGGCACATGTCATTTCGGCCGAGGAGAAGGTGCACTTGGATGAAGTTACGAACCTACCCTCGATGCACAACGGGCCAATTAATGCGTCTCCCACATAGGACGGTAATTTTGCGTCTCCCATTTATTTGCTCGGGCGAATTCCACCAAGCAGACGATGTTTAACGGTTCATTCAAAATTTGGGAGAATGAGCATCCATGTCTACCTTACCAAGTCGATTCGAATCAAGCTCAAAAAAAGCCGATTTGAATCAAATTTAGAAATATTAGCTTGCCACTTCTTTTTTAGATGGAGAGATGATCCTCGGGAGTAATGTGTTTTACATGCTTGTTGCTAGCGATTTACTATATGACAAATAGTTGACCCACTCAAAAACGGGAATCAAACCCAAAATGAAATATCTCGATTCAATGAAATAGCTCGTTCACTAGGTCAAAATAGTGAACTAAATCCAAAATTGAACACCTCAATCGAATAGCATGTTGTATAGTATTATAGTACTCCATGAACATGTTGAAAGTCAAATTAATGAACTTGTTTGATATACGCATATATCCGCTCATGTGTGGATTGCAGACAACATGTTCTCCAATTTAAATATTTGAATACAAGTTTATATCGAAACATGGTTTATATCAGTCTTTAATGCATAAAACGCGACCTCCCCCTCTCCCGGACTCCTACTCTCTCTCTCTCTCTCTCTCTCTCTCTCTCTCTCTCTCTCTCTCTCTCTCTCTCTCTCTCTCTCTCTCTCTCTCTCTCTCTCGCTGACAATCTTCAATTCTGTCGCACGCATCCAACACACAAACCTTGTTGGTCCTCTCTCTTTCTCTCCATCTCTCTCTCTCTCTTTGTGTGTGTGCGTGGGTGGGGGGTCTTTCTAGTTCGCATGCATATATACTCCATCTATAGGCCTTTGTCGCACACTATGTATGATTCTCTAGTCCAAGCTAGATATCTTGGGTGCACTCATCATACGCACACAAATTCCTTGGCTCGTTGCCCGTAACTCTCTCACGCACCACTCTGTCGTCTCGGAGCTCTGCCCCCTCTCTCTCAAACTCTCCATCTACCTGGGTCACACATACACATGCATATCTCACTCGCACTCGATAGGCCCATCTAAAACTCTATCTCTCTCCCTCGTTCTCTCTCCATCTCACACGCACACACACACAATCTCATGCCTAGCTAGCCAAGTATGATGGTCTCTCACTCAATTGTAGGCACACGCAGTCCCCCCTATATGTATATGACTACCTAATCTTAGTCTCCATCACAAGAATGTGCATGGTCTATCTCGATTTCTCTCGGGGCATCTTTCTATCGCGCACGCACCTCCCTCGATCTCCCACCCATATAGTCCCCTCACGATCTCGAGGGGGTCTCTCTATCACAAACACACCCTCTCGCCCTCCCCATGCGTCCATGTTCTCCATGTGTCCCTCTCAACCTTTGTTCCTTGTTGGCCAAACCTCTATTGGACATGTGCTATAGGGGTGTCTCTCTCCGTTGCAAACAATCACACACTAGCTATCTTCGTGTATCTCCTCGCCTCGCTTTTCTATCTCGGAGATGCATGCGTGATATGTTCACCTAAGAAACAAAAAAAAACACTCTCTCTCTAATTTATCGTTTGTTGTCACTTTCTCTTTCACACACGTACTCTTTTTGCACACTTACTCATTCTCCTTCACACGCACTTGATCCCTCTCGACTTAGGCACTCTCCTCGGTCCATAGCATATTGATTTATTGAGAAGTCAAAGATCACAAAGTTTGACCATGTACGTGGAGAAAAACAATTACATCTGGAATGGCAAACATATACCATTAGATTCACCATGAGATGTAGTTTCGTATGATGTATCTTTGGTATTGAAGATATAAATAACATTTGTGTAAACCTGATCAAAGTTTCCAAAGTTTGACTTCTAAAAAAGTTACATGCACTGCATTATCGAGCGGATGGAATATCTCTTTCCCCCTCTCAGCTATCTGACGCACCACTCAGCCTTATCGGGGCTCCTCAATCTCTCTCAAACTTTATATCTCCCTGATTCCGACATACACATGTCTCGCTCGCGCTATACATATAGACCCATCCAACACTCTCCGCCCTTCTTCTCTCTCTATGTGACATGCACCCCCCTAATAAGTACCATAATCCCTTACTCCATCATAGGCGCAAGCACTCCCCCCCCCCTAAGTATGATTATCTCTCACTAGCCATCAGGAACACATGTATTGTCTCCTTCCATCCATACGTCTATCTCGATATCTCTCGGGGTATCTTCTATCGTGTGCACACCTTGTCACTCGATCTCCCACCCATGTAGTCCCATCATGATCTCCAGGGGATCTCTCTATGACAAACATACACTCTCTCTTCCCCATGTCTGCATTTTCTCCGTACGTCTCTCTGGACCTCTCTCCCTTGTTTATCAGACCCCTCTTGGCCACGTGCTAGGGGTCTTGCTCTCTCGGTTGCAAACAACCACACACTATCTCCTCACCTTGCTTCTGTTGTCGAAGATGCATCTGTGATATGTTTGCATAAGACACACACGTTTTTTCTCGACTTTTATCGAGTGTTGTCCATGTCTCTTTCACACACGCACACACACTTTTTTCACTCACTCTTTCTATTTCTCTCTCTCTCTCACGTCCATAAGCATATGGATGTTTTGAAAAGTCAAACCTCAGAAAAGTTTGACCAGGTATATGTGGAGAAAAACATTTACATCTGGAAAGATCATTAGATTCATCACAACATGTACTTACTTCATACTATCATTTATCTTTGGTATTGTAGATATAAGTAATTTCTTTATAAACTTGGTCAAAGTTTCAAAAGTTTGACTTTAAAAAAATGTTGGAACTACATTATCGAATGGAGGGAGTAGCTCTTTCTCTCTCTCTCTCTCTGCTATCTCTCACGGGCCTCCCCTCTCACACGAACACTCTATACCGACGGATTATACGCTCACTGTGTCATCGTATAGCTCCGTATATTGTTTAGTTGACCGGTCAACCAGTCCACATGCTGCCTTGTCAGCTCGTGTTTTGTATCTTCGTGTGCTGGCCCATGTGGCAGTGGGTGAAAATAAGTAAACTAGAGGCCCATCTGACACGCGGTGAACTAAACAAAGTTGAAACCACTCGGGGTAGCACCCCGCACGCTAGTAAATTGAGGGTGCATTGAGGACACACTTCTTCCGCGTGAAGGACGCACTCGTGCACACCCAGCACACAACACACACCAGCACATGTGTACACTACTGGCGTCGCCGCCGGTTGAGATGGACGGCGAGGCGGCCAACAAGCGGAGGCGGCTCGAGCCAAAACCGCATCCGGCGAGCCTGAACTTCATCAGCAGCCTCCCCGACGACATGCTGCTCGTCATCATCGGCCTCCTCCCCACCAAATCTGCCGTGCGGACTGCCCTGCTCTCCCGGCGGTGGCGCCCCCTCTGGCGTCGCGTCGCCCTCAACCTCACTGTCAACAGTTGCCTCTGCGACAGGGATTGCAAACGCATGGCCGCAGTCTCCAAGATCCTTTCATCGCACCCTGGGCCAGCCAGACGCCTTGACATCCGCATGTTCAGTACCAACTGCAAGGTCCAACCCAAGTTCAACGAGTGGTTCTTATCCCCCGCCCTAGATCAACCCAAGTTTGAAGCTGGACGATGTCGCTCTCTGCCGCCGTCCGCGCTCCGCCTCGCGCCAACGCTGCGCCGCGCCAGCTTCAGCTCCTGCTATCTTCCCCAGATTAATGTCACGCCCGCCCTTCTTCTCCCTCAACTCAAGCAGCTCGACCTCTTCGACGTTATCATCTCGAAGAAGGCTATGGAGCACCTGCTCTGCAGCTGTACTGTGCTCGAGTACCTTCGTCTTGAGCAGATCCACGGGTTCATTAGCCTCCACATCGCCTCGATGAATCTCCGATGGATTTATGTGTCTTGCTGGCCCCGCAACAAGACATCAATTGGGAAGAGATCACTCCAGCTGTTCCACGTTATGGTCATTGAGAATGCGCCTTTCCTTGAGAGATTGCTTGTATCAGATCTAGAAGGTCCAACAAAAATCAGGGTCATTGACGCGCCGAAATTGACAGCGTTGGTGCACTCGTCTGCCAAATTCTCCGAACTCTTTATTGGATCCGTAATCGTTCAGGTACAGCACTCATCTTCTTCTACGTCTTCTTGAAATTCACATTTTTAAATTTCTTCTTGATGTATTTACGACCGTCTTCCAGAAAATGATTCCCACAAGCTTGACCCAGTCTATGCGCACAGTGAAGATCTTGGCAATAAAATCTATTGGCCCCAATCTGGATCAAGTTGTTGGATTTATTACATGATTTCCGTGCACGGAGAAGCTACTCATCGAGTTGAAACTTCTTTCCTATTAGTAAACGGTAATCACAACGTAGCTCAAATTTTTCGTAATTTTCCCAAATTACGATGACAAGTGTAGTGTTCAAAACTGCATCTACGCACTGCACCGAAAGAAATGTTTTTAGTATTTTTCTCACGTGATCATCTGCATCGTTTTTTGTTGTACTACTATAGTAGCCTAGGCTAGTCATAGTGGAAAGTAACTTAGACTACTCCAGTAACTCTATGGTTACCCTAAGAGCAAGTACTACCTCCGTCCTGGTTTACTCTTCCTATTTTGTAGTATGAAAATTTGACCATAGATTTAACTGACAAAATGTTAATGCATGTCACTAAGAACTATATCGTTGGATTCATATTTGAACATAATTTCAAATGGTGTAATTTTTAGTGACATGCATTGGCATTTTCTTACATAAATATATGGTCAAAATTTTATACTAAATAAGAGGTAGTACAAAAGTGGGCTATAACGGCCCTCCACTATGTAGGCCAAAACACGTGCCAAATTCACTTGTGATGCATTTGGCATCGATGCCCCTCCATTGCTCACCTGGTGCCCCAATCTGGATCACCTACTTTGCTCCGGTGCCAAATTAACTCACGCAATGAAAAAACACTTGCATGGGAGAGAGAGAGGACTGAGGCAATAAAAAAACACTTGTTTGGGAGAGTGAGAGGCTGGTGTTGTTGGTTTGATTGATTTGTTTATACATGTGGGTCTGTGTGCACAGCGGTGCCAACTCTCTCACATCGCGAGAGCGGTGCCAAAATCTTTTGATTTGACATCGATGCGTATTATGTGGCATACTTTTGCGAAATATGGCATCGACCACATAGTGGAAGGCAAAAAATGCCCAAGCTCTTCACGTACTCCTAGGTAAATGAGAGGAAAGAGAAAGAGAGAGAGTGAGTGAAAAAATATCACTAGCCAGCCAACCCTATCGTATGAGCGAATGATATTGGTACCTCTTGATGACACGGCAATCTTATACAGCCAGCTCCTCTAATATGTTCTCTTCTTTTGCAGATAAAAAAAGACATAAAAGTGAAAAATGTGTTGCACTATAACAATCTCATCGAATGCCTTGATCTCCATCTTACAGAAATTGATTTGATCGACTACCGAGGCAGCACATCTGAGATTAAATTGGCCAGGTTCTTTGTTCTGGAGGCAAGTGTGCTCAAGGTAATGAGGTTTGGCGTTCTCTGGCGCAACAATGAATGGCGTGCTGATCACCGCAAGCGTCTAAGCCTAAATGACAAAGTCTCCGCAGAAGCTGAATTTGTTTTTGAAACATCAAGTGGCCAGAGACTCTAAAACTTATTTGCCCATTAGTGACTTGTCAGGGCGGTGGATTTTAGTTTGTACGATAATGCTGCATCCACCTAAAGTAACGAAAGTTCTTACGTAAACTTCCTAGTAATTCCCTCTTCATAGGTGCACCATTACTCCTAACATTTGTAATATCAGTTTGAAACTTGTAATATTGCCGTGTCCTATTCCTGCGTTTTCAAAATCCTGCAAATCAAACAGGTCCTGAGTTGGTGATGATGTTGTGCCTGCCATCTTTCACCAATAGCCATCGGATCTAGATCTGACGGATGCAAACAAACTTCTCCGGTTTTGCAAAAAGATGCCCGCACTTGTTCCCTATTTACAAACAACTCCTTGTCTCTCACAATCAGCCTTATCTCCTCCCAACCACATCTAGAAGGCCATGGAAAAATCTGGCGCGATGGCCGCTGCCGACGCCGTCCACCCCCCAATCTTAGTGTTCCATGCAATGCACGTGCATCTACGCACGGGAAATTATGTCGAACACGGCTAGTTGTAAGCAGGCTAGGTCTACAGCCATGATGATAGTGACTGCAGACGGTGAGGCTGACTATGGTATGCCGAACACGGCGCCTATACTCAGGTGTCATCTCCGGCGTAGGGTCTTGTCACTTCACTGTGAGGAGCAGCACATAATAATTTAACCAAAGGGTAGTACAGTGCTACTACATTGGTAGTACTACTACTAGTAGTACTAACACCACCATTTGGATTTAGTAGTACTACCACGTCCATCTGGATTTAGTATTTGACTAGCAATATCTAGTAATGCATGTCACAAAAAATGTACTACTCCCTCTGTAAATAAATACATGGTGTATTGTTTTATTCCTATCGGCGAGGTAACTAAATGTCTTTTTGCTACTTAATAGGATTACATGCAATGAACTAACCACCGCATGTGATGTTTGGTAGTCTCAAGTCATTGAAAGCATGCACGGGCACGGAGGGGGACGCAGCTTCATTGACTTACTGCACCTGCCTTTGGGTGTATGACACATGGGTCCAACGGGTGGCTGGCCAACCTGTCATACAGCCAAAGGCAGGTGCAGTAGAGGGGCGAGGAGTAGATGGCCAACACGCACGTGAATTCAACGCAGTCTGCACTTCTCATATAAAGGCTCCCGCCAGTCCAATCTACGAAATCCTATGCACCTACGCACCCAAGGGCAAGAGTGATCAGTCCAATCGCAAGATCAGTTGACTAGAAGCTAGACCCATGGAGGCGATGAGCGCGAGCATCAGCCGGCTGTGCCAGATGGTCCACGACGCCGGCCTGCGGCCCGGCACCGAGGAACGTCTCCAGGTAGTGCATGAGGCCGCCAGGGCGAGGGGCCGCTTGGACGACGGCTTCGTCTCCTTGTTCGACGAGGTCCTCGTCGGCTTCCTCGACAAGTTCACCGTCGTCAAGAAGGTCGCGGACGACCTTGACGTACGCCTCCAGCCCACGCACCCAGGTTCTGCGATGCCTGCCACCCTCAACGGCCTCTACGGTGACAACCTCTTCGACGCACTGGTGGCCCTGCGACTGCCCGCCGTCGCGCCGGAGAATGTCCACCTCGAGGTCACGCTCACCGCGCAGTGCCTGGCGCAGCAAGACACCATCGACATAATCACCCACGTCTACACGCAAATCGTCCACAAGGACTACTACATGCAAGAGGAGGATGATAGGACGCTGGCCTTCTTGGACCGCAGGGCAACCTTGGACGGCATTGTTCAGAAGCACGTTGAGCTTGCCGCCAACGCCGCTGCTCCTCACACGTCAGTTGGTGACCCGGTGCACTAGGGCCTGAGGATGTCGTTGATGGATCCGTATGTATCTTTATCTTTCCGTCAAATCCATGTAGTAGTATATGGTACTACTAGTAATTATCTTACCTTTCGCATCAACTTCATAATTTTCCTACGTACTCCATGCATGAACTGCGCCAGAACCAAACTTCTCATTACTCTAAGGAAAATCGTTATTTCTATCTATCGGTCGCCCCATGGAGCAGAACCAAATTTTACAAGTTACAAGTTCAAAAGGAAAAGCCTGCCGTGTTCGCGTCGCACCCCCACATGGTTTGTCCGGCATGCCGCTCAAGGGGGAATGCGTGCTCTGTTGCATTTTCACTTACAAGTGGGACCGCAGTTGAGCAAACCGACTATCGGCAAACTGCCACCCCACCCACCGCGCGATGGCTAAGAAAACAGGAGGGAGAAGAGATGGCTGTAGCTAGCACGAACTCCAGGAAAATTGGTGTCAGATGGGACTCGTGTGGGTGGCCTGTGCCGTACTGCTAGACATGAATGCTAGTTATGGCCCATCCCACCCCACTATATCGAGGTGCTGGTTACTCCACTATATCGAGTACGTAGAACAAATTTCCTGGAGTCCGTGCTCAGCCCTCCTCTATCTCTCTTCTCAGCCAGCCAACAGACGCACGGAGCCCATCGTCGGTTTGCTCATATGCGGTCCCACATGTCAGTGAAAACGCAAGAGGACCCACTGAACCTGCACATCTTTCACCTCGACGTGTTGGTGATAAAAAAATCCAATAAAGATCTTCGGTGGCTGCTTTTGGAGTTACTCAAGAGTAGTAAGATTCTATTTACAGTTTAACCCAAGATGCACATCACGTGGCTTCACCTACCACTCTATTTTCTTGCATGACACGACCTGGATGCTGGATGTCCCACGTGTCGGCAAAAGGAGGAAGAACTCGACCAAATCTTCGGTTGTGCTCTCGGATTAGACTAGTTGTGCTAACTTAAAATTTTATTGTGTAGAATGGGTGCAAGTTTTGGTATTGGGAAGAAGAGTACAATGATATATTGATAGAGCGCAATTTAGTAGATGTTCTAGCACGTTTAGCTAGCATAGAGGCTAGAGATGAGACTATTGCACTTGTTGATAGAATAGAGGCTAGACACGTCTACTTCTTTACACTCGAAGAAGAAAGAAGCACGCAAGATCGAGCCTCCGCAGATCAACAATGAATGCATCGAGAAGGCACTAATCCAACTTACAGGAGCAGTTATGGAAGTTGGATATCTTCTAAAATGTATTCTTGTGGTTCTTGTTTTCTTTGGTCTTGCTTTTCTAGTCAAAATTTTGGTGATGTATTTCCATGTACCAAAAAATCAATGATGAAAAAAAGATATGTGTTTGCAAAGAAAAATGTACGCGCCCAGGATGCGGTCGCGCGTTCGGCGCATGACCACCGCATCCGAGAAATGGCCCGGACACGACCTCATTGCCCTACCCAATCAGACAGAATCCGGGCAAAACGGAGGTCCGTTTGGGGTCGTGCGTTGGAGTTGGCCTTACAAGTGGGACCGCAGTTGAGGAAACCGACTATCAGCAAACCCCCACCTAGCCCGCCGCGCGATGGCTGAGTTAGAGAAACGACTAGGTTGAAGAGATTGCTGTAGCACGGACTCCAAGAAATATGGTGTCAGATGGAAGTCGTGCTGGTGGCGTGTGCCGTACTCCTGGACGTGAATGCTTGTTCTGGCCCATGCCACCCTACTACTCCTAGTACTAATTATAGTAGTAGTATCGAGGATTCGAGGCGCTCGTTACGTACAGCGAACACATTAACATATGGCCCACCTCACACTGTGGCCAAATTTCCTGGAGTATGTGCTAGGTTAAAAAGTGTTCTTTGTGAGGATGGGTGGCTGGTCTCAAGTTTAAAACTTGTTGTATTACGTACGTAGACGTAGAGATAGTGCAGCATGTGAAGCTAGTACAAATAGTGTACTATTGTTGATTGGCCTCATCCGATAACCTCTTGCAATGCACGTACAATTATGTATTCGGAAAATATTTTTTTGCCTCGTCGCAGCACCCACTCAGAGAAGCGACTTGATAGCCATTCATAAATTTAGTAAGTTTATCACAGGCATATCATTTTATTACATACAACAGGTCATCAACCCACAACGACAACGAGGATACATTATAAATACTAAAGTTTTCATCACACAACAAATAACAAGCAATGAAATGAACTTCAACTCAACCAATCCTCGGCGTTGGAAACGCTTGCTTTGAACCACAAGTGATTCTCTGGGAAGGGCCAGCTATTGTAAATCTCGAGGCCAACGCAGGACTGATCATCTAGGCTGAAGCGGCCTACTATATCACGACCAGGGTAGGTAACCACCGAAATGTCCGACGTATAGATACAGTTGCTTCTCATAAATGGTAGTAACATTGTGTCAACAGCAGCTAGATCGGCTTTCACCATCATTGGATAGTTTTGTCCAAGGAAGAGCGAGTTTTCTCCAAGACTATCAATACTGTACCAGGGAGAAGGTGTTCGCGCTAGCACAGTAGTATCCATCCCGAATACCATGCAACGGGTGTTGGAATAGGTCCGGAGAGTGCAACCATGGGAGACAACACCTGCTTCCTTTGTAGTAACATCAGCAGTGGGCTATATACAGAAAAGAAGGGGTGATCCATCGGAAGTTGCCAGGCGCCACTGAGTATATGGGCCCTCCTCGTCCTCATGCTCGTGATCATCACAATCGTCATCTCCCCCTTGGTTATAAAATTTTTCAAGTATAGGTGGTGGAATGTTCACAGGACCTTGGAAACACAAGAAGAAGGTTAATTAGTAGAGAAGGGAAACTTGCTAACTCGCATGCATGTGGATGAAACAATTATAATTACGGTGGAAGACAAACGTACCGAAACTACGAGAATCCCATGCAAAAACAGTGCCACGAGTGGTGGCAGCAAACACAAGATCCTCGTATTCAATTGCATCACAATACACATCCGTGTATAGAAACTGATTTTTGAGCAATATCCATCCAGTCGAACCATGAAGGACGGCAACAAGCTTGTCGAAGATAGCAACAACTTGATAGTTCTTGTAATTCCAAGAGCGGTTGGGAACTCGACAAATTGCTATCTTCAGTAGACGACAGTCACCATGATCGTATTTGAACGTACGTAGATCATCTGTGTGCTCAACCTCAGGGCACTCGGAGATTTTTGGAAGTGGAATCCGCTGTCGAGTGTACACATTCACAAGTTCCCACTTGCAATTGTACCCAATATAAACAACCCAATCTCCATTTGCGCCAGCCCAGGACTTACCCTTAAGCGATGGCATCTTGACATCACACGTATCATTATCAAGCGGCATCAACTTGCACAAGGCGAGGTCTCCGTCGTCCGCTCGCCAGCGAGCAGGGTCATGGCGAAGAAGATAGGGGAGATCAAACCGCTCCTGCACCCTTAGGTTCCTTGTAATGATGTTATTAGTTGAGTCGAGAATGGGCTTGAACGAACCTGCCATGCTAGCCGAGGTGATGACGTCGCACCGATCAATGAGTTCCCCCACCACGTCATCTTTCGGATCGGGGCAAGAATAACGGGGTCGTTTCCAGCTTGTTCCCTCCATGGAGAAGACGATCGAACAATGGCAGAAGGAAGGGTGAAGGCAAATGGAGGAGGGAGGAAGAGCGTACGACAGCAGTTCCAAATCGAGAGGGAAAGGCGAAGAGTCGGTGGACGGTTGCCAGTTTGCCACGGTACACGAAGAGGCGCCCCGGCCTACACGTCCTTTCGGAAATTGTACAAAAGAACTCGCCGTCATCTCACTGACATGTTGGAACGGGACCACATGTCAACGAAACATGGTGTGTAATTTCTCGTGCAAAATGCGATCTGGCCGCGTTGGCCCGAGGTGCCACATTATTTCTCGACCTTTATTTTTTTAACATACAATCTGAGTGGATAGCTCCTGTGGTCATCACACGTGAGAGGATATATAGGTGGGCTAGGTGGGCAGGCGGTAAGTGCTAAAAGAGTTGATCTTGAAAAAAGAGTTGATCCAATGCTTGGTTTTGTTTGGATTTTCCAACTATGAACATTGGATAGAGTGAATTAATGGCTTACGTTCAAAGTTATTCTCATACTATAGAATGGTATACGAACATGGAGAGATTTGGTTGATTTTATATCGCTGAATAATATAAAATATTATGAGTGCAGATGCTCCACCCCGAGGTTTGTTGCTCCTTCTCGGTCGTCGGGAATCTATGTTCTTCCACTCTTTCGTTTAAGACATGAGCTTTGTTCATCCTTTTGCTGACACACGGGACATCTATATGCCTCCATTTTACAAAATCATACTATATGCCTCCATGACACGCGGGAAATCTAGCATCATGGTGGCGGGTCATGCAAGAAAATGGAGATATGCAGTGTGTAAGTGAGTCGTGCACTTCGATGGCACCTAGTACTACGCAATATTTTTTTCTCCTCGATGGCACGTGAATAGTGCATGTACTCAATGACAGAGCACGGGATGGTAGCCATGGACATGGTCGGCCCTTTTTGAAGAGAGTACTAATAAATAACTTTGATGTGTCCCGTCAACTCGCAGAACGACGAGAAGCTTCCTTACTACGCCTTCTCCCTCGCCAACGCGTGCGCGGTGGCTCGCAGCACGAGGAGAAACTTTTGCTTACAAGCGGTGGACGTGCAGCAGTTCATTTGGTGTCAGATTGCCAGAAGTACTACTGTAGTACCATCATTATTGTTCGACTCCCGAAAGAGGAGAAGAGCCAAGCGCAAGGTCACCTACTAACCTAGTACAGTACTACTATAGCCAAAGTTGTTCCACCTTTTTAGAGCATGGTTAATAAATATAGGCGGCTCTTGCAGCGGCACATCATTTAGAGCAAGTACTCTCTTCGTAGGAACAAAGGAAGTGAAACAAAAGTTGGAGTGGATGCTAGATTGCCAATTAAAACATGATTACATAGGGGGAAAATCCTATAGCATTCTATCCTATGAATCAAACGACCAATGTAGGAAAATTATGAGGGGGGTCTCTCCAACAGTGTTCCTGGGCTCGCACCTAGCATCACGGTGGTCGAACTTGGAGTCATTCATTTGGTAGACGTGGCATATCAGATTTGGACACAAGGTGACGCGACCTCTCACTTCCTCCGCCATTTGAAGCGGCGCGCCGGTGGAGGGCTAGCATACTCCAATATTAGGTTGGCTCTATGTGATGTGGCAACTTCATATACTAACCGGATGCTGGCTATACTACTACGGTACTCACACTCCAAGAAGTGACTCGAAAACCATTCATAAATAGAGTCTATGACATGCATTTGCAACTGAAATGTACCAGTCATTAAATACAACAAGTCATCAACACACAACGACAACGAGGATACATGTTGGATTATAGATTATTTCCAACAAAACATTCTAGCAAATACTAAAGTTTTCATCACACAACAAATAACAAGCAATGAAACGAACTTCAACTCAACCAATCCTCGGTGTTGGAAACGCTTGCTTTGAACCATAGGTGCTCTGGGAAGGGCCAGCTATTGTCAATATCGAGAGCAACGCAGGACTGATCATCCAGGCTGAAGCGGCATATATCAGGACCAGGGTAGGGAACCACCAAAATGTCCGAGGTATAGATACAGTTGCTTCTCATAAATGGTAGTAACGTTGTGTCAATAGCAGCTGGATCGCCTGTCGCCATCATTGGATAGTTTGGTCCAAGGAAGAGCGAGTTTGCTCCAAGACTATCAATACTGAACCAGGGAGAAGGTGTTGGCGCTAGCACACTAGTATCCGTCCTGAATACCATGCAACGGGTATTGGAATAGGTCAGGAGAGGGCGACCATGGGAGACAACACCTGCTTCCTCAGTAGTAACAGTCTGAGTGCACTGTATAGAGATAAGAAGAGGTGATCCATCGGAATTAGTTGCCAGGCGCCACTGAGTATATAAGTTCTGCTCCTCCTCATGCTCGTGATCATCACCATCGTCATCTCCCCCTTTCTTATAAATTTTTTCAAGTATAGGTGGTGGAATGTTCACAGGACCTTGGAAACACAAGAAGAAGGTTAATTAGTAAAGGGAAACTTGCTAACCCGCATGCATGTGGATGAAACAATTATAATTATGGTGGAAGACAAAGGTACCGAAACTACGAGGATCCCATGCAAAAACAGTGCCACGAGTGGTGGCAGCAAACACAAGATGCTCATATTCAATTGCATCACAGTACACATCCGTGTATAGAAACTGATTTTTGAGCAATATCCATCCAGTCGAACCACGAAGGACGACAACAAGCTTGTCGAAGATAGCAACAACTTGATAGTTCTTGTAATTCCAAGAGCGGTTGGGAACTCAACAAATTGCTATCTTCAGTAGACGACAGTCACCATGATCGTATTTGAACGTACGTAGATCATTTGTGTGCACAACCTCAGGGCACTCGGAGATTTTTGGAAGTAGAATCCGCTGACGAGTGTACACATTCACAAGTTCCCACTCGCAATTGTACCCAATATAAACAACCCAATCTCCATTTGCGCCAGCCCAGGACTTACCCTTAAGCGATGGCATCTTGACATCACACGTATCATTATCAAGCGGCATCAACTTGCACAAGGCGAGGTCTCCGTCGTCCGCTCGCCAGCGAGCAGGGTCATGGCGAAGAAGATAGGGGAGATCAAACCGCTCTTGGACCCTTGGGTTCCTTGTAATGATGTTATTAGTTGAGTCGAGAATGGGCTTGAACGAACCTGCCATGCTAGCCGAGGTGATGACGTCGCACCGATCAATGAGTTCCCCCACTACGTCATCTTTCAGATCGGGGCAAGAATAACGGGGTCGTTTCCGGCTTGTTCCCTCCATGGAGAAGACGGTCGAACAATGGCAGAAGGAAGGGTGAAGGCAAATGGAGGAGGGAGGAAGAGCGCGCGACAGCAGTTCCAAGTCGAGAGGGAAAGGCGAAGAGTCGGTGGACGGTTGCCAGTTTGCCATGGTACACGAAGAGGTGCCCCGGCCTACACGTCCTTTCGGAAATTGTACAAAAGGACTCGCCGTCGTCTCACTGACATGTTGGAACGGGACCACATGTCAATGAAACATGGTGTGTAATTTCTCGTGCAAAATGTGATCTGGCCGCATTGGCCCGAGGTGCTGCATTATTTCTCGACTTTATTTTTTTAATGGCATGCCATATCAGTTTTGAAGCACAACTAACTGGTACTGTTTGCAGAGAAAATATAAACTACTCTACCACTACTCCACCTCTAGTACTAGTAGTATAAAAAAGATATATAGGCTGGAGCTTCAGAGCTTTCTTGCTAAGGGCTGCCCACTTGCTTCTCACACTATCACCCTCTCTCCAGATCTAAAAAAGACGGCCTCTCTCTCCCTCCTCACCGGTGGTCACAGATCCGCCGGGGAAGAAAAGGACGTGCAGCGTTGACGCACTCATCATCGGTGAGCGAGGTCACGCACTGACGACAAGGCCGTCCTCTCAGACCTAGCGCCCGCGCGGGATGGCCTCCGTCCCCAAGCTCGCTGCCATAGTGCGTGCGGAGGACGACGACCACGAGCGAAGCCACTTCCCGCCGACGCTCAGGCATGCTACCTCTTTTTGAACCATACCCTTGTTCTATTGCCCCATCTGCCATGAGTGTAGAATTTTGTTTGGGCAAAAACAAATTGATTTGGCAGCACTTAGATCTGGCCCAGGCTCTAAACTTGAGCTGGCTCCGCCACTGTCGCTGCATGTGGATCTTTTTCCACTCCACCATCTTCCCAATTTCCTGTCCTCTGCTCTGCTGGTCATGCAGACGAAAACCTTAATTTGCACTATTAAAGGAAACCCTACTTCATGCAGACTAATCCATGTCTGGGTTGAATAAGGAAAGGAAGGGAGATTGTGCTGTCCAAGAGAGTAGGCATCGAACCCGCATCTAGGTTAAAAGGGGAAAATCAGTAGCTAAGGAACGAGTCTCGTGTCTCTTGGTTGAAGAAGGGTAGAAAGGCATGAAAACGCAATAGAGAATGACCAGGTCGATCGGTTTGTTATCCTTACATAGGAAAAAGGTGGCTAAAGAGAACAAAAATGGGACGTAATCCACATATGCTGCCTGGATATTTGTTGCTCTGGGCAACCATACCTCCCTCACGACTCTATGCGTCCGTGGAGGTACATCGTACTGGTGCACACACTCTCCGAATGGGTCTCCCATGTTCTTATTGCCACTTTTTTGTTGTTAGTATAACGCCAGCGGTAAAGTCAACCAATGCTACTGCTAAAGTGATGCCACATTTATCAAATGCCGCATTCAGTCTAATGCCACTGATAAATTTAAGCAATGTCATTTAATGTCTCTAGATTATTTCAGGGTTAGCTGTTGATTGTGGACGTATTAAAGATTTTTCAGCTAAGGCATTCTAATGTTGTTGCACAGCCAGTATACCAACGATGAAACTTGTTACTACCTTCAGATTTTTGCACTGTTGATGCTTATAGATTACATACCTCACTTTCATGAGATAAGTCAATTTTTTTGTACAGTGTCACCAAAATGCCAAGGCGCTGATGTCATTTTATTTTGGTTAAACTGCACAAAAATTATGAAGACAAGAGGAAAGGTCAAGAGTGGGCACCTCCTCCTTTGGCTATTGTATTGATTCGTTCGATCAAGTTTTTATGTTTGATCGATTATCAAGATTGGGATAGCAATTTTTCATGTCCACTCGAGTTCGAAATGATATTTACCTTGAAGGTACATGGTTTGCAATTTTTTAATACTGTCATTAGTTAATAATGCGAGTTACCTTCAGACTTTTGTATTTGGTTTAATGCTCTTGCACAGCTAGTATACCAATGCTGAAACTTGTTACCTTTACATTTTGTATTGTTAATTCTTATAGAAATCTTCCAGTGCTAGAGCTTATGGAAATCTGTTCAGTAAAACCATTGTACTGTACCCTGTAATAAAATAACTACTCTATTGTTGCACTAGCCACTGGATTAGTGTATATTTGTACTATTCAAATGGTGTTGCATTAGCGTATGGACATATATAAAGTGTGGCAAGCTTTCCCAGATATGTGCTCAAGAAAACTACTACCTGTTTTCTAAATACTAAACATTTGGGTACTTTAAATTGAACTGCGAAAATGTCTTATATTAAGGAACAGAGGGTGTAGAGTTCACTCAAATTATCCCGGTAAAGCTAGTCACACCTTTGTTAAAATTAATGTTCATTATGTTATCAGAGGAGGTCTATATGTTTGTCTCTAATGCCTGTCGACTACATACCTGACATCATGATGTAATGTTAAGTCATTTCCTTTTGTACAGTGTCACTGAATTGTTAAGGCGGTGATGGCATTTTATTTTAGTTGAACTGCACAAAATATGTTTAAAAGAAGAGGAAAGGTCAGGAATCGATCATTCTTTCAGAAAGAACTATATATGCCTTTCTGACATCAGCCGTTGTTGCCTTATTTATTCCTTCAAACAGGTGGTTAGAAACAGTCTTGCTACCTTTTCCCATTAAGAAATTGGAATGCTTATATTTGTGAGTCTATGCTTCAACTAGTGCCACTTTTATAGTAATCACACTTTCAATATCTATGCAAACAGGGATGCTCGATTTTAGTGGAACTGCACAAAAAGTCCAACTGGTTCAACATTAGGAGCATGTTTTCTTCCAAACCTTTATATCCAATTGGTGGCACTATGAGTTGTTCATTACGAAGGTACATGGTTTGCTACTATCTTGCTACTCTTTTTGTACTGTCATTAGATAATACTAGTGGTTTGCATGTGAATTTATTGGCAGGGTGGACCTACATTGGAGGTGCAGGACAGGATTCAATGATTGGATGCTCAATTTTGGTTGTATCGATTTCACCTCTTCCATCACTGCGAACATGGATATCCTTGGTCTGATGAAGAATAGGCGCTATATTTCTGCTCTGAACCAGCAAATCAATTCAGTATGAAATTGTCCAGGGCAAAACATGACTATATCAAATTGTCCAGTGCAAAACATGACTATATCAAATTGTCCAGTGCAAAACATGATAGATGCTAAGCGGAAGAGACATGTTTAAACCAAAAATACAAGGTGGGGTATATGTTTACTAGCTGCTTGATATTTATGCAGACAAAGATGTCTGCCCATTGCTATTTGGCAAACACACAAAGTCACCGCAATTTTGGTTGAACTGCACAAGAGAATAGTATAGTCACTGCATGCAGTGCCATTTGAAAATAGACACAGAAAGATTGGATAGTCACTTCATGGACTGCAGAAAAGTAGTACTATACTATTTATTGGCCAACACTAGTTGCTTCATTGCTTTGGTGTTATTATACAATGGGCATCATTTTGCCTAAGTTAAAATTTGTATTCCAAAAATAGTCTCGCCGTGTGATCGAGAGAAGACCAAATCATATTGCAGCGGATGTTCCTCCATCATGTGTGGTTCATTCTCATGGTTCCAACTCTTGGTGAAACCACTTATGTTTGCAAGAGGAATTGTAGACTTCACAAACAAATTTGTCTTTCAGTCTATACTGAATGTTGGCCAAGAGAACATCCATGTTAGTAGGAAGAATAGATGTTTTTTCTAGATCTTTGCTTTTGGAGCTACATATTTATATATGATCTATGAATCACTGAGATGCAGTAACATGTTGATCTTATGTATGGGAATCGTACTAGTTGGTTTTGAATTTGGGCTACTAATGTGAACATATTACAATGCCAGGCCTGTGAGTCTCGTGTGAACATTTTGAACGGATCGGCTCTTATTGCTGTGCACAGCATGATCCTTATTTCTGTGTTCTCAGTGTTTACAAGTTACTAACAGTTCCTTATTTCTGTTCGCTTAGTGTTTACAAGTTACTAATCGATCACTAGCTAGCCTACTAATGCGCTCCTGGCAGTTTTAGTTCCGATGCAAGATCCGAAGTGGTAGTTTTTTTGAATAAAAATGCCTACCTCTGAAGAAACTGACAAGCTACTCTGAAGAAAATGCCATGCGAATCTGAAGAAACTGCCAGCAAAAACATTCACAAATGCCTTATCTCCCAGCGAACGTTCATCAGCTAATGCGATCGTACACGTACACCATCCAACCTACTCGATCCTACACGTACACGATCCGACCTACTCGATCCTACACGGATAAATAGCGGATCACGCACGTACTACCTCCTTTCCGGTTTGCAATGCTCAATTCAAAAAACAACCTACTCGATCCTACACGAATAAATAGCGGATCACGCACATACTACCTCCTTTCCGGTTTGCAGGGCTTAATTCAAAAATCTAACCAACCAAGGTAGATGATGAGTGGTGGAATCATTTTTGACAAGGAGGGAGTACCTCATCTGGATGATTCGAGTGCACTCGTTTGACCGTCATGCCGGCGTGTGACCCAGCATGGACGGGACGCACCACTGAAGGGACGGGACGGCACAATCATAATTTCAGTTTTTCTAGTTTTCCACGGCAAGCTGGCGTGCTAAGCCATGCCTGCTTATGCATTGAATTCCAATGACCGCGATGACTGTCGCGTTTCCCGCGACACGCTAGTTCGCCTACCTTCCGCCTATAATTACTGTTTCTCGGGCTTCTCCGGTGGCACCATCACCCAACTCGCCCTATCCTCATAAGCCCCCACCGGCCTGACGTCGCTCGCCACTTATCCTCGCTCTCGCCACGTCCGCCATGCCCCCGTTCGTCCGCGAGAGGCGACAGCGGAGGCGGTCACCGCCGGAACTAGTGTTCGGTTTTTCACCGAAAGGCAGACGGAGGGAGGAGGCATTCTATCGGTCTTTAGATGGCAATGCGGAGATCGAGGAGTTGTTGGAGCGCGACCGCCTGGCGGAGGAGCAGGAGTTGTTGGAGCGCGACCGCTTGGCGGAGGAGCAGCGTATCGCCGATTTGCGCCGCCAGCGGGACATGGAGCAGCATCGCACCGACGCTCTGACTCGCGAGCAGAGCGCCCGCAACTAGGCCGACTACGTGGAGGCTAGCGCCCGACAAATAGCCCTGGAGACTGTCGGGCACGCACGCGTTCGCGACGCTGATTTTTACTACCAGCTCGTCAAGTGGGTTTCCCGCTTAGAAGCCGAAGCTTCGGTGGACCACGCCGGCATGGAAAGGGCCAACGCGCGCGAGCAACGCGCCCTATCGCACCTCTGGCAAGTCCGAGGCGAGGCGGAGGACGCCGATGCCGGCGTTTAGCGTGTATCGCAGATGGCGGACGGCATCCTCTAGTTAGTACTTGTACGCTACTAGAGTATTAGTGGGTGTAGATAGTTAACTTGGCTATGATGGTTGTCAACATGGAAGTTCAGTACTCTATATGTGGATCAGACCTGTTACTTTGCTCTGAATGTTGAACTTTCCGTTTGAACGTATGGAATGGGCTGTTATTTTTTTAAATGGGTTGTATTTGTCCTCCACGGGTTTAGAGGCTGACTTGTGGGCCTACCAAGTTGACGCGTACATAATCAGGAGATGATTGTACGTGGAGAGGATGACAGCAGGGACCCGCCAAGGTCATGGCAGTATGCAAGCAAGTGCCTCCTTATTTCAAGCCAATAAAAAAATGGCTCCTCCTAATGGATTTCTGACATCTGGGTCCCATGCCATTGTCAACGTAGTCAATAAACGAGAGAATTGCACAACGAGCGGCTGACACCAGGGACCCAGCAGCTCGCCCAGTTATTTTTGTTTTGGGTTAATTTGATAAATGCCACTCCAAATTTGGTGTTTCCGAGAAATGCCACTACAATTTCGAAACTTTGAAAAATGCCATTTCATGCCATTTCCAGTGGCATTTTTCCAAGTCTGGAGTGGCATTTTTCAAAGTTTGCAAATTGCAGTGGCGTTTTCCAAAGTTTGCACAAATTGCAGTGGCATTTTTCAAAGTTTGGAAATTGCAGTGGCATTTTTATGAATCGCCATAATTGGAGTGGCATTTATCTAATTTGTTTTTTAGACGGAAGCAGGGTGTCAACTAGGCTGTGTGGGGCACTCTGGCCTGTTTAGACAACCTTCTCTTTGATGTTTACCACAGACCAGCCCAGTAGTTTTTTTTTTCTTTCCGAAAATGGCTAGCCCCGTTTTTTCTGTGATTTGCCAAGTAAGTCGCTTTGTCAGGCCTGTTGGGATGCAAATCTTTCAAGACGAGGAGAGCTTCATTCGTCTGGACGAGAAAATGGCCTATCAGTAATGAGAAATGGGTTGTACATTTTTAAAACACATCAAACCGGCAATTAGTTTCAAATTTCTTTTTTCATTTCGAGATTTTAAATTGCATTAATTTTTATGCGTGGACAATTTGTTGGATTTTATATTGATATACATTTATTTTTAAAATCAGTTTGAATGTGACTCGAAATTTTGGGATTAAAAACAGCTCGTACCGCACCGAAATATGCAAAATTTCGTATAATTTTTTAACCATGGCCACAATATGGGCTGTAATGCTAACAAAAAGAATATGGGCTCCAAAACAACCTTAAGAATTAGCAAATGGGCTGTAAATTATTAGAAATAATGGCAGATGGGTTGTATGCTGTTTTCCATAGATTTGAGGCTTTCCTAAAAAAAGGTTGACGCACAAGCAGTGACTGTTGGATGTCCATCCAGCGGTCGTCGTGCTTCTTCAATCTCCGCTCTTCCTGCTCCAGCCGCTCAAACAAGCACCGGCGGGACTGCCTGCTCCCTCCTCCCTGCGGCCGGCTGTGCTGCCGCGCAGGCCTCACCGCCCCACTGTACTCCCATCACTGGCCTAGCCATCCCTCTACTCACCCACACCTGCTGTTATTCTCCGGCGACGGCAGACGAACCAGTAAACCCTCGTATAGTCGTACTCCCCTACGCGTGGGAAACAACTGCCGAGTCTTCCCTGCCTCCGTGTCGTTCCCTTCCTAGGCCTCGCCGTCGTCCACCGCCCTGGTGCTCTCGGCGCGGCCTGGTCAACGTGGTCAACGACTGACATGCATCTGAAGTGGACTGTACGTGGAGAGGCTGACAGCTGGGTCCACGGCCGCATGCAAGGAAATGCCTCCTTATTACGCGCAAAATAATGATTCCTCCACCTGACATCTGGGACCCACCGAAAGGGCCTCTGTATTTCGCGAAAAAAAGTTATCGCCGCTGAAAGCTTGGACCCACCAGCTATATCTTCGCACGCAAGGAAGTGCGTCCTTATTACGCACAAAAAATGAATACTCCCCCTGCTAGCTGGGACCCAGTATAGTGGCAGGCTGACTTGTGGGCCTACTAAGTTGACGGGGACGGAGGGCTTTGTCAACTTAGTCAATATGCACGATTCTAGCTCCAGTGACCGCACGATGTCCATCCAACGGCCGTAGTGCTTCTTCAACCTCTGGTCTTGTTGCTCCAGCCACCCAAAGCAGCGCCGGTCGTGCCGCATGCTCCTGCCTCCCATGGCCGGTTGTGCTGCCGCGGAGGCCTCACCGCCCCCTACTATTCCCACCGCTGGCCAGGCCCTGCAGCGACGGCAGCCTCACACCGCAGCCGAACCAGTGAACCTTCGTACTCCTCTCCGCGCGGGCTTCCACTGCCGCGTCTTCCCCGGCTCCGCGTCGTCCCCTTCCTAGGCCTCGCCGTCGTCCACCGCCCTGGTGCTCTCGGCATGGCGTGGTCAATGTGGTCAAGGAACGGCTTCCATCGAACGTGGACTGTACGTGGAGAGGCTGACAGTTGGGTCCACGGCCGCAGCAAGGAAGTGCCTCCTTATTACGCGCAAAATAATTATTCCTCCACCTGACAGCGGGGACCCACCGGACGGGCCACCATATTTCGCAAAAAAAAACATTTCCCCCTCACTGCTGGGACCCACCAGCTACATCTTCGCACGAAAGGAATTGCGTCCGGGCAAAAACAAAAAAAACGATTCGCCCCCCTGACTGCTGGGACCCACCAGCAACATCTTCGCACGCAAGGAAGTGCCTGACAGTCGGGACCCACCTGGTCGAAGCATACATAGTGTTGTCATTCTTGTCGCGAACATGTACGTACATACTGGTCGATGTAGAGGCGCGCACGTGTCGTAGTAGAGGTGCGCACGTAGCATGTACACGTATGTACAGCGGCCAGGGTGCAAGAAAGTAAATACGGCCACGTACGTACATACGAGCGGGGTCTCGAATGCCTACTCGCGCGTACGTACGACCAGGGCTCGTGTACATGGCTGGGTCGGAACGGAGAAACAGCGTCGTCGTCGTGTTCATGGGGAGCCAACCGGCTGGGTCGGAACGGAATGCGTCGTCGTGTTCATCGGGAGGGCTTGGACGGAACAACCGATGGAAACGAGGCCTGGCGTACCGCAGAATGGAGGAAACGGCCTTGTGTTCGACCGGCCACGTTCGAAACGGGTCCTGTTCATCGGGAGGGGTCTGGCGTACCACAAAACGGAGGAAACGGACCTCCTACGGTCGAAACGGGGGTCCTGGTGATTGGGAGGGGTGTGGCGTACCGCAAAACGGAGGAAACGGACTTGTGTTGGAGCGCTACGGTCGAAACGGGGTTCCTGTTCATCGGGAGGGGTGTGGCGTACCGCAAAACGGGACTCCACGGGATACTGTCCATCTCCACCGTCGACCCCCTCCAGCCTCCACGGGCTACTGTTCATCCACCGTCGACCTCCTCCAGCCTCCACCTGCGACTGTTCATCCAGCCTCCACCGCGCGCTAATCCACCGGCTACTGTTCAACCAGCCCTCTCCACGGGCTCCTGTTCAACCACCCCTCCACGGACTACTGTTCATCCAGCCCTCCACCGTCTATTGTTCATCCTGCCCTCCACAGGGTGGTCCTGTTCATCCTGCCCTCCACGGGGTCATGTTCATCCAGCCCCAACCGGCTCGAACGATCGGGGTCCTGTTCATCCAGAGGCAACGCCACGGGGTCCTGTTCATCCACCCCCACCGGGAACTGTTCATCCAAACCCCCCAGCAACGCTCACTGTTCATCCAGAGGCAGCATCGATCAGCTTCAGTTAGCAGCAGTAGCGAAGGAATCGCTCGATCGGGTTCAGTTAACAGCCATCGATCGATCGCTCGGGTTCAGTAACGCGTAGCCTGCAGTGTAATCGCTCGGGTTCAGTTAGAGCCCAACGCCTCGCACCCACGCGCGTGCGTGTACGAGAGAAACGCGCATCGCTCGGCCCCGACCACGCACCCTAACCGGGAACACCCCGATATTTTCCTCGCCCTCGCTTCTACCACGGTTTTTTCCGTCATAGACAGCCCAAAGAATGTCATACAGCTGCGTCTCCGGCCCGCCCAGGACGAAAAGCCCATTTTCTGTCATGATTTTTTGTCATAGAAGTAGGACCCCGCCACATCTATGATGATACCGTGTTTTGTCACAATTATCGTCATAGAAGTGTCATAAGTATGACAGAAAAAAATTCGTTTGGCCCAAAATGTCACCGATGTGTCTTTTTTTGTAGTGTTTCAAATTGGCCGTTGTTGGCTCCCTTCCCGCTCAATATTTGGGAAGAGGACCAAGGCCTCTATAAATAGGACTAGCCACCACCATAGTAGGGGGATCATTCAGATCATCCTCATCCACACGCAAGTTCACCAAGCACAAGAACACCTCTCCTCAGGAGGCTGTTCTTCCCCTTGTACTGTTCATCCTCGGCCCAAGAGGCAATCCACCACCACCACACTGGAGTAGGGTATTACACCACAACGACGGCCCGAACCAGTGTAAATCTTGTGTCTTTGTGTTCTTTGGGTTCGACGAGCTAGTCCATGAATTCGTGAAGTGTGTGAGGGCGCGATCGGTGAGGGGGAGATCTTCGCGCGCACCCCAGAGTTCGAACCTTAAGGGTTTTGCCGGAACCCGAAATCCGACAGCGTTAATCTTCGATATCGTCCCCTTCCGCAGCGGCTATCACGCACTGCTCGGACAAACCGCATTTGCTCGATTCAACGTGGTGCCACACTATGCTTATCTCAAGCTCAAGATGCCCAGGCCACGCGGCGTCATAACAGTTAATGGAAACACAGAGCGCTCCCTCCGTACGGAAGAGCACACCGCTGCCTTAGCAGCAGAAGTACAGAGCGGCCTTTTCAAGCAGAACCTTAATTCGGCTGCCGAGCTCCCGGACACTGTCAAGAGAGTCCGGACTATTCTGCAGCAGGACAGCTCGGCTCGCTAAGAGCTCGACTAGCAATTTGGCCTCCGTCCAAGTCCCGATCAAGTAGCGGCGTTCGTACCGCGCATACATAACTACGCACTCAAAATACCATGGGCATAGACGAAGGCATAACTAGCTTGTGATCCACAATACGGCTTGACCGCCCATGGACACATATACTTTCACTATTTCCTTTTTTCTTCTTTTCAGGTTTCTTTTCCACAGACCTTCCCTGATGGCCTGATCACCGGTCCTTTCGAAGGATAAATACACCAAGATGACAAGAAGCACAGACGTATAGGGGAATTTCTAGGTGGTTTCTTTAACGATCACTCTACCTGTTTTCAGGACCCACACGCAGCTCTCCCTTGGTTGTGGCTTAGCCCGTTGCTTATTGCACTATTTGTATCAATGCGCTTTGACGTATTAATCAAATTATAATGGCAACAGTTGGCGGCCCAAAATTCTGCGGCCCTGGCTCTGCTCCTTTTCTGTTTTCCTTTTTCTGTTGATAACCTTAACAGATAGCACCCGTACACTTTGGTACGTTTCACATTTGCCAGGGGCTTCATAGCGCCCCGCACTACGGCAACAAAGTCCGAACACTTTTCACATTATAGTTCGGCACCCTGAATTTAGCACTATATGCATTGGCTCCGAATCATGTCTTTGGTCAATAGTTGGGTTGCCCGGCTCCTGTGCTTGCTACCTTACGTTCCGCTATATCGGCTAAGGTAGTAAAGGGAGAACTACTGCGATTGTGCCCTGGTTTACCCGGATGAGCACCTCAGTAGAGAAAGCCGAAAACTGACTGTCATGATGCGGCGAGAGCCGGTCAGCTCTTCGGAGGTCTCAAATCCTTAGAGATTTTTTCCGCATTACACGAGGGATTGGTACTTGCCCGATCAGGTGTTTACAGCATCCTAGTTCGGATACTAGGGGCTACGCCTAAATTTCTATTGTCAAACTCCCATGGCTAAGTGAGGGTGTTCAAGCCGTATTGTCTGATTGCCTGGTTTGTTGCGCTAATCACCTCCTTCAAGGACCAAACAATTGGATCAAGAGTGTTTAGATTCCATCCTGAACACCCCCGTACTACCTACGTGGGGGCAGAAGCCGACAACTGGCCAACTCTCAGATTTCAAACAACACAGCCGCACAGGATGTATTTTTTTTAAAAAACAAACATTATATTACAAAACAACTTTGTTTCATCATACAAGGTAGAGACAAGATGAATATATTCATTCAAAGATAATGTCTTGCGCACATTGTGTCGCCACAATGCAAGACCCCACCAGGACGTCTTCAAAATACCGCTCGGGCGTGCGGTGCTCCTTGCCTTCGGGCGGCCCCTCGGTCACAAGCTTGACGGCATCCATCTTCGCCCACCACACCTTGATGCGGGCGAAGGCCATGCGCGCGCCCTCGATGCAGGCCGACCGCTTGACGACGTCCAGCCGAGGGAAGGCATCTACCAGCCGCTTCACGAGACCGAAGTAGCTGCTGGGTATAGCTACGGCAGGCCACAGCCGGATTATCAAATCCTTCATGGCTAGCTCGGCCACCCTATGCAGCTCGACCAGCTGTTTTAGCTGATCGCTAAAGGGCACTGGATGTTCTGGCGCAAGATATTGTGACCAGAAAAGCTTCTCCATAGAGCTCCCTTCTTCGGCTCGGAAGAACTCCGCAGCGTCAGACACACTGCATGGAAGATCCGCAAACGCCTCTGGAGAACTCCGAATATGGGTTAGTAAGAAATACTTCTTCTTCACATACTTGCTTTGCATACTAAACGCCTTACCCGCCACGATTTTCTTGGCCTCTTGGATCTCCTGGAGGGCGCCCTGGGCTTCAACCCGGGCCTCTTCCGCGCTTTGGCGAGCCTTGGCGAGTTCGGTCTCTCGAGCCGAAACATCGCACTCCAAGGTCTCGCATTTTTTCACAGCATCCTGGAGCTCTTGCTGGACCTCATTAAGCCTGGCCTTGAGTTTCTTACGGGCGGCTTGTTCCTTGGCGGCTTTCTCCTCGGCTTTGGCCAGTGCCTTTTTAAGGGCCTCGACCTCGGTCGTCGCTCCTACACATATCATGACACTACGGTCAATACACATCATTTATTCTTTCCGAATATACAGCAAGTCATTACATACCTTGCTTGTCTTCTAGCTGCTTCTTCGCTTGCCCGAGCTCTTCCTCGGCCCGCTCCAGCCTCTGCTTTAGTCCGGAGACTTCGGCAGTGTGTGAGGTCGCGGCCAGCAACGACGCCTGCTTATTCATATAAGACACATTTAGTTAGTTTCCTGCAAAAATGAATTGATCCTTTGTCCGGCCTTTCTTTCCGAACACCGGACTGTGTCTCAGGGGCCACTGTCTATATTGGGATTTTCTCTTTTGCGCCGCTTACCTCAAAACCTGTCAGCAGGCTGCTGCAGGCTTCGGTTAGTCCGCTCTTGACGGACTGAACCCTCTCAATCACCGTACCCATAAGGATACGGTGTTCATCCACAATGGAAGCGCCTCGTAGCGCTTCCAGCAGATTATCCGGTGCCTCTGGTTAGACAGAGGTCACCGGCGGAATAGGCACACCTCCGTCTCTCGGAGGAGGTTGCACGCCGGATTCCGGAGCCGTGTAGGAATCCGGAATTGTATCCAGTTGGGGGCCGAACTGAACATGGCCCCCATCGCCGGTCTCCATGGGGATCTGCTCCCCCATGTGTCCGACAACTAATGTTTCGCCCTCTAGCGCCACCCTGACGGCCTCCCGAGATTCTCCCTGGCCTGGGAAGGTCCTTCGCGACAGCGCCATGGCGTCACCCTTGGCCGTGGGAGAGTAAGCGACCGGCGGTGACTCGCTGGCCATTGCCTTTGAATCCAACAAACCTCTTGATGAGGATCGCTGGGAGCTGTCATGGGTCGGACTGCAATAACATGATTACACATATTAATACCATAAAGAGGAGAGGCCGGATACATGGATGCATCTGGGCTTTTTTGTACTTACGATGCGGCCAGGGCTTGCTTCAGGGGGGTCGCTCTGGGCTGCTGTCGACTTCCCACGCGGAGTTATCCGTGAGGGGGCCCTTCCCCCTCTTGGGCGCCTCCGCCTCCAGATTTGTTGAGGCCGCCCTCTTCTTCCTCCCCCCATCAGGGGTAGAGTCGCTCTCCTCCTCCTCCTCATCGTCTTCGGCGGCAGAGGAGTGAGTCTTGTCTTGCAGCGAGGGCCACCTTTGGCCCCCTTGGCCTTCTTCTCCGGCGTCTTGTAGGGCGCCGGAACCAGCATCTTCGCTAGGAGCGGGATGACTGGTTCCTCAGGCAGCGGAGCCGGACACCAAATCTGCTCCGCTTTCTCCGTCCATGCCTGAAAGAATGAAATAGTAAAGTTTAGACATCCTCCTTAAACGAACAAGTAGAGGATGCGCCTTGAGACGTGACTTACTGCACTGGCAGGATGGGCACGATCGTGCCCGCGGTCCGAGTCAATGGCCGGCGGCGTCTCGTTGCCTTGAAGAGCAACTTCCAGACATCTTCGTGAGTAGTTCCGAAGAGTCTTTCCAAGGTTTGGTGCTTCTCTGGATCAAATTCCCATAAGGGGATGTCCGGCTCTGGCATGGAAGGATCAGGCGAACTAGCATCACCTGGATCACGTGGACGAGCTTGATGTTTTTATCCACCATGCTTTGGATGCGCGTCTGGAGCGCTATCAGCTCGTCCGACGAAGACCAATTTGGGCCCTTCTCTATCCAGGAGGTGAGCCGCATTGGAGCTCCGGATTTGAACTCGGGAGCTGCGGCCCAGGTGGCGTCGCGAGGCTCTGTGATATAGAACCACAGCTTCTGCCACTCCTTGACAGTCTCCACAAATGTGCCTTTGGGCCATGTGACATTGGGCATCTTGCTCACCATGGCACCTCCGCACTCCGCGTGCTGGCCATCCACCACCTTCGGCTTCATGTTGAAGATCTTGAGCCATAGTCCAAAGTGGGGAGGAATGTGGAGGAAGGCCTCGCACACGACAATAAATGCCGAGATGTTGAGGAAGGAGTTCGGGGCTAGATCATGGAAATCTAGCCCGTAATAGAACATCAGTCCATGGACAAAAGGGTGGAGAGGAAACCCTAACCCACGGACAAAATGGGGGATGAACACCACCCTCTCATTCGGCTTCGGGGTGGGGATGACTTGTTTCTTTGCCGGAAGACGCTGGGCGATTTCCTTCGCTAGATACCCGGCCGCCCGAAGCTCAGTCATGTCCTTCTCCTTGACGAAGGAGGCCATCCACTTGCCTTGCCCTCCAGATCCGGACATGGCTGAGTGCTTGCTTGAGGCGGAAAAGATGAGAACTTGGGCGCTCGAGCTCGAGAATGGAAGGGCAGAGAAAGAGAAGGCGTGGGTGAAGAAGGGGAATCCTTATCTCCTTATAAAGGCAGTGAATATCAAACGCATCCCCACTCGCCTTAAAACTCGCCTGTTCCCAAGGGTTGTGCAAATGGCACGGTTGGATTACCCACGCCCGTATTGATGAGAATCCCGCAATAAGGGGACATGATCTCTGCTTTGACAGGACATGCTAATGGAAACCGCATCTCGAAACGCGGAACGGCGGAAGAAAACGGTTCGAAATAATGACCGGGCAGACGTAATGTCACATTACGAAAAGTTGTCAGCGGATTGGACTCGTGAAATATTATACTCTCTGCGGTTGTGCGTGGTACTTGTGTTGTAGATCCGGATACATTCGTTGCGTCCGAAGACTATTTTCGAGTATTCATAGGAGGGAACCCGCCTTGCAATGCCGAAGACAATATGCGCGCCGGACACCTCGTCATTGAAGCCTGGTTCAGGGGCTACTGAGGGAGTCCTGGACTAAGGGGTCCTCGGATGTCCGGCCTGTTGGACATGGGCCGGACTAATGCGCTGTGAAGATACAAGACCGAAGACTCTCTCCCGTGTCCGGATGGGACTCTCCTTGGCGTGGAAGGCAAGCTTGGCGTCCGGATATGAAGATTCCCTTCTGTGTAACCGACTTTGTGTAACCCTAGTCCCCTTTGGTGTCTATATAAACCGGAGGGCTTAGTCCGTAGAGGATAGATACAATTATAGTCATACAGGCTAGACTTCTAGGGTTTTAGCCATTACGATCTCGTGGTAGATCAACTCTTGTAATACTCATATTCATCAAGATCAATCAAGCAGGAAGTAGGGTATTACCTCCATAGAGAGGGCCCGAACCTGGGTAAACATTGTGCCCCCTGTCTCCTGTTACCATCGACCTTAGACGCACAGTTCGGGACCCCCTACCCGAGATCCGCCGGTTTTGACACCAACAACGGCGAAGTAGTGGATGAGTTTCGGCAGCACAACGGCGTGGTGACGGTGGTGGTGATGCTATCTCCGCAGGGCTTCACCTAAGCACTATGAAAATATGACCGAGGAACGAAACTATGGAGGGGGCGCCTCACACGGCTAAGAGATTGTCGTGGTTATGTGTGGCGCCCCCTCCCACATCACTACAGGAATCAGGAACTTTGTCATCTGCCATGGCTGATGGCAAAGGCCTTTGTCGTCCGCCAGCAGACGGCAACAGGTTCGGCTGAATAGGCTACGGCGAAGAGCTCTTTGCCGTCTGCTGGTGGACGGCAAAGATGGAACGCTCTTTGTCGTCGGCCAGCAGACAGCAAAGAGCCTGGACGGCACAAGTGCTAGGTTAGGTCCGTTAGGGGGTTAACGGCGTGCTTTGCCATCTGCCAGCAGACGGCAAAGACCATTGCACCTTTGTCGTCTGCCAGCGGACGACAAAGTAGCAATATAGGCCAGCCTAGGTGCTGCCACGTGTCATGCTATGCCGTCCGCTGGCGGACGACAAAGGTGCAACGTTCTTTGCCATCTGCCAGCGGACGGCAAAGTAACCAAATAGCCAGCCAGTGACCCAGGTTGCACAGGTAGCTACCACGTGGCAGCTTTGCCGTCTACTGGCTGATGACAAAGCTCTTTGTCGTGTGCCAGCGGACGGCAAAGAGCCTGTATAGCCCCTGTTTTTCTGTCTTTTCTTATATTCATTCAATTTCACCACACAAATTTCACAGCAGACATATGACATATCCAACACACAAGTTTCATCATACATACATAACCAACACATAGTTCCATCCATACATAACCAACACATAGTTTCATCACATTGTTCATCCAACACTACCTATCCATTCATCCATATAACTAGTTCCACATTGTTCAGCTACGAAAGAAAAGCAGAAAGGGAACACTCCATCCATGCAAGCTTCCGTGAAGTAAATGAAATCTGCAAAGTGGGAAACAAGAAAGTTAGGACAAGAAAACTAGAAGAAGAAGAAGAAGAAGAAAATGAAGAAGAAGAATAAGTAAGCATACTTAGGTAAAATGGAGCTAACCTAGCTAATTATGCCTTTTTTGATTGAACTAAGCATATTATGCCATTTTTGATATAAAGCAGCTAAGTATAGGTCATTATTGAGTTAACCTAGGTAACTAAGCATATTAGAGCTAACTTAGGTCATTTTGGAGAAGAAGAAGAAGACTAGAAGAAGAAGAAGACTAGAAGAAGACGAAGGTTTTTACCCTTTTCCTTCTCATTCTTCTTCTTTTATTCTTTCTTTTTCTTCTCTTTCTTCTTCTATTCTTTCTTTTTCTCCTCTTCCTTGTTTTTCTTCTTCTTATTCCTTATTTGTGTCATTTTAGAGCTTACATAGGTAATTATGCCATTTTTTAGCTAACTAAGCTTATTATGTCAATTTGGAGGAAATTAAGGTAAGTATAGGTCATTTTTGTGCTAACATAAGTAATTATGCCATTTTTTAGCTAACGTAGGTAAAATGGATCATTTTGGAGCTAACCTAGCTAAAATGGATCATATTGGAGCTAACATAGATAAATTGGATCATATTGGAGCTAACCTAGGTAAACTTGCTCATTTTGGAGCTAACCTAGCTAAAATGGATCATATTGGAGCAAACCTAGGTAAAATGGGTCATTTTGGAGCTAACTTAACTAATTACGCCATTTTTGAGTTAACTAAGCATATTATGCCGTTTTTGACATAAGTAAGCTAAGTATAGGTCTTTATTTAGTTGACTAGGTAACTAAGCATATTAGAGCTAATTTAGTTAAGTATAGATCATTTTGGAGCTAAGTAAGCTAACTATGTCATTTTGTAGGAAGATTGGCTAAGTCTAGGTCATTATGGTAACCATTTTGGAGGAAATAAAGATAAGTCTAGGTCTTTATGCATTTGGTAGGCAAAACACTAGAGAAATGTTACCGTCATCACGGAGGTGAAGGGCCGGTCGGGTTTACGCCAGTGTCAGACACAGAAGGACCGGTCAGGGTCGGGGTTGCGCCAGTGCGAGATGAAGAAGGATCGGTCGATGCTTGTTGGGAGGCATGCTGCACCAAAGATCATTTGCAATGTCTCGTTAGCATGATGCAACTGAAATGTGAATACTAGTAACTAATGACCATTCAAATGAAACTCACCGTGTCCGCTATACCAATCTGAGGCATCGGCGGAGGAGTCTGACCGTTTTTCTCGCACACGAACTGCACATTTTGATTTCACGAGTCAGTCATATTAGTTAGTAATGAAACGAACATTACATGCATGATTTGGCTAATAAGTAGGAGAAACTTACCACGAGGAGCTCGTATAGGGCCCGGTGAGACGCGTCGTTCCGGTTCCTCTCCTCCTCTAGCATCCTAGCCGTCCTCTGCTCTAGTTCGGTCGCCCTCTCCTTGGCCTGCCTGTTTGCCTCTTGCAGAAGCTTCGGGACCCTAGCCTTGATGGTGAGGTCCATTGGCGGTGGTCGAGGCAGTATGTCAGGAAGAGACCTCGCGTGGCGCTTCTTGATCTCCGGGAGACTGCTAGGACAACGTATCAGTCCATCCCCAATGGCTACTGAGTCATGTTTCCTCCCATCACCAGATAGCATCACGAGCTCTGTATCAAAAGGACTCTAGCTCGGGTTGAAGTCATCCCCTTTCGTCGCCTTCCCCTAGCCTCTGTACCTCACGAGCTTGTTGTGGGAGGAGATGTTGGTGAAGCTCTCTGGATGATCGAGGTCATCCTAAGAGAATGCCTTGGCCTTCTTGAACGGGGCCATATGGGAGATTGCATAGAGGTCGTACAGCGGTGGCACTTCCGTCTTGTTGTGTTTCGCCCAAAAGAGAGGAACAACATATTAGTTAAGGGCTGAAGCTAGCATGAAGAATGAAATTGCATGAATCGTTAAGGGCTGAAACCACATACCCAGTGATCCCCGTACTCAAACAGGTTGGAGCTCCCTTGATGGTGTGGCATACCTCGCATTTGGGAACGCTTATCCCTGGCCTTGTTGTGTTCGGCTAGCCATTGGGGAGAGCACCACTCATCCACCAACGCCTCCCAACAGTCCATCATATCCGCACACCATCTCGGGGGCACCTAAGTTTGTCAAAGAGAAATTTCAGTGCTACGCCTATGAATGAAATCAAGGAAACTAAGTACAAGGCCTTACGAATAGCTAATTACCTCATGTACTTCTCCTTACTCAGATACTTGCGGCGGCACTTCTTCTTGTCCCTCCTAATGTTAGTCGAGGCGTAGTAGTCTCGAACAGCCTGCACCCTAGCCTCGTGTCGTAAGTTCTGAAGTAGGCGCTTGCACTCGACTTCGAGAACCCTAGCCGTCTCCGCCTCGTGTTCCTCAGCAACCCTATAGAAGGTCTGCAATCGAACAAGACAACACTGATTAGTACAATCACTAGGTAATGTTGATTTTTAATTCTGTAAAGTAGAAATTACCCAAAACCGCCGCCTCACAATGTCGGCCACCGTCTCGCACACGACACCATCGACCATCACCTCTAGCGGGGCTGGGGCAGCCACGTACAGCTCCCAGCTCATTGCTAGCTATGGAGCCTGACCCTCGCCGGGCAACGTGACCCACCCCGGGAAGTGCTGCTGGCAAATCACACCAAGGACCTGGTTGGGCCTGCGGACACCATCGGGGTGTATCCAACCCCTGCAGTATGACAAGGCCAACACATTAGATATTAATTTGAAGAAACATGAAGGACAAAGGTTAAAATAGAGTAAATGCACTTACTTATCCCCATTAGGCTGAATCAACCACCTCTGATCGCGGGTCGCCGGCACGGCCGGGAGCTTCGTACCACCACGCTGGTAGGCCTTCTTGCCCTGATCAACCAGCTCGCCATCTCTAAAACTATCATCAGAACAGGTCTCCTCGCCATCAGCATGGCCACTAGTCTCCAGAGTCACCTGGGACGAAGACTCCGGGACCGGAGTCCCGTGGGACGAAGACTCCGGGACCGGAGTCCCGTGGGACGAAGACTCTGGGGCCCGAGTCTCCTGGGACGAAGGCTCGGCGACACAAGGCTCGTCAGCCCAAGGCTCTTGGACCGGAGTCCGAGACGGGTCCAAGTCTGATGGCTCCACATGAGACGGAGCACTCTGGTGGTCCAGAGAATCAGCTGCGAGTGGCGGCAAGGAAGGCACAACAGCCTTCCTACCTCTCCCGCCACCACGTCCACCTCTAGATCCCCTCTTCGTCTTCCCCCCACCTCTCCTGGTCGAAGAAGAAGGGCCCGCCGGTGTCGCCATGCTGTCTACGAGCGCTCCCCGAAGCTGCTGGGGTGGAATATAGCCACCCCTCCCAGCACACGCCGAGGAAGAAGGAGGCTCAGAGCGCTGTCGACCCGCGCCCACCATCTATCAACACCTGCAATGACAAAGAGTAAACGAAATTAGTACGACATAAACATATTAAAAAAATTGGTGGGTGAAAACAACACCAAAACCCCTTTCTGATATTTCAAGCTTTTGGAATATTTACATAGGAAATATTCTCTATAAATTCCAAGAAAATTCTAGCATGTAAAAAATGCCATATTTGGTTATCTTGCCAAGTATCATCTGTTCGAGAACAAAATGACATCACCAAAACCCCTCAAACTAATTAACCTAACTAACCTAGAAACTAACCTAGAAACTAATCTAGAAACTAACCTGGTCTAAAGATAACTAAGCTAACTAACCTAGAAAATCAAACTAACCTAGAAAATCAAACTAACCTAACTAACACCTTATACTTATTCTAAAGATAATAACCAAACCTAACTAACCTAGAAACTAACCTAACCTAGTCTAAAGATAACTAAACCTAACCTAACTAACCTAGAAACTAACCTAGCTACCTAAACTAAACTAAATTAACCTAAAATAAACTCCTTTCTCCCTTGATCTTTCTTTTCTTCTTCTTCCTTCTTTTCCTTCTTCCTCTTGTCTTCTTTTTCTTCTTCATTTTCCTTTTTCTTCTTCACTTCTACTTTTTCTTCTTTTCTTCTTAATATAAAAAAATAACCTAAAATCTAACCTAAAAAAAGCTAACCTACAATCTACTAACCTAATTAAAGCAACTAAATCTACTAACCTAATTAAAGCAACTAAATCTACTAACCTAAAGCAACTAAATCAACTAACCTAAATCAACTAACCTAAAGCAACTAAATCTACTAACCTAAAGCAGCTAAATCAACTAACCTAAAGCAACTAAATGTACTAACCTAAAGCAACTAAATCAACTAACCTAAAGCAACTAAATCTACTAACCTAAAGCAACTAAATAAACTAACCTAAATCAACTAACCTAAAGCAACTAAATGTACTAACCTAAAGCAACTAAATCAACTAAAACAACAAGAAAAAAAGAAAGGGCAGAACCTCACCAGGGGGCGGAGCGGTGACGGGCGGCGGCAGGCGGCGGCGGGCGGTGGGACGGAGAGGCGCCGGGCGGTGGGGGCGGAGCGGCGCTGGGCGGCGGGGCGCCGTGGCGGCGGGCGGCTTGAGCGCCGGGCTGCGGGGCGGCGGGCGGCCTCGGGGGTTGGGTGCGGTTGGAGTCGGCGGCGGAGGGGGTGGTGGGGGTCGGCGGCAGGGGCGGTTCGGGCACGGGGACGGCGCGGTGAGGGGAGAGAAAGAGGAGGGCGCGGGCGCGGGCGCTGACCTTTTTTGATAGGTCAAATCTCTTTGCCGTCTGCTAGCAGACGTCAAAGAGCCTAGGTAGTGGGGTGGGGCCAGGGGAACAGCCGTTAGGTGGGCCAGTTTCTTGACCGTCTGTTAGCGAACGGCAAAAAAGCTTTGTCGTCCGCTACCGGACGGCAAATAAAGTGGCTGTTAAGTTCTCCTTGTTAGTGGGCCACCCACCCTCTTCGCCGTTGGCTAGATGAAGGCAAAGCTTCTAAGCCGTCAGCTAGCGGACGGCAAAGAGCAGGCTGACGGCAAACATGTTCTTTGCCGTCAGCAAAGAGCTGGCTGACGGCAAACATGTTCTTTGCCGTCAGCAAAGAGCTGGCTGACGGCAAAGACCCTGATTCTAGTAGTGCATATATATAGGTGGGGGAGAGGGGAGGCGCCCCAAGTGGGGCCAAATCCCACTTGGGCTCCTGCCCATAGCCGCGCCTCCCCCTGCCATGTATGTGTGAGGGAGGAAGGCACGGGGAGGTGGTACCCCCACATTCCTTTCTCTCATGAGGAGGGAAGGCAGGAGGGGCCAACCCTCCCCCTTTCCTTCCCCTAGGTCCGGCCGGCTAGGGAAAGGGACGCACCAGCCCCTTGTGGGCTGGTGTATGCCTCCCCTTGGCCCATTAGGCCCGTAGACCTCCCGGGGGTGTCCGGAACTCCTTCCGGCGATCCGGTGCACTCCAAAACTCTTCCAGTGTCCGAATGGTATCGTCCTATATATCAATCTTTACCTCCTGACCATTCCGGAGATCCTCGTCATGTATGTGATCTCATCCGGGACTCTGAACAACATTCGGTCATCAACATACATAATTCATATAATACTATATCATCAACGAACGTTAAGCGTTCGGACCCTATGGGTTTGAGAACCATGTAGACATGACCGAGACACCTCTCTAGTCAATAACCAATAGCGGAACCTGGATGCCCATATTGGTTCCTACATATTCTATGAAGATCTTTATCGCTCGAACCTTATGACAACATACGTAATTCCCTTTGTCCATCGGTATGTTACTTGCCCGAGATTTGATCGTCGGTATCTTCATACCTAGTTCAATCTCGTTACCGGCAAGTCTCTTTACTCGTTCCGTAATACATCATCTTCTAAATACCTCCTTAGTCATTTTGCTTGCAAGGCTTCTTATGATGTGTATTACCGAGAGGGCCCAGAGATACCTCTCCGATACACAGAGTGACAAATCCTAATCTCCATCTATGCCAACTCAACAAACACCTTTGGAGATACCTGTAGAGCATCTTTATGATCACGCAGTTACGTTGTGACGTTTGATAGCTCACAGGGTACTCCTTCGGTATCTGGGAGTTGCATAATCTCATAGTCGAAGGAATATGTATTTGACATTCAAGAAAGCAATAGCAATAAATTGAACGATCGTATGCTAAGCTAACGGATGGGTCTTGTCCATCACATCACCTAATGATGTGATCGCATTATCAAGTGACAACGCATGTCTATGGTTACGAAACCTTAACCATCTCTTGATCAACGAGCTAATCTAGTAGAGGCTTACTAGGGACACGGTATTTGTTTATGTATCCACACATGTATTTAAGTTTCCGGTCAATACAATTCTAGCATGAATAATAAACTTTTATCATGATTAAGTAAATATAATACTAACCATTTTATTATTGCCTCTAGGGCATATTTCCATCAGCTACAAATCCATTACTCCTGGCATGCTACAAATCCATTACTCCGGAATGAAGAAGTTGCCTTCCTTGATCCGTATATCATGCATTTTGGCAATGTTGATTCCGGTAAAGGTCAGTGCGTTATGGCGAATTACCTGCACAAGACAATTCTTCAAAGTCCTCGGCACAAGCACAACTTTATCGTGCCTTACTTCGAAACAAAAGTTAATTCCTCTATGCTTGCACATATACACTTGCGTACTGCGATGTCAATCTCATTCTCATGTTACATTGTTGAACTTTTTTGTGCATCAATGAACACCAGATCGTCCTCGCACTAATGCCCCTGGACGACTGCGCTTATTTTTTTGATTCCAGGAGAGACCCAAAGAAGCCCTGGACAACTCTGAAAACAGTTCTAAATGTTTCTCTTTCGATGTGTCATAAGTCCGACCGTAAGAACATGCCGCATTCGCATTTCAAATTTCACACTAGCTTCTATTGCCAGCAACAACCAAAAGATGAAACCATGCACATGTCTAGCTACTATGCCATGGTCCTCATGGATGACTATGTGCGCGCGGGGCCACTTTTGAGACGAGATTCAATGTTGAAGCAATGGTCCGAAGAGAATGAGAAGGAAGTTAAGCTAGCTCACTTTTGGATAGAGCATGAGCGCCTTCAGAGGGTGCTCACGAATATCATCAATCGCCATGTAGTAAGGGATGATGGGATGTTCTACTACGACACAGAGAGTGAAGAAGAACGAGAGTTGAGAATTAAACATCAAAATGCCGATGGATATTATGGCAAAAGGATGGATATGTATGCTTTCTAGAAAAATGTCAAACATTAAATTATGTCATGACACAATGCTTATTACCTTCTGGTCTCTACTTTATATGTATGTGTGTCATATGTTTATGCATTTACCTTGTGATCTTTTCTACATGTATATATTTTGAATGTTATTGTGTGCTAAAAATAACAGATGAGTCCGGTAGAAGAATTGTGGGACGAGTATCTGCGGCGGACATTGAGAAGCACTATCTATGGATACAGGACAAGTATCGGGCAGAGTAGATCAGTGAGGTGATGTTAGCTTGAGTCAGAAGTATTCCAATGGCCCAGTGTTCTCTCCGAGCGGTAGAGAAGATAGCGGAGAGGCGGTTCAGTCACCTCGCGGTGTGCATCGTGAAGGAGGCAACCTCAGATGAGAGGCTGAGGATCTGGCCGGGTCTGAGTCCAGCCACCATACCCACGCCAGGTGTGGTAGTTCAATTGGCTTTTCAAGAGGCCAAATCTTTGGTTCTAGTGCAAGCGGCCCGTTGGTCCCTGTTTCGTTCCGTCCAATAGTTATTCATGCAGTTGTCCGGCTTCTACGAACGCTCTATGTGTTGAACATCATCCGATAATCTTTTCACTCCTAAACAACTCGTGGAACCATTAATTATGTGTAACGAGCGACAAATATATGCTTATCATTAATAATGCACTTCTGATATTTTCTTTATAACTACTTTTCATTAATCAACCATCATTGTAATGTGGTGCGTGTATGTGGATCAACGTTAAAACTAGAATTTATGTATCCCATGCAATCTGATGATCTGATCCAGGCGCAATATGTTGTAATAGCATCAATTCTGCATCGATTAATAATAGTGGCGGGCAGTAGAGAGAGCCCACCATTGCTACACAAAACTTCTTTGGCGGGCGGCCTAAGCCGCCCACCACTGCTAACGGGCTACCACTAGCGGGCGGGCGCCCGCCACTGATGACATGTTAGCAGTGGCGTGATGTCGGTGTCAGGCAGCCCTGGGAGCATGGCCCACAACTGATGGCCTTTTTGCACTCGCCATTGCTAGGCATTCCTGCAATAGTGCATTTTCAGGTTCTTAGACACCGACACCGGTAATGGATCCCCCCTCCTGCAGAGTACCTGAATAGGCCTCCAGATTGGATCTCCTCGGGATAGAAGCTTGCGACGGCGGAAAATTCAGAGAAAAATCTAGCAAAGTGTTTCACAAAATAAGGAATTTATAGGTGGAAGAATGGACGTAAGGTGGTGGACAGGGCCCGACACGATCTAGGGGCGCAGCCAAGGCCCAGGCCATGCCAGGTGGACGTGTGGGGCACCCTGTAGCTCCTCTCGTTCCCTTTCGGTGCTTTTCTCGAACCTTCATGACTCGAAAAAATTGTATTGAAACCTCATTTTTTTACCTCCATAGATATTGATTTTCTATAAAGTTAAAAACATGCACAAAACAATAACTGGCACTGGGCACTGAATTAATATGTTACTCCAGAAAAATAATCTAAATTGGTATAAAAAGTATATAAAAGTGATAATATAGTAGCATGAAACAATCGAGTTGGGCCATCCAAGTACCTACCCGGATCATCCGGCCATAGCCCAGACAATCCGGGTAGCTACCCAGACAGTCTGGCAATGCATGTGCGCATCTTGGCCCTTCGAGATCATGTAATCCCCCCTCTCGCCCCAAATGCACTTGTACTATACATAGTCGCCCCTACCTCCATTCTATGGTTAGTAAAGTATGTTGAACTAAATTGAGAAAACAATGCTCCTTGAATCCTAGAGGATCAAGACCTCCTAAGGGAGAAGAATCTCTCAAGATTGTCACAACCCTCCTAAGGGAGAAGGATCCACATCATAGGATCACCAAGACCTCCCATGGGAGAAGGATCCCTTGAGATCATATAGCTCCATCTCCTTAAGATTTGGGAAGTACTACCTTGCCACTCTTTTCCTCTTGTTGACCTTGTAGTCATGTGGATCTTGTGTGTTTGCAAAATTAGTGGATGTGTGATTTGGATCTTGTCTTGAGTGAATTTCCTTCTTGTTCTTGAGTGGCCGGCTAGACCCCCTCCAAGTGTGAAAGATTGGGCAACTTAGGGTCCCTACCCTACATCAAGGCTCATCGCCACTAGCCGCCTGCAACACAGGTTTGCAGCGGTGGCAACACATCCACTGTCGCCTTGTCGCAGTCCACCTTCGCCATTGTTGTAGACATTGGCCTTCCTGATGAAGGATGTCCAATGAGCTGGGAGAAGAGAAGAGGTGGGCTCTGCATTTGATCAATCATTTAGGAAGAGAAGTGTCGACGTGGCGAAGGGGGCGGTGTGTGCTGCCGAAGTAGGACAGGGAGGGAAAATATTGAGCTGACTAAGAACGAGTGGATGGAGAGATAGAAAGATAAAAAAAGATAAGGTAGAAACGAGTGATGGGCCCACGAGCCGCTGGTGTCCGTATAGGGCGGCCGAAGTGTGTGTCGTATCAGCAGACTGATACGGATCTTGTACCTTAATTATTCTCAAAAAAGAAAGACCTTGTACCTAATTTAATTGGCAGCTAAAATTAATTTTCAACATGTAATCATATTAACAATGAAAAGATATGTAAATCAGGGTCATTACTACATGCCCCCGTTGCAACTTTCTAATAAAAAGATAAAAGGAAGATGTAGGTTATTCAAAACTTTCTTTTCATGTGACTTTACTCGAAACCATTGTATAATCTCTATTTATAATGTCTGAATTGGTCAATAGCCTTCACGGTTTATTTTCATCTGATCTTTTTTCGTCGTTTTTTTTCATCCCGTCCCATCACCCCTCCTGCTAAACAACGAAAAAACCCACTCCTCCCTCCCGACGAAACCCGTGCAAGCACATACGCACACCACCGGTTCCTCATCCTCCTCACGATCGCCCCAATCCCGCCTGCAAGCCATGGCGGCCGCCCCCAGATGCCTTGTCGATCCTAATCCACACGCTACCGCGCCTCCCTTGCGAAGACGCCTCGCCATGGATCTCAATCGGCGCCACGACGGCCATGGCCTCCCCACCCGCCGACGTTCCAGATCCGGCCATCGTTGACCCCCTCCACATCAGTGATCGGTCAAGGTAGGGAGTGTGGCTCTATCCATCTTCCTGCGCGTACTGCGTCCGTGTATCCCGGGCAAGGGTGCTTGTGAGACCGGGAGGCGATCAAAAGGAGGAAGAGGAGATCCATGGTTGGGGATACATTCAACGACCTAGGCATCATCCTCCCTGACGTCGTACTCGAAGCCCGTAGCCATTGCCTCCTCAATCTACGTTGGTCAGCAGCAGCAAGGTCAGCCCCCACTATATATTTTCTTCGGATCTTGCATCGCCATGGTGACTCCACAAAATTTGTACATCCATTGCCGATGTTGGTATTTATTCAGCAGAGAATTAACAACACTAGACCAAAGCAAAGGGGGGTCAGCCTGAATGGGACGTATCACCTTCCAGAGGACTCACCCTAGCTAGCCTGCACGGTACCTTTCATTAGCACTTCTCCTAGTAAGTTTGCAAATTTTGGATCCACCACTTTTGGATCATGCTTGGTGTGTGCTGACGGTGCGCGAGGAACGTGATGGTTTTTCTCTGAATCATGCATAGTTCTCTCAATATTGTACGTGTTGTTCTCTCGTGTTGTTCTCTGCATGATGTGTGTTCTCGTGTTGTTCTCTGCATGATGTGTGGTTGATGGCCTGATGGGGATGCGGAGGCGACGACTAGCGGTTGTTCTATTTACACCTGACATGGTTGAGAGGCTAGGGAGCAGGCGATTTTGCACTCATATTTGGTCGGCGAGGGAGATGAATTTGGGAGAGACGTGGCTGGGAGTTGCACCAGTCATTTTTCCGCCCTCTCTATGTTATCCCTTTGCACTAATCGGTAATTGCTTTTCGACCAGGGGATAGGGTAGCGTACACGAACAACAAAATTGTAGAAGGTGAGGAGGACAGTTTGAATCACAACATTATGTGGAGTATTGAGATGCAGGTAAGACATGTGTAATCTGAATTGAGACATATGGAGGGCTTACATAGTATGTATGTGCAATCTTTAATTGTAGGTTGAATTCTTGTTCTCTAGATCCACCTTCACCGACATCACGCGCTCGTCTGTGACCTCCCACCAGCAGCGCCTTGAGGCCACCCACACAGGCGACCAAGCAATTCCATGCTGTCACCCTGCTACTTCGCCAACGACATCGAGGAGGTCGTGGGTGAGAGCTACTGTCCTCCTTGGAGAACATGCTGGTGCCCCATGCGTACGAAGAAGAGCTAAGACACTCGCATGGGTGCTCAAGGAAATACACCATATTGAGCGAGGTTAGATTAAAGTTTCTTCATTCTTCACTAGCTATTCTTGTGCCTTTAGGTATTTCAGATAAGTATCGTATGCTGCCTGCAACATATAAGGGAAACAAAAAAGGATTACAAAATACTTATGCTTCTTCATAGTTGTCCATTTGGTTCTAAAATTTGTTGAGTGGCAGACTATTTTACATTAATTAATAAATAACGTTGCTGCACACGTGAGTTGGTTTGCAATGAAGTGGGCCAGTATACATGTTTTTGTTGACTAAATATTTTTCATAAATACGGGGGTATGAAGATAATCTATTCTTTCTTTACCCCGTTGACAATGGGACAATGATCTTTTTGTGTTTTAGAGTAAAAAAACAGACTCTAATCTGAATCTAACGAGTAAAAAAATTATCATTGTGTTTCAGAGTGTTACACAATTTATCAACAAGAGCAAAGACTCTAATCTGATGATGTAGAACAGCTTTAATGTGACAGAGGATCGTGGTGGTCGATGGATTCTGCACCTGGTAGTAGACTAAGAAAGGAACATTATGTATGGAACACAATGATATTCACAGCACCCCTGCACTATGTGAGATTTAGAAGGTATTCAAATTAGTGTTTGTTGATAACTGCAAATTTCGTGTGTCCGAGTTTCATATTTTTCTATCCCTGTCAACGTACTAATCCGTTGTTCTTTGATGTGCAGTTGGTACCGCCGGCGGATGCATCCATGTGCTAATCTGCTGGCACCGAGTAGGCGGAGCCAAACGAGTGGGGGCCTCCAGCCGGCTGGTAGTGGACAACAACACCGGGTTTGTTAATTACTCAACAAGTCACAGATTGATCTATTTTTTATTAGTTTGGAGTGGATTATCAGGCCTGCCGCGCAATCATAGATTTACCTTTTGATTTATGTGGGTGGACAAAAACACCCTTTCTGAAGTTTTCTAGGGATTGTAATGAAGCACAACTTGCTCAGTGATACCAATCCCTTCGAGCTCCCTCAACCCTTCGCCAACACTTCTTCAGTTTCTCAACACAAGTGAGTTCTCTCTGCACCAGCATTATTGTTAATCAATGTACGAGCCGGTAATCAGAGTTTAGATACATGCTACTAATGCTAGCACACTCCCCACGTGGACAGAGTGGCGGCCGAATGATATAGTTAAACAATTAACTGATTTGGTAGAAGTGACGAACCTTATTATGGACAAAGAGAGATGCATAATTTTCCTAATTTGTTTATTATTGGTCGTTCCATGCATCGTTCGGGGTAAAAAATGACTAGAACATGAGTTTTTCCCTGTATACTTATCCATGCCTGATGGCACTACACCGCATTAGCATACTTTAAGTTTGTCCTTGTATTATCTCTTATTCAGGGTAGAAATGCCCGGAACAAACAAATGACGAATTGTAGTGTAGTCATTCTTGCAGTTAAAGATTATGTTTAAAATTGATCATCACTTGGGATGCTGCCAACTTGCAGGGTGGATGAGACATTAAATTGCCATATTGCTTTCCCCTCTTATTCACTGTTGTAAGCTTGGTTCTTGAGGAACTTCTCATTGTTGTACATGTAGGTTGTCGAAAATAGAAATAAAATCTATTTGTTCATTCTTCTACTGTACCACCGATCCATCTCCCACGGTTCAGTAAATTTCAGTTATGTGCTTAAATTTTAGGAAGCCATCATCTTCTAAAACATATTGTTACCTACTCAAACATATTGTCTTCCTTTGTGTTTCCGATAAATTATTTACAAAAACACACGTAAAATAGAAGTTGCAGAACCTGCATTGGACCATGCTCATTTGCTTTGTCCATTTTTTCGAAGAAATAATACTCTCCAAATTCCTAAGCATTCAGAATTATGACTTAGTGTGCTATTACATTTCCCAGTATCGGACGCCATATTTTCTGTGGGAATCATTGACACGGTTCCTTCAGAAAGTTGTATCACTGAAATGGACAAACTGCTCTTATGTAATTCTACCACCCATTCTGATTATGAGGCAAATATACATGTTATGCAAGCGTACTATATATTGTTCAGGATAGTGTGTGTGACATATGTGGGAACGGGGAGGAAGATGAATATCATGTTGTTATATCATGCACAAAAAGTAAGGCGTTGAGATTTGCCATGAGGAAAGAGTGGAGGCTTCCAGAAGAAAAGGAGTTCTGGTACACTGGAACAAACTGGCTACAAATCCTACTGGACAAGTATGATTCAGAGATAAGAAAAAAAATTCTGCTGTTGTTATGGAGAACCTGGTTTCTACGAGATAACTGTGTCCACAGTGATGGCAAAGAAACCATTTCGAGACCGGTGATGTTCCTTGTGCAATATGAGGAGGAAATCAGGAATCTGTCGCTATCTGCTGTTGGACAGGGAAACAAGAGTTGCTGGTCCCTGTCTGCATCTGGACACACCACGCCTAGGAATCAGCCGAACGTCGAGCCAAATGCCCAGCGGAAAGAGCCGTCTGAAGGTGTTGTAAAACTGAACACTGACGCTGCCTTTTTGTCAGGCACAGGCCAAGCCTGGGCTAGCGCGATCGCACGGGATCATACGGGGCATGTTGTCTTCTCGGCGAGTAAATCGATGAATAAATGCAGATAAGTTGAAGAGGCAGAGGGGCAAGCTATCCTGATGGGTCTGGTATCGCTGTCAAGACTGTACCAAGGCCCACTGATCATTGAGACTGACAACAAAATGGTTGCAAATGAATTGGGCCAAGCCAGATCAAACCGATCGAGATGTTTCTGGGTTGTCTGTGAGATAAAAAACACAAGCCGGGTCTTCAGTTCAGTTCGGGCCAAGGCCATCATAAGGGAACAAAACTGTCTAGCACATGAGCTCGCTGCCAAAGCTAGATGGCATGAGGACTCATTGATAATTGCGGACGTGCCCGAGGAGCTTCGTTCGCTGATGCTATCTGAATGTACCAAGTGATGTATTTGGTCCTTTTTTAGGTAGTCATCCTCAAAAGGAAATATACATGTTATGAAATGCCTTCCAAGTCAACCACATAGTCATTTTTTAAGAACTGGTGGGAATTCATTTGTCGATAAAATTATTTCTACATTAAGCAAATAAACAGTGTGATGAACTTAACAACTGTAGCGACCCGGCCTCAGGCGGTCAAATCTTTGTGCTTAAGTGTCATCCCCGGATCGGTAATACTGACACACACAGTACTCAAGGATTTATAACAGAGTTCAATCACACACTTAATACAATGAATGTCTTAAAAGAGAAATTATTATAATAATATGGTTGAAGGCCATCTAAATAAGATAACAGCGGAAGCTTCGAAGGTAAATGAGTCCATCAACTCCAACGGCATAGCTGAGTGCACGACAACGACCTAGCGCACCTTACTCTTGGTCTGAAACCTCTGTAACATAATACGTTACAGTCTGTGAAGGTCAGCACATGGAATATGCTGGCAAAATAACACTATAGAGCAATGAACATGTAACAGCTATAACTATATGCATATTTGGCTGGTGGAGACTATGGTTAATTTTTTTGCAGAAAGCTAGTTTTTTCCTACAACAAAGGAATATATTTTATTTAACTACAAAGTTTGTTGAAAACATTGAGAAGGTTCCTCCAACTCAATCCCAAATTAATAATCATCAACCCCACAAATTAATTAAGTAGAGTGATGAGATCAAATCAATAATTCAAGTACCAGCTACTCAAGATGACCATAACCGAGGACACGGCTAACCATGATTAGTTTGTACACTCTGCAGAGGTTTGCACACTTTTCCCCACAAGACTCGATCTCCTCCGTTGGATTTCTCGCACTACAAGTTGTTTGAGAAACGTATGACCGAGACACAGTCTTTCAAAACCATCAACTCTTTACTCTGGGTAGACAGTACCACCTACTTTCCCCTACATCTGCTAGCCTACCACTAAAAGAGGTCACACAACATACTCAACTATGCCAGAGCCCATAATGGCTTGTGGCTGCACACGGAAGTTTTCAGCATGAATAATCGTATGATCCCTTTGAGCCTAGGTGGCAAACCGTAGTATGATCACATGGGTACTCCGGGATATCCCAGGACAACGCTGGATTGCTCCAGGTGCCCAGACAACCACTGGGTGCTCCAGGGTGCCTCAACCAATCCACCCAGATGTGTATTAAAGTAGCCACCTTAAATTTAACCATTAATTAAAACTCTCACATATGTCATGGATCACTCAAACCCAAACCACGTCTACGAGCATAGCATAGCAGTATAAGCATAACGTAGAAGTAACTCCCAGGGTTTGAATTAAAGACAATAGGTTCTACCTCATCAACTACTTCCCAATACCCACAAGTATTCAAGTCCTAACCATGCAGTGTTTGAGGATTGAAAACTAATACATAAAAACTGGGTAATAAAGGGTATGATAAAAGTGTTACTTGCCTTGCTGACGATCTGAAAACCCTAGTGACTCGTAGTAGCACGCTTCGCACTCCGGAAACTCTATCGTGAACAAACAGTAGCATACATAAGCACTCAAGCATAAGATGCAAGGGTAAAACTCAAGAGAAAAGATCCAATCTGAAAGTTCAACTGAAGAGCTTTGATTTGCAAAAAGAATCAATCAAATCGGAGCTACGAAACTCAAACTACGATCAAAAGAAGTTCGAATTCAAATATGCTTGAAAGCAAATTTTAATTTGCCAAAATCATGTTCAAGTTGATTATCTGGAAAGAGGGGAACAAGTAGAAGATTTTGGCGTTGGTTTCACTGGATTTGGATGAACGAGCAAAAAGTTGCGAGGGTTTGAAGATCAGGGACTAATCGGTGAGAAAAGTATTCGCGGAAAGATCCCTGGCCGAAAATAAACAGAAAAAGAAAAATCTAACGAACGAACGTTCGCTATGAAACCCTAACGAACGGAAACGTTCGCTACCGAGGATTAATGGACGAACGTCCGCAAATTAAAATCGAACGTAAAAACCTAGAAAAACCCTAACCCTAAAAATAAACCAATCTAAACCGAAGAACAAAAAAAACCAAAAAAAGAACCGGCGAACCGGGACGGTTTTATACCAGTTAACAGCGACGGCGGGGTCAACGGTGGCGACGAAATCTGGCGGCTCCGGCGAGGCAAAGCGGCGGCGGCGGCGCGGAACAGCGACGGCGAACAGCGACGCGTGGGCGGCGGCGCAGGTGGCGGCGGCGAGCTGCGGCGGCGGCTAGCGGCTGCGACGGCTCCGGCTTGCGGAAGGCGGCGAGTGGCGGCGTCGGGTGAGGAGGGGCGGCTGCGGCTCGCGGGAGGTGGCGAGTGGCGGCGTCGGGTGAGGAGGAGGGGCGGCAGCGGTGGCTCCTTATAAAGGCCGAGGGGGGGCGGCGTTGCTTGGGCGAGGGGGCGGCGCGAGGGAAGTCCGAGCCGGACTCCTCGGCGTCTGTGCGGCGGCAGGATTCCTCCCTCTCGGGAGGGAGGCGGCGGCGCAGCGGGCCGGCCTGCTCGGCTGGGCCTTCGGCCCAGTCGGGCGGGAAGTTTTTTTTTTAATAAAATTCGCCCGAAAGAAAATCCTATAAAAAAATTCTAAAAATTCCAGAAACAATTTTCATCATCTAAACCTAGTATTTAGAACAAAGTGAACATTTTTTTGCCTAAAAATGCTATTTTCAAAAATGCATATTTTTTAATTCAAATAAAATGCAAATAAAATATAAATTTGATTTTAAAATTTCTCCTATAATTGGAAATAATTGGAGAGAAAAATATTAAAACCAAATTGATCCTCCTTTCAAAATTGAGAAAAATTC